>NC_133617.1:317828865-318475293 GCF_048593235.1 Sminthopsis crassicaudata | reverse complement strand
GTCAAATCCTGCTACCACAAATAGTATTACAGTGAAAATCTATATGGAACAAAATGATCTTCCAGCCTCAGTCCATGCTCCACTTATTTCATTAAATATTTGATACAACTAAATTCTAGTACCACAGAATAAAGTGGACAATTCCTTGAAGCCTATTGTAACAAGATTGAATCTTTACTCACTAACTATCTGAAAGGTATTTTGAGCTCTGAAGTGTGACACACTATTCAGAGGATTGACATTTTGAGACCAGTTAGGGAAACACAAAATCCATGCTACCAACTCCCCCAAATGTAGCCAAAATATCACAGCTCAAACCACAGTCTTTGACATGCCAAACCAATGCACTTCAAGGTTTTTGTTGACAACAAGAGGAGATTTAAAGACTTCAAAGTAAGTTGCTACTTCAAGTCTTATTCTTATTTTCAGGTGTAATCTTCATTTACATTGACTTTGATGTTTTTGAGATGGAAACAACTAATCTAAACATATGGTTTGCATAAAATTTAAATGCTATAAGATAGAAGCTCTATCTTTTTTATAAGATACTTGAATTGAAGGGAGGATAAAAAAATAGTCATGCTAATTATGTTTTGTTGTTCAATCATTCCAGTCATTTCCTAATTTTCATGAGTCCATTTGTGGTTTTCTTTGCAAAGATATTGGAGTGTTTTGCCATTTTCTTCTTTAGCTCATTTTATAGTTGAGGAAATGGAGGGAAGCAGGATTAAATGACTCACCCAGTCACATAGCTAGTAAATGTCAAAGGCTGGATTTGAACTCAAGTCTTTCCTGCTTCTAAGGCCAGAACTTTTTTCACAGTATCATTTAGCTTCCTGATTATATGATAACATCATGCATTTATATTACTACCACTGTCATTAGTGGGCAGAACCAGAGGCCACAGTGTATTACAATGGATAAAGCACTGAGTTTAGAAACAGGAAGATGAGTTCAAATGTGACTTCAAACACTAGTTGTGTGACTATGCACAAGACACTTTATTTCTTTTTTGCTTCAATAACAAGCTTTTTTGCTTAATTGTAATAGTACCCACTTCCATTTGTAAAGAGTTTAGAAAGGTGCCTGGAACCTAGTAGGAACTTTACAAATATACTTTATAAATGCTTTTTTCTTCTTTTTTGTATCATTTTCAATTAAAAATTAAAAAAATAGCCACACTATGAATCAGTCTTATATGTATTGATAAGTAGTTATCAAAAGGTTTCTAATTTCTAAAGAAGACAATTAATATTTTGATTGTGATTTCTTCAGTGATGACTGATAGGTCAAAACACAAAAAGGTCTATTCTAAGAATCTCAAGCATACTTAACATTAATGGAACAGAAAAGCAATGCTAATAAGCTAAGAAATTATGCATTGTTTACTTACAACCTTACTAATAAGAAGCAACACTTCATTGATGTTTTCTTCAATATTTTATTTAAATTATGCAATTTATCAAATATAAAATATATAAACTTTAGGGCTATCTTTGTCACATGAGAAGATAATAATTCATTAATCTTAAAGCATCCTAGGAGACAATCATGTCCTTCCCAAAAATGGCTTCTGGGAAATGCTGAAATTTGTTTACTTGCCTGACAAGACATACAGGATAGGTTCTTTTGCATTAAGATTCAAACAAAGTATACCACATAGGGTAAAAAGTACCTAGTGCTTTCCCATCAGATTTTGGAAAAATAGAGTTAAGTGTCTGGGGAGGTCTAACAGGTCTACAACAACTAGGAGAAAATGTGAAGTATCAGAGTAATGACCTGGGAGTTTAAAGACTTGAGTTTGAATTGCACTATTGAGAGCTGGATTTATTGTGATATTGTGATAATGTGATTGTGATAAATAAAACCATATTCACCATCAATTAAACAAAGTTACTGTGCATATATTTCAAAAAGCAATTTTCTGGGTTCTGAGCATATTCAGATAAAAACAAAAGACACCTGGAAATCCAGGTAAGGAAGACTTTACAGACTCACAAGGCACAACAAGTAAATAAATACAACATGAATACAAAGTAATACAAACTTCAAAAGGATAAGAATACTACTAACTGAAGGATGGGAAAATAGTTTAGGAAAAAAATCTCCTGCAGGAAGTGGTACCTATACATTTTGTTTCTTTGTTTCTTTTTAATGAAAACTGACTAATCTACAAATTCTTGGGATCAAGACTCAATATTTTTTAATAGTATAAACATACTTAGAGCAAAAGTTTTAAAACTACTGGATTAGAGTAAGGTGATTATAGGCAGGGTAAAGAATCAGCAGGTTATCACAACAGTACAGAGAAGTAATGAGAGCATGGTATAGAGTAGAGTTGATGTGATAGGGAGATAGGGACAGATGAAAGAGATGTACAAGTGCAACCTATAAATTTTAATAGGTAGAATATGAAAATTGAGAAAGAAAGAAGGACAAAGAAGGCTTAAAACATTTTGAATTTTACTAAAAGCATTATTGTTGCTTCCATTAGAAAAAAGGTAAATTTGGAAAAGGTATGGGTTGGTTACTTATATGATACACCAAATTGAAAAGCATAACAACTAGCTGTTAATACAGCAGATATTAGGAAATATTTGGGGCTTAGATATAAAGATGTGAGATGATAATTAAATCCATGAGAGTACCATGGCAAAGAGAATATTGAAAGAAGAGATGAGAGTATAAGTCAGTCAAGCTAGACCACAGATGAAGTGGGAAGAATTGTATTTATAGTTAGTGAGCAAGATGAGGATAATGATCAAAAAGAGCCTGAGAAAACAGAAAATCTCAGACAAAGCAGTGCCACAGGAACCAGTTGTAATAGTATTTGTCCAGAAAAAGGTGGTGATAAAGAGTCAGAGTTGTAAAGATGACAACTAAGATGTACCTTCACTTCTAATAGATGTAAAGTTTTGTTCATAGTTGTTTGCCTGTTGTATCTTGAGAGCAGGGATTGGTTTTGTCTCTCTTTGTATCCTTAGTGTTTAGTGTAGTGCTTGACAGATAGAAGGCACTTAATAAATGCTTATTGAACGAACTGCCTTTGATTTTATTCTAGCCAATGACTTGATCATGGGCACACAGATGACAAGTGAAAGAGTCAGAATTTGTACCTTGGTCCTCTGATTCTAAATCTAATAATTTTCCATTGCTTAAATGCTTTGAGCCTCAATTTTTTTCATTTAAAACTTGGAAAGTAAAATATTTGTTATCTATCTCAAAGGGTTATTGTGAGGATCAAATGAGAAAATGTATGTAAGGTATTTTCTTAAGTATAAAACATAATCAGTAACCCATAATATTTCAAAGCTAGAATGGTTCTTAGAGATGAAGTAGTCCCCTTCATTTCCCAGGGAGGAAAAATAAAGTGATTACCAGTATTATCAGTTTTATCTGGATTAGAAACCAAGTCTCTTGCCTCCTAGATATACAGTATCAATAGTTATCTGCTTGTTTACATCCACTCTGAGATAAGCACAAAATTCTGATTCTACCATCTCTCTCTAAATAAAGACATGATTTCAGGATCCTTATTCCACTGAATACTCAATCAAAAAACAGATATCCTGAATAATCACAAATTAAAAATAGTTTTTAAGAAATAATCACCAAAATCAATTTTTATAAGTTGCTTTTTTGTTTTGGCTTACTTTGAAATTGGGGAAAATACATTAAGGCCAAGTCTAACAATACAATAGCCATTGATACTATACCAATCATAATTTAAAATATAAATTACAATAAAATAAACTGATTGTTTTATATGGAATAGGCAAATGACAAATAATAATCCATAGAATCAATGATCTGACAACAATTCTGACCATTAAAAGGAAAATGGCAAATCCTTATACAAAGAAATAGTATTTAAAATAAAGCCTATTAAGCTTGTTGATGGGTTATATACTGCATCAAAGGAGTAAAAATTATTTTAAAGAAGAAAATGCTAATAAATTTAGTCATATGTGTCTGGATTCCACTAACCCATCAAGAACTGGAACTGTTGGTTGGAATCTTACAAGAGTAGTTTTTCTTTGTATTTTATTTTTTTAAAATTCTGCTCCCAATCCAGAAAGAATGGTAGAGAGTATGGCTACTGTTCTAGATATCATAAGGGAAGATAGCTTTCTGAGAGCCCATCCTTCACCTTGACCTTTGGAACCTGAATCTAACTTAAAGCTGGAATCATTATCCTTGCAAAACAAAGCACATCCCCAACCACATAGAAATGTATTCTCAGCAAGATTCATGCTGCTTAAAATTCTATTTTGATTCCTGTATTTTGGATTTTGCTTATCCTTGGCACAAAACTTTAGTTGGAAATGGTATGTTTTTGCTCCTGTATATTTTTTCTTTGGTTCAATTATTACTTTATTTTGTTTATTATGATATTTATTATCTTAAATTTTATTTTTTTCTGTAATAGTTTTTCACAAGCTAAAATTAGTGAATATTATGTATAAATTCTTTTCTATTTTTAAAATTCTAGATTCACAATAGGATACTTGCACAATAGGATACAAGCATTTAGAGCATTAAAATTTAGTTTATTGACTAAAAGATATGCTCTATCCCTAGTCAACCACTAAAGATGATGATGAAGTATAATCTATATTGACAGAGAAAATTCCCTCACTGTTATGTATAATCAAACTCTTAAAATATGAGATTACAGTTGATATTCTCTCAATTTGTAGGTCACAGAATTGATGCTTCGAAAGGAAAAGCCTAAGGTCACCCGTGTAGTAAGTGGAAGAGTAAAACCTAGAAGCCAGGTACTCTGATGTTAAATTCAGCTCTTTCTACTCTACAAACTGTTAGCCTCAGCAGTGCTAATTACCAAATGAGATAACTATAGCTTTATATTTTCCAGATTATCTTTCTGTGGTGATCAACTAATTTTTACCAATTACTCACAATTATATAACATTTTAAATTTTACAAAAATGTCCTCAAAATCCTGAGAAATAGGTAGTATAAATATTATATATCAAATATCAGGCAAGAAAGAGTCATTAAGTATTTGGGAGTATTCCAAGGGTACTTGGGACTTTCTATATTCCAAGGACACTGGGCAGTTTCCTAGGCACTAGTGATATGAATACAAATAAAGCAAAAACAAAACAAAAATAAAAATCTCTACAATCAAGGTTCTTACATTCTATTAGGTTATAAAAATGAAGGCATTAAAGCCTAAAGATTTATTTGACTTGCTCTTACATAATAGTTAATAGAGGTGAGATTTGAACCTAAGATTTCAAGTGCAATAAAATTTCTGTTGCAGCACAGTGCTTATCATCATTACAAAACAGATGAACATTAACAGACCTTTTTTTTTTTTCTTTGTAGACAAAGGGCTTCAGCATATGCTCTCTCTCTCTCTCTCTGGATATATGTTTGTGTGTATAAATATATATATACACACATATACATATAAATATCTGTGTGTAAATATACATATACATATATACATACATATGTGTATATATATGTATAATTTTAAACTAACGTTCCATACTAATGTAATGGGATACTACTATAGTAAAAAGAATTTCTTGACATGTTTTTATAAATATCAAAAAAAAACTATATTTGTGCAACAAGGAATCTCACTAATGGTTTTATATACTTTCAATATATCTTTGGCACCAGTGGGGAGTGAAAAGAGATTGGCAAGGATGTGTTTACTCAATTATCACACATATGGATAGGCAAGAAATAACTTTTTAAATCGATTTCCTATTCCATCATCTTAGTCCAGTTTCTAAACATTTCATAACTGTAATATTTCAATAGCCAACTATCTGGTATGCTATAATCTAGCCCCTTTCCCCCCTACTTGTTTCTTCCATATACTACTTGGTTAATCTTCCTTAATTACACTTTGCCATGCTGTTATCATACTCAGGGTTCTATAATGGCTCTCAATTGTCTGTCACATAAAATCCAAATTCCTCCACTTGAATTTAAAGACCTCTTTAATCTGGACCTTCCCTATTCATTCAACCCTTCTCCCTACCCCCAGTACTCCAAAACATGAACTTTCTCCTCCAGTTGAGTTACAGGATAATAGATTTAGATCTTAAAAGAATTTCAGGGACCAGATAATCTATCTTCTTCATTGTACCAACCAGGAGTCTGAAGTCTAGCAATATTAGATAATATTTACAAGATTACAGAAGAGATTGACTTCTATAGATGATTTATAATCAGGTCCTTTGATTCCATAATCAGTATGGACTATACCATACTGTCACTGCTATTTCTTATATAGGTCATATCCCTTCCTGATTCTGTAACTTTGCTTATGCTATGGTCTTAGTCTCATAGGCCTTTCTCTTTTTTATCCAATGTAATTTACCTTATAAATAGTTATTTCAGTTTTTGTACTTGTATTCTCAGAACAGTACACATTCCCTGGCACTCAATAAATATGTTAATAGATTGCTTGAAATGAATCCATCATACATTCCCTATATTTTCCACAAATAATTTTCAAACTATTCTGCATTACACTTGATGTTTCTGTTTTCTAAATTAATTATTATACTTATAAAACAAACATTCATTTATTTAAGCAGATATGGTATTTATCTCTAGGTACTAAGAGACATTAAAAAAGGTCAATAAACTATAGTACCTGACTTACATGCTACTGAATAATATGTGAGAATAAATAATTATAATGTAATTAGAAGTTTGCAAGAAAAATACAACATTCTGCAAATGAAGGATAAATGAAAAGATATATAGTAAATATTTACCATGTGTGAAGCACTGTGTTTAAATCCAATGCCATAAACATAAAAGCAAGATAGTACTTGCCCCTAAATAATTTAATTTTTAATGGGAAGGCAGTATATATGAGGAAGTAGTGGCCAAAGATAGGATATTTTGCTTTGGAAAATTGTGGGAAGAAGCTTTAGAGTCAAGGATATTGATGATAATCCCAAGGCTGATATTATTACTTAAGAAAATGGGAAAATCTCAGTCTTCCTGGGCTTCAATTTCCTTATCTGTAACTGAAAGGGTTAGGCTAGAAGGACTTTGAGGTCCCTTCTATTAGGGATGTAGAGTGAGATAGCAAAAGAATTGGAATTAAATCATGGAAGACTTTTCATGCCTAGCAAAGAACTTTAGTTATTTTTATCATATTGAATTTTTGACCCTACCAAAATTATATCTTGTCTTGGATGAGGGAATGTTTTGTATGTATTATGCATGTTTTATGTTGGCGGTCATAATTGTCAACACAAATTGAAAGATGACTGCAATAAAAAACTAAATATACAATATCATAGGTTATGTAAGATTGAGAAGGTACTGGTATAGTTGATAGATTTATACATTTATATATGCTATTTTGAATTCAACATTTTAGGGCTAGTATTTTATTTATATTTACATAAAGTGTGCTTTTAAAGGTTTTTTTTTCCACAGAACACTATATGAAATTGACATGCAAATTATTCATTCATATAAGAAGGCAAACTTATCTCTATAAATGTATAATCTGAAGACATGGATATGTTTGTTGATCTGCCACTTAATCACTTAGGTAAAGTTCCATGTGTGCAATTTCTATGATTTGTATTATTTTTATTTTTAAAATTGGAAAATGATAGTAACAGAGATTCTTCTCATAAATGATCATAGGACCATTGTTCTGTAAGAGTTATTCTGAAAACAAATAGATAATATTTCACTCATATGGCACCTCAACTATCTGGAAAATACTTAAGACCTTAGAAGGACCCAAGAATATTCTCTAAGTAATCAAAAAGATGTCACACAAGCCCTACGTTCAAAAGACACTTCCTTAGATCTTTTCTTACTCAGTGATTCCCCAATCTTATTCTGGTTAAGATTCTTAAAATCTTAGCTTGATGGCATACACATACTTGCAACAGATTAGAATTATCACATAAATAGAAGGAGGGGAAGGAAGCAATTTGAATCTGGATCACTCACCATAGCAAAGTATAAGGGAAGGCAAGGAGATAAGAAGAAACAATAACCAAACAATTCAAAATGTATAACATTATATATTTATTCAATCTGAGAGCAGACAGACAGTAAATATATTGACTCTAAAGACACTGCCATATTAAACATAACTAATGCTTATTTACAATGACTCCAAGTCATCAAGTAAAGGGAAACTCTTTTCAGTGTATTGTGTTCAACAAGCTAAATTCACGTAATATCTGTCTTGTAAGAGTTTATTTGAAAAATATATTATAATAAATTATAGTTTGGACACTTGAAGGAATAAATCTCCATTATCTACCACATTTACATATGTTGAATTCCCCAGTCCTCAAAATCTTAGATTTTTTTTTTTGTACCCAAAAGAATATAGGATAACATAATTCAACTTTAAAAAAAATCTGCAAGACATTTAATTGAAACCCTTCATTTTACAAATGAAGAATAAGAGACATAGAAAAGTTAAATAACTTACTAACATTCACACAAGCATTAACTGGCAGAAATGTTAATCAAACCAGTTTTCTATCTCCAAATCCAGCACTCATTATTCTCCATCACACTTTCTTCTTTAGATCAAAACAAGGTGTAATAATATTTTCATCTTGCTTTTTTTGCTGTGGTTTGCTTGCTTGTATTTTCCTTTCTTTCTTGTTTTTTTTTCCTTTTTGATCTGATTTTTCTTGCACAGAATGACAAAGATGGAAATATACTTAAAAGATTTGCACAAGCTTAACCTATTTCATATTGTTTGCAGGCTTGGGGAGTGGGTAGGAAGAAGGAGAGAGAAAATTTTGGAACACAAGATTTTGCAAAGCTGAATGTTGAAAGCTATCTTTGTATGTAATTGGAAAAATAAAGCGCTACTAAAAACATGTGCTAACTAATCAATATTGAGGTTAGAATGGAGAGGAAGAACATAATAAGGAGCAGAATTATCAAAGACAGAAGAATGAAAGTCCAATAGAATAATTGAAAAGATATACTGATACAACTAATGCAAAACTCCAGATAGTCCACTGAGAAACTTCAAGTTATCTGAAATTCAACTGAATACTTGCTTGAAATTATATTTAAATTGTGTATGGATGTAAAATATTACATTTTAATCTTCTTACTCAATTTCCTATTTGGGTAGTGCCTTTTTTTAAAAGTAAAAATGAGTTATTCTCACTAGAGAACTACACAGTTACCATACTGTACAAAGGATTGCCAACACAGTTTCAATATGAATTTTTTGGAGATCAGGGCATGCTTGAATGTTTTTATGTTATTTTTTCATAAATATAAAATCATAAAAGAAAATAATGATAATTTCAAACTTTCTAAACAAAAAAAGAGTCAAATATATAAATTGAACTAGTGAGCTAAAGCTGCTATGCATGAATTTTGTTTCAAATTATGCTGACTATATAATAACAAAGGTTGGGGGGATTGGGAAATGGCCTACATTTTTACTATGGATATAGCATGGCTCATTATGTGAGCCAAAATTTAGGCCATCATATTCTCACTTGGCTAACTTTGGTAAAAACAATATTCAAGAGACTTGGTCACAAAAGTTCAATAATGTTGAGAAATGTCTATGTCTATCTTTTAAATAAAGTTCCCCTCTAAGGAATCTTTAAAATACTACAAAATACTTGTCACAATATAAATGAAAGTAATTTTCATTTTTGCTATTTTAATCTGGTCTACCACCAGACTGTCTTACCCACCTTCCCACAAAATAAATGTAAGAACCTGAGGTACACCTTTATACTCTTTTGTCTCTCTAGAACTCATCTCCTTCTGTCCCACACATTTAAAGGGAAAGTGGATGTATATGTGAATATCCACTTTCCTTTTAAATCAATGAACCTGACTATCTCTGATCCCTAGAGTTGGTAGTTTCTTAAATTTCAAATCTACTGCTATTGACAAGCAATGCTAGCAGAAGATAGGTTTCTACTCAGGATAGAGCCCCTGACTGGAAGATGTTTTTTTCATTTCCTCAAAGGAGTTAGTGGGAAAAATGTACAAAAAAAATGTAGGGAAAAAAATACCTAGTACATTAGTAATATTTTATTTTAATTCATGAGCATTATTTTTTGCTTATTAGCACCAGCTTTCCTACTTTGGAGGAAATAATAATCCTATAGAAATTGTGCTTTTTAAACTTGAGCTTTACAAGTGTAATATAATACATAGTGGTCAGCTAAATGGCACAGTGAATAGAGTGCGAAACCCGGAATCAGGAAGACTCATCTTCAAGAGTTCAAATCTAGTCTCAGATTCTTTCTACTTGTGTTAGATCAGTAAAATGGCTTAATCCTGTTTGTCCCAGTTCCTCATCTGAAAAATGAGATAGTGAAGGAAATTGAAAACCACTCAGGTATCTTTGCCAAGAGAATCCCCAAATGACTCACAAAGAATCAGACATAACAGAAAAATGATTCAATAACAAATATACTAACAGGTGAAACAGGGTAACAGGTATAATATGAGCACCCCCTCTCCCAAACACACACACAATGTTTTTTGTTTTATCTATTATTGTAATTTTTATTATTAGACAACTATTATCAAGTAATTATCACAACAATTATTATTTTAAACTTTTGTTTGATTGTTTAGCAGAGACCTCTGAGTTAAACATTAGCATCTTCTCTGCAACTTTTGGCTTTAAGAGAATTGCTTTTTGAGAGGCAAAATTGTTTAATGGATAAAGAATTCACCCTCTCAGTCAGAAAGGTCTAGGTTCAAATCCTTCCTCTGATACATAGTTGTTATATAACTTTGGATAACTAATTTAACCTCTGATTGCCTCCAGCCAACTCACTAAGTAACTAGACGACAGGATAAGAATGTACATAATGTATACCTTTTTGGTGTATGACCCCAAAACAATTCAAATCTTTCCAGTACAGTGTAGGACCAATAGCAAGCAGTTTCTGGTAAAGATTATTTAATTTTTCACTGTGATACCCACAGAGTAGACAGACCACCAAGAAATAAATGAGAAATTAAGAACAATTTAAAATAGATGCTAGTGTTTTGTCACCTTGTGAAGCCCAGAGCTACTATCACGGATCATCTAAATGTGATGAGCTATATAGAAAGATGGAAACACAAATCACTCTGTGTAGACAAAGGAATGTTTGGGGATAATGGAAGTAGAGTCTGGTTTATTTTCTATGTGGGTTTTCTTTATCTCCTTTCTAAAATGTAATTTTCCCTGTTATATCCCTTTTCTTTCTAATTCTGCGGTTACCTGTTAACACTAACAAGAATTACTTTTATCTACCTTTAATCATAAACTGTTTATTTCAATATAAGTTATATTATATCTATATATTTCTACTTTTCCTCTGTGCTATTTTAACTTGACAGTATATCAACATCTCTTGGGAAAAACAAAAACAAAAACAAAAACCTGAGTATTGGATACTAATTTTCAATAGAGATTGCCCAGATAGTAAACTGCCTTTTTCTTCAGTAGTAATCTGACTTTGCTTGAGGCAAAGAACTGAACACCAATCTCATTCAGAAACCATGAACAAACTAAGTGTGTTTGTTACAAGTACTAAGGATAGCAAAATCATATAAAAACTATTCACCCTGTCTCAACCATGAAGAAAAGTGTAGTCAAAACTACTTTTAGGATGCTGGAGTTATGTTACACCATCACTTGGAAATAAATATCAAAGTATTCCTAAATTTCATTGTTAAAAACTGGAAGTGTTCACCATATTACATGTGCCACACAGGCACATGACTATTCTATATAGAAGGTGATCTATCTAGCAACTGGAACATAAGCTAGGCAGTCCATACTGCCTCCCAAATATCAACTAAACCACCTGCTGTTTCACCATTAAAATTTCATTATTACAGGTTCAAATGTTTTACACATACACACACCCCAGTAGGACACCTACAATGGGCCCAAAACAAACTTTGCCTATTACATTTTTTCACCCATCTGTTCAAGTATGTACTGTGAGGTTCTCCTAATTACAGTAATGTAAGTCTTTAGAGATTTCTAGTTTTGCTCCTGTCCTCGTGAAATATGATTTCTTTTTAAGAATATGTGTTAATCAAATCATAGGATAGCTAATTATGTAATGCAATAACTATACTATATCTCATAGAATTTCACAGAATATACAAGTATGGTCAGTTTTATATTTTAGGATTTTCTAATAAAATAGGGGAAATTATAAGAAACATGTAAATTTCTAATCAACAAATTTTATAATGTTGACATTGTTGCATTTATTGTTAAGATGACTTTTGAAAGACTCAAAGCTTAAAGGCAATAGCTAGAGCAAAAACTTACACACTGTCCTGTCAAATTCCCCCTTGAATGAGTTGAGAAACAATATCCCTGGGGGAACAAGATGACAGAGCCAAATAATACATGCCCAGGGCTTTAGATATAAACATACAGACACACCAACAAGTACAAACCAGTGCCTATGGGATTTCTGAAAATGTCTCATTCCTGTGGGGAAGGAATTGGAACTCAGTAACATTATCATCAGTCTGAATTGTATTGCCTGCAGAATTGCAATACTTTTCACTGTTACAGGACAGTGACAGCAAATTAAGACAGCCAGAATTTGATGCTTTTTCTAAAATATCCCAAATACATATGTATGATATTTGGGAAAAGTGATGCAAAAAACCTTTGAAATACAAAGGATTCCCTGCTGTAGAAAACTAAAGGGGATGTTTGAAAACTCCTTCATACTTATATTCTTACCCTGTTCTGCTCTGCCAAACACTTACACCACTCCTCCATTCCCATCTTAGGACCATGAAAGTTTCAATACAGAATTATCTTTATATCTATATTGGGATTAGTGGGTTAGGATGAAATATCATAACTATTAAAATTATTGACAAAATTAGGTGAAAATAATAAAACCTGCTATTTTTTAAATCTTTGGTATGAAGAAAAAGCGTATTTAGTTCATTTATAATCATAATACATGCAGTAATAATTTTTATATTAAGAGAGTAGTTGAAATATGTGTGCTTTTATGAAAAATATGTTACTACAATTAAAATTCATTATAAAAGTGTTTGATATCTGTATAAATTGAAAAAGTGAACTAGAGAGGTGATATTCCAAAAAGGGAATAAGTTTTCACATTTTCTCCCTATTTTAGGTAAAATTATGTGGGGTGATAGGTATAAAAGAGGAGGAAAAGAATCCATTGCCTAAAATTTCCCAAAAAACTGCCTTCATAATGTTCATAAAATTGCCTTAACATTGAAATACACTTTACTGTAGGTTAAAGATTTACAAACATCCCAAATGTGAGCATTCAAGATTCTCTTGGAAAAAAAAAAAGAAAGAAAGAAAGAAAAAAGAAATAAAAAATATACAATCTGAAATCCAGTCCTGAAATTACTTAATATTCAATTCCTTTTCTTTTTCTTCATACATAGGCATTTCAATAATCAGTTCATTTCTTTCCCATAACTTGCCTTAGCTCTCTCTCACTTTCATTAAAGGTAAGTCTCTAGCTTTTAAGCTAAACAAATATTCATATAAGATTACTTTCTTTCTGACAGTTAAAGATGTGTTTTTTGGATCATTCAAATCAAAAATAGTTTTTGCTTTTTTATTTCTTAAACCTATTATGGAAACTATTCAAAATTATGTCAGTCTTAAAACACTCACAGAAGTCAAACTCATTCTTTCAGGATTTTGTTAACGTGCAAAATTTCACAGATGCTTGAACTCAACATTTTCAAAATTTCTTTCCATCTCATTTAACTTTGGAGCTTACAAAGCAGGAGATTTTGTGATATGGTATGAGCAAAACACTTCAATCAAAATCAAGTTACCTTTGCATTCCACAATCCCCTAAACAGATTATTAAAAAAGAAGAGACGCAAGTGTCTCCCAACCTTTTCTCATATTTCCCTTTATTTCCCCATGAACCTAAAGGTGATGTAATTTCAAAATATCTGAGAGTTCCCAGAGAGGCGTGTAAAAAAAAAAAAAAAAACCAAAAAAGATCACTGTCTAAAAGCCACAGTTATCAATGTGGGACACTTGCCTGTAAACTCAGCCTTTTACTGCCATAAACACATTCACTTGCTGCAGTGCAGAATGAATGTCAGCTTAGTCAGTCAGAACTTTCAGTGCAGAAATTCAGCCTGATGCCGATGCAGTCACTCCGATAAGGAAGCACTTACCTTAATTGAAATCTTGCCTTTGATAGAACTGAGACGTCAGCCAAATCAACCTTGATTGGGGTGGAGGTATCTAAGTTTTCAATCAACACCCTCCAGGTAGCTGCATGCTGTGGTGCTTTTTTCCTGTTTATGTTGAACTCCTGGCTGTCTAAAGGAGAGAGAAAGAGATAAGCTGAAATCCTCAGAGGTTCCCAGTGAGTAAGTGAGGACCAAAGCAATGTTTCTTAACATGAGATTCTCCGCAAACGTGCTCGGGTCTGGAAGACCCAGTAACTGCTGTGATAGGCTCCTGTCATGTCCCTTGAGCTGTGGGATGATCATTGACCTGATTAGCACTGAACACTCCCTGCATGCAGGGAAAGCACTGAGAGGATTGGTGGGTCGCAAGGGAATTGGAAAAGGCACCGGGTACACTTGGGAATCTTGTCTCCTCCAGACTAATGGATGAGCTGCAGCCAAGGCTATAATTTCTGAGGAGGTTACCCATGATGTTAACCATGTGAGGACTTAAACAAATGTGCTTTCACATGCCATTTCTTAAAATGCCTAAGTGCTAGACACAGAGTACAGCTGAGCAATTAAGAAACTGGTGTAACTGATTTGTTAGACAAACCTCAAAATACTCCACTTCAAGGGAAAAGGATAAAAGGGGATTCCTGCACGCACTTTTGACCCTAGAGACTAATGCATACTCTGGTCTTTCTTAGGTAAAAGGAACTTAGTGAGCTTCCTCAACAAGGACAATTTTCTGTTATAAATTGAAGGTATACACTACAAAGTAAATCTGGCAATTCCTCACCTTGATGAATATACACATCACACACAGAGAGAGATGGGACTACAAAATTATTTGTTTATTCTCAAAAAGAGTCTCTATAAAGTGAAGATTGAATTAACATCAAACTGTAGAAATGATTAGTCTATTAAATATTATCGATATCTAAGATAATTAATAATTGAACTTTACTAAATGTTCCTTTCTATTCTTTTTTTTTTTTTTTTTTCTTCTCTTTTTGGAAAGGCAAATGGGGTTAAGTGGCAAGTCCAGAGTCACATAGATAACAAGTATTAAGCATCTGAGGAATCCAGGCCATCCTGACTTCAGGGCTGATACTCTATCCTGCTGTGCTATCTAGCTGCCCCCTTCTATTATTATAAAAGGATATGCTAACATTCTAAATTACACTAATCAAAATGAACTCTAAAATTTAGACATATTGCTTAAGATAATTAATTTCTGTATTAGTAGCCACATGCTAAAACTTATGCCATAACTGACTTTTGCCATTGCCTACTTGAGAGATCCTTAAAATGTTTTAAATCCAAAGTTGTCAGATTACTGATTATATATGCCTCTTAAAAAAGAGGAAAACAACTAATTGTAGGAGTACCAAATGGTTAATTTTTGTTGGTGCTAACTTTAACAGTAGAAAAAAATAAAACCATATGCAAATAGCATAAAAAGAACAGATGAAAAAAGTCATTTGCATGTCTTAAGGGTGAGAAAATTTTATTGCCAGGAAGAATAAGTGAAGAATGTCCTCTCAGAATGATGCTGAAACGTTCAGCACCTCTATTTTTCCAAACCAGTCACACTTGGGACATATGGTATTCCTTTGGTAACACTGTGTTTATCGGTGTTTTACACACACACATATTTAAACTATAGATATATTTCTATGTTTGCATATATCAAAAAGGGGAACACTAAAATAAACTCATCATATTTTACAAAAACTGGTTACCTCAAATTTTCATTGAATATATCATTAAAGTCTATTTCTCATTAAAAATTTTAAAGAGTAGTCAATTGACTTTTCTATAAAACATAAAATCTCCTATAAACTGAAAATTACTACAAAGGGCAGATTATTGAACTTAAGGTGCATATTGTAATCATGAGCATTTTGAAGTAGGGCTAAAACAATTCAATTTACAGATGAAGTCTCTTGCGCCCTCATCTGGCTGAGGTTGGGAGCTGTATGGAAGAAATCCTCTCTTTAGTGGGCACCTACCCTCCTGCAGAGAAAGAATAAGTGCCTTTTACTCCTCAACAGGAGAACCATTACCCAATTAAAGATTAGCATTAATGATTCCCACTTGAAAAATGGCTACCTGAAGTCTCTTCCACATCTTAACTGAGGCATCCAAAACATAAATAGTAAATAGGGAACATGGGTTCTACTCTTTTTGTAAGAATATGGGGGTATCTTTGACAAAATACTGATGAAAATAAAATATCTTTAATATGCTATAATAGTTATATAGATAATAAATACATACATATATATGGGTATATAAATTGCTTTAGTACATGCATATCCATTTAACACACATATGTATGTATATGTATATATGTATATACATATACATACATATATAAGAAAAAATATACATGTGGAGAGAGAGACAAACATTTAAAGTACATCTATCTACATATAAGCAATATTGGTTATATTCTCTAACTGGTCTAAGATCTTATTTGGAAAAGAATTTTATTTTTTGAAATTGCCTTCCTTTCAAAACACCTGCTTACCTTACCCTACAACCTTCAAGAATTATATTTTACAGCTAAAAGGAGTGCTAATTTCACTAATCTCATTCAGTTTATTTTGCTGCAGATGGCAAATTAAAACATCTTTGACTTGATGTAATTTTTAGCTGTAAAGTACAATTCTTGGAGGTTGTAGGTCATGATAAAACTAGGAGGAATATATCTGCTGCCACTTAATTGAAAATTCATAATTCCCTTGTTAAGACCTTTAAGTAGTACATGTTTTAATGACCAATGTTATTATTATTAACTTCATGGAAGAAAATTAATAATATAGCAAAAAATGGAGGGAAATCAATAATCTCTCTGTCTCTATCTCTACCTCTCTCTCTCTCTCTTTCTCTCTCTCTCTCTCTCTCTCTCTCTCTCTCTCTCTCTCTCTCTCTCTCTCTCTCTCTCTCTCTCTCTCTCTCTCTCTCTCTCTCTCTCTCTCTCTCTCTCTCTCTCTCTCTCTCTCTCTCTCTCTGTCTCTCTTTTCCCCTCCCTTCCTCTCCTCCCTAACCTTGAACATTTATTTTCTGCTATGTGCTAAAAACATAAATATACTTGGTAAAAATTTCCAGTGACTAAGCCTGGAACTCTAAATCCACTTGAACTGAACAGTTACTTGGATTAATGGTCATTTCATATCTACTTTGTTAAAACTCAATTTTGATATAAACATTGACAGTGACCATTTCAATAAACAATACTGAAGTAGTAGAGAATATAAACAATAATGGAACAAAAATGAGGTGAAATCATGGGCATGCCTTTTAAGTCAGATTATTATACTTGCTTTTTTACTAAATAATAGAAGAAGAACACCTTTAGTAGTAGGGATTGCTTAGTTTTGTCATTTTGCCCCAAGAGTTTTGTATAGTCCCCAGGACTTAGTAAATGATTAACATAGCTGTTGAATTAAATTAAGTTGACTTGCTGAAAGCAAAATGAAGATGAGGGGAAATAAAATAAAATTCCTTGGTGATCTTGGAGTAGAGATATTAGCAAATAGTGGATTCAGTTTCTTGATTTTAGCTATAATAAAATAATTCATTAATAAATATGCTTTACGGTTACAAAGATTTGTATGTTTAATTCATTTCATATTCACAGCATCCTTGTAAAGTATTATTCTTTCCCCTTTACAAATGAAGAAACTGAATCTCTGAGAAGTTAAATGACTTATCCAAAGACAAACAACTAGCCAAGATTCAAAACCAGGCTTTCTTACTTCCTTCCCCCCTAAGAATTAATTACAACCAAGAATTAATTACTCAGCAAGACTGAGCATCATCTTTCAGGGAGGTGATGGACCTTCAGTGAAGTCAGAGACTTTCAAATATTCCTACTAAAAAACCAGAATTAAACAGAAATTTTGATCTTCAAATACAGGACTCAAGAAAAGCACAGAAAGGTAAACAGGAAAAAAAATATCTATCTATCTATCTATCTATCTATCTATCTATCTATCTATCTATCTATCTATCTATCTATCTATATTATTTAAAGGTTAAACTGTTTACATCCATAGATAGGAAATTATATCTGTTAACTCTTGAGAACTGTATCTGTGGAACAGTTAGAGGGAGCATAAATGGACAGAGGGTATGGTAGTGAATGGAGTCTGATTGTGATGATATCAAAGAAAAAAGATATTAAAAAGTGGAAAAAGGATTATACTGGGAAAAGAGGGAAAGGGGGAAGTACAATAAGACAAATTAGATCACCTGAAGAAACACAAAAGATCTATTACAATAGAGGGAAAGAAGGGAGGGGAATGAGCATTATTTGAAGCTTAATCTCATCAGTTGGTTCAAATTGGGAAATTACATAATCACTCAATTGGGTTCAGAAATTTATCTTACCCTATAAAGAAGTAAGAGGAAAAAGGTGGGGGGGAAGAGAGGGACAGGACCGAAAGGAGGGCAAAAACACTAGGAATATGCCATGAGGTCTAAGCATGCCTTTGCCTAAGCCATTGCCTAAGTACTGACAGGTTAGATACATAGAGAAGTTTAGAAGACTAATCAGAGTTAGCAATTGTCCCATTATATTTCTTCTTTCCTCTTTTTTTTCTAGTTCATATCTTTTTTTCACCCCTTAATGTTTTTGATGTCATCACATCAGAGGTCATTCACAACCACACATTCAGTCCATGTGATGCCCACCTCTGTCTGCCCCAGTAACATAAACAGTTCTCAAGAGTTACACAATAATCAAAGCCTATAGCAATCTAGTATTTAATAAATCCCTAGCTTCTGGGAAAAGAACTCAGTATTTGACAAAAATTGCTGGGAAACCTAGAAAATAATGTCAGAAAATCAGCATAGACCTACAACTCACACTCCATACCAAAAGGATACATGATTTGGGTATAAAGGATGATATCATAAATAAATTAGCAGAACAAAGAATAATTTCCCAATCAGATATTTGGAGAAGGGTGGAATTTATGACCAAAGAGGAATTAGAGAAAATTATAAAAGGTAAAATGGACAACTTTGATTATATTAAATTGAAAAGTTTTGCACAAACAAAATAGAAACAAGATGAAAAGGGAAGTATAAAGCTGAGAAAAAATCTTTACAGCCAATGTTTCTAATAAAGGTCTTATTTCTAAAATATATATAGAACTGTTGCAAATTTATAAGAATACAAGTCATTCCCCAATTGATAAATGGTCAAATTATATGAGCAGACAATTTTCAGATGATGAAATTAAAGACATCTATTGTTATATGAAAAAAAAATTCTCTAAATAACTATTGATTAGACAAATGCAAATTAAAATAACTCTAAAGTACTACCTCATGCCTCTCAGATTGGATAAGATGACAGGAAAAACTAGTGAAAAATATTGGAGGGGATGTGGAAAAAGTGGGACATTGCAAATAATGCAAAAATGCATTATTTGTGGGCTTGTGAAATGATCCATCCATTCTGGAGAGCAATCTGGAACTATGCCCAAAGGTCTGTCAAACTATGCAAACAATTTGACCTATCAGGGCTATTACTGACTCTGTAGACCAAAAGAATCTTAAGGGAGGGAAAAGGACCCACATGTACTAAAATGTTTGTAGCAGCTCTTTTTGTAGTAGCAAAGAATTGGAAAATGAGTAGATGCCCATCAATTGGGGAATGGAATATTATTGTTGTATAAAAATTGATGAACAAGGTGATTTTTAGAAAGGCCTAGGAAGATTTATATGAACTGATGCTGAGTGAAACATGCAGAACATTGTACACAATAAAAGCAAGAATGTTTGATGCTCATCTATGAAAGACTTCTCAGCAATTCAGTGATCCAAAGCAATCCCAATAGACTCTGCCATCTGCATCCAGCAAAAACAAAAAACAAACAAACAAACAAAAAAAAACCCAAAACATTAAGGAGACTGAATAGAAATCATCGACACATGACATGTTCACTTCTTTTTCCTGTTTTTTTAAATCTTTCCCATAGTTTTTCCCTTCTGCTATGATTTTTTCTCCCAACATGATTTATAAAGCAATGTGTTAAAAAGAAATACATTTACTAGAAAAAAATTTTTAAAAGTAATAAAAATAAAAGGCACATGTGAAACAAGGAGTGGAGACAAAGATAGTAGCACAGCATTCCCAGCCTCTGGTTCTGGAGCCCTTCAAATGGAGAACCATCCTTTTGGGATAAGTCCAAGCTTCTTAATCATACAATTTGGACACACACCATTCTGTGTCTGAGTCAGAATGATGCTTAGGCAAAGTTGCTCATCAAGAGTGAAGAGCCTGTGGTATTGACTAACACAAACTTAAGTGTATCCTGTCCTGAAATAGGGCCTCAATTATCTACAATAGAATATTGGCAACATAGATTTCTCAGTATGTAGGTCTTGGACCCACAAATTACTCTACTTCTATGAGAAAAAGATGAAATTTTTGAATCAAAGCCCAATAGGGAACAGACAAAATTCTATGGATTTGCATTAATAAATAGCAGCTGAACTCCAACATGATGCTTATTGGCATTGAAGGAAATGGGATACTTGTTCACTTTGATGATCAAAACTTCTTTGTTCAGATCAAGGACTATAAGTGATATATTTTATTTCCTCCAAATCTCTTTGAATGTCTCTTTCCATACCTCCTTTATCATCCTTATGATAGGCACTTAGGTGAATTTTGACAATCCTTACAACAAAAGGTTCCCCAGCTTCTAGAATAAGACAGTATTTGGCTCTGATGATGCTCTCTACTGTATGATAATGTACTGATGGTGTCACAGAATTGTTACTGACTGGAGGAACCACCATCACTGTGAGCACCTGATATAAGAGCCTCCAACTCCTCATGGGATTAAATATCTTCTCAAGGCTTATTAAGTTGGCCATGATGAGAAACTTTGAAAAGATGCTGGGAGAAGCTCTAGGAAGAGAGGTGGAACCCTTGTTGAAAAGATGTTTATTCAGTCATGTCTGACTCTCCAAACTTTCTTGGCAAAGATACTGGAATGGTTTTCCATTTCCTTCTCCAGCTCCTTTTACACAAAACAAATAAGGTTAAGTGACTTTCCCAGGTAGTTAATCTTTAGGATCAAATTCAAACTTCCCTAAATAAGTCTTTCTGACTCCAAGCCTTGGCACTTTATCTGGGTCAGGTGGTGCAATTAATAAATCCACCCTCCTCTGCTCCCATCTTTTTTATATTTTATATTTTTATGGGGGAGGGGAAGTTGGGGTTAAGTGATTTGCTCAGGGTCCTAGAGCTATCAAGAGTCTGAGGCCAGTTAAAATCTGGCCAGATTTTAACTCAGGTACTCCTGACTACATGGCCAATGCTCTATCCACTACTCCACTAGATATCCCTTTCTAGCTCTTCCATCTTGAGTGATTTCTTCTTCTATCATTTCTGTTTGTAATTACCTTCCCTCTCTTGTCCCAAATCCCACATACAGTCTAGAGTTCCAGCTTTGTCTCACTGTGTGTGGGGGATTGGGAGAGGGGGAGGTATGTCTGTGTTCATCTTCCAAGGGCCTTGAGGCTGTGATGATGCTCTTGTCATTTGATGTCATAAAGCCTCACTGTTAAGGTCTGAAAGGAAAGGAGTCAAGGTTTACCTGGACTGCATTGGTATCTTTGAAGGGATTCTGTGGAATTAATAAGGAGTCTCCCAGGTTCCCAGAATTTGGGAGTGTTTCTTTGTTTTCTCCATTCTGCTTTAATACCCTGCCTACATACCAACAATGTAATTTGATTTTGTACAGCATGGCTGTATCCTATGTACAAAAAGAAAGAAGGAGCTACTTTGTTTCTGTACCTGAATCTTTGTTTCCATATTCTGGCCCAGATCTTCCTACCAATGCTCTCTCTAATAGGACTTTGCCAAGACTGGCTGTGCTACAGACCAGGAGTTTCCTAGCCTGTTCTGATGGCCATACTGTGACTAAAGTCTGTCTACTAATGTTCCACATGCTGCTTTGGTCCAATTCCACTGGATATTACTGCAAGGATGTTGTTGCCTGGTTTACCAAGATGATTTTAAATTTATTTTTTAGGTTATATTTACAGTTTGGCCCTTGCTACAATATGCTTAAGGTTTATAAAATAGAGGCTCTGAGGCTAAGAATCTCACCTATCCCATTCTTTTTGGGTTGGGTTGGCTTTCTTGTTGGGTCAACTGCTCACCCCCATGAACAGTGGGAGTGTCAGTGATAGAAACAGTTATCACTGGAGTCTAAGAGGTGAACTAGGGCTGCTCTCCTCCCACCCCTGAGAGTAGATAAGCCAGAAAACTTGCTAGTTCTGGAAACTTTTGAAAAACCTTCATAAGAATCAAAGTAGCTGTAGTCACAAGCAATGGGCTCTTCTTTGATCTTCTTGAGTGACAGGATAAGATTGTCCTCCTGTAGTAGGTTTCACTAGAAGGAGTGAGGGAGAAAAGTGGGAAAATGTGTTTTTTTTTTTCCTTTTTGCCAAAGGTTTAAATCTTCAGTGTCTGAACAGTGGTTCTTATCCTTAAAAGTTCAGTTTAGAATTAAAAGACTTATAGATGAGTATGCACAGAGAAGAAGATGCTTGCTTTTGTACATCTCTGTGTTTTTTTATGCCTGGCCTGGTGTTCTTTCTCATGGGAATAAGATATGTGTGAATGTCGAAGACATCATATGTTTTTTTCCACTAACAAACAGAATTGGGAAATGAGGGAAAAGCCATAGAAAAAAGGTATAAAATCATGATTTGATTAGGGGTACTGAACAAAATTAGAGAGGATATTTGTTCTGACTTCCAAAAATAAGGAGTGTTTTATTACAGCAACTTAGACCTTGACTATATAAAGCTAAAGTGAATTAATAAGAAGAATAACACCACATCTTTGGAAAGATTTGGAAAGTATTCCAATCATTGTGAACCTCTAAACAATACATAGTAGGGGCAGGGGGCATTTGTTAGTTGGAAATTTTACAAAATTAACTTCCTAGGATCAGCAAACTACAAGCTTTATGTCAAACAAGTCAGTCTGTTTTTCTACAGACCCTAGCTAAAAATGTTTTTGCATTTTAAAATCAAGTTTTATTGTATTTTTGAAATGAAAAAAAAAAAGACAAAAAGCAAAAATCATCTCAGGTTTCATCTCAGGTTTTGCAAAAGAGAGGAGTGGCTGGTAGTAGAGTACAATTTGGTTCTTACACCACAGTGTACTGATTTCTGGTTTTATACCTGTACTTCTCATGATATAATTTTACAAAGCTACTTAGACATACTTGTGTTAATAGGGAATTAAAGAAAATTTCAGAGTCAATAGTTGAATATCATTAACCAGCTTAGTAAAATTCACAGGTGAACTTTTTATCAGATTTAATCAAGATTCTCTGCTATATCTCCAACTTTTAAATATTAACTCACTGTTATATCTATACCCATGCAATGATTAAATTATTAGCAGAAAAGAAATCCCAAAATATTATTATTGTTTTCAGAGGAAAAATAATCTAATTAACAAAATGATAATATACTAACTTCCCACTAAGGTTGAGAAAGCTATGATCTCAGAATGCTATTAGGGTCTTTTTTGTTTTTATTTATGTAACACATTTTAATTTGTTGATCTTTTAATGTTAGTAAATATAAATACTCCATGGAGAAGTGTGTATTTATGATATTCAAAAGTGGAACAGATAAATTGTATGAAAAATAATTGGACTGAGTCTTTGAAAAGTGTTTATTTTTTGTTGTATTTTAATTTTATGTCATTTATTTCTGAATATTCTTCCCTTTTCCTTTCCTAGTGAGGTATCCATAAAAAAGTAGACAAATAAAAGCAATTCAGTAAGATGAACTAATATATCAAATGAGTCTGGCAGGACATTTCTTCTTGAAAATGTGAAACAGTTAATTTTTAAAATTATTCTTTTTACTTATATTTCTCTGAGTCTTGAATACATGGAGTTTTGCCCTATAAATAACCTACTTTAGTCTTTTAAGTAGTATTTATTGGTCTCTGGTTCCCCTTCCTTAATCTTGCATTTGCTCAATTGTCTTCTCATGCTTTTCTGAAGTCTTCATACTCATCATTTCTAAAGGCATATCCACTTAATGCAAGTTGATTGGTTATTCCCCTAACAGTGAGTAGTATCCTTTAAAACTAGAATTTGAATCAGGGAACATGTTCAAATAGATATGTATTGCATCTTCATAATTGGCCAATTTGTTTAATCTCCCTGGGCCTCAGTTTCCTAATCTATGAAAAAAGTCATTGTTGATTAGTTGATTTCTAAATTCCCTTCTAATTCTGAATCTATGATTTTACATGGAGGAGATACTTAGCAAATGTCAAACTAAATTGAAGTGAAATAGGGGGAACTAGGGAACTGGTCCAGACCTTGATACTATCAAGCTATCAATAAGTCTTTAACAAAGCTCAACATATCCTCTACTCAGGAGCTTCATTTAAAAAATGAAGGGACATGACAAAATTGTCTCTAAGGCCCATTCCAGCTTTATTATTATCTGACCGTAAAAATCTAAGATCATTTGTCCTTAACTTTGCAAGGTTATAAAAGGATTGGGTAGACAAAAGGTATAAGGCAAGTATAGATTTTTTCCTTAATTTTTATATACATACACAGAAAGACACAAAATATTGTTTCTATATTTTTCTCTAGAAGTAATTATTTAACAAGAATTGTCATTAGATACAATTCAAATACTATAAGATTCACCTTGTGAATACTGGTTTCATAGAGAAAAAGACAAATGGCGAATTTCAAGCACATTTTTAGAGATCTCCAGGTCAATCATTGTAACACATTCCTTTTCAAGGGACATGGCCATTACATTATCATGCCATGATTAGGTCATTAGCCCCTCTTTTCCTTGTCCTAGCCACTGAAAAATTAAAGCTGATATAATTATAGCAATTTAAAATTACCTCAATAGTGTATGGTATTACTGAAATGCATTGATTAATATTAATTTTTAATATTTATTCTTCACATTGGCTTCCCACTGTTAAGAGGCCTGCTACTTTTTGAATGGATTAAATGAAATGGCTTTAAGTCTAAGCAATTTGTTGGCTTCCTCCCATCCCATTTAAATTAGATTTATTTTGTTTTATATCTTTTAGATGTGATTTGTGTGTTCAAATAGTATGAAATAAAATAAATGAAACATTTTGTGGACAATAATTGTACTGCACTTAATGCCTCAGGAAAGGTACAGAAACAATTCAATATGCATAGAATTCCAGAAACATACTTCCCTGCTGTAATGATAAAAAAAAATACCACAACTATCTTTATTATAAAGGACATATACAAATACAGGCCTTCACTTCATGAATGATTAAGTTCACCAGCAGGTTATTTTTTGTTGTTTTTCTTTTCTTTTAAACGGAGAGGACTTTTTTTTTTTTTTTTTTTTTTTTTGCATTGAAGGGAGAATAGCTGAGAAGATTTAATAGCTTGGAAAGGTATTGAGGCACATATGCAAGAAATAAAGGTAAAAGGAATTCCCACATTAGAATTGTTAACAGTTTCAAATCTAATTATAAAACTTGGGTAGTAAACAAAAGGATCACCCTGATTTAAAGAAATCTAAGTTTAAAAAAAAAAAAAAGAGATGAAGAGATCTAGGGTCATAGTATTTTCAGAAAGTGTTCCAGGAGTTCAAAACAAACTTAAATTAGCATATAAAAGCAGCAATTATCACCCTGAAAATTTGTTTAAAAATAAACAATACAGATTTTTCATTCCAGGATTAATAAAACTTTACTCTAACTGCTTAATATATTAAGATAAGTTAAACTCACAACAACTGAAAATAACAAAATCTTTTAATTTTTCAAAAAATCTATACACTAAAAATTGAAATATATTAAATAAATTTTCCAGTAGTTTGTTTTAAAGAATAAGGAAAATCATCTAATTCAAAAACCAATTTCAAGGGGGAAGAATACTTTTCAATTCATAATATTTTTGTACTTTTGCAGATATTATACAGTGCTCAAAAATATCATTGTGATCTTACATAGAAATAAAAGGGATGGTCTAAAGTGGTCCTCAAACTTTTTAAATAGGGGGCCAGTTCACTGTCCCTCAGACTATTGGAGGGCTAGACTATAATAAAAACAAAAACTCACATTGTGTCTCCGCCCCACAGCCCATTTGTCATAACCCAGTGGGCCTCATAAACGTCCTCAGCGAGCCGCATCTGGCCCAAGGGCTGTAGTTTGAGAACCCTGGTCTAAAGAATACTGTCTATACTTCTAATATTTATAAGATTTGTTTGTACTTCAATATAATTTTTTGTTTTGTTTTGTTTTGTTTTTTGGATCTATGCTTATAAAAAGAATTACACAGGTATGGAATAAGAGTTCGAACTACCCAGTGAACTTTATTTTATTATTTCAGAAGTTTAACTTTTTTAGACAAGCTCTCACAAGAAGTCTATCTGTTAGCAAATTTCACAACTGAGTTAACAGTAAAGTTCTATTATGTATCCACTTCCTCTTGGTCCTCAGCAATTTCCTTTAGGTACCATCTTGATGACTTAAATTACCTCTTGAGTTTCCTTTCTATCCTCTTACTACATTGACTGCTCTGT
Source organism: Sminthopsis crassicaudata (assembly GCF_048593235.1). NCBI lineage: Eukaryota > Metazoa > Chordata > Mammalia > Dasyuromorphia > Dasyuridae > Sminthopsis > Sminthopsis crassicaudata. Next base: position 318,448,494 of record NC_133617.1, on the reverse strand, counting down.
TAATCTAGCTTCTTCTGTCCCCCCCTCTTTTTCTCTCTTGACAGAAGTCAATACTCTGCTGCCACCACATCAGCTATGTAAGTCTGTCTGCCTGCCTCACTGACTCCACATCCTCTTTTACAATAGCTAAAATACATCACTATGGTACTAAGTATAAACGGCAAGTTGATTAGATCTCCACACAAAGCCTCTCTTCAATGCAGTGTTAATTCATGCACTCTGATTTAGAAGGCATTTTTTAGTATTAAGATTTTGTTTCTATATTTAAAATAAATTATTTTTACCTTATTAAACACAAACACAATATAGTTTTGATTTGAATACTTTATAAAGTTTTTAATTAGATAAACTCATTTAAATGCAATATCTTAAATATTTGCATTTTTAATTACAAAGACCAGTAATTAAAACAGCTAACTTTTATATAATGCTTACTATATGCTTACACTGTGCTAAGCACTTTACAATTAATCTCTTTTTGATCCTCAAAACAATCTCAGGACACAACTGCTATGATTATCCCCTTTTTACAGGTGAGGAAATTGAGACAGATAGATTACATGACTCATAATACAGTCTCACCTACCTGGAAAGTGTCTAAGACCAGATTTGATATCAGGTTTTCCTAACTCCAATCTATCATTGTATGAAATGCCCTCATCATAGAACTTGGCAGGCCTCCTTCTTTTATAAGATTTAGGTATATGATAGTTAAAATCTATGTTTAAAATCCTTTATTTATATCTGTATTTGAAAGCCAAAAAAATCTAGGTACTTCTTAAATAACACAAAATCATATCTGATATTTTCCCCTCTAAAATTCCATGTCTCAGTAGACTTTGTTTTAGGTTTGTAAAAATACCAAAGTTTAAGTTATACGGTAGGTTCATTTGTTTTAGCTTATTTGAATGTGTTCCCAGCAATGACAAATAAATTAGTGAGAGTGGGAGTGAAGGGATTTCAGAATGGTAAGAGGGAAGCTGTTAAGATAAAGGTGAGCATCAGCACTGAGAAAGAATAGGTGACATTTGAAAAAAAAAATAAAAGAAATGTTCTCTCTCTTCTATTACTCTTTACATTTTCAATATCCTTCCATTCATTTTCTATGTTAATACATGCAGAGAGAAACAGGAAAAAATGAAGCAGAATATCCACAAAACTTGGGCATGAATCTTTATGACAAAATAGATAAACTGTTTTCTTGTACAGGAGATGGAGTCAGAAGATTTGAGTTTTAAATCCTGTTCTGACACTTCTTTCTTCCTTTTCTTATTTTGTATGAAGCATTTAATCTTTTTAGATCCTAGTATTCTTATTGTTAAAATGTCACTTAATGATCCAGATTTTTGCTAGCTCTATTTCCTATGATATTGTGTATTGGATTTTTGTGTGTTCACACCTAGTAATTTTAATTAGTGTTAAATGATCCACTTTGTGCTTGTAACACTACTTAAAACTACATCTGTTCTGGCTCAAGAAACTTTGAATATGTTAGAGCATTTACCATTAATAGTCCCTGTCAAAATTACTATGTTTGTAGCAGCCCTCTCTGTAGTATCAAGGAAATGGAAATTGAGTAGATGCCCATCAGTTAAGGAATGGCTGAATAAGTTATAGTGTATGAATGTAACAGAATATTATGGAATGGAATGATGAGTAGGTGGATTTAAGAAAAGCCTGGAAAGACTCACATGAACTGATGCAAAATTAAATGAACAGAACAAAGAGAATATATTGTACACAATAATAAGATTATATGAACATAATCTTCTGAACAATGAGGTAATTCAAGGCACATCCAATAGATTTGTGATGGAAAGTGTTATCCATATCCAGAAAGAGAATTATGGAGACTGAATATAGATTAAAGCATAGTATTTTCATCTTTTTACTTTTGTTTGCTTGTTATTGTTTTTTTCCCCTTTAGATCAGATTTTTCTTGTGCAGCATGACAAATATGGAAATATATTTTGAAGAACTGCATATTTAGCCTATATATTTGATTGCTTGCTATCTTGGGGACGGAGAAGAAGGGAGAGAGAAAAATTTGGAGCACAAGGTTTTGCAAAGATGACTGATGAAAACTATCTTTGAATGTATTTTCAAAAATAAAATATTATCAAATTACTATTTAACTATTTATGTATATAAACATGTATGCATATTCATATATATATTTGTATGCATTTATGTATATACATACATACATAACATTATCCTACCCACTAAACATAATTCAAGTTATGATTTTCTTTGTGTGGGTATAACTCTCCATAGAAAGAGATCACCTTCCCAATAATCCCATTTCATATAGAGCACATTACAGAAACTTTGTATATTGCTATTGATTTAAAAAATAATTCAATTTCTTTTTGTACAACATGATCATTTGAAAATATGTATAGAAGAATTTCATACTTCTATGTCTAAGGGATGTGTGGGAGGTAGAGGAGAAAAATTTGGAACACAAAGTTTTGCAAGGGTGAATGTTGAAAACTATGCTTATATTTTGAAAAAAAAAACTAAATAATTCATCATTCTTTGGCCAAACAAATGTGACAAATCTCTGAATGTAGTGCATCTTATTCTAGGTGATAGGTATAACATTGACTGAGATACCATATCTTGTGCTTTCCAGGAATAACTCAAATTCCTGAAAATTATCCCTTTGATGATATATTGTATATACAACATAATTCACTTGCAATTTCCCACATATTATTAAAATGTCTAATTTCAATTGTTTTTAGTTGTGTTCTACTCTACTTGACCCCATTTGGAATTGTCTTGGCTAAGATACTAACCAGTTTGTCAGTTCCTTCTCCAGTTAACTTTACAGATGACAAAACAGAGGTAAATAGAGTTAAGTGACTTGTCCAGAGTTAGATAGCTAGTAAGTGTCTGAGGTCAACTTTGGATTCAGATCATCTTGACTTCAGACCGGGCATTCAATGGATTGTGCCTCATAGATGCCCAGAATCCATCATACTTCTAATAAAATGATGAAATAAATGTCTTACATCAGAATTAATGGGAAGATGCCTGTTTGAATAAACGATACAAAGCACCCTTGGAACAATGACTCACTGATTAAACAATAACAACAAAACCCCAAAAGAACAATAAACAGAAGAGAAAAAAATATCAAGTACTAAAAATACTTAGAAAGATGTTTATTTTTCCAAGTATACAGATAAATGCAAAACAGGGAAAAGTTACTATATTATCTTATACCCATCAGAAGAGTCAAAGTAGCAATAATAATAATAATAAGGTAAGATAAAATAAAATCCATTATGACTGGTGTTTTATGAAAAATGACACTGTTGTTGGGAATGTCAACTAGTACAAACCTTTTGGTAAACAATGAGGCAAAATGGAGTTAGTGTAGCATGGTAGATAAAGTGCTGGTCTTAGAGTAACAAAGGTACTGGTTCAGATCCCACTTCAAACAGTAACATATCTGAACCTAGGCAATTCATTTATCTTTAAATGGCTCAGGTAATTCTTGGAACTCTCTACTAAAGCCTACTTGAATTGAAATTTTCACATAATTGCTTAAAGTTGGATAGGATTACGCCTTTATAGAAAGAAGTTTGCATTTTTGGAAAACCTTTGTGTTGATGAGATTAATGGCCCTTTCTGTATTCATGTATGACAAATTATAGTGAGTTACAAAAGTTACAAAATCTTTAAAACATTTGCTAGATCTCACCTCAAAGTATGATGGGTGGGGAGATAAATGGGTAAATGACCTATAATATCTACTCTCTTTGTAATAGCAAGTGAAAAAAAAAGAAAAAAAAAGAAAAAACTTTTAAAAATGTATATATTTGACAATTGGAGACTGGCTGAATAAATTATTATATGAAATATGAGTGTATGGAATATCATGATGACATTATAAATTATAATGAAGCACATAAGGAAATATTTCTATAAAGTAATGGAACAAAACAACCAGAATATGTACATATTATTTAGAAATATATATATATATATATATATATATATATATACATATATACATATATATATGATATGTGAGCTTATATGTACATACCTATTTATAGACATATACATATATACACACATCTATGTATGTGTATATATGTGTGTATGTATGAGAGAGAGAAAGAAAAAGAGAGAGAAAAAGACACAGACTGATAGAAGGGAAAGGAAGTAAGAGGGAGGGGGAAAGGGTAACAAAGACAATGACATAGAGAAAAGGCCTATAGTGTTTTGTTGTGACTATCAGTAGTTCCACATCAAAAGGAAAAATAAACATAAAAAGTTTGAGAATTATTTCATAGAATGTCATGAAAGTAACTAACAAGGCTCCCTATAATTTGGAAAACAAGAATATAACACTTTTGGTGTGGTATTCTTTCTGTTTTTTTAACTTCCAGAATTAGAGGACAAGTAGATGTAGAAAACATATCCAGGAGAATGTACTGAGGTGGAAGTGGGTGCTACAAAATCTCCAGATGCCATTAGAGTCACAACACTGGTCATAGGGCATGATGAGCTTAGATTGAAAAATCAGCCTAAAACTACATAGGAAGAAGTAAAGATCTTCACAGAGGGATGAGTTGCTATGCTTTGGAAGAAAAAAAAAAGTTTGTAGCCAATCTTTTGGTGAGGAATTTCTTAATCAGACTGGTCTAGTGATAATAGAGAAATATAGTTATTTGCATTGATTAGATGGCAGATTCATTTAACTATTGGTGTACTAAAGATATTTCAATCCTGCAGTCAGTGAAAAGCCCTGTAAACATAGAAAGTAAATGGAAGAACATATGATTTTTCATTTTATTCTGTAAGATACCTTTATTATTTTATACATTAAAATTACTAAAATAACTTTTACAAAATATTTCATTTCACTTCTTTTCTAATGGGGTTATTGTGTTTTAATTTTTTATTTATCACATATTTTGAAGGTGTTAATATTTTACCATTGAAATCTTCATGTGAAGTTAAATAATATGTATTTAATGTCTCAGTATTGTTGTTGTTCGTCTTGCATTCTAAAAGAGGACCGATGTTATCTGGAGGATATAAATAATTAATTAATATTCATTTGTTCACTATTATAATAGACAAATTATTGATAGTACACATATCTAGATTTCAGTTAATTATAAAAACCTATGAATGGCACTGTGTTAATAAGTAAAGCTTAACATACTTGCCTTTGACTTACATTAATTTACTATGTCCATATGAATACATAAATACACACACACACACACACGCACACACACTCGGCATTGGATTTGTATTCAGGAAGACTTCGAAGTATGCCTTAGACACTTAAATATCTGTGTAAGTCTGTGTAAGTCCCTTGACTACAATTTCCCTTTTTATAAAATGAAGATAATAATAGTTATCACTAACATTCTGTTTATAATTACCATGTATGTTTCTATTATCTTTTAGGTTATTTATAATTTTAGTTTATTTTTTTCTGAGATCACTATATTCACAGACATATAGCATGACTATGAAAATATTAGGCTTAAGGAAGTTAACTTTTTCATTGATGATATGTAAGAATCATTGAAAGCATTGTAGAGCAACTTATAAAGTGAAATCCACTCTAATTTTTTTCTTTCTATTCAATTCTGAGCACAGATCATTATTCACTTATACCACTTATCTCAGATACAGATTGATGGACGTATTCAATGGGTTAGTAACCTAGGTGAAGGTGACAGTCAACAATCCTTTATTAAGCACTACCTTTTTTTTCAGAAAATATGGAAAGTAGTGAAGATATAAGAAAAAAGAAAAGAATATCTGCTCTCATATGACTATATGGGCACTATTCTGGAAGGATTTTTTTTGCTTGTTTTTCTTTCTTGTTTTGTTTCAGAATAGATTACTAGATTGATCCTTTTTTCCCCATTATGGTAGAATTCTCTGAGGAGGCTTTGTAGTGTTCTAGGGTTCAATATAATTGAAATGGTGGCATCTGCTGATATGGTATCATTTATAAATGGAGACATTTGGAAAAACTATTCCATCAATAAAAAAATCCAAGATAGCATCAATTGCTATAAAATAATAAGGATTCTGTAAGAGTCTAGCAACCACTTTAGCCAGCTAATATTTAATCTCCTCACCAAGAAACATAGATAAGGCAATTAGGAGCAATATCATTTTTATAGTAAAAGTGCATTTGCAAAGTACAACAGATGAAGAAAAATCAGACAGAGCAAAAATGAGATTTCTGGAGACTTGGCACAATATCCAATCAAACCAAATAAAGGTCATTTATAAATAAAATTGAAAAGAAGATAACAAACAGATATAAGATGGGACATATCTGCCAGAATTTATCTAGTAATCAATTTTAATTGAGAACAATAGTAAAACTACCAAAACTGTATTATTGACTCTGGTCCTGATGTACTATATGAAGAAAATAGTAGAGAATAGCATCTGGGGAATCCAACCATGTCTTTAAAGAAGAAATCTATACTAGAAGCAATAGGATTTTAAAGGTGCTCAGGGACCAATTCTCAAGATATTTCAAAGATAAAAATCCCAGAAGAATGGAATAGATCATGAATGAAGCTTTTAGCAAAATAAAGCGACCAAGATGACATTTCTATCACTGGAGGAATATTGGGTTAAAAAGAGAGATAGATATTTTTAAATTTCTAGGAGTAGCCTGGAATAGTTTAAAGTGTTATACAGTTTTCCAAATGAATTCTGATCCTCTGTCATTTTCATTTTTAAACTGAGCTCATTGTTTGTTTCTAGCATGTGTTTCCTTTGGGGGTAGGGTTGCTAAGTAGGGCTAATAAGGGACTTATATTAACTGTGAGTGCTTAATATATAACTACATTGGCAAAATTTGTCTTAAGTCTCTTACGCTGCATCTTGATGGTAGGTATGTACACAAATTAGGAACAGATAGAACAAGAATTGATGAAACCTAAAAAAAATAGAGGCATAGTGCTGCTCATCTAAATTGTAAAGTATGACCTGAACTTACTCATGGTTTCCAAAAGAATATTAGAAAACTTAACTGAGGAGCAGCTAGGTGGTTCAGTGGATAGAGCACCAGACCTGAAGTCAGGAGGACCTGAGTTCACATCTAGTCTCAGACACTTAACACTTCCTAGTTCTGTGACACTAGGCAAGTCACTTAACCCCGATTGCCTCAGAAAAAAAAAAAAAAGAAAGAAAACTTAACAGAATGGTAGATAATACTACCAACTCTATTCATGTTTACTGAGTTAAAGAAAGTTATTTGACTCAGTAGAGCAAAATGCTGCTTTGGGTATCATCCTTAAATAAATAGACTCACATATTAATTAAAATCATATAAATGTCCTGGGTTTCATTCCCAACTGTCCCCAATGTGCTTTGCCAAAAATATCTCTCTCCACCCCCCAGCTCTGTTTGTCTTTATGATGGGCTTGGTATGCTTTTTTTCCTATGTGGAGTGCTTTGTAGGCTCATAATTATAATAATCAAATATTGCAAATCTTTGTGATCAAACTCAAAAGGCAAGTCACTCTATAAAGGGACAGAGAGAGGAAGGGACACAGTAGAATTAGTATCAATTCTTTAAAGGATGTATCTGTGGCACCTAGGGGTATAGTGGAGTGTTGAATTTGGAATCAAAACTAGATGAGTTCACATCCAGCCTTGAACATTTCTGGGCAATTCATTTAAGCACTAGTGCTCTCTCTCTCTCTCTCTCTCTCTCTCTCTCTCTCTCTCTCTCCTTTCTTCCTCCTCCCTCTTTCCTTCTTCCTTTTTTCCATATGTGATTTTTTTTTTAATTTTTTATTATATATATATATTTTATAATATTATCCCTTGTATTCATTTTTCCAAATTACCCTCCCTCCCTCTATTCCCTCCCCCCGATGACAGGCAATCCCATACATTTTACATGTGTTACAATATAGTCTAGCTACAATACATGTGTGTGAATATCATTTTCTTGTTGCACAATAAACATTAGAGTCCGAAGGTACATGCAACCTGGGCAGACAGATATTAGTGCTAACAATTTACATTCACTTCCCAGTGTTTCTTCTCTGGGTGTAGCTACCTCTGTCCATCATTGATCAACTGGAAGTGAGTTGGATCTTCTTTATGTTGAAGATTTCCACTTCCATCAGAATACATCCTCATACAGTATTGTTGTTGAAGTGTACAGTGATATTCTGGTTCTGCTCATTTCACTCAGCATCAGTTGATTTAAGTCTCTCCAGGCCTCTCTGTATTCCTCCTGCTGGTCATTTCTTACAGAGCAATAATATTCCATAACCTTCATATACCACAATTTACCCAACCATTCTCCAACCGATGGACATCCATTCATCTTCCAGTTTCTAGCTACAACAAAAAGAGCTGCCACAAACATTTTGGCACATATATGTCTCTTTCCGCTCTTTAGTATTTCTTTGGGATATAATCCCAGTAGTAGCGCTGCTGGGTCAAAGGGTATGCACAGTTTGATAACTTTTTGGGCATAATTCCAGATTGCTCTCCAGAATGGCTGGATTCTTTCGCAACTCCACCAGCAATGTATTAGTGTCCCAATTTCCCCACATCCCCTCCAACATTTATCATTATTTGTTCCTGTCATCTTAGCCAATCTGACAGGTGTGTAGTGGTATCTCAGAGTGGTCTTAATTTGCATTTCTCTGATCAGTAGTGATTTGGAATACTCTTTCATGTGAGTGGATATAGTTTCAATTTCTTCCTCTGAGAATTGTCTGTTCATATCCTTTGACCATTTATCAATTGGAGAATGGTTCGGTTTCTTATAAATTAGGGTCAGTTCTCTATATATTTTGGAAATGAGACCTTTGTCAGAACCTTTACTTTTAAAAATATTTTCCCAATTTGTGACTTCCCTTCTAATCTTGTTTGCATTAGTATTGTTTGTACAGAAACTTTTTAGTTTTATGTAATCAAAATCTTCTATTTTGTGATCAATAATGATCTCTAGTTCTCCTCTGGTCATAAATTCCTTCCTCCTCCACAAGTCTGAGAGGTAGATTATCCTCTGTTCCTCTAATCTATTTATTATCTCTCTCTCTATGCCTAAATCATGGATCCATTTTGATCTTATCTTGGTATAATCCATATGTGATTTTTAATTTTTATTTTTTGCTGAGTAAATTGGGGTCTATGTGACTTGCCCAGGGTCACACAGATAGATAGTTTGTGTCTTAGGCCAGATTTGAACCCCGGCCCTCCTGATTATAGTTCTAGTGCATTATCTATCTACCTTACCATCTAACTGCCCCCCCATAGTTTCTTAAGCAAGAAAATAAGGAAAATAATAGCACCCACCTCCTAAAGTTTTTGAAGATTAGATATTTGTAAAATACTTAGTAAAGTATTTATGTGCCTGGCACATAATAATAATTGACAAATGTTCTTTCCTTCTTTCCTATTGCCTATCCTTACATTCTATAATTAAAATAAAGATTCCCTGGAGATTCATACCAGAAGGCTATAAACACATCATCAGATTGTTTGATCCATACTTGAAAAAAAATAACTAAATATATTGGAACCTATATCTCATTCATTTTACAGAAAGTTTGCCATTTTCAGTCACTTGGCATTAACTAATAACTCTATATCAACACACTCTACTTAACTATATTCCAGATAAGCTACTTCCAAATGCCTAGAAGCTAGCTTCCCAGTCTTAACACAGTATCTAATTTTCCCATATAGCCTGGGTAGTAACATAATTAGGGGAGCTATGGCTCAAGTCCAGAACCTAGAGTCTAGCAACAAAAAATCCATGATAGGAACCAATAAAAAGATAATGTTTTTCAAAGATCTACTTAATAGGTAGAGACAGAGTGTAGCAAAAAGAATGATATAAGGCAGAACACTTAGGTTTGAATCCATGGTATTTTTTTAACTTATTATTTAGGTAAGTTCCTCAACTGTCACATTTTTTGTTATCTTTATTGTTATTAGTGGTAGTTTGTTGTTTATTTGTTTGTTTGTTTTAGATTCCTTATCAGTAAAAGGAGGAGGCTAAACAAGATAATGGCTTTGGGTGACCCTTCTGGTTCTAAACCTACTATTCTGTTCTGGAAAGAGAGACCAGATAAAGGTAAGATAAGGTACTGCTATGAAGTAGCAGATTAAATAGGAAGATGGATTCCTGCAATTGTGAGGGAATTGTCCTGTATAAAGTCTTATTACAAACTTTCTAGTAAGATTGGGATTTCCCAAATGATGCTATGTATATTAATGTTCAAATACTTTTTTATGAGAGCATTTTGTTATGAAACAAAATTATTTTTACAATGATATTTAAAGTAATTTTAAAAACATCGACCGAATCACTGGCACAGTAATAGTTTATACCAAGAAAATATTTTCTTTCATCTTATGGTCAAACATTTTTGGAAACATGTAAATGTATAATTAATTTAGAAATCATATAATCATTTAATTTTTCTTCATAGTGTTTGAAAGCAAAACATAATCTAATTGAGTTTCTTAAGTTAATAATAGTGTTAATAAAGGCATATTTTACATGACACAATTACTGACATATTCAATGTTTCACTTACTCAAATGTTTAATGTATAAAAATCCACATAATTATACAGATTATATATGTATGATTTATTATATATAAAATTTGTACTGCATATATGTATATGTAATATTTATAGCTATGTTTATGTATGTGTCTATATTCTTATTCAGAATTAAATTCCAGAGACTGAGACTTCAATGCTAAAGGATAAATGTATTTATACAGTTAACAAAAAGACTATAGCAAAAATATTTTCCTATAATGATACATGCCAAGCAGACACTATGTTATGTGCTAGGCAAGAAAGAAAGAAAGAAAGAAAGAAAGAAAGAAAGAAAGAAAGAAAGAAAGAAAGAAAGAAAGAAAGAAAGAAAGAAAGAAAGAAAGAAAGAAGAAAGGAAGGAAGGAAGGAAGGAAGGAAGGAAGGAAGGAAGGAAGGAAGGAAGGAAGGAAGGAAGGAAGGAAGGAAGGAAGGAAGGAAGGAAGGAAGGAAAGAAAGAAAGAAAGAAAGAAAGAAAGAAAGAAAGAAAGAAAGAGAAAGAAAGAAAGAAAGAAAGAAAGAAAGAGAAAGAAAGAAGGAAGGAAGGAAGGAAGGAAGGAAGGAAGGAAAGAAAGAAAGAAAGAAAGAAAGAAAGAAAGAAAGAAAGAAAGAAAGAAGGAAAGAAAGAAGGAAGGAAAGAAAAAACTAGAATAGTGAAAAAGTCCCTAATCCCAAGAAAATTCCATTTGGTTGGAAAGAATTAATATTTTTAGACAGATACAAAATGATTTTGAGAGAGATACAAACAAGTGGGAGAATCAAGAAATGTAACTCCAAGGAGTTGAACTTTATTTTACATCTGTGGATTCAAAAGGGAAGACAAGAGGTAAGTTGGAAGGAAAAAAAATATGTCAACTCTGTGCTAGGCACCATAATTAGTGCTTTATGAATATTCTCTCGAAACTTGGGAAGTAAGTGCTATTAATTCCATTTAACACTTGAAGAAATTGAGGCAAATAATAGTTAAATAAATTGCCCAGAATTACTGAGATAGTAAGTATATGAGGCCAGATATAAATTTGGGTTTGTCCAATTCCAGGCTCAGAGCTCTATAGACTGTCATCTAGCTGCCTTCCATAATTTCAGTGAAATACAGCCCATCCATGTTCACCTCCACAATGCAATGATGCATTGAGAAGTATGAGGGAATACCCTATAGAAGAACATAAAAGTTCAAGGTACAGTATATTGTACAGGATGTGATTAGGTTAATTTTAAATGTAGAGTTTGTGGGAAGGAATAATATGGGAAAAATACAGAAAAATATTTTTTTTTCTTTTCATATAAGTACCATGAAGTTATTGAAGCTTTTTGAATAAGGAATTAACATTGTTAGGCATATTGTTGCAACACCAATTTGAGAGCTATGTGAAAGACAGATTGGAAAGTCTGGAGGCTAAATGAGGGAATGTTACAATAATCCAGCTGAACATATCTATGCATAATGAAGAAGAAATGGATAATGGTTTGGTTTGAAAGAAAGGAAGAAAATTGTTGTATAGCTATGTGATGAAAGTCCAGGGAAGAAAGAGTGATCTAAAGGAAGAGGTAGTCAATGGCATCAAGTGCTGCAAAAAGGTGAAGGATAAAGATTTGGCCATTACAGTTAGTTTTAAGATTACTTGTAACCTTGGACCTTATAATTAAGTGGTGAGAACAGAAGTCATATGCCATAAAGTTGGGAAAATGAGTTCAACATTGAAAATATTTGTGCAATACCATTGCACAGCTTTTTATGATTAATGAATTAAATTAAATTTTAAAATAAACAGAAAAATATTTCCAAATATGTTACATGCCCAAACATAAATGTCATATTCTTTTTTAAAAATGAGGTCATAGAGTAATTTTACCAGGAAAAAATCTCATTCCTAATAAAATGTCAATTTTTTAAAATTATTATTATAGCTTTTTATTTACAAGATATATGCATGGGTAATTTTTCAGCATTGACAATTACAAAACCTTTTGTCACAATTTTTCCTCTCCTTTTCCCCACCCCCTCCCCCAGATGGCAGTACACCAATACATGTTAAATATGTTAAAGTATATTTTAATTACGACATATGTATACATGTCCATACAGTTATTTTGCTGCACAAAAAGAATCGGACTTTGAAATAGTGCATAATTAACCTATGAAGGAAATAAAAAACGTAGGTGGACAAAAATAGAAGAATTGGGAATTCTATGTAGTGGTTCATACTCATTTCCCAGAGTTCTATCACTGAGTGTAGCTGGTTCAGTTCATTACTGCTCTATTGGAACTGATTTGGTTCATCTTATTGTTGAAGATGGCCACGTCCATCAGAACTGATCATCATATAGTAATGTTGTTGAACTATATAATGATCTTCTGGTCCTGCTCATTTCACTCAGCATCAGTTCATGTAAGTCTCTCTAGACCTTTCTGAAATCATCCTGCTGGTCATTTCTTACAGAACAATAATATTCCAATTAATTCAGACATTCTCCAATTGATGGGCATCCACTCAGCTTCCAGTTTCTGGCCACTACAAAGAGGGCTACCACAAACATTCTTGCACATACAGGTCACTTTCCCTTCTTTAATACCTCTTTGGGATATAAGCCCAGTAGTAACACTGCTAGATCAAAGGGTATACACAGTTTGATGATTTTTTGAGCATAGTTCCAAATCGCTCTCCAGAATGGCTGGATGTATTCACAACTCCACCAACAATGTATCAGTGTCCCAGTTTTCCCACATCTCCTCCAACACTGCGCATTATCTTTCCCTGTAATTCTAGCCAATGTGTAGTGGTACCTCAAATATATCTTAATTTGCATTTCTCTGATTAATAATTACTTGGAACACCTTTTCATATGGCTAGAAATAGTTTCAATTTCTTCATCTGAGAATTGTCTGTTCATATCCTTTGACCATTTATCAATTGGAGAATGACTTTATTTCTTATAAATTAGAGTCAATGCTCTATATATTTTGGAAATTAGGCCTTTATCAGAACCTTTGACTGTAAAAATGTTTTCCCAGTTTATCGCTTTCCTTCTAATCTTGTTTGCATTAGCTTTGTTTGTACAAAAACTTTTCAATTTGATATAATCAAAATTTTTTATTTTGTGATCAATAATAATCTCTAGTTTTTCTTTGGTCATAAATTCCTTCTTCCTCCACAGGTCTAAGAGATAAACTATCCTATGTTCTTCTAATTTATTTATAATCTCATTCTTTATGTCTAGGTCATGAACCCATTCTGACCACCTTATTTTGATGCTTAGTTTCTGCCATACTAATTTATTAGTATCAGTAGTAGCTTTTATCTTTTGCAGCTTGGTGTCTCCATCTAACTAATGTTACATTTTGAAATTTTGATATTGGTATGATTCATTTCTACATTAACTAGTTGTTCTTTATCTCTTTTGCTACTTTCTTACTGAAAGACTGCTTATGATAAAATGTGTATATATATATATGTATGTATGTGTATGTGTGTATGTATATATTTATATTTAAGGAGCAAGAAAAGTATGAGAAAAGGCAGCAAAACCAATCATAATGGAGAAAAACCCCTATATTATATATTGAATTTTCCACATCTTGTAGAGGGCCAAGTGTACTTGAAACAAGTAATCTTAGAACAAGGTGTTACCTCAGTGGAATTGAGATAATGATTCTCTAGTTTACATATACTTAGTACTTAGTATAGTTCCAGAAATTGACACCTATTCTACAAGATTGCTATGATGATATACTTATAATAGAGTATATAAGAGATCTGGGAGGGAGATAGACTAGGAGAAAGACTGAGAAGACAGAGGACTGGAGGACAGACTCGAAGACAAAGACACTTGTGGTGGCTATCCTGTCTCTTTCACTTCTCCACTAAGACCAAGGGCCATCTGAAGGTCCCCTAGAAAGCTAGCCTGACCCCAGGAGAAGGAGACAGACTGTGAAGGAGATAATAAAGACTTTGGACTTTATCCCTGACTTTTCTTGTGGTGATTATTCTGCTGAGACCAAGGCTGGTCCAAAGGCTGTCCAGGAAGCCAGTCAGAACATTACAACATCTGAAAAGTATCATGGTAGAGAGAGTTTTCTCAGATTTTTTTTGGGGGGGAGCTAACCTTGGTCAGTATGTTTTTGAAGCATTCAGATTTCATTGCTGTATAGTGATTATTCTTTTAATTCATATTGTATTCATTATATAGTTTGTTTTCTTGCTCCACTTTGCTTTACTTTACAATAATTGATTTAAATCTTTCATTATTCTCTGTTCATCAGATTGACTGCTTCTTGTAACACAGTAATAATCCAATTCACTCATGTACCACAACTCTTCCAATCTTGACTATTTTGTTATCTTCACAAGTGAAAAATTAAACCAACAATCTAATCAAATAGGCATTTATTCATCTAACTTTTTGGAGGATGTTTTTGATAACTCAAGGTTTAAATCCCATGAGATAATTCTCTAAAACAAAAGTGAGCATACAGATTTTATAACTTTATTCAACTGAGTAATATCATTTCAGAAAGAAAGAATTTGCATTTTTTCAGAAATTAATACTCCCATTTAAATTTACATATATAAAATTTTAACAATATTAGAATATAATGCTTCAGAAAGGTAATAATCTGACTTAATTTTAAATTAAATTTAGATATTATAACATTACTTAACTACATGTAAGAGTTAATACTAAATATGGAAACTAGATACCACAAGAGAGAGACATTTTAATTTAGGAAAAAAAGAATCCTTCATTTGCTTCATCCCCTCAATTTTAAAGCTGTGTAGCTAATTTTATATTCTGTTCTATCTTTATGTACAGCAGCACCAAACAAAAATATGGGTACATATTGGTTCTCAAGTATTTAATGTTTACAAAACAAAATATTCATTCCCTTTCAATAATTCATATCTACCCATACAGGAGAAATATTCTGCTCAACTAGCTATTTACTGTTCTTTCACTGGTCTCCATTCAATTTTTTTCCTAGATTTGATGAACATATGTTCTCTTTTCTACACATCTAAAGAGAAGCAAGCAATTTCAATAAGGCAAGAAAACAGTTGAACAATTGAGGACATTTGCAAGCCTGATGTAACATATATGGAATGTATTTCATCTGTTCAGTAGCTTTGCTCTTGAAGACAGGTTCATCATCTGTACAGGTACAATGACTACCTATGCCAAGGACATTGTGACTCCTTAAATTACAGAAATTCATTAAGTTTTCATTTTGTCACTTCAAATTTCTGAGCTGCAGTATAATTTCATATAACTAGATTTAGTAAACTTTTATTTATAAAGTATATATAAATATAAATTTGTATAATCCAAAAGTGCTTTAGGGAAGTCTATGCCAGGTTAATTGATTTGTTCAGAATCCTACAAGGTAGTGTCTTAGGCTAGTTTGAAATCAATTCTTCCTTACTCTAGGCTTGGTACTTATCTTAGTGCTAAGTTACCTTGCATGATCATTTTAGGTCTTTAACAAATCTTTTAAGATTATGAATATACCAAAGACTTAAGTTTTAGCTATCTGATAAATATGTAAGCTATAATGAAGATTTTTTCTTATTTTCCTTTTTTTCTGGATGTTACACATGGATATGTATAGTTGATTCATAACCATGATGCTTATAGCTTGACAGTTTTACAATCACTATACTTGAAACACTAGCTAGCATAATTTGGGTACACTGAGTTCAGTCCTTTGAGTGAGCAACACTTGGCATTTCAACACAAGAATAACTTTCTCCTATTATTTGTAAAATATTCTGCTTCATGTGTTCTGTTTCTGGATAAACTACAAAGATTTTTTAAAAATACTATGGGAGAGAGTTTAGCCTGTTAGTTTTTTACTTTCTTCTCTCCTCACTTCAGTAAATCTCCTTGGTCTGCCCTACATTATGCTGTGCCCCTCAGCTTGCAGTTAGAATGGGAGTTGTATTATCATTTGGAGAATTATTATTTCTTTTGTGGTATCATGCTCACTTTTGATTGTTCTTTATAAATAACAGTAACCCTTCTGGCAGCCCCAACATTAGGAATGGATTTCAAGTACATTACAATTTCCTATCAGTCACTGATGTGACAGGTTCTATACCAGATAACAACTTTGTCTCAGTAAAATCCCAACAATTTAAAAGGCAAAATGAACCGAGTGAGACCTAGGCCAAATGCAACTCAAAAGAGTTCTATAAAATCATCAGGCTTCCTCTGGACTTTGATCCAAAGGATTGTCTTTTTGTTTCAAGTAATGACAACATGAACATTTCAGGGTTATTAGCTGATCATTTCCCCTTTCAATAAGAAATGAAAATGTCTCCAAAGAGAGAATAAAAAAAAGAATATCTGCATAAAAGAAAATGGATTTTTCCACTTTGTATAGAAAACATATTCTTCATCTTTCTTATATGAAAACTATGATTCATGAGATCTTCTGTTCTTCAACATTTACAAGTAAGTACAATGTACAAGGATACACTGGTATTCTTATAAGTTTGAAGCATAATGCTTGATGAATTATATATTCACTTTCCACCAATGAGAACACAAGAAAGCTTCTAATTAGCCAGAATGTACTCTGGAAATACATAAACCCCCTAAAGTAAATGTGAGGGTTCTGGATACAAATAGGAAGATATAGACACAGCAACAGCTTTATCAAATACATTATGCTGCAGGAAAAGTACATTTTTTTCCTAGGTAGAGTTGTTTTAGTTACATATTCTGTAACTTAAAAAATAGCATTTTAAAATAATTTGAAATAGGTCAATATATTTACTATTGCTTTGTCTAAATATATATATATCTTTGTGTAAGTGTATATATATCTACATATGTATAGATATAGTTATGTATCTATAGATTTATGGATATGCAGGGATATATAGAGAGACATTTAACAGAAAACAATACTGCAGGGCCAGGATATAATTGTGGGCAGTATACATCCTCTAGTTACTACCACTAGTTCCTTGAGGAACAGTACATCATTAGAAAAACACTTTAAAGAATGATTGGATCACACTTGTCAGATTGGCTAAGATGACAGGGAAAGATAATGATGAATGTTGGAGGGGATGCGGGAAAACTGCGACACTGATGCATTTTTGGTGGAGTTGTAAACGAATCCAACCATTCTGGAGAGCAATTTGCTATTGTGCTAAAAAAGTTATCAAACTTCGCATACTCTTTGATCCAGCAGTGTTACTATTGGGCTTATATCCCAAAGAGATTTTAAAGAAGGGAAAGGGACCTGTATGTGCCAAAATGTTTGTGGCAGCTCTTTTTCTAGTGGCTAGAAACTGAAAAATGAATGGATGCCCATCAATTGGAGAATGGTTGGGTAAATTATGGCATATGAATGTTATGGAATATTATTGTTCTATAAGAAATGACCAGCAGGAGGAATACAGAGAGGCTTGGAGAGACTTACATGAATTGATGCTAAGTGAATTGAGCAGAACCAGGAAATCATTTTACACTTCAACAACAATACTGTATGAGGATGTATTCTGATGGAAGTGAATATCTTCGAAAAAGAGAAGATCCAATTTAGTTCCAATTGATCAATAATGGACAGAATCAGCTATACCCAGAGAAGGAACACTGGGAAATGAATGTGTACTACTTGCATCTTTGTTTTTCTTCCAATTTATTTTTACCTTCTGAATCTGATTTTTCTTGTGCAACAAGAGAACTTTAAGGATCTGCACACATATATTATATTTAAGATATGCTTTAACATATTTAACATGTATGAAACTGCCTGCTATCCAGGGGAGGGAGTGGAGGGAAGGAAGGGAAAAGTTGGAACAAAAGTGAATGCAAGGGACAATGTTAAAAAATTACTCATGCATATGTTCTGTCAATAAAAAGCTATAATTAATAATAATAAAAAATGATGCTTATATCAAAACTATTTATGAATCTTTTCTTCTAGAAATCAAAGCCCCCTTTCCTGTTATTTTAAGATGATTTTCCTCAGCTCATCAATTTGATTCAACACTTTCTGCACCTTTCTTCAATTAGCCTTTAAACAAATCTAAATATTCACATTCACAGGGAAAGAAAAACTCTAATAATTTTATTCATTCTATTCATTAATCCATTTATATTCACCTCCAAGATCTAGAACATCTGCTACTTCAACTTTTTTTTCTTTTTTATACTCTCATAAGTACTCTTCAACCACAGCTACTTCTCTCAACCATCTCATTGAAGTTTACCATAAATCATTGCCTATAGCTACATTATGTCAAAACATTCTTATATCAAATGTCAAATCCCCTTAATCACCTAAATGCTTTAGTTATGTCAAACATTAAAACATTTTTAATAGCTAGATAACTTTACCTTTCTCCTACTTTTCCCACTGTGGGAAATTTTGTAAATAACATCATACAATAGTTATGGTACCCAAATGAGAACTATTTGGGACATAACTCTCATTTAAACCAAGAGGTAAAGCTTGACTATACACAGCAGTGTGATGAAAATTTCCATTCCTTTAAATTGTGAGAGTTAATATGATTTATAAAACTCTTTTACTTTTTATAAATGTGAACATAGCCTAGACCTCACTTTTATTTTTTATCTTTTTACATATCTTTTAATACTAAAGTCAGCCCAGTTTATCATATTTTTCTTGGAATTAGTTTGTCATCTAAAAAACTCATTTTGATTTTTCAAGATTTTAAAAAACCTGCCTTAATTATGAAAGTTTCTTCTTCTCAGAACTGAAGACTGGCCCAAATTCCTGAATATACTTGTGGGGACAGAAACTATATGTGGAAATCTATATGTAGCTGAGATCTATATTTTATGTGATTCCTAATCTAAAAGTTATTAACATTTAGCATACATTTATCCTGCCATTTCTATGTGAGTAACATAGAAACATAGCACTTAGAAATATGCTAAATGTGAATAGGATATTCTGTCCCTGAACTTGTGGAGGTTATATTAAGGATATAAAAATATAGACATTTAGAATACATTCTTACCTGGTATTATAAGTACAGTAGGTAGGTACAAACAAAGTCTTAAGTACATGTTTCCAACAAGGGCAATTAAGGATGTCTTCATGTGGGAAATTGTCTTTAATTTAGGTATAATGGTTTTGTATTGTAGAAATTCAACAAGTTAAGAGAGGGAAAGAAGGCATCAGGAACCACTTATGAAAACACTAAGAGATTAAAAGAAAAAAAAAAGAACAGGAAATATTCAGTGACCTTAGAATCACAGACCTAGGGTTTTAAGGAATTGTAAAGATCATCAAATCCAAACCTTTTCTTTATAGATGAGAAACCTAAGACCCAAATAGGTGGAATGACTTTCACAAAAGCACAAGGTGACACAGTATTAGAGACAGGATTTAAGGCCTCTTACTCCAAAGATAGTTTCTTTTTCTTGTATCATGCTACTATTCCTATTACTGAAAGTAATCTAGTTTTACTTTAAGAAGGGGAGTAATATGACACAAAACAGGGAACATAAGTTAGCACCAGACTATTATAGAGGGTCTGAATGTTTAAAAGGACTTTGAACCTTATTAGTCAGGCAATAGAGTCATTGAATATATTTTTGAGCAAATTTCTCCCTAAGCAATTATTCCATTCTATTCTAGGTATTCTCTCAAACAACCTAAAACTCCTCAGAAGCTGCCTTGCCTGGATACAGGAATCCTTTGTATCCCTTTCCCTTCCTCATTTCCAGCTTATCTCTTTCAAATCCATTCATGCTCCCTTATTCTCATCCCCTTTAACATAAAACTATACTGTCTGGAATATAACTATTCAATATGTAAAGAGAAAACAAAAACAAAACAAAATTTAAAAATAACTTTTGTCTTAAAACTTTTCATTTTTTCCCTCCATCTTCTTGTACTCATTGAAGATACCTTTTCCAGTACTGATAATCATTTGACTTATAGTCCCTGATTCACTGACACTCATGGGCCAGTTGGAGTCTTGCCTTTTTTTTCACAACCCTTTCCAATTTCCCTCTCAATAACCTCTATGTTTCAATCAATCCATATTTATAATTTAGTCAAGATTCTGGTGGCTATTATATCTACAGAATTTCAGGACATTCCCTTTGATTTTTCAATAAGTTCCATTTCAGTACCTGGCTCATAGTTTTTCTCTCTTCTAAAACTCATACTCTCATGAGAAGTGTCTTCAATATACAGATATACTCCTTCAAAAACTCTGATCTGTCAAGTACTCAATTCAATCCATAATCGATGACATACTCCTCTACACCACCTTAGCTACATAAAAAATTGGTCATAAACCTGATCTTGCCATTACCCACAAATATTCTACTTTAATGTTCAAAAGCTTGGGGCAGCTGGGTGGCACAGTGTATAGAGCACCAGCCCTGAATTCAGGAGGACCTGAGTTCAACTCTGGTCTCACACACTTAATACTTCCTAGCTGTGTGACCCTGGGCAAGTCACTTAACCCCAGTCTCAGGGGGGAAAAATGTTCAAAAACTTGAAAATACATTTTCTTAAAATCTATTACATTTCACCATCTATTTTGCTTTACAAATCCAAACCCCTTTGTTCTTGCATAATCTCCAATTAATCCACTAAACAATTCAGGTTTCTTCCCAGATTATCACCCCATGCATTAGCTGAGCTCTCATTTTCCCATGTTGACCCATTTTAAAATCAGTTCAATTCTCTACAGTGTCCACTTATTTGAATCCCTTACTTTATTCTCCTGCTGAAGATACTTCCCTTCCAAAGATCAGTATTATGCCTTGTTTTAATTCCTATTAACATGCCATGCCATTGAAAAAGGGTGGAGAAAATCGTGGAACTATTCTGAGACTATTACAAATTTATGTAACATATTCTCAACTGGGTACTCCCTATGGCAATTTTTAATGACCCCTTAATAGACTCACCATTCTACTCACCATAGTGACATAAACATTTCATCAAAACATTTCATTTTTCAACTTCCCATGGCTTCCTCTCTCCCTTAACTGTCTGCTTAGAACCTTGCCTCAACCTTCACTGAAAATATTGAGGTCTTTTGTCAAGAGCTACTTCTTCTTTTCGCACATTAATCACAAGCCATCTACCACTATTGCAGCTTTAATCCCCATTGCATAAGAAGGGGTAAGCCTTCTCCTTGCCAAAGAAAACCAGTCTATATATCCAAGTGATCCTGCTCCATCTTTTATTCTAAAAAAGGATTGCCCCTAATATCATCCTCACTCTCTCCCAACTTTTAGCTGATTACTGACTGTTTCAATTCTGCCTATAACAATACTGTTATCTCCTCCCATCATCAAAAACTTTTCACTTGATTCAAATATCCCCACTAATTGTGGCTCCATATCTCTCTACTTTCCCCTATAGAATTAAGAAGGGCATCTATAATCTGTGTTTCTACTGTTTCTTCTCACTCTCAAATTAAATCTTGACAATCTGATATCTGATCTCCTCATTCAACTGTAGCTTCTCTCCAAAGTTAGCTAAGATATCTTTTTATAATAATAGCTTTTTATTTTTCAAGATACATGGAAAGATATTTTTAACATTTATTCCTGGAAAATCTTCTGTTGCAAATTTCTCTCCCCGCCTTCCTAGACAGCAAGCAATCCAATATGTGTTAAACATGTACAATTCTTCTAAATATATTTCCACATTTATCATGCTGCACAAGAAAAATCAGTTCAAAAAGGAAAAGAAAAGATAAAGAAGAAAACAAGCAAGCAAACAACAACAAAGGTGAAAATAGTATCTTGTGATACATATTCAGTTCCCATAGTCCTTTATCTGGAAGCAGAAGGCTCTCTCCATCACAAATCTATTGAAATTAGCTTGAATCATCTCATTGTTGAAAAGAACCAAGTCCATCACAGTTGATCATCACATAATCTTGTTGCTGCTGTATACAATATTCTCTTGGTTCTACTTACTTTACTTTGAATCATATCATGTTAAGTCTCTTCAGGCCTTTATGAAGTCAATGTGCTGATTGTTTTTTAGAGAACAATAATTTTCCAATACAGTCATAGACTATTACTTATTCAAATATTCCCCAACTTATCCATTTAGTTTCCAGTTACCAAGAATATCTTAACTCTCAAATTTAATGACCTTTTCTTTATTCTCATCTTTCTTGACATCTCTACTTCTTGAATTGCTTGGTGTCTTTTCAACCTCTATTTCAACCTTCCTTTTCTTTGTAATATATGTTCTCCCTAGGTGATTTTTTTACTCTAATCTTTCCTGATTTCTCTACTTGTCAGGCCGTTCTTTCTCAGTCTTCTGTGCTAGATGTTCACCTAGATCACATCTGCTGAGGCTGAATTTCCTCAAGTCTCTGTCCTGGACTCTCTTTTCTTCTCCTTCTGCACTATTTTGCTCAGTGACCTCAACAGCTTTAATTTTAACTATAATCTCTATGCAGATGTTTCTCAGTTCTATTCTTGTAGCTATACTCTCTCTCCTGATCTTTAGTTTTCATCTCCAACTGCTTTTTTGGACATTTTGAACTGGATGTTTTGCAGAAATCTTAAAATAACTATGTAAAAATGTAACTAATTCCCTCCTCAAAATTCTTCCTTCTTCCTAAATAACCTTTTAGTATTGAGGGTATTACTCTCCCATACATAACATCCTCAATATCTAACTCTTTCCCACTCCCCATATTCAATCTATTGACAAGTTCTGTCCATCCTTCTAGACAATTAGATGATACCAAGAATAAAGTGCCAAGTCTGAAGTCAGAAAGTCATGTTCATGAGTTTGAATGTAGCCTTTTATTTATTAGCTATATGACTATTTATCTCAGTTTCTCCTCTGAAAATAAGCTAAAGAAGGAAATGACAAATCCACTCCAGTATCTTTGCTAAGAAAACTCCAATGGAACCATACAGAGTTGGACATTACAGAAAATGACTACAAGGATCAATTCTACCTTCTTGCCACAAGTCTCTCCTCACTGCAGTCTATACTTTATACAGCTATAAAAGTGATTTCCCTAAAGTACAAGTCTTAACAATGTCACTCCCCTCTATTCAATAAATTCTAAGGGCTTGCTTTTACCTCCACGATCTGTCCTTCATTGCTATTCCTTGCATGCCACTCTCCATCTCCTGATCCTGGGTATTTTTGCTGGCTGTCTTTAATGCCTGAAATTCTTTTCTTCCTCATCCCTACATGTCTCCTAGTTTTCTTTCAAGTTTCAGCTAAAATTCTAATTCTACAATAAGCCTTTCCCAATCCTCTAATTGGTTCTCTCTGAAAATGTTTTAATGAATTTTGTATATCTTGTTTGTACCTACTTGTTTGCAGATTTCTCTCCCACTAAACTGCCATCTCTTTGAAAGAAAAGACTATTTTGCCTTTACTTATATTTTTAGAACTGCTATTCACTAGTTGCTTAACTGGATGTCTATTAAATTAAAAAAATAGTGTGACAAGTTTTTTTTACATATTAAAAAGAAGATTTAACCTGATGGAAGTAGAGGATCAATTATATGAGTGGGGTGGGGGAAGGGAAACTGAAAAGTGAAGCATGAAAGTCCAAGTACTTCACAATACATTTAATGTATTATGATTATAGCAAAATAGCAGGAAAAATAAGAAATGTTACAGCAGCAGAATTAATAAAGCTTTGTAACTTATTGGATATTAGAGTAAGTCAAAATAATCTTGAAGTTTCTAACATTGTATTCAATGGTGACAAAATTTAAGCATTGATATTGTTGGTATTGGTGACAGTGAAGAAAAATACTTTTCTACTACAGTGACCTTAGAAAGATTAGAGGACATTGGCAAGAGAGAAATTAAAGATGTATGACAGAAAAGGGATGATTACAGGAAGAAGGTGTTAGAGAAGACCCCTCAAGGATGTGGATAGAAAAATAAGGACAGCTCTCGTGTAACTGGAGAGAATAAGGAAGTGGATGATGATGCTAGAATGTTTTGAGAAATGGAGCTGAACTGTTTTGTTCAGCTGGACTCAATTCTCTCAATGATATAAAGAAGAAAGGAAGTAAAGGGCTAAAAGAATCCATTCCTCTAATTGTCCTTTATGGTTATTCTCCCTCCTTTTGTTCTCCTCTCAGTATGGAAATGCAACAAAGAGTGCTAATCTTTTTTTGTCTTTTCCAGGAAGGACATCCCAAAAGGAGTGTAAGATTAACATCTTACTATTTTTTATAACAATAAGATAGAATAATCAGGCTGTTTCCTAGTCTTACTAAAGTCATTCTCTGGAGAATAGATTCCTACTAGGGTATTTTCTCTCTTGTTATATAACCTTTATCACAGAAATGAGACATCAGAATTCTATAATGCTCAAGACAATTTATGAAACAGGACTTACACCAAGATTTTGTACATTCTCTTAATTGTCTGTACTCTGTTGTGAGACAATGGGAACCAACAATCTATAACTCCATGAAAGGGAAGAAGATAGAAATTACAGTTAATCAATCAATCTGAAAAGGTAGAAATAGTTTGCCATATTACTATTTTCATATAACAGTGCCATATTCTGTTATAGTAGTGGAAAAGAGAATAGACTACAGGAAAATCATGTAAAGGAAATAGAATATAGGAAACTCTAAGATAATAAGGTAGTTGTACCAAAAATCCTTTTCTTTATAACCATGTTTTTTTTTTTTAATTCTGAATTTTTGTCAAAGTTCTATCTTAACCATTTCTGTTTACTTTATATGAATCCAATATCTGCCACAGTTACTAGAAAATGAACTTTAAGAAAAAAATTCATGGTGGTGATTATACATATAAATTATATCAAGAATACTGAATGCAGTAACATTCATTATCTGAAGTTATTTCCAGCTACTGTAGATATGTAATATTATTAAATATATACTATCATAAATTTATGAACAAATAATTGTTTTTCTTAATTATTTTAGTGATTATCCCTTGTTTTTTAATTTAATGGGTATTCAACACAATGCTCATTTGGGAATTTTATGATAAATAATGAAATTAAATGAAAAAAAGAAATGGGTTACAATTAAAATGTCATATAAGAAAAACAATAACATAAAAATAACCTATAATAACATTAAAAGTAACCTATGAAATAGGTATCAAAAGATAGATGTCACCATATTTCATGGGATAATCCTTAAAGTTGAAAAATAATATTTGCCCTCAATTTTATAAATTTTTTCCTATAAAGATGAAAGCATAAAACTTTATGGTAGATTTTTAACACTCTATTTGGTGCTATAATAATAGTATTTTAATAAATAGGGAACAATGGAGTCAAAATTTTAGCATATAGGAGAATATTTTTTAAAAACCTTATTTAATGGATAAGAATGCAAATATTTGCAATGACTTATATGATAAAAGCTATTGTTAAAATGTAAAAAAAAATCACTGGTAATAGATGAATGAACAATACAGAATGACCTCATGCTGAAAGTATTTTTTAAATGATTTTAAACACATAATAATGATGAGACCAAACAAATTTTTGCAGTGACTTCTTTAAATTTATTGTTAAAATGTTGTTTTCATTATATGCACATTTTACATTACATTCTATTATTGGTAATGATACGGGTTTTGGTCCCTTTAAGACTAGTCCTTTCAGATTAATTTATTCCTTTCTGATTCCCAACTCCTCCTAGCTGAAGAAGCTAGGACTTTTGATTCACAAATCCTGGTCAAAACCACCCTTTTGAATTCCAGTAGGAGATATCTGGGCTCTCACAACCTCCATGGGATCTGAGCCAACCTGGGCTGTCCCAGCCCCCATTCTAATTATCTGCTCAGGTTTCCCAATCCCCACCTAAGCAAATTCTAGCCCTCCATGAAACCCAGCCAGGAGCCAACCTGGGACTTCACCCATAGGCTCCTTTAGCTAAATCTCTCCTTATAAAAGAACCAAGCTGGAGTCCTCTCTTTGCAGAGGGTCGAAACATGCTAGCACCATGCCTGACACCCCAAGGACTCTCTGCTCACTGGAATTTCTGGGTCTGGTGTTCTCCTCTCTTTACCTAACACCTTTTACTAACTAGACTTTAACTTTACTTCCAAACCCCATAATAAACCTCTTTTATCAATCTAGGTTTTCAGGCCTGTAAATTTCTTTACAGGGACTCTTGTGCCACCACTAGACCTCATTTAACTCTATATCTTTGTGCCAAATCAAAAGTGGTTGCAGGGGAGCTTCTTTTAACTTCCTGTACCCGAACCTGCCACTAGGCCTCAATTAACCCTAATTTCATTTAGTTACCCCTTATCTAGATCTTATCAGTATGTTTTGCATTATGATATTCACCAAACAAATTTTTATCATAACATAGCCAACTATTTAATTTAATTTCAAATCACATATTTTGTAGATATGCCACTGGAATTTTCCATTTGGACCACAACATGTAGAAAACTATTATTTACATTCTGTTTAAACATTTTTCTTAAATTCCAAATTTGAGGAGGGAAAGTGTCCAAATCTTTGTTTTTTCTATTCAGACAAGTTAGCATCATTAGGGAAATTACATTTTAAAGGCTTCTTCTAAACACCAGGGAAACATCTGTTTAGTATATTATTAAAGCAAGGTCATATGGGCTATTTCCTGGAAATTGTAGAATAACTAAACTTTAAAAGACTATAAATAATGAATATTGCTCTGCCATTAAGCAACAATACCTCATCATTGAGAGGCAGAATGATGTATAGTGAATATAGACTTGCCCTCAAAGTCAGGAAGAAGTGGGTTAAAATTGTTTCTCTGGAATAAAGTAGATATGTGATCGCTATTTAATCTCTCAGTGCTCTAAGTCTAAGAAACTCTCCAAGACTAAAAATTGTAGAGGAAGTGCCAATTAAAGAAAGGTTGTCAAGTTAGTTCCCTGCTGTAATGGGAATCCCAAATATAGGCTGTATCTTAACTTATCTGGCAATCACTATTTTAACAATGAATTATATTTTGAATAAGATTCATAAAAACTCACTCTAGGATAATTACACAAAGCACAAAAATTGTAAGTCTAATATTGAAAATGAGCAGGTCATTGTCCCATATATTCTAATGCATTACATGAGAAAAAAAAATCAGGGTCAATGAAATGGACTGAATATATTTCAGTCAAGAGCAAAAGATTGGGTAGATATCTGATTTGGAACAGATGATGAAATGTTAGAAATCCCACTTAATTAAATCCTACTTAATTTTAAGCTAGGTCATGTGCAACATTTTCAATAAAATTATTGTACCTGCCTCAGAATTCACTCACATGGCATTTAGTTATTTTTTCCTGTTGTACTTGCCATGTGCTATTTTAATTCAGTGATTTATATACATGACTCATTTTTCTCTATTATTTAAATGGATTTATACATATCAATTTTAAAAGATACTTTCTTCCATAGCCTTTTATCTCAACTAGTTCCTAGCACAATGCTTTGATTACAATAAGTGCTTAAAAATATTGAATTGAATTCTTAAAAAAGGAAATAAAAACTAAACTGAATAATCTCCTATTCATCCGATCAACAAATCCACAAGCTTTTATTAAGTACCTGCTACATGCTATGCAATATTCTAGGTACTGGGATAAAAAAGACAAAAAGACTTATTCAATGAGAATGCTCTTTAAACTGGAAAGTGTGGAATGATGGTTAAGAGAAAATTAAAGATAGATAGAAAAACAGAGTGACAGTAATCTTAATATTCTTAACAATCTTGATAATTAAATTTTTGTAACCTGGAATTTATAAAATATTTTACAGTCTTTATGTGAATTTGCTCATCATAATAACCTTGTGATATATTATACAAATATTGTCTTTCATTTTATATGAAGAAATTTAGATTCAATTAATTGGTCAAGGTCAGAAAGCTGATAAGTTAGAAGAGCTAATATTTGAAACCTGATCTTCTAAACCAAAATCCA
Source organism: Sminthopsis crassicaudata (assembly GCF_048593235.1). NCBI lineage: Eukaryota > Metazoa > Chordata > Mammalia > Dasyuromorphia > Dasyuridae > Sminthopsis > Sminthopsis crassicaudata. The sequence continues at coordinate 318,419,991 of NC_133617.1, read as the reverse complement.
GTGCACAGGTTGTGATCACACTATGAGAACATTTTAAATGAGTTGAGGGTTCTGAGGGAAAATGAATTATATTCAAGGACTTTCTTTTTTTTTTTTTTTTTTTTAATTTTTTTTATTATATATATATATATATATATATATATTTATAATATTATCCCTTGTATTCATTTTTCCAAATTACCCCCCCTCCCTTATTCCCTCCCCCCGACGACAGGCAATACCATACATTTTACATGTGTTACAATATAGTCTAAGTACAATACATGTGTGTGAATATCATTTTCTTGTTGCACAATAAACATTAGAATCCGAAGGTACATGCAACCTGGGCAGACAGATATTAGTGCTAACAATTTACATTCCCCTCCCAGTGTTTCTTCTCTGGGTGTATCTACCTCTGTCCATCATTGATCAAATGGAAGTGAGTTGGATCTTCTTTATGTTGAAGATTTCCACTTCCATCAGAATACATCCTCATACAGTATCGTTGTTGAAGTATACAGTGATCTTCTGGTTCTGCTCATTTCACTCAGCATCAGTTGATTTAAGTCTCTCCAACCCTCTCTGTATTCCTCCTGCTGGTCATTTCTTACTGAGCAATAATATTCCATAACTTTCATATACCACAATTTACCCAACCATTCTCCAACTGATGGACATCCATTCATCTTCCAGTTTCTAGCTACAACAAAAAGAGCTGCCACAAACATTTTGGCACATATATGTCTCTTTCCGCTCTTTAGTATTTCTTTGGGATATAATCCCAGTAGTAGCGCTGCTGGGTCAAAGGGTATGCACAGTTTGATAACTTTTTGGGCATAATTCCAGATTGCTCTCCAGAATGGCTGGATTCTTTCACAACTCCACCAGCAATGTATTAGTGTCCCAATTTCCCCACATCCCCTCCAACATTTATCATTATTTGTTCCTGTCATCTTAGCCAATCTGACAGGTGTGTAGTGGTATCTCAGAGTGGTCTTAATTTGCATTTCTCTGATCAGTAGTGATTTGGAACACTCTTTCATGTGAGTGGATATAGTTTCAATTTCTTCCTCTGAGAATTGTGTGTTCATATCCTTTGACCATTTATCAATTGGAGAATGGTTTGGTTTCTTATAAATTATGGTCAGTTCTCTATATATTTTGGAAATGAGACCTTTGTCAGAACCTTTGTTTTTAAAAATATTTTCCCAATTTGTTACTTCCCTTCTAATCTTGTTTGCATTAGTATTATTTGTACAGAAACTTTTTAGTTTGATGTAATCAAAATCTTCTATTTTGTGATCAATAATGATCTCTAGTTCTCCTCTGGTCATAAATTCCTTCCTCCTCCACAAGTCTGAGAGGTAGATTATCCTCTGTTCCTCTAATCTATTTATTATCTCCCTTTTTATGCCTAAATCATGGACCCATTTTGATCTTATCTTGGTATATGGTGTTAAGTGTGGATCCATATCTAATTTCTGCCATACTAATTTCCAGTTTTCCCAACAGTTTTTTCCGAATAATGAATTTTTATCCCTAATGTTGGAATCTTTGGGTTTGTCAAAGATTAGATTGCTATAGATGTACCCTTTTTTGTCCTTTGTATCTAATCTGTTCCACTGATCTACCGGTCTATTTCTTAGCCAATACCAAATGGTTTTGGTGACTGCTGCTATATAATATAGCTTTAGATCAGGTACACTTAGACCACCTTCCTCTGAGTTTTTTTTCATTAGTTCCCTTGCAATTCTTGACCTTTTATTCTTCCATATGAATTTTGTTGTTATTTTTTCTAGGTCATTAAAATAGTTTCTTGGGAGTCTGATTGGTATAGCACTAAATAAATAGATTAGTTTGGGGAGTATTGTCATCTTTATTATATTCGCTCGGCCTATCCAAGAGCACTGAATGTCTTTCCAATTGTTTAAATCTGATTTTATTTTTGTGGCAAGTGTTTTGTAATTTTTCTCATATAATTCCTGACTTTTCTTTGGTAGATGGATTCCCAAATATTTTATACTCTCAACATTTGTTTGGAATGGAATTTCTCTTTGTATCTCTTGCTGTTGCATTTTGTTAGTGATATATAAAAATGCCGAGGATTTATGTGGATTTATTTTGTATCCTGCCACTTTGCTGAAATTTTGAATTATTTCTAGTAGCTTTTTAGCAGAGTCTTTGGGGTTCTCTAAGTATACCATCATGTCATCTGCAAAAAGTGATAGTTTAATTTCCTCATTTCCTACTCTAATTCCTTGAATCTCTTTCTCGGCTCTTATTGCCGAGGCTAGCGTTTCTAGTACTATATTGAATAGTAATGGTGATAGTGGGCAACCTTGTTTCACTCCTGATCTTACTGGGAAAGGTTGCAGTTTATTTCTATTGCATATTATGCTTACTGACGGTCTTAAATATATACTCCTGATTATTCTAAGGAATAATCCATTTATTCCTATACTCTCAAGAGTTTTTAGTAGGAATGGATGTTGGATTTTGTCAAATGCTTTTTCTGCATCTATTGAGATGATCATATGGTTCTTATTAATTTGATTATTAATATGGTCAATTATATTAATAGTTTTCCTAATATTAAACCAGCCCTGCATTCCTGGAATAAATCCTACTTGATCATAGTGTATTATCTTGGAGATGATTTTCTGAAGTCTTTTTGCTAATATCTTATTTAAGATTTTAGCATCAATATTCATTAAGGAGATTGGTCTATAATTTTCTTTCTCAGTTTTCGATCTACCAGGTTTAGGTATCAGTACCATGTCTGTGTCATAAAAGGAATTTGGTAGGACTCCTTCATCCCCTATTTTTTCAAATAATTTATATAACATTGGGGCTAATTGTTCTTTAAATGTTTGGTAGAATTCACATGTGAATCCATCTGGCCCTGGGGATTTTTTCCTGGGGAGTTGATTAATAGCTTGTTCTATTTCTTTTTCTGAAATGGGACTATTTAAGCAATTTATCTCCTCCTCTGTTAATCTAGGGAGCCTATATTTTTGGAGGAAGTCATCCATTTCACTTAAGTTATCAAATTTATTGGCATAAAGTTGGGCAAAGTAACTCCTTATTATTTCTCTAATTTCCTCTTCATTGGTGGAAAGATCCCCCTTTTCATTTGTAAGACTATCAATTTGATTTTCCTCTTTCTTTTTTTTGATCAAATTTACCAAAGGTTTATCTATTTTATTGGCTTTTTCATAAAACCAACTCTTGGTTTTATTTATTAATTCAATAGTTTTTTTACTTTCAATTTTATTGATTTCTCCTTTTAATTTTTGTATTTCGAGTTTAATTTTTGGTTGGGGGTTTATAATTTGGTCTTTTTCTAGCCTTTTAAGTTGTAAGCCCAATTCGTTAATCTTCTCTTTCTCAATTTTCTTCAAATAAGCTTCTAAAGATATAAAATTTCCCCTTATTACCGCTTTAGCTGCATCCCAAAGATTTTGATATGATGTCTCATCATTATCATTATCTTGGGTGAAATTGTTAATTGTTTCTATAATTTGCTCTTTCACCCAGTCATTCTTTAAGATGAGATTATTCAGTTTCCAATTACTTTTTGGTCTATTTACCCCTAACTTTTTACTGAATGTAGCTTTTATTGCATTGTGATCTGAGAAGAAGGCATTTATTATTTCTGCCTTCCTACATTTAATTTTGAGATCTTTATGTCCTAGTATATGGTCAATTTTTGTATAGGATCCATGAACTGCTGAGAAGAAAGTATATTCCTTCCTATTGCCATTCAGTTTTCTCCAAAGGTCTATCATACCTAGTTTTTCTAATGTTCTATTTACTTTTTTAATTTCTTTCTTGTTTGTTTTGTGGTTTGATTTGTCTAAATCTGAGAGTGCAAGGTTGAGATCTCCCACTATTATAGTTTTACTGTCTATTTCTTCTTGCAGTTCTATTAACTTTTCCTTTAGAAAGTTAGATGCTATACCACTTGGTGCATATATGTTTAGTATTGATATGGCTTCATTATTTATGCTACCTTTCAGCAGGATATAGTTTCCTTCCTTATCTTTTTTAACGAGATCTACTTCTGCTTTTGCTTGATCTGAGATAAGGATAGCTACCCCTGCTTTTTTGGCTTTACCTGAAGCATAATAGGCTCTGTTCCAACCTTTTACCTTTACTCTGTATGTATCTCCCTGCTTTAAGTGTGTTTCCTGTAGGCAACATATTGTAGGGTTCTGCTTTTTGATCCAATCTACTATCCGTCTCCGTTTGATGGGATCGTTCATCCCATTTACATTTACAGTTAAAATTACTAATTCTGTATTTCCTGCCATCGTATTATCCCCAGATTATGCTTTTTTCCCTTGACCCCCCTGATCCCCCTCCCCGATATTTAATTTACAGACCCCCCTTGTGACGCGCAACCCTCCCTCTTTTTTTTTTTTTTTTTTTTTTTTTTTTAGGATCCCTCCCCCCTCCCTCCAAGTCCCTTCACTTATTCCCCTTTTCCTTTTCCCTTTTCCTCTCCCCCCTTTTAATGAGGTGAGAGAAAATTCTCTGAAAAACAAATATGTTAATTATTTACTCTTTGAGCCTCTTCTGATGAGAGTAAGATTCACACAATGATTCTCCCCCTCACTAAGTTCCCTCAGATATGGTGTATTTTCTATGTCTCTTCCTGGGATGTAGTTTCCCTCTTTTTATCACTCCTTCCCCTTTTTCTGAACCGACCTCCTTCCCTTTACTACACCCCCCTTTTTTTCTTTTATATCAGTAAAATCAAATTATCCTTGAGTATTTTTTATATACCCACAACAGAGTTACAGTTCTCAAGGGTTCTGTGTACCTTTTTCTGTTTCTCTTCAGTCTTGTGGATGTAGATCAAATTTTTTGTTTAAGTCTGGTTTTTTTCTTAGAAACATATAGAATTCCTCTGTTTCATTGAATGACCATCTTCTTCCATGGAAAAAGATGCTAAACTTAGCTGGGTAGTTCATTCTTGGTTGCAGTCCTTGATCTTTTGCCTTACGGAATATCAGGTTCCAGGCCCTTCTATCTTTTAATGTGGAGGCAGCCAGATCTTGGGTGACCCTTATTGTGGCACCTTGGTATTTAAATTGTTTTTTTCTAGCTGCTTGCAGGATTTTCTCCTTTGTGTGGTAATTCTGCAGCTTAGCCACAATATTCCGTGGTGTTCTTTTTTTAGGGTCTATTTCAGAAGGAGTTCGATGAATTCTTTCCACATCTACTTTCCCTTCTGTTTCTATTATCTCTGGACAGTTCTCTTTGATAATTTCCTGTAAAATAGAATCTAGGCTCTTTTTTTGGTCATAGTTTTCTGGAAGTCCAATAATCCGCAGATTATCTCTCCTAGATCTATTTTCCAGGTCTATAGATTTTCCCAGTAAGTATTTGACGTTGTTCTCCAGCTTCTCATTTTTTTTGTTTTGTTTGACTGATTCTTGGGTTCTCTGTGAATCATTCATTTCTATTTGTTCCATCCTGACTTTTAAGGAGTTATTTTCTTCTTTCACAGTTTTTAGTTCTTTTTGTAAATGCCCAATTTCGTTTTTAAATGAATTATTTTGCTCTATTGAATTTTTTTCCATTTCCCTAATTTTTTTTTTTTGAGAATTATTTTCTTTTTCCAATTCAGAAATTCTATTTTCTTGAGACTTTTTTATCTTTTCCAATTCAGAAATCCTACTTTCCTGTGTTTTTTTAACCTTTTCTAATTCACTAATTTTGTTTCCCTGCATCTCCTGTGAATTCTTTATTTTTTCCAACTCCAATTTCAGGACGTTGTTATTTTCTATCATAACTTCCCTTTCCTTGCCCCATTTTTCTTCGATCTCCCTCAATTTCTTAAGAGCTTCTTCTAGGAGAGAGTTATGTGATGGGGGGCAGGAATCGTTCCCCTTTAGGTTGTTATCTTCTGAATCTTTGCTGTTAACTTCCTCGGGGTTGGGTACCCGCTCTTTCTCTGTATAGAAGGAATCTATAGTTTTTCTAGCTTTTTTGCTCATACTTAAAAAATGTTTTGGGGTCTGTCCCTGGGGTAGGAAATTATTTACTTCTTTACCAGCTTCCTCCCAGACCGGATGGATGCAGCGGCCCCTGCGCCCGCGCTAAGAGAGAGCTCTGGGAGAGAGTTCCCCACCCCCTCCCTGGAAGTGCCCCAGAGGTGATTAGCACTGCTGTGCTTTGAGGGCGTAGAATAGTGAAGACAGCAAGAAGCTCAGCCTATGTGTCCGGGTGGGGAGTGGATGTCTGCAGCAGGTGACGTGAGAAGCCCCTGCGCTCAAACTGGAAGTGTCTGCCAGAAACCGCGGTCCCTAGTTCAAAGGTTCCGCTTCTCTGGGACTTCCTGGAGCTGAGTTCCACTCCCTCCAGCTAAGCTAGGCCGTGTGTGTTGCCTTGGGCCGTATCCACCCACTTGTCAGTCTCTTAACTATTCTCAGGAGGTAGCTGAGGCCACACCCCCTGGTGCCGAGTCACCCCCAGGGTGGGGGGGGGGAATCTAATCTGAGTTTTAAAATATTTTGGCTTTCTCTTCTGAACTGCTAAATAATTAGCAGAGAAGAGCTAACAGCCTGTGCCAGATTCCTTTACCTCAGTGGCTTCTCTGATCCCAGAGCCCCTCCCAGCGCAATGGGCGCAGTGTGCCCCTACCCCACCGTCTGTGCTGGTCTTTCTTATTCCTCCCCTGAGAACTGACCTTTCCTGTTGAAACTCCAGATTCTCTTCAGCTGGTAAGTCGTGCCTCCAGTCCTTGTGGTATCTATCAGTCCTGAGCTAATTTTGAGACTTAATTTATCTAATTGGTTGTGAGGGAGTGAGGACGTTCACTGAGTAGTGTGTTTCTTCTCCGCCATCTTGGATATATTCAAGGACTTTCAAATGAGATCATAGAAACCTGAATAAATTTGGAAACCTGAATAAATCACAGAAAATGTAAAGGGTGCCACAAAACTGGCAGTTTCCCCAATTTTCATACTTAAAAAAATTGAAAAAAATTAGAACTGAAATTAGAATTTATAAAACAGGCTAGAAAGAGAAGAGGTGATTGCAAGGAACCTTCATGGATTCACTAAAAATGAATTAGGCGAGCCTCATGTTATTTCTCAAATATCATTATTTGACAGATGGGTTTGAACTGACTGATAAGGGAAATTATAGAGCTATAACATCTATAAGATCTGGATGATGCTACAGTTAAGAGGATTCATGACTAACTGAATAATTGTACAGAAAGAATATTGATTAAATGATTTCTGTCAAGTTGAAGAGTAGCTTTAATGCTCTGTCCTTGAACCTTATCTTATCAACTTTTTATGAGTAAATTGAAGATATAGAAGATAAGTTTATTAAGTTTTTTTTTCAGATAGCAAAATATATATCTAATATGCTGTGTTGATACATTGAATCCAAAAAGATCCTGACATATTTGAAGAATAGCTCAATATAATAGTATCAAATATATAAAGGATATACATACATACCCATATGTATTAAGTTATGCACTTGACTCAAAACAACAAAGTATTCAAGTACAATATGAGAGACTTTTGGATTAAGAGCAATGTATAACATAGATGTAGTGACTTAAGTTAACTACAAGTTCAATATAAAAACCATCAGTAAAATATTTCTGACTAAAAGGTAATGTAATCTTAAGCACAATCAAAAAGTATTATGTCCAGGTCAATGGAGATAATTATTCTAATGTATGTAGCACATGTCAGAAAATAGCTAAATTATTTTGTTCACTTCTCATTTCTTCATTTTGGGACCTATTTTTTTTTCCCAAAATTGAGGAGAAATATTGACAACCTGAAAAAATGTAACAAAAGCCACTAAAATTAGCAGGAGTTGTTGAATGAGAACAGGTGAAAGGGAATGAGGATATTTTAGCTGGAAAAGAGAAAAAAAACTTAAATGAGACAAAGTAATTTTCTATAGATATCCAAAGGATTAAGTTGGCAAGGGAGAGGGTAGAAATTTGAGAAAGAAAAATGATCAGTAAGTAAAAATTAAGATTTCAGCTCATAAACTGATGATTTCAGTTGGAGAAGATGTAGGAAAATTGGGATACTAATGCATTGCTAGGAAAGTTGTGAACTGATCCAACCATTCTGGAGAGCAAATAGTAACTATACCCCAAATCAATTAAACCCTTTGATCCAGCAATATTACTATTATGTCGGTATCTCAAAGAGATCACAAAAAGGGCCAAAAGAAGCTATATGTACAAAACTATTTATGGTACCTCTTTTTGTAGTGGCAAAGAATTAGAAATTGAAAAAATACTCATTAATTGGGTAACTGAACAAGCTATAGTAAATGAATGTAAAGGAGTATTTTTGTTCTGTAAGAAATAATGAGCAGGCATATTTCAGAAAAAAATCTGGAAAGGCTTATATGAACTGATGCTGAGAAAAGTAAGCAGAACCAGGAAAACATTGCACAACTCAACAGCCAATAGCAATAATCTAAATATGAGGTAATGAAGGACTGCACCAGAGTCGTATCAGTGTCACAAAAAAGAAGGGGACATCTATGAGAGTTATTGCCTGTATATAGTAAAATTGACAGATGTTAGCAAGAAATTAATCATGGGGATGGAGTAGAGTGAAGAGTTGAGAGGAACAACTTAATTTGGAACCATGGTGATTGGGATGATAACAAAATCTCAAAAGAAATTAAGAAATGAGAAGAGCTTTAGAGAAAATATAACATAACAACTTTCAATGAATTCTCCAGTGAAGAAACACAAAGCTCTGTTTTCAGTTCTGAGCTCTGAACATTTTTAAAATTATTTCAAATAAGGCAAAAATGTCATGATTATCAAATTCAAAAAACACACAAAGTTAGGGTTAAAAAAAGATCTTGACATATTCCAACACTGGCCCAAATCAAATAAGATGACATTTAATGAAGTTAAACACGTAGAATTACATTTTTGATTTTGAAGTTTCCAAGTGTTAAATGGAGGAGGTATTTTTAACCATCATAACTTCAAGGTCAGTATGAATCAAAATATCACATGACAACCAAGAAAGCTAATTCAATTTTAGTCTGTCTTAGAAACAGTGCATAGTGTCTGTAACATAGGAGCTTAATAAATGATTTTATTGACTGATGGATTGACTAGTAGGAAAGTTGGGTGTCCTAGAACAAGAAAGAAATATGATCTTACTCTACATTTGCCTTATCAGATACAAATGACCTCTTATCTTAGGTTATATTTTAGAAAGGTCATGAATATGCTCAAAAAAACCAAGAATAGGGCAAAATGGTTGTGAACCCTAAGTTTTTGTATATATATAAATAACAATTGAGAGATCTGGACATGTTTCAATTCAGAAAACAAACCTTAAGGAGAACAGTATCAGGCTTCAAATATCCTAAGAGTTACCATAAGGAAGGATAATTAAGTCTTTTTTTTTTTTTTTCTATTCTAGCAGCCAGAACTAGAAGCAATGAGCTGAAGTTATAAACAAACAAATTTTGACTTGAATAAGAAAAATAATTTTCCCAATAAATAGAGCCAAGCCAAAGTGTAATGGATTGTATTGGGAGATCATACATTTCCTCCTTTCTTCAAGAGATAGATGAGTAATCCTTTGTCAGGTATGTGGTAAAACAGTTGCTTTTTCATGTTTGGGTTTTTCCAGATAAACTTTGTACCTTCTAATACAGAGAATCTGTATACAATTCTGGAAAGGATAATTGTTTTGTTGTATTTTTTAAGTAAAAAACTGTTTTAACTTTAAAAAATATTAAAATAGGCTATCATTTGTCTTGTCTAGATATTTCATTTGGAAACATTCTTTTCTTTTAAATTGCCTGATTTAATTTTATATCCAATAAGCTAGAAACATCCTCTTGAGCTTTTAGTTTGCTAGTAAAAATACCATCAGTAAGTCTATATTACTGCTTCCTTTACTGTTTGGTTTAAAAATAAAACAATATTAATGCATGTGATCAAATTCAAAATGCCATCTTCTCAGTGTCAGGGATGCTTTTTATAAAGAAACAAATTTTTATGGTACAGTCTCCCCCTTCCCTATCTTTGGTTCTTTAATGGTATCATCAGATTATCCATGCTATACTACAACTTAGAGAATCAATGATATTAACTAGGACATAGAAAGGACTATAAATTTTAAGACACTTCCTTCAAAAGAACAGGTAAACAGAGCTCTTTTAAATCAGAAATCATCTGCTGGAAACAAATTTGCCAGCACTTATCTATCACATGATTACAAGAACATATTCTGATATGTAACTTGAACAAACTCTACTAAATGTGGGAAATTAAAATTATGTCTTATCAGTTTTTTATTTAATTCATATTCTCAACTTAGTATGACTCATAATGGAAATAAATACATTTACATATACTAATTTGAAAAAAATACTGAATTTAGTAAAAACAAAACAGCAACTTAAAAAAAAATAAAAGATAATCTAACCAAATTCTCTCTGTGTCCCTCCCTCCCTCTCAATTTCTGTCTTTCTATCTCTCTTTCTTTCTCTAGTTATTAATTTCTGTTTTCAATTGAGAGATAGAATATAATTCAAAACCTAGCAATTAAATATTCATATGAATCCATTAGCTTAATTCATTAACTTTTACCATAACTTTGAGGCTACCATCTTTCCTACATAATAAGTAATCCCCTATAAAAATAATGGGAAAACATACCATAATGCTTTACAGAAAAGACAAACAAAAAATTTCATTTTCGATGTAGAACAAAGGGAATAGCTGTTTCTTCTCTAAGCTAAAATAGGCTTATTGTCAAAAATCGAGAAATAAGATTAAAAAAATGCTAACCATGATAGTGTGGATATTACTTCCCCAAAATTAATTTTAATTTTAAACACACTAACAAATCTCACTTTTTATGGCAAATTTATTAATAATATTTTGGAGAATAAGGAAATGAAATTTTTAAAAATAGGTGACATAGGAAAAATCAGAAAGAAACATACACACACACACACACATATATATATATACACACATATAGATAGATAGATAGATAGATAGATAGATAGATAGATAGATAGATAGTACAGGATAAAATAAAATTAAAAAAAATACTGGTGTCATGATTCCACCAAGAAAAAGTCACAAGAGATGACATGGCATAGTGAACATATTAACAAACAGAAAGTAATTTCTTGAGATCCTACCTCCGATGCTTTTTCCTTTTAGACAAGTCACAACTTTTTCTGAGTTTTAAGCAACTGTCTTAAGAGTTATTTGTTAAACTATAGATGGAGTATGATCATAATGGTGTAGGGATTTGCTGCATTGAAAAAAAAAATAATTCCTTGTATACCTGTCTACAACTGAAGAACTTTAAGGATGAAAACAGTCATATCAACATGGCAGAATGAAACATTCAATCTCATATAAAACTCAGTCTAGTAAATAGAAAATGGTAAGAGCAACATTAATGATATATCATTTTTTTGTGATCTCCAAAAGATGCTCAGTACAGAGGCTATGACAATGTTTATGAACTAACTTGACTAAATTCAGTCAAATTAACTCCTCCATCCTTATCCCACTCCCCTAAAATATCAAATACTGAAATATGGCTGTCTCACTTTCCAGATGGTTAAACTGGTATCATAAAAATAGGATGGCGTCTGCACAATAATACTAGCAGTGTGAATATAGGGAGATTGCCTAAAATCTATATTTCTCTAGCCAATTTCTAGGATGTATTTATTATATCAAACTCCATAATGATAAGAAAAGTTCTCTATCATAACTAAGTTATAGATCCTTCACATATTCTTGGATATAAATATTTTGCAGACATCACAAAAAATCATCCTCCAGATTAGAGGAGAGATAGTTTCCAAGGACTGACCTCTTCTGCTCTCTGGCATGTTTTGTATATTTGAATCTAATTGAGCTAAACATGATGTAGAACTAGGGCATAAAGCCAGCATCCATCTTGGCTGACCCTATTCTGTATGCCAACTCCTGAAGGAGCTTCAAGTGCAGAACAACTTCCCCTGTCAGAATCTGAAATAGCTGTTGGTAGAGAATGAGATTCACCTTTGTCCCTGCTGCAATGGTGCAGAGATTCTTATAGTCATTTACTTGTGTTTAACAGAGGGCAGATCCCTTCATCTGTCACCTGCCCACTTTTCCCTGATGAAATGTGTTATAGACTGAAGATTTTTAAAAGTATCTTTTGTCTTATACAATCTCTATCTCTCTGTTTCTCTCTCTATCTCCCCCTCCCCCATATATATTTCTCCATCTGTCTCCACCTTTTTCCTTTTTTTTTTGTCATAGTTTCTAATTATTAGCATAAATAGTTGCTAGGAAAATAATTCATTCAAGTCTCTTAAATTTAAACATTCCCACTGTCAATAAAACAAATAAGCAACTTTCTAAGACAGTGATAAACAAGGAAATAGAAGACAAAACATAAAACAGTTGGTACACAGGGTAAGTATAGTGAAGCTGCTCTTGTGAATGCAACACTGAAAATGTAAAAGAGTCATCCTGGGAAATAATGGAACAGGTGTGGAGCTATTCACTTGCCAATTACTAACTTTTAAGACTGGAGCTTGTTTATATTCTGTAAGCATAGGGGGATAAGGGGAAATTTAGCTAATTTTTAAACTGTAAAAAATATTGGAATACTGTCTTTCCAAAAATGGAAATTTTCTCTGTAAACTAAGCTCTTATAATTCTATTATTATACTGAATGGGTCTTAGAAGAATAGCTGTCATATTCCTTCAGGCAAACTCAAATTGTTATGGCCTATATTCTCCTTTCAGAAGAATCTGAATTATATTTGTATTCATGATAATGATGTCCATCTGGAGCTGGACTGCAGATTCATGAAGATCTCCAAATTTTTAGTGGCCTCAGGTCTATCACACAAGGCCAATCCATTTCTACACTAAGAGGCAGTAAAAAAAGTTTTGCCTGAAGATAAATACACATGAAACTTTTTGCTAACTTGTAAATTAAATGTAAAGCCCTAAGACCGTTTATGAAACCTCTTTAAATCTAAAAACAGCTGAGTTGAATATTGAAATGACATCATGATTTTCATTAAGGTTTGATGTTTTTATATTGAACAATTGGATAGCAAGTAAAGTTTATAAAGAATCAAAGAAAAAGTTAACTATAACTATAAATCACAGTAATTAAACTAAATACATGGCTTAGAACATTGTAATAAAGGTCAAAACCCAATAAAATTATTTCTGTTAATCACTGAAGATTGTAGGTTAGGAAGCTATGTGGGTAAAATTTTCTTTGGTTATTTAATTAAAACGATTTTGTTAAGATATAATGGAAATGGCATTTTCTGTGTTGTTATAGTTAATTAGCCAATAAGGATTTATCAGGGACCCAGGAAGTTAAAATGATTGTGCTGGATGCTGGGGAAATAAAGATAAAAATGAAATAGTCCTTGCTTTTAAATTTCATATTTTAAGTTTATATTCTATTAGGAATATTAGGTATTCCAAAATTAAAACTAAATTATCTTCTGGCTTTATATCACTATGAAGAGAAGAAAAAAAGAAACCAGAGAATAATTAGTTAACCGTCATCAAGTGCCAAATGCTACAAAGGTCTTCCAATATTCCCCAAATGAGAGTTTTTTCCTCAGGATCTCCCCAAATTATTTTTATTTTTTGTATATATTCCATATTTAAATGTTGTTTTTGTCATACATATATTCACTGTACATACAAAAAAGTAAACTTTATTAACTTCTTGAGGGCAAAAGGCTATTTTTAATTTTGTACTTTTATTATTGGGACCTGATACAGAGCCTGGGATATACTTGGTACTTAATAAATGCTTATCTTATGCTGATAAACAAAGGAGTCTGTTAAAGGATGTGAAGAAATATTTAATTAGATTTATTTTGCTGTTTCATATATACACAAATATATATGCATATTCACACACACATATGTGTGTGTGTGTGTGTGTGTGTGTGTGTGTGTATTCATAGAGAAAGAGAGAGGGAGCAGGACAGGATGAAATAAAACGGAAAGCCAGGCAGACAGATAGACACAGCAAGAGACATAAGAGAGACAGAGGGAAACAGAGAAAGACACAGACAGAGATAGATAGCAAGATAGTGAGAAAGACAGAGAGAGAGAGAAAGAGAGAGAGAGGGAGAGAGAGAGAGAGAGAGAGAGAGAGAGAGAGAGAGAGAGAGAGAGAGAGAGAGAGAGAGAGAGAGAGAGAGAGCGCATCATGTTGTAAAATGGTATATTCATTAATCAGCATTGTTGAGAAGCTACCAATTCTGACAACTGCTGATTTCATATACACAAAAGAGAACATTTAGTTAAGAATATAACTGTTTCCAGTGCATGTCTTCTTCACTTCGAAATATCTTTCAAATATGCCTCCTTTTCTTCTGAATGTTACCAATCCGGTTCAGAATATTATGACTTCATTCCTAGACTATTGCCAAACACCTCTGGTGGATCTGGTACCACAAGTCTCTTTCTTCTCTGCAATCTTTCAGTCAGCCACTAAACATTTTCTTAAAGCATATGTATGATGTTACCTTTTCTCCTCACCTCTCATTCAATTTCTAGTGAATCCTAATTGCATTCAGGACCAAATGCAAAATCCTTTGATTGGCCTAGATCCCTCTTTTTTAACTTATCTGCATATACTTTGCTCCTTGCCATGGTCTCTTCCATCTAATAACCTTGGTCCACTTACTACTCTACCAATAAATCACTCCATCTCTCACTTCTGGGCATGTTCTCTGGTTGTTCTCCATGTGTAGAATTCTTACCATTTTCATATCTCTTTCTGGCTTCCTTTAAGTCCCAACTAAAATAATATCTTCTACTGGTAGATTTTCCCAGCTGTCTTTTGCCTTCTTTTGTATTCAGAGCATTTAGCACTATGCCTGACATGTAGTAAGGACTTAATAAATAATTTGGATTGAGTTGTCTTTCTTACTTTTTAAATAGAAATAGAAAATATAATTATAATAACTCCCTATGGTTTTGCCACAATCACAATTTTGGAGGTCTTTATCTTTGGAACACTAAATACTTCATGTAATTTATATTTATTTATTATTTTATTTTTTTCTTGTGATTCAGGATATAAACCTGATCTACTACAGCAAAAGAGTTTGGAGGTGTTATATAAGATGAAATAGAGTGCATAACAGGAAAATTAAATATAAATAAAAAAGCAGGGGTAACCGAAAGAAATAAAAGGGAATAGATGATAGTATCAAATATAAGCTGATTAGCTTAAGTAGTCTTTGAGATCTCTTTTAGCTTTAAATTTATGTTGCTATAAATGAAACTTGGTTCTTAGTTTTTTAAGAAGTAGAGTAAATAGAATAATATGCTAAGTTCTATCATTTTCATTTTCTGGAAATAAATACATATATGTATGTTTCTGTGTATACTTGTTTTTTTCTAGAAAGATTTTTCCCTCTGTAATTAAGGTGAAGGTGATCTAGCACCAAACTTTTCCTGAGTGAGAGAACTTGGGCTCAAAATTAGATTGCCATTTTATTGTTTATGCAATCTTGATCAAGTTGACACAGTTTTCTAGATATATGTTAATTTATAGTAAAATGACAGGAATTGGACTACATGATATCTAATAATTAGGAGGAAGAAAAACTTCATAAAGTCAGAGAGCATAATATTAAATCATAATCCACTAATGGCATTTATATAAGGTATTGAAATGATATAGTCAAAGTACTTTGTATTCTAATGTTCTAACTTGTTTTAGGGATAGAACTTGATTATCTAGAAAAAAATGGTTAATTTATATGTACATGGGGCATGAAAACTATCTGATGCCTTCAGATTATTTTTCTTTCTTTTAGTTCTACTCATGTTTCATAACCTTCATTTAAGTAAAATTATATTTTGCATGAATAAGAATAATGTAGGTAATGAATAAAACAATCGAAAATCATGGAAATCTATCCGTGGAAATGCTTCAATTAATATAAAACTATAATGGCTACTGCCATAAAGATTATTTCTGTGAAAAAATGAAACATCGATGAATAAAAGTTAATTTATCTAGATAAGTGTTTAGCCATAACTTTCTGAATTTGTCTAAAAGAACAATAGAAAAGTATATATACTATAGAGATTCCATCAGCATCCCTGATTACTTTAATTACAGAAGACCCAAATATTTCCATCAAATATATCATTTATCAAAAGTAAAAAGTTGGTATAATTCCTTAAAAAATTTGAGGGTATTTTAGGGCATTTACCTAAAATAAAGAGAGATGAATGCAGACAGTGCTTTAGAAGATATATCATATCTGGCTGAAAGAATCAGATAAACCTCAGGACTTATATAGCAAAATGTCAGTCAGATCAGCTATCAAGTGGTGAAACATTTTATGGGTGGAAGAGCTCCAGGTAAAAGGATTCCAGACTGAGGGTTGAAAGCAAGCCCCTGAAAAGGAATTTCTATGGTGGGAGGGGGTAGTGGGAACCTTCTGTCTTTTCCTTCATTATTTGCAAAACCCATAACATCAGAGAATTTGGAACAGTATGGATCCTGTATCCACTTAACATTAAAGAGACTGAGAAATAAAAGGGAATACAGCTAGGATTAGAGTAACATACTGAGAATGAAAAGGTAAAGAAAGGCAGATGATAACTGAAATGTTTGCAGATTTTGAGCTTAAAAGGCAGTTTCTAGACCCTGAAATTCTAGGTATTGTGATTTATCTTTTTTTTTTTTTTTTTTTTTTTTTTTTAGCAAAGATACACATACATATAACATATATACATATCTACCTACAACATATATTAAACATTTATGCATTTTATTTCTTAATGCCACATATTTCATAATGCTATATATTCTTAATGTGTTCCATAATTTACAACACACATGTATGTATATATACATATAGATATATACATGTGCATATACAGAGACATGTGCGGATGTGTATGACATATTACTACTGTACTCAACTTTAAACCTACTCTTCCTTTGAGTATATGTGTATTTCTGTGAATGTTTATAACAATTGTTCTTAGTACGCCATCTTATTAAATGTCTTTTGCTAAAAACTACTGCGGCCAAAAAATGGTGAAGGCTTATGAACTATACTAGAAACCCAACTTCTAATGGCTATACACAGAATTTGAGATTAGTAGTAAGGGGCCCTCCAGAAATCTGGCTCACTTATGATGGAAAGACAGAGATAAAATTCTAAAGAAGGGACTACAATATGAGAATTGTCATATAAAACTTCAAATTGTGGAATTCCTTTGCATTTACAAGGAGGAACTAGGGAGATTCTCCCCAGAATTCTCTGGCTTGAATATTCTAATTTGTGGGAGTCAAATAGAGAAAATAGCTTTTTCTCTCCACATTTTGCTTTAGGCATGCTAATTTGCAGGGATCTAATAGAAAAAACAACATTTATTCCCCTCCCCTTTTACTTTAGATTATAATTGGACATTTCCCCCCAATGTGTATCCTCACAAAAGTTAAATCAGATCTTTTCAAAATTACTTTTTCATTACTTGAAACCTTATTTATTAATAAAGTTTTTGTTAATGAATGTGTTGCATTACTACATATATTTTTTTCAGTATCACTCAACTATTTATTCACACATTGATAAGCTTTAAGAATAATATAAATGTATGACCCAGCAGTGCCATTACTGGGTCTGTATCCCAAGGAAATCATAAAGGAGAAAGGACCCACATGTGTAAAAATGTTATAGCAGCTCTTTTGGTAGTAGCAAAGAATTGGAAATGGAGTGGATGCCCATCAATTGGGGAATAGCTGAACAAATTGTGGTATATGAAGATACAATATTATTGTTCTATAAAAATGATGAACAAACTGATTTTAGAAAGGCCTGGAAAATTTTACATGAACTGATGGTGAGTGAAACAAGCAAAACCAGAAATACATTGTACACAATAACAGCAAAAATATGCAATGATCAACTATGAAAGGCTTGGGTCTTCTTGATGGTTCAGTGATCCAAAGCAATTCCAATAAAGTTGGGACAGAAAATGCCATGTGCATCCAAAAAAAGAACTAAAGAGACTGAATATAAATCAACACCTGCTATGTTCACTTAAATTATTTTTAAAACTCTCTCATGGTTTTTCCCTTTGCTCTGATTTTTCTCTCCCAACATGATTCAAAAAGCAATGCATGCTAAAAAACAAACAAACAAATAAATATAAAAAAATTTAAAAGAGTAATATAAAGTTTGAATCTATAAAATTCTGTTGCCATGGAATTTCCCCAGAGACCATTATGGTAACTTATACATATTGTTTTTTTTTTGTTTGTTTGTTTAATTCTTTTATTTTATTTTGGGGGAGCAGATTCAGCCAGCTTTTCCAACTCATGGATAGACTATAGGTCCACTGGGCAAAAGTTGCCTGTTTCCCTAAAAATTCAGAGCTATAAACACTATTCTCAGTACTCTTTAGGCATTCCACTCCACTTTGATGCTTTTTTGGGGAAAAAAAGGTGTTTTTGAAGTTAGTCTACTAGTCCCAGTGAAGCATGGTTGCATCTTCCTTGGATTCCTAATGTGATATATAGACTTTTCTACAACTCTTTAGTACAAGACAGGCAGAGCTTTCAAAAATGATAATACTTGGAACTCCCAATATCTCTAGAGCTAGCCAGATTTGGGGATTTCAATTTTGCAAAAAGTCCTACACTTGATTTAAACAGCAAATATTTAAAGAGAAGGAAAGAATAAGAATGGGCTTCCACTCAAAATCCAGTAGGTCACCGATATGGTCCAGCCAGTGATTCACTAAACAAGAGTACTATGCCAAGTGTTGGAAATACAAAGAAAGCTTTTTTTTTTTTTTTTTTTTTTTAAGTACCAACCTTAAACATACATTCTGATGTGGGAGTGGAAACAATAGTTAAATAACCAATTATAGAAAAGATTTATGAAGAATAGATGAAGGAAGGGTAAAAGGGAGAAATAGTAACAGCTGTGGGGCTGGGAAAGGTATCTTGCAGAAGGTAAGATTTGAATGGAGTCTCAGAAGAAGCCAGGGACAATAAGAGAGGTGGATGAGAAAACAGATTATTCCATTCATGGAGGATAACAAATGCAGAAGTATGCACATGGGACAGAGTATGTAAATTCAAAAAACGTTCAAGTAGTCCACTGTGGTAAGATCTTAGAAAATATGTATGGGGGTAAGGATGGAAGGAGACTGGAAAAATAGGGAGCAGTAAGGTTACAGAGAGCTTTAAATGCTAAAGACAATAATTTAAATTTGGCCCTGGAGGTAATAGGGAGCCACAGTCAGAGCCATATTTAAAAAAAAAAAAATCTTTTCAACTGTGTGGAAGATAGATTGAAGTGGGAAGGGATTTCGCATAAGAAGAGTTGAAGGCTATCTTAGTAATGTAAATAATTATGGTCTCAACTTGAATTATGGCTATACAAATAGAAATAAAGGGTTATAAAATAGATACAAAAATATAGGCATTTGTATATTATGTATACTTTATATATACATATGTGTATTTATATACGCATAGATGTGTATATATTTGTGCAAATACCTGTATATACAAATACACACATATAGTTGAGCAGGTAGATAAATACATTACAATTGATTTTAAATAGTGAGGGAGAATGAGAACTTGAAGATGAGGCAAAGGTTTTGGACCTTAGTGACTGGCAGGATGGTGTTATCCTGAACAGGAATTTAAGAAGTGAGAATGCTTTTTGAGGAAAGATAATGAATTCCATTTCAGATACGTTGATTTTGAGATAACTACAGGACATGAAATATAAGATATACAAAAGACAGTTGGAGATATGATAGTGGATCAACTGAAAAATGACATACTGTAGAAGATTCTGTGAATCTTCTACATAGAGATTATAATTGACCTCATGGGAACTGAGATCACAAAGTAAAACAGTATAGAATAAAAAGGAGATACTTCAATAGATTTAATTAATCACAGGGAAATTTTGTAATTGGTTGAAATAATTAGATATATTTTGGATTAAAATAGAACTCGTTTCCAGTTCAAGCATAATAGTTTAAAATTCAAAACCAACTACATGAGAGAGAATCATTTTGTGAGGGAAAGGTATGAGGGAATAGAGTAAATTTCCTCTCTCTACCCTTCTTTTCTGTTCCCTCCTCCCCCACTTTCCTTGCCTCCCTACTTCGACACCCATATCATATCATGATCATTATATATAAGAGAAGTAGTCTGTCACCTCTCTTTGGGGACTTGGCCTATCAATGTGAGTAGGAGTTGATGAATGGTGCTGTTCTAGATGGGGAGGTGGGAGGACTACAAATATAAAGAAGGACAGAAGGAATAAATCAAACAAAAAGTTGTTTAGAATCCTGGAAATGTGAAAGAGTTTTAAAATGCTGATGATTAAAAATAGACAGGAGGAAAAAAAAAGCTAAAAGGAAGGAAAATAGGAAAAAAATTACTGGAAACTGAGTAGCCTTTTAGAAACAAATTCAATTCTTTATAAGAGGAAATAAGAAGCCTGAATGGTAATATAATTACAAATGCATATTTACACATTTACATAGACACATTTATGCATACCATCATCACCACTACCTCTGTTGTCTATTTTTAAATAGTTCTTAAAGGGAAAAAAAAGACTACTGGTGAAAGAAGGTTCCAGAAAAAGTAAGAATGAAAGTAGCAGAAAATGTATGGTAAATATTAGGTTAAATATGTATAATAGCCATTTCCCTGGAATGATAAGGAAACTCTATAGCATATGTTCCCTTTGGAGTATCAGGGAAGAGCTCCAAATTCCTGACTTTGTAGCATCTAGGCTAGGGACCTTTCCTAGCAAGTCAGAATTGTCAAGGTCCTCAGAGTGGGTCCATGAAGAAATTATGTTTTTGAGCTTCGAATAACCTTTCTCTTTAAAAAAAATGAAACCTTGTTGACTAAAGAAGCTTTATTTTTTAACCACATCTTAAAGTGAGTGAAAAAAGCCTAAGAGACCCAAGTATTGATCATCTTTAAGTAGTTAGACAGATTAAAGACTCATAGTTGTAGCAAGAAGAGGTTCTCACATCCTGCTACTCTGACAATGTGGAGCTGTTTCCTATGAATAAGGATAACAGAAGATTTCTGCTCCTTTGAAATATTAGAATTTGAAAAATTTGAAAAATTAGAATGTGAAAGAATATCAGAAATATACCTCAGTAATAATAGTATTAGTGAGAAAAATGTAACTGTGTATTGCTGCCATAACTCTCTATTTTTCCCCCAAATGATGTTTCTAACATTGACATGATAAAAATATCTTGTATATATGTAATATGTTGCTGTTTAGTAATTTCAGCCATGTCTGACTCTTCATGACCCTATTTGGGTTTTCTTGGCAAAGACATTGGACCCGTTTTGTAATTTTCTATCACCTAATTTTATAAATGACAAAACTGAGGCAAACAGGTTTAAGTGACTTGACCAGGGACACACAGCTAATAGGTGTCTAAGGCCACATTTGATTCTGGAACCTGGTAGTCTATTCACTGTACCATCTAGCTGCCCCTATGGTAAAATGTTCTTGCATAAATATTACAAGAAAGAAGTAAATGAGTGGAGCAGAATAGGTAAGGAAGAAAGAGAAGCATCAGAATAAAATCATCCACTATTTGATAAATACAAAAATATAAATGAGGGATGGAAGATTCCTAATCCTACCCCTCTTCTTCCCCCCCCAAAATACCACACAACCCAAAAAGCTAAAAAAATTTGACCTTTGTTGAGATCTAATTTCTCACACAACTTGTAACTTGGGCCTTCAATTTATTTATTTGTAAAATAAAAAAGTTAGAGTAGATGACTTCTAAAATTCCTTCAGCTTCAGATTTTTGATTCTATGATGCTAGGAAAACTGGAAAGAGGCTTAGAAGAAATTAGTCTGTACAGAATTTTTATTATTATTAGGCTCATGTTATATGTTTAAAATAACTATTGAGCCTGGTTATAAAAGATAACATAAATTAAAGGAGAATACCAAAATGGAATCTTCAGAATTATATATAGAGAAAGATGTTTTGACCAAATAAAGGATATGAGACAGAATATAATTTAAATGAGAAGGCAACAACTGATTTATCTATAGTTTTATATCATCTTACCATTTAATATGCTTCTGGACCAGAAATGGTGAATCATATAAGAGCCAATAAGCCAAAAAATTCAAAATCAAATAAAAAATTTAGAAATTTTTGATGAACAAAACTAATAAAGAAAAAAAGAAAAAAATATAGTGAAAGTAAAATATTTATAATATTTTATATAATATGTGCTTATATTATATATAATATAATAGTCATCTCTGATAAATCTGATATTCAAGATATTATATATACAGAAATAACATTTTATAATAGCAACAATTATTATTCCATAAACAAGTAGTCAAATACTAAAAATAGTTTTCAAAGTAACAACTGATAGCAAAAAATAACCATTTGAAACACATTGTAATGTTTCTAATTCCTTGAATATTGGTAAAAATAACAAATAAGAACAATCAAAATTGGATAGAGTATGGGGACACTGTCACATTGATGACAGAGCCGTTAATTGGTCTAGCCATTGTGACAGTAATTTGAAATCAAGAAAATAATGTAACCAAACTTTTCATACTCTTTGATCCATGAATCCTACCCACTACTGACACATATCATCTAGAGGTAAAAGGCAGATGTAAAGTTTCAATTTACAATACACTAAAATGCTAATGCAGCACTCTGTCATAAAAAAGAACTTGAAGTAAAGCAAATGTCCATAAATTTGGGGAAGAACAGAAAAATCTGTGGCTTACAAATGTAATGAATCATGATCCTACAGTAAGAAATGATGCCTACTCTATGAAGAATTCTGTGAAACATGGAAGGTTTCTATAAACTAAAAAAAAAGAACAGAACAGAATATATTACCAATATTATTACTAAAGGAAGTCAAACACTGGTTCCAGAGAATTCTCTTCAGTAATATTGACAGGGGATAATTATGGCTGAATGTCAATATTTATTATCAGATATTATAATTTATCACATTTTTTGTTTAACTTTTTGTTTGCAATAAAAGAAGGTCAGCTTAGTAGTAAAGGGTTTTGTAGAAATAGTTGTGATATATTAGTGAATTAATAATGTTTATAGAGTTAGTGTTAGTACTATAGTGTCAAAATTACAGATTAAATAACATATCAGAACAAGTAACTTTTAATAGGGTGATGAAAAATATTAAATATAATACAAAAATCACATTACTCTATCAATCTCTCATGAAATGTCACACAATTACAAATAAATAAAATCAATGAGAAAATTAAATCCCCTGTTTAATTAGAAAGTAGTAATGTTCATAGTTCTGTGACTCATGGGCTGTTATAAAGAGGACTTGGGAGATTATCTCATTTTTATTTTTTAATGCTATAAGGCCAGAAACAGTAATAATAATGACGTGGTAATGATGTGATGATGATGTTAGTGGTGATGGGAAATGTGAAGTCTTGGGAAAGGTACTGATCTTTTCTGTACTTCAGTTTCCTCACTTGAAAACTTTCTATATCCCTTACAATTCTAAATTCATAATTTTACGACTTTAATATTAAGTATAATATAAATAATCATCATATCTCTAATCACTATTAACTGATACTGATTCTACAACAGATCCTATAGTATATTGCACATCAATGTAATAAAGAAATTTTAGTTAGAAATTACTATTACACATGAAGTAATTATACAAATATTAGGAGAATAAAATTATGAGTTTCACTAAAATAACATGAAACACAAAAGCAGTCTTGGACAAAAATAGACATACATATATACAGAGAGAAAAGCAATGAAAAATTCTTGTGGAAATTTATGAAAAATTGAATATATTTCCAAGGTCACTGGTCAGAATAAACTGAGAAGTCTCCCTTTTGCAGTATAAGTCAATTCAATACCAAAAAGTTCTCATTTCTTGTTTTGGAATTAATTTTAGTATATTAATATTTTAAATTACAAATATCAAGAGATTCCCAGAAGAAATTTTAGATCTCTCAGACAATATAAGGGGATATTGAAAATCAGAAAAAAACAAGTACATTTTACTTCTTTTTCATTCCTCTTTCTTATCAAAAATTCTTTTGGTATACAAATATATGTAAAGAAAATTCTATTTTAATTTAATTGTATTAAAATCATCACTTCTACATGATTTGTTTATAAGGAATCTACAACAAATGAAAATTAAAAATGACAAATCATTTTCATATGGGTGGTAGAAAATTTACATGGGAACTTATATGTTATCAATAAAAATAACCCTGGACAGTGAACATATATTATAAATTATAAAGGAAGAATATGATATCTTCCTCAGAATCAAAAAAGATATGCATCTCATGCAAAGCAGCTGTGTGACTGTGGGAAAGTCACTTATCTCAATAATCCTAGCCAATTGAGACTTGTTAGGGGCGTACTATCCATCTACCTTGGAGAAGTGAGGTTCCACACAGGAATTTTTAATAAAAAAAATCTATCTAATTCTATAGCATTAATTTAAAAAAATATTTTTAAAACATATGCATGCAAAAATAAGACTTATACAAAGTAGTACTGAAATTGTATAAAGGGCATGACAAACAATGTCATTCATTCTAAGTCAAAGGAAGATAACAATCATTTTTAGCTGGAAGAATGAATAAAATCTTGATGGAGACAAGAAAATTTCTAATGGAAGCTTCTAGGGGAACTAGGGGAACTTTGTCAGTCTGGTGAATCCTATGGACTCCTAATTAGAAAATGCATAGAGCAAATATAGATACCGATATAAAAACCAATTATTATTATTTTTTTAATCCAAAGTTACATTCCACAGGATAAAAAAATCTTATAATTAGCAGGAGATAGAAGTTTGAGAAACAATGAGAACAAAGACATTTCAAAGCATAGGAAAAGTCCTCAGAAAAGGCCTTAATGTGGACAAGTCACAAGTAAATATGAAGCTGTTTAATTGTCTAGGTTGACCACAGTCCAAAGTAAGTGGGAAAGTATTATTTGTAAAAAAAAGTGAGATTGTGGGGGTTTTGACTAGAGTTTGTCTTTTATTTGGTAGACAATATAGAACAAGTGAAGGATGTTGAATTGAAGAGTAAACAGGTTCTACAGAATATAGAATATAGAAATAAATCTGATAAAATATTTTGGATAGGGGCAACTTGGTGGTGGAGTGGATAGAGCACAAGCCTTGAATTCAGGAGGACCCGAGTTCAAATCTGGTCTCAGACACTTAACACTTTCCAGCTGTGTGAGCCTGGGTAAGTCACTTAACCCCAATTGTCTCAGCCAAAAATATATACATATATATTTTGGATTTTTGAATATTTATTATTTTGCTGTTTACTTAAAACAAAATATTCTTCCAGCTTCTAGGACTTCCATAATTTATATCTATTCTACAATTTCTTTTCTCTGACCCAATTTGATCCATTCCAAGTTTCCTCCTGCTTTTCCTTATCATAATTGTCATTTGATTAAAAGATACATGTGCTAACATGAATTATTATGAATTCTCAGGCCATATATGAATTAGCAAATACAAAGATATTCTAGTATCACATGTTCTGAGTATCAGATATATGTCTATGTTTTGAACCATGACATTAAGTTGTTATTTATACATATCTCCCTTTTTTGGCCTATGAAAATGAATATTTTTGCTTGATCTACCCAATCATCCAAATAATCAAGGAAGGGGGTATGGTACTAACTTATCCAATCAGGATACAAAATGGTTTGACAAACCAACAAAACCTAGTTGGAAGTGCAAAATCAGTGACCCTGAAACTAGTTTATCTCAAACTAGTCTTGGTCATCCCCTGAGCTATCAGTTAACCTTGGATTCTTAGAGATATCCTGCTTATGTTGTAGTCTATACTGAAGCCATGGGCTCTCTGCATCATCCTGCTTATCTTTTACAAAGAAGTCAATGTCACTGTTCTTGGAACTCTCTTTTCCTTCCTATATCATCCCATTTCTGGCCTTGCTTTGCTAGAAAAGTATATAACTAATTCCAGCTTTTCCTAAACTGAGCATTAATTAGGATGTCTCCACTATATGACTTGTCTGTACCTGCTTAATAAACATTACTTTTGATTTTTACAGGCAAGGTCTCCCTTTCTTTTTCTTCCCATGTGGAAAAAGGAATTTGGATCCTATGTGTTTTCTAATTTTCTTCCCTTTGGTAAAGAGGGGTCTAAGTCCCATAATGTTTGTTCCTCAGTTTGCAATCCAAATGATGGTTTTTGTTTGCTTGTTTAAGATATATATTACTCTGTCTGACCAAAATTTTACATGAATTTTCACAAAAAATACTCTCTTAAGTGGTTTTGATTATGTTGTGTAACATCAGAAGTCATGTCACTCTGGTAGTTAAAGTATCACATAGCCAATTAGATTACTTTAGGGGCAATCAGCACCAATCAAATCAAATATATTTTAAATGATTTTTAAAAAATGTATATTCTTAAGACCACCCATATATTATTTTCATCCTAGCGGTTGAACTATTGGATTGGTTTAGAATGTTGAGTAGAAAAGATAACAAAGAGCAGAGATAGAAATGTCATTTATTAAGGGACTAGAAACAAAGAGGGTCTGTTCAACAGGAATAGGGATAGAGGATAGGAGAAAAAGGCAGGAGATTTTTTTTTAAAGGATAATAACAAAACAAAGGAAACAAAGAAAGGTATTTGGGAAAAAATTTTAAGGTTTCATATGCAGATTGTAGTCTAAAATATAACCTCAACATTTTTATGTAATCTGAAAGTGTCAATAAAATGATACTATGCTCTTGTTTCTATGATTGGGTCTTTAATTTTCCAACAGCCATCACTATAAGAAATATTCTCAGCATAAACATAGACAATCACGGCTTAGCATAGCACTAAATAAGCTATTTTAAATGGAATTATCACCCTTTCAATTCTGATTAAATAATGCTAGTTTTGACTGTTTCATAACAACAATGAACACATTTGTTTTTGCCATCTTTTTAAAATCATAAAATATGAAAAAATGATATTTTAGTTTCCTAGTGCTCATAAGATTATAATGTCTTTTAGATTATAAAATGTTATTTTTTAATCTTACGAAACTCCAAAACCTGGTATAATGCTTTATCCAAGTAGGTACTATGTTTATTGAATTAAATAATTGGAAATTTTAATATTTTTTTCTGCCTTTGAATTTTTAAAAAAAATTGGCTTATTGAAAAAGCAGGGATCAGCTCAGCGAGATGGATCAGTGAATAGAGCACTAGCCTTGGAGTCAAGAGGACCTAATTTCAAATCTGGCCTCAAGTCATTGCTCATTGTGTGCACCTGGATAAGTTATTTATTTACTACTGATTTCATAAGAAAGAGAGAGACAAGGGACAGAGAGGGGGTTGGGAAGGAAGGAGAAAATGAAAAAAAAATTAGGGATACCATGTTTGAATAATAGAATCAGGATCCAAAGTGATCTCAGTAGGTTAGAATAATATGTCAAACCTGATTTTAACATGGATAAATGTAATATCATGAACTTCATTTGAAAAAATATCATTGAGGAGATGTCTAGACAATGATTCATGTAAAAAATAGCCTGAATAATTTTGAGAATTATCAGTATGAACTATCAGTATGACTTCATAGCTTAGTTTCAATAATAGAAGTTTAATGTGAAGAAATAGGTAGTTAATAGTATCCACCATTCAGACTTTAGAATGCTTTAATGAATTCTGTATTAGTGAATTTAAAGGAAGAAGAGCAGAAAGAGTGACTTGTGGTTTATCAATTTAGGCCTAGTCTGTCTATATCTAATTTTTGATCAAGATACTGCAATAGTTTTCCTTTTCCTTTTCCTTCTCCAGATAATTTTGCAGATGGAGAAATTGGAGCAAAGAAAGTTAAGTGAATTGCCCAGAGTTATACAATAAGTGTTTGAGATTGGATTTGAACTCAGATCTTCTTGACTCTAGGTCCTGCATTCTATCCATGGTGCCACCTAACTGTACCATGGCTGTTACTTCAAATATTTAAAGAAGAGAGATTACTTCATTCAACTGCAGATAGGACTAAACTAGAAGCAATGATTACAAATAAAAACAGGCGATTTTCAGTTCAATGCATATAAAAACTTAGTATTAACTAACTGTAACTGTCTAAAAATTGATTTCTCCATCACTGTATTCTTGATGGCTGAATTGCTTTCCAATTTTATGATTCTATTGCACAATGACTGTCCTTTCATAAGAGGAAAATTCAAATCTCATCTTTTAGAGGTTAATTGCCAATGAATATGACTATATTTGTGGGAACTGTATCCACAGTTATTTAGGCTTATTGGCCAAGTGAGCATTTGCTTTGATTTAAGGGGAGCTTTATTTCTGGCGAACTCTTTTTACTTAGAATTTTGGGGAAATTTGTAATCAAAAGAATAAAACTGGTACTTCTAACATTATCAAAAATCCTGGCTAATAAGTAATTTTTTTCTTTCTCTCAAAAAGATGTTGCCATATATAGCTGTAGAATACCAACATCATCAATGAAATCATGCATTTTTTTAAAAATCAGAATAAATATTGTGAATAATTATAGTGTGCATATTATAGCTTTCAATAATTGTCACTTTAAGCAACATATTTATGTAGTAATTTTTTGATATAGTTAAGCTTCATAAAATTATATGTCTAAATATATGACACTGTGATATTTTCTCAAAAATGCTTTATCTTGATCTAAATTAATAGATTAAATCTTAATTTTATCACATACTCTAGTATGAATTTCATTGTGGAGTAATACACACATACACACATATTGTGAGCCATGAAGCTATGGCGACTACATTACCATTGCCCAAAGAATTGCAATGCAATAAAAGAAATAACTTAAAAGTGATATTTTTTTTGGATAATTCAAAATCTTGATTATGATTTTTAGTGCTTTGAGAATACCCATTATGAATATGTATTTTTAAATACTAAAGATAATGTTAAGAAGATTAGGATAAATTAATATTGAAGCTCTATCCTATCTAGAAGTTAGTTTCTCAAATTATTTCTTTACTATCTCAAGTTATCTCAAGTTATTTACTTTCTTTAGTGTTTTCACTGAATTCTCAAGATTTGGTTCTTTTTAGAAATGGCAGTTTGCTATGGGCATATTTTTAAAAACAATGTAGAATACTATGCAAGAGAATGTGTATTGTT
This sequence comes from Sminthopsis crassicaudata, assembly GCF_048593235.1. Taxonomy (NCBI): domain Eukaryota; kingdom Metazoa; phylum Chordata; class Mammalia; order Dasyuromorphia; family Dasyuridae; genus Sminthopsis; species Sminthopsis crassicaudata. The sequence goes on along the minus strand of NC_133617.1, from coordinate 318,390,727 downwards.
TAGTTATGTCTGACTCTTAGCATTCCCATTTGAGGTTTTCCTGGCAAAGAAACTGACCTAATTTCCCATTTCCTTCTGAATATTTTACAGATGAGGAAGACAGAAGTGACTTGTCCAGAATCATATAGCTATTAAATGTCCGATTCTGAATTTGAACTCACATCACACCTGATTTCAGGACTGGTTCTCTATTCACTGTGCAACTTAGCTGCTCAATAGAATGTATACAGGAATTCATTAATGAAATGGAAAATTCATTCATATGTGTTTACATGATAACATAAATCATATAGCTTAGATTTCCAGCAAATATTTATTACTATATTTCTAATCTAAAAATATTAGCTGATTTACAGTCATTTTAGAATTCATTTTATCTAGCTCTAAACTCCAATCAGATAGATCCATACAAACAATAATGGGTTTTTTACTCTACCAACATTATTCACTCTTCCAGTAAAATTTCAAATATTTAAGAAAATGAACCTTTTTTTGTAATGCATAAATTTCCTTTAATAAATTTTGGTACTAATATAAAAGTACTCACAAAATAATTGAAGTAAATAAAATTAAAGATAAAATGCTTTGTTTTAACAACCTGGTAAATATTATGCACTGAATAATTTAATCATATGTTTCTTTTATCTCCTTGTTCCTTTCTTTTTCCCTTGTGTTCTAGTGCGTATTCTCATATTTTATTCATATCTTCACTACAAACACATTGTTTTAATCAATTTCCAGAAAAAATGAACTGTTACTTACTTCTTATTAATTTTTCTTTCAATCTCATCCCTTACTTTTGCAGTTTAAATTCTATTTTCTATCCTTCCTTAAAAAAAGTTATTAAGCTAAGATTTCCTAAGGGAGGGCATATGATTAAATGTTATTGAGCAGTCAACAAAAGTAATAACTAGAATTTTTTTTAAATCGAATAATTTTTTGTTCAAATCATAGAATTCTTTCAAGCATTATACCTTTCAAGAAGTTTACATTTAAGGACCCCTAAAAAGATTTTTGTTGTTGCAGAAATAAAACAAATTTGAGAATGGTAAAGAGCTTTAGAAAGGTTTTGTCATTTGGTGAAAAATAGATATTTTACTATTTTAATGTTGACCTAGTTATTGTCTGATTTTCACCCAATTATGTTGACATACAGATAAATAAATTCAGGCAAAAAGGCTGGAATAACAGAGACAAATGAAAACATTTCTAGCAATTCTCATAAGAAGGGACATTTATGCTAACTGAATTTTAAAAAATTATTCCAACACTATGTTAATGAAAGACAGTTTTGGGGAAAAACAAACAAAAAACCAAAAAATCTACAACGTTTGAAGTAAATGTTCAAAGTGATGGACAACTTGTGTAATGTACCCATTCCCCAGAATGCTGGGGAACAGATTAATCAGAGCAGAATGGTTATAGAAGTCCTTTGATCAGAGATGAATGATTCATCTTCAACAAAGTAATTGAACAAAAGAAAAATATAGGTAGCTTCTGTTCATGACCTTTTGATTTCCTAAGTGGTTTTTTTGTTTTATTTTGTTTTTTCCCTCCTTGAATGTACTTGGGCAGGCTGACTCTTTTGCTATCCATCCAAATGATAAAGCTTTTGTTACAGGAAATGAAACTTGAAGTGGGTCAAACCTGGAATGAAATCCTAGAGTGACACAGGTACCAAAAAAGAAAAAAGAAATAGGTTACAATCTATTGTAGTCTTTGAGTAATTGAAGAGCTATTGAAGAAGTCACTAAAAGACTGAGCATAAATAATGACAGATTATCTAATAGGATTGTATACTTTAAGAGAGAACATGGAGGAGTGGTCAGAGGACCTGCCTTAGAATTAGAAAAATCTATTTTGCAGTCTTGTTTCTAGTAAATGCCAGATAGATTTCCATGGAAAAGTTATCATCTTTCATTGAGCTAGGCAATTCTCTAAGATTATGGCAACAACAAACACCAAAAAGGTAAAGTTCCTGTACCAGAAGTCACAATATTGAAATAATAGGTTCACACACATACACACACATAAACACACACTGACACCAAACTATACTTATTAATCATGGAACATTTTTTAAAAATGTGAATTCATATAGTTTCATTACATTCACAAAAATGTATATAATTTTAGTTAAGTATATTTATCCATTCAAGTTTTTAAAACATTCATGATTGGCAATAAAGGGTAAAAACATTTATTTATTTATTTGTTTGTTTATTCATTCATTCATTCATTTATTTAAAGAATGACAGATGTTTCCTATCAGCAGAATTTAAGCTCATTTTTTTACTTTGAATAATGTTTTCTTGGCATCTGGCTATGTAATACTAATAACAAATGGTACCGCAATATATTTGAGCATCATAATACCAATATGAGATATGCATGACATAATGTTAGCCATATTTAACAAATGAAGATGAAGTGATTTGGCCATGCTCACACAACTAATGAGTCTAAAAGGTGAATTTTGAACCTTGAATCTCTCTGATTATATCTTTACTACCCTATCTGCACTGCTAAACTGTTTGTAGAAAAAATTAATTAACCAGAGAACTGGCTCATCATGAACTATTCCTATGGGTCAATTGTTTGTCATATTCTATTATAATTACAAAGTTGGAAAGGTTCTCATAGACCATTTAATCTAAACTCCTAACTTTATAATAATTATTGATGACATATATTAATCTTTTTGAGACATTTATTATTGTTAACTCTTCAAACATACTAAAAAGTCTCACAAAATATACAAAAGGCAAGTATAGGTTTGCCATCAAAGATCCCATAATGATCTTGTATTGGAGCTAATGACTGTTCTTCTGTTCATTGAAAATCTGATTATCTAAAATGAAAATTCAGTGTTATGTTTCGTTTCACAGAGAGTTTATTCAATGTATTTAAAATTTTAAATACAAAATAAGAAAAAATAGAAAAAGAAAGACAGGAATAAAGAAAAAAAATTTCCATTAGCTCAGCAGAACATCAGAGAGGATTCAAAATATGTAACAACAGCTATCTATTTCAAGAAAGCACATATAATAATAGAAGTGATTATATTCATTATTGTCAATCTTTGCTTCCTTGCAGTTTTGTTGTTTTCTGCAGTACACTTTTTACTTTATGCATTTTTTCATCTTTTGTCCACCACTTCTCCCAAATAGTCTACAATTAAACATATATATATATATACATATATAAACATATATATTTAAATATAAATAAATATAAATATATATAAACATATATTTAAACATACAGTTAAATATATATTTATATGTGTATACATGCACATACAAATCTAAATTTGACTTTGTCTAAGATCAGTGATTATTACCTGTAATTTTTTTCTAATAAATTCTACTCCTGATCATTACTATTGTTTTTGTATATATCTCTTTATTACTTAGTCATGTTAACTCTTCTGCTTTAGTTCTACTCCTTAATTTGCCTTCCTATTACTTTAATCTTACCCCCATCCCATGGTTACCTCCTTTATCTTCTCTGGCACTTTTCCTCCTTTTTTATCCTATTATTATTATTATTATCATTATCATTTTTGCTGATGCAATTGGGGTTAAGTGACTTGCCCAGGGTCATACAGCTAGGATATGTTGTGTTTGAGGTCATATTTGAACTCAGGTCCTCCTGACTTCAGGGCTGGTGCTCAACTCACTGCATCACCTAGCTGCCCCTTTATCCCATTCTTAATACTTTACACATATCTTTCCATTCCAGTTAATCTAAACACCCTTTTATAACCCACCTTATCCTATGACACCCTTTCTTTCCTTTTAATCCATTTCCCATTAGTCTTTGTCCCACTGCCATAAACCTACACATCCTTCTATACCCCTAAACTTATGCTTATTCTATCCCCCCTTTTTCTTTATATATTTTGATGTGTGTATATATACACACATACATACATATATGTGTGTGCATACATATATGTATATACATGTGTGTATAATTTTTCCCTTTTTAACCCATTTTCAATGTGAGTACCTTTTTAGAACTACCAGCTCTCTTCCCTCATCTTATTCCTCTGGCATCTATAATTCCTCTGCATCTCATTCATATAGTATAATTACTGACTGATTATTCATATGTACTCTTCCAGGACCTGCAATATCTCACCATAGCTATGGCAAATCTTATACTATTTTAACTGGAGCTTCAAGCATATTTGAATTTTTTGTTTGTATTTTGTAAAATTTTCTCTTTGATCTGGGGATTTCAAAATTTAGCAATAATGTTTCTATATAATGTCCTTGAATGATTTTTTTTGAAGTAATGACGGCTGTATTTTTTTCTATCTCTATTTTCCCCTCTTGTTTCATCAGTTAAGGACAATTTTCCCTCCCTCCCTCCCTCCTTCCCTCCTTCCTTCCTTCCTTCCTTCCTTCCTTCCTTCCTTCCTTCCTTCCTTCCTTCCTTCCTTCCTTCCTTCCTTCCTTCCTTCCTTCCTCATTATAGAGAATTACAGCACATTATCTCAAGAATAAATGAATACAAATAATCCAAAGGACAGTATATGTACAAACAAAATAGTCATACAACAAGTGGAAAATAATAAAGGTTGCAAGTATGTAGAGCATATTTGGACCAACCACCAAAAGTTAAGATAACACTTTCACTGCCTTTTGAATATATCCCATTCCTTCCTTGGAAATGGGAAGCTAACTACATTTAATAAGAGAAAACAAAATAGAACTAAAGACAATTTTAGAAATTTATACTTTAGTACAGTTTAGTCCTTTGCAACACAAAGTTCTATATTTACTGAGAAATTATCTAATTCTAATTCAAGGTGCATCATATCATTTTAGCAAGGACAAATGTGTAAAAAGTAAATAAAGAAAACAGTACCAAAGTAAATTACAATGGGTGATGTTACTTGTTAAATCATTGATGAATAATCTAGCAAAATTATATTTCATCCAAATATTTAAAACCTAACAATCAGAAGAAGAATATCTTTATTTATATGTCAAATTTAAAAAAAGAGTAGAATATGTGGAAGGAAGTTCTAGGGAGCTTGTAACTCTCATTTCAGAGCTCCTGACAGATTAATAACTATAATTCAAGACAATTTTCTATTTATTTCTTGTATTATTGTCAAAGCTCTTTTTTTGATCATAGCTTTCTTATAGTCTAGTAACTTTTATCTGTTGTTTTTCTCATGCTTCACATTCTCTTCTATTTTTTTTTCAATTTTTCAATTTTGTTTTTTGGTCTCTCATAGCTTCACTGGCCTCCCTTTGCCCAATTCTAAATTTCAAAGAATCATTTTCTTCTTTAAGACCGACTCTGAATTTCATTTCCTCTTCCAATTGGTTAACTTCCTTTTCACAATTTTCTTGATGTTCTTTGAATGTTCTTTCTTTCTTTCTTTCTTTCTTTCTTTCTTTCTTTCTTTCTTTCTTTCTTTCTTTCTTTCTTTCTTTCTTTCTTTCTTTCTTTCTTTCTTTCTTTCTTTCTTTCTTTCTTTCTTTCTTTCTTTCTTTCTTTCTTTCTTTCTTTCTTTCTTTCTTTCTTCCTTCCTTCCTTCCTTCCTTCCTTCCTTCCCTCCTTCCTTCCCTTCCTTCCTTCCTTCCTTCCTTCCTTCCTTCCTTCCTTCCTTCCTTCCTTCCTTCCTTCCTTCCTTCCTTCCTTCCTTCCTTCCTTCCTTCCTTCCTTCCTTCCTTCCTTCCTTCCTTCCTTCCTTCTTTCCTTCCTTTTTAGTTTTTCCTAAATGTCCTTCATTTGATTTTTTTATAATATGCATGGATAATTCAACAACATTGACCCTTATATAGCCTTGTATTTCAGATTTTCTCCTCCTTCCTCCCACCCCCTCCCCTAGATGACAAGCAATTCAATATATTAAACCCTATATGTATAAACATATTTATACAATTCTCTTGATGCACAAGAGAAATCAGATAAAAAAGAATGTAAATGAGTAAGAAACAAAATGCAAGCAAACAACAACAAAAGAATGAGAATGTTATGTTGTGATCCACATTCAGTTCCTATAGTCTTCTCTTTGGATATAAATAACTCATTTCATCACAAAATCATTGGAACTGGCATCAATCATCTCATTGTTGTAAAGAGTCACATTCATCAGAATTGATTGTCATATAATATTAATGTTGACGTGTACAATGATATCCTGGTTCTGATCATTTCACTTAGCATCAGTTCATGTAAGTCTCTCCAGGCCTCTCTAAAATCATTCTCCTGATCATTTCTTATAGAACAATAAAATTCTATAACATTCATATGCCATAACTTACTCAGCTATTCTCCAACTGATGGGCATCAGTTTCCAATTTCTTGCCACTACAAAGAGAGCTGCCACAAACATTTTTGCACATGTGAGTCCCTTTTCATCCTTTAACATCTCTTTGGGATATAAGCCCAGTAGTAACACTGCTGGATAAAAGGATATGCACAGTTTGATAACTTTTTGAACACAGCTCCAAATTGCTCTCCAGAACGGCTGGAACCATTCACACAGTTTCACCAACAATTTATTAGTGTCCCAGTTTTCCCACATCCCCTCCTGTCATCTTAGCTATCTCATTTGATTTTTAAAGTCTTTTTTTTGAATTCTTCCATAAATTCTCTCTGGGCAGGTAGCCATTTAACATTACTCTTGGCATAGAGTCCCTTTTTTTTTTTTTTTTTTTTTTAAACGTCAAAGTCTTCTGAAGATGAACCCTAGTCTTTTCTATTCCTATAGTGAGTTTCTAGGTTTGGGTTCTTTTCCCTTTGCCTCCTCATTTTTAAAATTACTTACCAAGTCCTGGGGTGGGGGTAGGGGTAGGAATGTTATCTCTGGCTTCATGTTAGTTCTCTCCTCTGTCCTGGAACCCAAAACCAAGACTTCCATCCTCATATAAGTGCCTGCAGCCAGCAGCTTCCCTGACAAATTGCTTCTGTCCTCACTGGGTGTGACAATTCCTTCCTGCCCAGGAGCACATCTCAGCAGCACAACTGGGTCTGGAATTCATTATCAGCTAATCTTAGATTGAGGTCCCCAACTTTTCACACTGTCCCACAGGAGAATGTTTCTTTGGTTAGGGCAAAAGCTATCTCCAAACCCAGGTAGCGCTCAGAATTCCCATTTGCTATTTCAAGGGAGCTAATCTAGAAGTATTTACATTTCGCACTATTTAAACCTCAATCCTACAGGCTTTCTTAGGGTGTTCGTAGATTGTCACAGGAAGACTTCTTCTCTGTTCCAGTACTATTTATTTTTTACCAGTCTTTGGTGACCCTGAGTGCAATTTTGTTTTGCTTTGGGGGGAAATCTGGAGAGCTTGGAATTTTCCATCCTACTCCACCATCTTCTTAGAATTTTCCCCATCTCACAATTTTCTACTCAGTTATTAAGACCTGTTAATTTATCCTCCATTTTGTCTCATCCATTCATTTATCATATTTTATTCCCACACTTATCACAACATTTTTCAGTTATGTTTGTTACTTTTCTTCTGGTTTATAGCAATAGATTACCAACTTGTCCTGTTAGAAAAAAAGGATGAATAAGTTTCTTTCTTTAACATAACCTATCCCATAAATGGTACTAGACTAATGTTCAGCTATTTTAATTAAATTAGTATTTTATTGCAAGACTGAGGATTCAGTTTTTGATGAATTATTATAATATATATAATAAATATAATAACTGTAATTTTTGGTAAGTAATTTAAACTTTTTGAATATCAATTTCCTTATCTGTAAAATTAAACAGTTGGCCTAATGGATTTCCAAGACCTTTTCTAATTATTAAATTCTATGATTCTAGGGCAGCTAGGTGGTGCAGTGGATAGAGCACCAGCTTTGAATTCAGGAGCACCCGAGTTCAAATCTGCTCTCAGACACTTAACACTTCCTATCTGTGTGACCCTGGGCAAGTCACTTAACCCCAGCCTCAGGAAAAAACAAAAAACAAAAAACAAAAAAAATTCTATGATTCTTTGCCAGAGGTTATTATTATTCCTATTTTTCAAATGAAGAAATTGAGGCTGAGAAACATTAAGTTACTTACTTAAAGTGACAAAGATAGTGCTTGACTTTCTGACTTCAGGTTTAATACTTGTCCATCCACTGTGTCACACTTTCCCTGGGATTTTCAGATTTCCCTCTTCAAGGGATCAAGAGTTCCTTAAATAACCAACCCACAAAATTTTGAGGAATGTTATTGAGAAAGAGCTCCTACAAGTCTCTGCCAAAGAAGCAACTTCTATAATAGAAAAATGAGAAGAAAAAGAAGATAGTGGTGATACCTTGGATAATGCTATGATTGGTATGACTTTTAGGACACAAGCTGGATTAGTTGACTACTGAAGTTCTTTTCAAATTTAAATTCTGTGATTCTAACTTTTTTATAACTAATCATATACACAAAATCATCTACTAAGCCAGTGCAGCATGATGTTAGACCATGAGTCTGATATTCACTTTTATGTCAGGTAATATCTTTATCTAGATGAAGATTTGCCTTCATTTTATAAAGAAATACTAAAACCAAAATAAGTATAACTTTAATTTTAAAACACATTTAATTTGCTTTTTAAACAAACTACATATCAAAATAACTGTTAAGCAAAACCTAAACACTGCCACACTTTACTTCAAAAGATTTGCTTAGTGAAGTATACAGACTTTAATTAGATGCTGTTTCCAAACACTTAGCTCTGAAGAAGAAGAGAATGAATTTCTATAAGGGTTAGAGAGAAATGAGCTCCAACTCCGAATGAAATCTCATTCTAGAGAATAAGCAGAATAGTTTTTCAAGGGTTTAGTTTCTTTTTCCTCACAATATCATCAGTTACCTTTTAAGCCTTGCCCAGAAGCAAGCTATTACAGATAAGAAGAATCTGTTAGCATGCACCTGATATCTGAAGCATTTGCTATCACATATCACATATGGAGGATTTTCTGTTTTGTTACCTGCTAGGATGACAGATTCTAGGATGCTGGAATATAATAAACAAAACAAAACAAAACAAACAAACAAAAAAAGAGTAGTGAAAGCTTTCTTGCTTCCAACTGCTGATCAGTTTTTTTTTCTTTTGCCTAAGCAAAATGTGATTTACAGTTTCTGATAGAGAACATTGTTGTCACACCATGTAAATTACAAACGAGTTTATATTTTGCAAAACGTGAATGCATCATATTTTATTACAGTTTTGTTCATACCTTTAGGATGAAACTAACAAGCCTTCTCCTGGTTTTACCTTGACTGCCATTGACAATGCATATAGCTGCTGAATACTAAATACTGCATTTCATTGACAATTTGCAAGAAGACTGTTGAATAGTAATGGGGAAGTAATAATCTACTTCCATGTGGATCAGGACAACAGATTCTATTTTATCCTGCCTTTTATTGAGTTTTCAAAATTTAAGGGGGCAGCATAGATAAAGGGGGAGATGTTGACTAAAAATTAAAATGGAATTTTTAGAATTGAAATAGATCAAATGAATTATGGGTTTGTTATATGTTATTTGTTTACTTGGAGGTGGAGGACAGTCATACAGAAAAAGAGAATGGGTAATGCTTAGATACATAACAACAGAGAAATATATATATATAATTTAGAGAAGACTGAAAAATTCAAAAATCACTGAAGAGAAAAAGGAGTTTATTTCAATAATCTTATACAAATTAATATTAATTCCCCTAAAATTATATTATCTTATCAGTGCTACAAAAATACTCATTGATAATTAGGAAAAATGAAGTTAAGATTGAAGATTGAAGGTCAGAAGAATTAGAGGACTTCTGGAGTAAATTGATGTGCTACTAACTATATTCAGCATAGAACTTACAATTTTGAGACTATCCTGTTATTTTCTCAAAAATATATTTCAAGTGGAGGGATCATATATATTTCACTATAACCAAGAAATCAGCCATCATGGTAGTAGTGAAGGTTTAATAGAGGCTGAAGGACAAACGTAGAAATAATTTAACCATCATTGAGCTATATGGAAGAATCCAAGTCAAATTAATGTTTTGTTATTACTATTAAAGTGTTGCTAATAGTTAAAAATATACAATTGTCTCTGCCAAGCACTTCTGAAAAAGACCTTACAGTAACCTACAGCTTGGCTACTGCCTGTCATTATCCTTTTATTCCTCTTTCATTAATATATTCACTTCATGAAATGGCATTAAAATGCTACCCTCATCCTGGCATACTTAAAAAGTATTCAGTACTAAGGAACAATGTTAATACTAAATGAATTTAAAACAAATGAAATACACGTTTATGTTCACATACATAAACTTCCTTTCTATTTAAAGCGTGTTACTCACCAGAGAATCAAATGATTGTAAACAGTATCTACCAAGCTCTGGGAGCTTATTGCTGTCAATCTCCCATTAGTGTTATGTTCTGAAGCAAGTTAAATCAACATTATGCAGCTGAGCTAGCAAGGAATCTACAAACTGCCTCAAGCAAAGTAGCCAATGGTGTTGATGAAACTGTTTTAAAAATTAGAATCTCTCATGACATTTTTTTCTTCCATCAGCCTTGTATCTGTGCATAGACATGTTTGTTTTGTATTCAAGGAGAAGCTGAAAACTGACCAACCAGAAGAATTATAAAGGAAATAGTTCTACCACTCCTAAGTTTCATTAAAAAAATCATCTTAGGGAAGCTATATGAATTTTATCTTCTATTTCAAACCCCAAATGAAAATGTCTGCTTTCAGGTTTTATAGAAAAAATACTTTTTTTTATTATCTAAAGAGTAATTATTATTTCTCAGCACCAAAGGTACATGTAGTCCTTCTGACTGAAAACAACAATAAAAACTGAAGAGAAGCAATGTTGTATGAGAAGAAAATTGGAATTGTCTTCAGTAGAAAAACCAGAGTTTTAATGCAGGTTCTCTGTTATTAAGTGTAAGTGTAGATTTCTTAGCCCTGGTTTCCTCTTCAATTAATAGGAAATCATAAAACTAACACTTGTGTGTCTATATATGTCTATATATGTATGTATGTATAAACATGTCTCTCCTACATCTATGTACATCACATACTTTATACATTCACAGTGGCTTGAATTTTTTTTTCTTAGTATATACAGGTTTCTTCAAGACAGGAACGATTCTCCCTCTTCCTTTCACTTCTCTCTCCTTTCCTTCCTTCCTCCTCTTCCCCACACCACCCTCTGCCTCTGTGTTTTTTTTTTATTTTAATAGTTTTTATTTACCAGATATTTGCATGAGTAATTTTACAACAGTGACAATTGCCAAACCATTTGTTCCAATTTTTCACCTCCTCCTCTCCTCCCCCCCCCAGATGGCAGGTTGACCAATGCATTTTAAATATGCTAGAATATAAATTAAATACAATATATGTATACATGACCAAACAATAGTTTTGCTGAACAAAAAGAACCGGACTTTGAAATAGTGTACAATTAATTAGCCTGTGAAGGAAATCCAAAATGCAGGCAGAGAGAGATTGGGAATTCTATGTAGTGGTTCATAGTCATCTCCCAGAGTTCTTTTGCTGGGTGTAGCTGGTTCAGTTCCTTACTGCTCTATTGGAACTGATTTGGTTCATTTCATTGTTGGAGAGGGCCACGTCCATCAGAATTGATCATCATAAGTATTGTTGTTGAAGTATACAATGATCTCCTGGTCCGGCTCATTTCACTTAGCATCAATTTATGTAAGTCTCTCCAGGCCTTTCTGAAATCATCCTGTTGGTCATTTCTTACAGAACAATATTATTTCCTAATATTCATATACCACAATTTATTCAGCCAATCTCCATTTGATGGGCATCCACGTAGTTTCCAGTTTCTGGCCACCACAAAGAGGGGTGCCACAAACATTCTTGCACATATCCAGTAGCAATGCTGCTGGATCAAAGGGTATGCACAGTTTGATAACTTCTGTCTCTTAGTCTTTGCCTTTGTTTCTGTCTCTCCCTGTCTTTGTCTCCCCCTTTCTCTGTCTCTCTATCTCTGTCTCTGTCAATCTCTCACTTTCTCTCTGTGTGTCTTTGCCTGTTTCTTTCTTTCTCTCTCTTTCTCTGAAAATTAGGAGAAAAAGCATGCATATAATACTTTCAGATTTACAAAGCTCTTGTCACAGATCTAATTTGTTCCTCATGACAGTGCTTTGAGATAGATACTATATATTACCATCTTCATCTTTTAGAAGAAGAAACTGAGACTGATAGATCAAATAACTTGCCTTGAGTTATAAAGCTAGTTAAGCATGAGACAGGATTTGCACTTTTGGCTTCTTGACCAAGTCCTGACTTAAAAATATTGTTAACTATTGTATGTCCCTTAGAGATGTGTTTAAAGACTTTTGTTTAACCTTAAAAGTAATGTCTAACAATTACATGAACAACTGAATATGGTAAAGAATATATAACAGATACAATTTTAAGTGTGCAAATATAGCATATGATGTTTCCTTTGATCTTCTGAATAAGTATTGTTGGTTTTTAATGATATGATAGGAAGATGACAGAAGAATTTATATGTGGCAATATTCTCCCCTGAAAATCTTCATTAAGTTGTCTAAGATCGTAAGTTTCTTACATTTCAGCTTTCTCTTTGCCTGTCAATATTGTTGATGCTCGTTTCAGTCATGTCTTAACTCTTCATGAACCCATTTGGGGTTTTCTTGGTAAAGAAGAGTGGTTTGCTATTTTCTTCTCCAGCTCATTTTACAAACGAGCTAACTAAGGCAAAATTGAACTCAGAAAGATGAGTCTTACTGACTCCAGGCCTAATATTCTATCCACTCTGCCACATGTCAATGCCTCATATCAAAATATACTGCCTTGTCACAAAGAATTGGAAAAGGAGTAGATGTCTATCAATTGGGGAATGACTGAACTAGCTGTGGTAAGAGAATGTAATGGGATATCATTGTTTTATAAAAAATGAAAAACAAGCTGATTATAGAAAGGCCTGGAAAGATGAGGCTAAGCAAAACAAGCAGAACCAGGAATACTTTGTACACAAGAACAGCAAGAATGAGAAAGACTTGGTTCTTCTCAGTGGTTCAGTGATCCAAACAATTCTAATAGACTTTGGACAGAAAATGCCGTCTACATCCTAAAAAAGATCTAAGAGGACTGAATGTAAATCAGAACATGTTGATCCTGTTTTTTTAATCTTTCCCATGGTTTTTCATTTTTGCTCTGATTTTTCTTTCTCAAAATGATTCATAAAGCAATATATATTAAAATAAATTTACTACAATAAAAATAAACTGAAAAAACTATACATACACACACATATAAAGCCACATTTTGCATCACATTGACAATTGATTTCTTTTCTTTATTCAATTTTTCCCCCACGTGAGAAAAGTAACAATATATACTGTATATCTGGTATTAAGGCTGCTATATCATACTTATTTGGGATTCTTTTAAACAGATATCAAACAAATATCATCTTTAATAATTCTTTTCCCCACTCCAATGTGATTTCATGTTCCCTACTGTATTTTTGTAAATGTTTGTAGCTATATAATTGGATGTTAATGGATCATTTGGATTTTCTAAGATTGAGTTCTGACCTGACTAATACTAGGGGTTTAGCTTCTTCCGCAATTTTATTACAAAAGAAGGGAAATACATCAAGATATGTGGAGAATGGAGAAAAATTCAAAAGCATTTGGAACAAGTCAGTATAAATGAAATTTATCTACTGAAAAAAGTAAAACTAAAAGCAAATAAAAAGAATTCAGAAGAGATTTAAAATATTTAGAGAACAAACCATTAATTTGAGATCTATCCAGATCTAAGCTTAAGATCAAACCTATATCAAAAAATTGACTGAGAAATGTATTAAACTTTTAATTTAAATTATACAGTAGCTATTTATAGTGTTGATTTTTGACAACTAAATTATTTCTGACGTTTTGACATTTTATGAGATGCACTCTACATTTTTAAGCTTTCCAAAACTATTCATAAAACTCAACAATTATTTTATTGCAATGTGTTATAATCTTTATACATGTTTATCTAAATATGTATTTACAGAAAGGAAAAAGGCATGAAAGGGGATGATTAAAGGATTACAATGGATAAAGAAAATTTAAAATATATTTAAATATTTAATAATATACCAAAGTAAATATGGTTATGTATACATCTTAAATCTTTTCTTCAGATGACAAATTATTTATGATGCTGAACATGTGCAAATAAAATAATTCTAACATTGAATGCAAGTTTTTAAACTACAATCTGTGAACATACCAATATTTTATTTGACATAAATTATATATACTTGCTTATATACACATATATATTACATTATATTTTGCTTTCATTATAATCCTGTCTATTTTATGTTTTTAAAAATATTATTCTGAGAAAGGGTCCATAGGCTTCACCAGACTGTTAAAGAGTTCCTTAATATAAAAAAAATTAAGAAACTTCAATCAAGGATGTTATAGTATTCTTGGCACCAGAAAGAATCTATTGAATTTTCAAAATCATCAGCGTAGTTATTCCTCCATTTACACAGTTTATAATTTCTCTATAATTTAGCAAACATTCTCTGTGGTTGTGGTAGCTGAGAAATTAATTATTCTTTAACTAACCTGATTTTTGCACAAAAGACATGCAATCTATTACCAGTCTTGCTGTTAAAGCTATTTGAGCTCTTTAAAATCCTTGAAAGTTATACTTCCTGAGAGCAATTCTTAAAAGATGGGAATTGGGGGCAGTGTGTCACTTTCACACAGTGATAATGTATTACAATATAACATCAGTAAAGTCCCTTTATCCAAGGTAGTATATATTTACTGAGGAGTTAATATAGTTTTGCTATAATAAATGTTTTGCTAAATGTATCTAATACAAAAGAAAAAATATTAGATGAAGGCACTGTCCTAAGGCAGCTAAAATATAACTTTAAGCACTGTCTATAATTCATAATATCAAAATAAAAATCAATAAAGCAAAAATAACTTGAAAATAGACTCTTAAGTAAATTTAAGTGATTGTCCCTATATTTCTTTTAGGATTTAAGTACAAAAAAGATTGTGCCAGAGGAATTGAAATCATTGTGGCCATTTGAGGACCACTTATTCATTCATTTAATGGACATTAATTGACCACTTATCTTATGTAACACAATATACAAGCCATGATAAAATGAAAAAATTCAAAACATAATCCTTTTACTTCCTCTGGAAGATTATAAATTATTTCAGAGGTCGAGAGTTATAAATGTGTAGCTAAAATTAATCAATAGACAAGCATTTATTAAAAACCTATTGCATGCTAGGCATAAGGATATTTGGTTCGTTCGTTGACTTTTGTCTTTCATGCTCAGAGGACCAAAATGACATCACTATATTGGGGTCAAAGTACAGTCTATTCAACTATGGCTGATCAGACCTATATAGGCAAGGAAGAATCTACCACAGTTTTATCAATAGGAACATGTACTGTGGATATGTCTCTAACTATGCATTTCTTTTGAGTTATTGCTGAGGATACATCATCATTCAGACATAAAGTCATATTTTTACTACTGGTACGTGAATTCTATTGAGGAGATGCCAAATATATGTGTAAGAATAGACAATATACATAAAGTTTGGATAGGCACAGCCTAGCAGCTGGAAGTAACAAGAAAGATTTTATTGTGGGTTTTGGGCTAAGTTAATGTTCTAAAGGAAAACAGGGATTCTAAAATGTAATACATTTTATTCTTGGAAGACAGTCTGTTGGAAATGGTAGATGGAATAGTAAGGAGCCTAATATGTCTGAACCAGAGGATAATGTTTATTCTTTGAATGAAAGTAACATATTAAAAGCACAATGTATAGATTTGAAATTCATCTAAATAAAGAACATGATGAAACTTAAAGTAAGTTGTATAATAAATAAGGGAGAGAATTCTCAGAAAAAGAGAAGACCCTAAAGATAGGACTTTAGAGCAAATCCAAAGGTAGGAGCAAGATAGATGAAATACAACAAAAGAAATTAAAAAAAAATAGACAGAAAGAAGTACTCTATTATTGATAGAACCAAGAGAAAAAGTATAGAAAAACCTATAGAAGAAAGACTAACTGGAAGTTGTCAACATAAAATGCTACAGAGAAACAAGGGCTGTGAATAGAGAAAAGATTAATTGGATTAGTTCATTAAGGAGTCTTCAGGACTATAGGAGAAGAAAATGTTAGTCAAACAGAAGGCAGTTGAATGTTTCCCAGATTCATTCATTTATTTGTTTAGAGTTTTTCTTTGGATTTGGTGAAAGAGGAGATTCTTTGTTTTAATTGCTACCTAGTTTTAATCATTGAATGGGTGCAACCTCAGTAAAACAAAGCTGTTGAAGACCTTAGTTTAAAAAGGCCAAGGTCTCCTGTTTCATTCAGGGCCATCTCCAGTTGCCTTGCTTCATATCTGGCCCCTGGACCCAGATGGCTCTGGAGGGAAAAGTGAAGCAGGTGACCTTGCACAGCCTTGCTTCACTTAAGTCCAATTCACTTTCATGTCATGGCATCACCTCCCTTATGTCATGGTCCTCTTGGAGAATGAAGGACAAACTATAACAATAACAACAATATATACACACACATCTCAACTTGAGAGTTTGGTAGAGTCAAATGTTTTTGTTTGTTTTGTTCTGGTTTGTGTATGGGATTTTTTTATTTGTTTTTGTATTTGTTGTTATTTTTAAGGTAAAAAAAGGAATATTCATGTTTGTAGGCAACAGAGAATGAGCCAGTAAATAGAAAAAGATTGCAGATTGAAAGGATGATCATACATTACAGTATATGCAAAGACTTTAGCAACTGATTAATGATTTTGTCATTTAGGGTGATTATCTTTCTTTTTTACTAGTAGCTATCATTTAAACTCAGTGGCAATATACCTAACAAGATATAAAATGAACCAGAAGATCTCCAGTATGTTATACTGATTGAAACAGTGAAGGAGAATGTAGATATCGGTGAAGGAAATACCCATACTGGTGAAATTATAGATCCATCAAAGTTTAAGTGGAAAGAAAATCAATATTAAATGGATTATTAACTATGTCATACCCCAGGGCTTTAATTTACTAAGATCTCCTTTATGTATGAATAAGGAATACCTAAATTGTCAGTAAGCTTCCTGAAGTATGTCTAAAATATCTACCTTGTTTTTCATTTCATATTTCTCCTTGGTTTGAATATAATTTGAAATACACAGAGGAATTTCTCCCAG
Source organism: Sminthopsis crassicaudata (assembly GCF_048593235.1). Lineage (NCBI taxonomy): Eukaryota > Metazoa > Chordata > Mammalia > Dasyuromorphia > Dasyuridae > Sminthopsis > Sminthopsis crassicaudata. The sequence goes on along the minus strand of NC_133617.1, from coordinate 318,373,501 downwards.
TTTATGATTTAAAAAAGCCCATAAGAATAAGCTAGTTCTATGTAATTAATTCAGCTTTCACAGAGGTAAGCTTTGAAGCTGACTGAGCTAGAGATCCTCAGATCAAAATTCAGGAAATTGAAGATGAAAAATACATAAAAGTTCGCAGTAGAAGACCCTAAAGGTGGGCAGTACTGGGACAAAAGTCTAATTAAAACTAGCTGTATACATGTATATAAAAATTTAAAAGCAGAACTTTTTTTCTTTTAATCTCAAAAGTGAAAATAAAAAAGGAATACCTAGCACTGTATGTGTTCAGTAATTCATTAGGAATTTTGCTTAAAATATTTTTCATTAAATGGAATACTAAACCTTTAATATAATTTGTTTTGTTTGAAAAATGATACCTCACAATGAATTTTTTTTCATTTTCTAGTTCATTTACATATTTTATCTTTTTAAAGCTTGAGAGTATCACACCTTCAAAATGTTATATGCTTAATTCCATAGAGAGATCTCCTTTTCTCTAAACTACTATATATTTCCCAGGTACATAAAGATTTCTAAAGGTTGTTCATACTTGAAAGTTCTACACACAGAAATAAAAATGGAGTTATTAATGAACATAGTGTGTTGCTTAGCATTCTTTTGGGCATCAAAATATTATTTTTAACTCCTAGATTTAATTAAGTGGAGATGAAATTGAGTCAGTGCAAGCATAGATCACTATTTTAGACAAACTTTTAAAAAGTATTTTTTTCTCTCTGGAGAGTGAAAACATAAGAAAGATCAATAATGTATTTGAAACTAAAAAAAGATCACTCAGGTCAATTAGTCAATCCCTCTGGCATTTAGAACTTAATGTCTTTGGATGTCTTGATATAATAATAATAGCAATAAGACATGGTTGACATTTATTAAAGAGATATGAAGTAGATTCAGAAGCAGACAAAATACTCTCCTTAATCTCTAGGAGCTTACAATCAGATGAGATGAGGGAGACAATAAAAAAAAAAGAATATGTATAAACAAGCTATATAAAAGATAAATAGACAAAGCAATAGAATTAAGAGGGGTTGAAAATATCTTCCTATAGAAGAAAGGATTTTAGTTGGGATTTAACTGGTTGGGGAATATAACTGGTTGGAGATGAGGAAGGAGAGTGTTTCAGAGAAATACCCTAAAGCTAAAAAATGGAGTTATCTGTTTTAGACAACAGCAAAGAGACCAGTGGGGAATAAAGGAAACTTGAAAGATAAGAAGAGGCTAGTTTATGAAAGACTTTGTATGCCAAAGGGAAAATTTGCATTTGTTCCTGGAAGTGAAAGGGATCCCATAGAGGTTATTGAGTAGTGAGTAAAGATATGGTTGGATTTATTATGCTTTAGGAAAATCAAGATGATGGCTGAATTGTGGATAGAATATAGTGGAGAGATCCTTGAAGCAGACAGATTTGGTCATTCAGTCATTCAGTTATATCCAATTCATCATGACCCATGAACCACATTGAGTGAGATGATGAAGTCCTTTCAGGTTTAAAGAGGTGTTTATGCTTTCATTCCAAAGGGTACAGAATTCCTGTATCTTGCCTTGTAAATCAAATTGTTTTGACAACTAAAGTACAACCCAACCATGAAACTTTACATCCTCTAGCCAAAACTAAAAAGTTACTGAAACCTCCAGATTAGAAGGGAAGGAGGTTGTCGCCTCTCCATATGATGAGACATGTTATGAAAAACATTGTTTTCTTTGCTTTTGTGCTGGGGTAGATTTCCCCAAATTGATTGTACTTCCTGAGACCCAGAAGATGAGTTAATGGGAAAGAAGGGGGGAAGGGGGAATTTATGGTTAGGGTCTATATGATCTGCTTTGCTGAACACACACTCACACTTATCTGTTAATACTACCTTTGGTGTTAGAAGAGTGTTCTTTTTCAAGAAAGCTAATAAACTTTTGTTTTTAGTACACTTATCCTGAGGCTCTGGATTTATTGGTAAGGATCTGCATGTCCCACACAATATCATGCCAATATTCTCCATGGGGTTTTCTTGGCAAAGATATTGAAGCGATTTCTCATTTTCCTTTCCAATGGATTAAAGCAGACTTAAGTTAAGTAACTTGCACACAGAAAGTGATGGGGATCAAATTTAAAATCAGGTCATTCTGCTTCCAGGCCCAGAGCTCTATCTCCTGAGTTATCTACCTAACTCACATATTATAAATGTAAAATTGATAGGTCTTGGCAATAGACTGGGTATGGAGGAGGGAAGGGTAGAGATAGTGAAAAGATGAGGATGAGACCTAGGCTGTGAGCCTGAGGGATTGGGAGGCCAGTTTTACAGGGAAGGTAGAAGGTAGGGATGGTTTTGGGGGGAAATTATGATCTATTTTTTGGACATGTTTAGTTAAAGATATCTATACAACATTCAGTTTAAAATTTAAAATAAAAATAATATATAGATAATAAAATATATTATATATAGACGTTTAATAATAATATGTGACAATAACTATCATTTATATAATACTCTAAAGTTTAAAATGTCCTTTAAAAATCTGTTATCTCATTTTTCTTCTTACAACAATCTTTTGAAGTAAATATTATACTCATTTTACAAATGAAGAAATTGAGTCAACAAGAGGCCCAGCACTTGCACTGGATTATATAGTATCTGTCAGAATTTGCTCTGAGGTCTTGAGCCATTTAGCTTCTTCTAATGTATAATTGATGTGGCTGATGTAGACACCAGATGATGCTGTGCATCAAAAACTGGGGTTCAGTCATGTGAAAAATTCACAATGACCCTTTTTCTTTGGAAAAAGGTAGATTTTTTAAGGGAAGAGATTACAGGTAAAATGGAGGAATACAATAGATACCAGGAAAGGTAAATACAAAATAGAGTGGGGGAGCATGTGTAAGACAAGTTCTTCAGTGGAACTCACAATTGCCTAGTAAAAAGGGACTATCCCATGAGGTTGGAACATGTCCTTAGCTGACAGGTTAAATCCTGAAAGGGACTTGGTACCCTAAAAAGTGAGTTAACTGTGAGGAGAAGTGTGGTTGGGAAGCATAGTGGATTAGAGAGATACCACATGGTAGGAAGGGGTAAGGAGAAAGACACCATGAGACAGTGACCTAATGGGCAGTAAGGCAGGGCCATAAATAGATTTTTTATAAGGAAAATTTAACCTTAGGAACATGAGTAGGATTTCTGATAGGACATGGTAAGGCGAGATTGCCCCAAACTTCCCAGGGAGTGGGACCACAGAGCTAAACTGATCTCTATTTGTGCTTTCTCCCTATTTGTCTCAAGGATCAATTCTTCAGTGTCTCTCAGCCAAGCACACCATTCAGGACCTCATCATAATCTTTCTTTGTATATTATACATTCAGCAACACAAATGTATCATAAGTAAACACATTAAAGATATGCACTTCTTATCAAATGTTAAACATATTTGTAGATATTGATATGTTATGCATCTTTAGTTTGTTATCTGAAACAAAAATGTCATTTCTTACAGGTGAGTGATTTCAAATTTCCCAAAATATGAAAGAATATCTAACATGTTTATGATAGTTACTTTTACCACTATTTTTACTCTATAAGTTCTTATTTATTTATGTGTATGACATAACTTCAGATAAAAGATAGATTTATAAATTGGGAGCTCATGCAACTTTTTTTTTTCATTTAGTCTCACATTTACGAATTTTTCAAGGGTTAGAGAAATTATTGTGAAGGCCTTAGGTTATTCATTCTTTCCAGATACTCTTTGTAATCTTTCATTTCATGTCTTTAGACTCACTGGATAACCATTCAGGGAAATCATAGTCTTTATCATCCTACCACTTCCAGACCATTGTTCGTCCAACTTCATCAAACATGCCTTCTTTAACATCTATGGCATTAATTATTCCACCCCCAAACCATATTTTTATGTATTATTACATACTTGCCTTCAGGACACTCTACTACTACCTTCTTTATAATTTTGATTTTTTTTTCTTTATTGTTAATTTCAATGGATAAATATTTCCACAACCTGCTGTCCTTGCATTTCCTTCTATTCTTTACACATTTTTACATCACTAACAAGATGGAGGAATACTTTCTTTAATTCCTACTAAATCTCAAAAAAGAAAAAAAGGAATCATGCACCAGAAGAATGATAGCAACTATATCTAAAGAGCTAGAAAAGGGGAGCCAGGCAAGATAAAACCCTTATAATTTAACAGCAAAGAATTCTAATTGTAAATATATTCCTTCACCATTTCTTCCTGACCATTCTTCCAGGGCTAACAAATGAACTCATTGGCTTGTGTTTTGGGACCCTCCCAGAGACTTTCCTTTCTGAGCACAACTCAGTCTTTTCTTCAAGTGCAAACACTTTTTTTTTATCCTCCCCCAATATTGCAAAAAGTTACCTCATGCTCACTCAACCCAGTCAGACAACTAAAGACAATCACTTAGTTAAAAAAATCAGTGTGTACCTTTTCACCAAGGCTAAGGACATGGGGCCTGGTGGGGCCAGATCTATGTCCTAGAAGCTATCTGGAGAAAGGATCTGGTGAAAATATAGATAATTGTTATTTGGAGAAGGCTGAGATGGTCCTAGCACAGTATTTTCCATCAAAAGGGGAAGGGTCAAGAAGTTAGAAGGGGACATAAGAAGGGTGGGAATTTAAATTTGACAAAAATACAAAAAAGAAAATTTAATTTAAAATATATGTCATAAGCAGATAAATAAATAGAAACATATACTAAAATGATAATGAATAGTAATCCAAAAATATCTCAAAGGTGACAGATTATTCTAAATAAACAGTCCAAGACAAAAATATTGAATCAAAAACTGATGAAATTATCCTGTGTATACTTAAGGGAACACAGAATCACAGCAGAATGTTTCAGATTGGGTCAGAAGAGAAATCGGAATCTGCAAATAAGAAATTAAAAGGAACAAATGGCAGAATTTATTTATGCACAGAAGAAACAATTAGCAGAATAGAAAAACTTGGATCCTTAGTGTTGTGTCCTTTCAAGGAAATGGAAGAGAGAACAAGAGATTGGGAATAAAAACATAATTAAATGAAGGGCAATCTAGAAGAAGAGAAGTAAAAAGCAGCAATATTAAAAGAACCTAGGATATCTCTATAGGCAAAACCCATTGAACTCAGAGGCAGAATACAAAAAGAAAAAGGGTCATAAAAATACGACAACTTGACCTGAGTACCATCATATAAGAAATAATACAAGGCCATTGCTATTTTTGGTAGCTGGTAGAATAATTATCAATAAAATGTGCTATTTAGCCCTTGGGACCAAGCTCCACTTCAATTTAATCATTGTAAACAAAGAAGAATACAGATATTCCTTGAAGATGCAAAGAAAGGAATTGGTTCAGTGATTTTTTTTCTTATGCCCAAGAATTTAAAGAAACATAACTTCATGGAGTATGTAGTCATTATATTTTGCAGTACTACTGACATGTATTTGTCAAAAATATCATTGTGAAAATAATTGCAGTTATGTACCAATATTTTTTGCTAATAATCAAGTGCTAGAAAATATTATGAAAAATTTGACAGGAACCTGAAAATCAAATTAATATATAGTCTAATATTTGATCACCTATATAATTGTATAAATATATGATGTGGCTAAACTCTTTGAAAAAGTTGTCTTCACTTAAGTGTCCTCTTTTCAAGACCATTTTGCAAACTGGTTTGTTGCCTAAGTGTTCAAGTGAAACTATTCTCTCAAAATTACTAATGATCTCTTTACTGCCAAGTCTAATAACCATTTCATCATCCTCATCCTTCTTCACCTTTATACATTTGACTCTCTCAGTCCCATTCTGGATTATTTTACCTCTAAGGATTTTCATGGTGTTATACTGTCTTGATTTTTCTCCTTTCAGACTACTCTTTAGTTACCTTTGCTATTTCTTCAAACAATCTTCAATAAATGTGAGTGCATCACAAAGACAGCCCCAGCCCCTGTTTTCTTTCCCCATACCCATACTAGCTGTGGTTTTCTAGATGCACTAAATTATAATCAGTGCAATGTCATCCCAGAACAGCTGACTTTTGATATGCCACCCAATTCCCTTTCAGATATCTTGAGATTTAATTTCTTAATGCCTTGAAAATGGACATTTTAAGTATGGATCTCTCTACATGTTCTATTTGTTTATTCTCATGCTTATTTCTTTGCTTATTTCCCCCTTCCTCAAAAGACAAAGATGAGTGTGAAATTTGAATTCCAATGTGGTACCTCTGTCATTCTTAATGTAAAGATTTTTTTATAAATTTGTTTTCCTTCACATTTACCTTTGATCCTTTATAAGATTATGTTACTCACAAACTTCTACTCAATCTCTTCATCTAATTTAACAAATGAGTTTATATTCTAACTTAGTGGTGGTCTTAGCTATTGCACTTATTTATTCAGTGATCAAGAGTTTTCTGACTTCATAGATGAAAATGAAGTTATTCTCTCTAATGCCACATATTCTTTCTCACTTTTGTTCTTCCAATTTTGTTTCAATTAAGTATTTTAATTTATATAGATTCATAATGATTGATAAAATTCATAATCCTTATTCATTCTTTGTCCTCCCAAATCTATATGCGTAATGCATGTTACCACTATGTTAAAAGGGGAAAGAAATGGGAAATGGGGAAGACCTCTATCAACTAGAGCAGACTGTACATTGAAGACACACACCTTATTAAATTTCAAGTTTCCATGTTATACCCTTATTTGGAATGAGAAAAGGAAGTATTCCACAATTTTATTAGAATGTGGTACAAGCTTATAATTCCTACTAATATTCTATCATTCCAAATAAAATAAAATTGAAAGAAAAGATAAGTTAAATATAGGATTTAAAACTTTAGAGAACTGATAAGACACTTTCTCTTCTATCACTGTGTCTCTACTATTTTATTTTTTGATAGTACTTAATAATAACTGAGGGAGTGCTTTTAGTGTTTGAAATTAAATCTCTTGCCATGGAGGTTATCTATTTGATGAGAATACTTATGCTTACTATTAGTTATTTGGGATAAAGTCAGCATTTCTAGTCTTCTTTCTCTCCTAGTGTTCTTTCAACACCTGCCTGGAACACATGCTAGTTTAGAAGTTGCATCTGAATAGTTTGAGAATGGACATGGGCCAGATGTTTTACAAAATGTTTTTTTTTTTTTTAAGTGCTTGATTTATTCTTGCACAAGTCAGAATGGCTGAATCAATTTGTTTGAAAATTGCAAAGACAAATTTGCCTCAGGCTATGACCTTATATGCCGAGTTTCAGCCCAGAGCAAATTTTTAGATTTGAGTTATAAACCTCTGAAGAACAGTTTTTATTATGAAAGTGCTGACATAACCTTAACTATGGCAGTGTGAATGGGCTGGCTATAATTTTTTTTAAAGACTACATACAGGTATCCAGAGCTATTAACAACTAATATATTTAAAGTGTGAAACGCTGAAGTGAGAAAAGCTGAAGCACAGTAAGAAAACATGACCAAGCAACTTATATTTTGAAAGAGGAAAAAAATAGTATATTTGTGGAAGAGTTAGAATTAGTTAGTAAGCATGATAGGTTGTCACTTAAGGTAATACAAGCAGGGAGTTCAATGAGCAATTCTATTTTGAAACTTTTTAATTGCACATATTTTTAATGCCCTGAATTCCAATTCCCAGTAGCACTTAAGTAGCTATTATAGATCATTCTACATAGCAAGTGTGAAGATGTAGATTTAAAAGCTTCTGGTGAACAATAATGCAAGAGACATAGTTTTGATGTCTCTGGCATATATATGTATATGGGCACTTATGTGCATATAAAATCATATACATATATTAAATTATTTTAAGTACTTTCTATTAATTTTTATCCCTGTATAACAGTTAATGACAAAAGGCAACCCTTTCCTCCAGATGCAACTTTCTCCAGTGACAAAGAATAACCTGAGAACTGCACAGTATATGAAAATTAGCTGTTTATTTCTGATGAGGCAAAAGGTAAAGATGACTAACTTTTCAAAACTGAATGATAGAGGAAGAGCAGAGCCAGTAATAGCTTGAGAAGTTAAGAGATAAAAACTTGTTCAGAATATCAGGAAATTTTTTTCTAATCAAATTGAACATGAAACAGAGTAAAAATTCCATGTGGAAATGCCAATAAAGATTAGAAATAAAAAAAATTCTAGAATCAAGTATTATAGGTCAACGAATCAGTTTATTAAAAATTATTATATATAATCTGAGGTAGTTCTCAATATGATCTGAGAACTCCTAGGTTCTTTTGGGAGTGCATAATTTCAAAATTATTTTCTCTGTAATATTAAAATATTTAAAATTTCTAATATGTCAAATATCAACAGATACAACTCACTCGAACATGAGCTCTTTGATCACTTTAATTGGATTTTCAAGTTTTCCTGAAGCTAAAAAAATCAGAGAAACATGGTTCTAAGCGACAGGTAATAACAAGTTTTTGCTCATTTGTTAAAATATATTTCATACAGTAAAATAACAAAACAAAACAAAAGTGTCTATCTGTACATTATACAAATACAAATAATATTCATAATCTTTGCATTCACCCATCTTAAATAAGTGTTCTTTGGAAATGAGATATAAAGAAATGATTAACCTTGTATTCATTTAAATCCCTTCTAGTACAACTTCTCAACTTGAATATCTCACAAATTCCCTGCCAAATATACAAGAAAAATGGTACAAGAAAAATTGGGGGTGGGGAGCACTTCTATATAAATGGCTTATCTCTCCATCTCTGCCTTTCTTTCTTTCCTCTCCATTTTTAGCCTAAGTTCTCCTTTTCTTTCTCCTTACTTTTTTGCAAAAAAAAAAAAATTGGCCATTTGTTTTATTTCATTTTCAAAATATTTTAGTAAAACTTATCATTATATTACATTAAAAATTAACATAATTTCTGACATATTTGTAGGCCCCTTGAAGTTTATTGAGAAAATTTTTTTTTAGCCCTGTGACCTTATTGATCATGTGCAATCTTTTTCACATCTGTTTTTGTAATACTAGATTTAACTTCCTCAAACTGCCCTCCATATACACACATAAACACATTCTTCAACACTGACAAGAGCTTCCCTGATATCGCTTGTTTTTGGCAAGAAATTTCAACTGGTCCTGGCTGTCTTAGAAATACAATGTGTGCTAAGTATAAGTCAGAGGTCTGTCACCACTAATCGTTTATAGTGAGGTATTCTTGACCTCATTGACAGATCTAGATCCCTGTCATTTTTCAAACTGGGGCTGCTTATAAGATTTGTTTTGGGACAATGAAATAATACTTTTCACTTTAACTATCATCTGATGATTCGTGGTAACCTAAAATATAGCTGGTTGCCAGAAAAGCTACTCAAAAGACTAGAAGAATAATAAGAAAAAAAAAAAACAGACATGAGGCACAGCCAGAAGATATAGCTTGAGTGATAATCCGAAAGATAATTCGTTTTTAACCCCAAAATGACATATAATTGGGGAAGGAAATATTGACTATTCATCTCATTTGTCAGCTAAAAGTTAGTAAAAATCACAACTTTATTTAAAATTTAAAAACCAGAAGAATCATGCCCAAGGTCAAGTAACTTAACCCTGTTTGCCTCAGTTCCCTCATCTATAAAATGAGTGAGAGAAACAAATAATAAACCACTCTAGCATCTTTGGATGATAACCCCAAATGGGGGCTCAAAGGGTTGATGAGACTGAAAGTATGATATTTTAGGACTCAGATTCCTCAAACACATCGAAATGCAAATAATATAAAAATCCAAGATGGATTTTGAATTTTTTCAAATACATATTCAAATTTTTAGAAAACTTTACAATGAAGTAACTGATAAATAAACAAATACTTATTATGTATTTGCTATTTGCCAGGAACCAAGCTTGAATGTGGAAATACAAGTACAACAAATGAAATAATTGCTTCTTGAAATGAGCTTGAATTCAAATGGGAGATATAAGAAGTCTAAATAAAATCATAAATAAATAGTAGGACCCTACAAAATGGAGGCATCAGGTAAAGACTTCCTGCAGAAGTTGATTCCTGAGGTCCATACTAAAAAGAAGTATATTCCAAGCATGGAGGATAGCAATACAAAGTCATTCCAACAATAGATTGAGTGATCTGAGTTACAGAAAGAAGGCAAAGAGTTAAATTTTCCTAAGCAAATTTATTTACTTTTTGAAATAATTTTTCTTTGTTTCTAAGTTTCTATAGAAATAGTAACTTATGAAAATGCTTATTAATATCACTATATACTCTAGTTTCCTACTTAGATTGACTAAGGTAATGACTTGATTGTAAAACAGAAACTTAAAATAAGAAGGGACATAAGTGGTCTAGCACAAATCATACGTAAGCAGGAATCTTAGATGAATTGACTCTGAAAAGTATCCTCTACACTCACATGAAGACTTCAAGTGTTAAAAAAAAAGTCATCAATTCCCTCAAGCAGCCTATTCTGCATTAGAAGGGTCCTAATTCTGCTCAATTTTTTATCCTTTGTTTCTGGTTTTGTTCTTTGGAGCTAAGTTAAAACAATGGGAATCCCTCTTCATGTTACAGCCCCTTACATATCTGAAAACAGCTGCTATGAATATTCCTCTTTTACATGTAAATCAAAATCCCTTCTCCAAATAAAACATCCATAGGGCCACCAACTGGTCCTCATTTTCCAATGGCATGATTTCAAGTCTCCATCCTTCCTCTCACCAACCAATTTGCCCACTTCTAGGTATGGTTCACATTGTAAATGCACTTTCTAAAAAGGATATAATACTTCAAATGCTGTCTGAACATATAAAATATAATAGGGCTTACTTTATTTTATACATTGTCTAAAAGCATATTCTTTTTCATTAAGTTTTTTTGTTCAAGGTATAGCAATAGAATATACATTTTGGTCATCATACTTTTCTAAGCTATTAATTGATTTCATCATAAATACTTAGTTTTTTAAAAGGAATAATTCCTTGCCAAGCAAAACCAAATTAATCCTTACTTTCTGCCAAGAGTCCACTACTGTTGGGCACACATGAGAATGTTAATAAAATAAGAAAGTTAATGGAGAGAAATTAAATTATTTAGACATAAAGAAACCTGATCTCCATATAAGAAGTAAATTATTCAGTACAGACTAAAAGGTTTATATGTTTGGCTTTGGACATATCACCTCTATTACTGGGGTACCTTAGAATACTCTAACAAAATGGTCATATTTCTTGGTTATATCCAGTAACACTGATTAGATACGTAGATAAAATTCAGTATATAGCTAATAAGGATTAAGATTAAAGCATATAGGTATTCAAAATTCTAATTGCTTTCTAGGAAAAAGTAGTAAGCATCATTTTATTTTATCATTTGCTTCTGGATAATGTTGGGGAAAGAACATAGTATGTTTCATAAGAAATCCTTTCCCAGCATTATTCATGAGCAAATGAAAAAATAAAACAATATTTACAACTCTATTCACAAAACAAATTGAAAAATAAAATTTAAAAAGTAACACAGCTGGGTGGGAAAGTAATTTGAGTTCTACCCTTCAGTTAAAATAATATCTTACAGACTCAATTTTGTCTCCAATGCACTTAAAATCAGAATGAAATTACTTCAAATTCAGTACCATGACACTCAGGGCTTTGTGAGGTTTCATGGAATCCATGATTCTTGACTAAAATGCAAATTTGTTCATATATTCTAAGCCAGGAACAACTTCATGGTTTGATGAGGCTTCTTGCTGTTGTAATTAATCTATTCTTTAAATATTATATGATATGCCATTAGATAGAGTATGTCATACCATTCCAATTTTACTAAAATAAAAAAAAATCCAATATGTGGTTTCTGAGTATCTTTTATTATTTTTGCGATGACTGAATTTCATCAGGGATAGTCATTATTGTATTAGGTCTTTTTAAAATGGAGCAAGCATACAAAATTCTTGGAATACTCATAAAACACAATGGGATTCTTTGTTTTTTCCTCCTTATTTATTTTACTAAACAATATCCTATCCTAGCACTAAATACTAAACAATAGTTTCTACTTGGATCAACACAACCATTGATTAAGGTTACAGAGCTGTGAATCTAGTCAATTAAAAATTTAAACAGGTGATTGCTTAACATAAGACTATTCTTAAAAGAAAAATGTATTTGCTAATGTGAATAAAATTGCATCTTGGCAATGCTGCTATTTAAATATATTTCATTTGTATGCATATTCAGGAAAAAGAGAAAAGCTAAACACATTGTTTCAAAACTTCCAAATAGATGTTTAATGAAAAATGAAATAAAAAATAAAACCAATATCAAATTCAAATTTTGTCTAAATGGGTGATGCCAGAACATAAAGCAAATTTAAAATCAGTTGATAGGATTCTCTCTGACTTTAGGGAAGAAAAAAAGAAAATGAACAGACCAAGGGAAAATATATGTTTAAATCATCTCTCTCTTCCCTAAGAAAGGCAAGATGCTAATTAGATAGGTAGGCCTAGAAAAACAAATAAAACTGCTCTGTAGTCTTTCTACATTGGAAGACTGATTTATACAGTGGATGTGCAAAATATGCTTATAAAGAATTTTCTTCATATAAACGAAATAGTTACAAAAATGTTACAGGGACAAGGCAAAGTAATACATATGAATCTTATTTATTCTCCACATATAAATGATCACAATTTTTTGAAATCATGAGTTATATGCATGTGTGCTTAAGTATGATAGGTAGTAGATTTGTGATTTTATTGGAAGAGGGAATCCCCTTTATCAATGCAGGTTGGCACTTTCTCAGCAGTTTATAATCTTGAGAGTCTCCTAGAGCAATGAGAGATTTAGTGACTTTCCCAGGTTCACATTGCTAGTATATGTCAAAAGCAGAAACATGAACCCAGGTCTTCTGGGCTTCAAAATCTACTCTATATATTATGTCATGCTGCCTCTTTTAGAGGAGAATATCACACTTAAATCTCTCTGTAGAACCAGTCGTCTTTTTGTACAAATGAGGAAAATCCATTCCTTTTTTTCTCTGTAGGAAATAGCTAATTCATTCAGTACATGCATTACATGAATATGATAAGAATATTCTCTTTGTAAAGAAAATGATAGCATGTGGTTTCCAAATTCATAGAGCAAGTTTAATTAGAATGATTCCATATCTTTTAAAATGATATTTTTTCTTATTAACATATAGTAACTTTTTGTTTTAGTCTTAATATGGGAAAACATTTAATTATACATAGCATGTGCAGATGTATAATTGAAATCATAATGTACTCCAGGCAGAGTCATTTCAGATGAAAGATGGGGACAAGTGATCAATTTTCATGCTGCTTACTAACTGGCAGCTTTGTTCTATACTAAGGCCAAGGCATTCAATCATTGAACTCCACCTCTTCCTTCATGGATAGATAGTTTTGTATTCATTTGTAAACAGAGTGAATAGCTTAGACATAGAATATTATGAGAAGAATTGTAAGTGTGTAAAGCAAATACTTGATTGGTTTTTGTGTCTTTTGAGTGAGGCATTCTACCTAGGGTAAAGGGCACTGAGCATAAAACAAAATAAAGAAATAGAAGCATGAAGAAAAGCAAGTCAGCTGACAAAGAGCAGGGCAGAAACTTCCATTAATATATATCAGCAGTGCACTAATTTGATAACTTGAGTTTTATTAAATTCTGAAAGATGCAAGCAAAAAGTACATGTGTGAATCTGAAATTTGAAGATTTAAAAATAATTAATTAGACACAAAATATGGTTCATATTTCCTCTGGATAAATGCCTTATTTATTCATGCAATTTACTATTTTGATTTATTATGAAAATATATATATCCATTTTTAATGCAGAGAAAGACATGTGTATAAGATGATGTTCCTATTTAGTGAAAGAGAAAAAAAAATTTTTATTTAGAATTTTTTTCCCACAGTATATATGCAAGAGTAATTTTTAAAATAATATTATCCCTTGTATTCTTTTTTCCAAATTATCCCCCCTCCCTCCACAGTCTCCCCCCCGATGACAGGCAATCCCATACATTTTACATATGTTACAATATAACCCAGATACAATATATGTGTGTAAATACCATTTTCTTGTTGCACATTAAGTATTAGATTCCGAAGGTATAAGTAACCTTGGTAGATAGATAGTAGTGCTAACAATTTACATTCACTTCCCAGTGTTTCTTTTCTGGGTGTAGTTATTTCTGTCCATCATTGATCAACTGGAAGTGAGTTGGATCTTCTTTATGTTGAAGATTTCCACTTCCATCAGAATATATCCTCATACAGTATTGTTGTTGAAGCGTACAGTGATCTTCTGGTTCTATTCATTTCACTCAGCATCAGTTGATGTAAGTCTCTCCAAACCTCTCTGTATTCCTCCTGCTGGTCATTTCTTACAGTGCAATAATATTCCATAACCTTCATATACCATAATTTACCCAACCATTCTCCAATTGATGGACATCCATTCATCTTCCAGTTTCTAGCTACTACAAAAAGAGCTGCCACAAACATTTTGGCACATACAGGTCCCTTTCCCTTCTTTAGTATTTCTTTGGGATATAAGCCCAATAGCAGCAATGCTGGGTCAAAGGGTATGCACAGTTTGATAACTTTTTGGGCATAGTTCCAAATTGCTCTCCAGAATGGCTGGATTCTTTCACAACTCCACCAACAATGCATCAGTGTCCCAGTTTTCCCACATCCCCTCCAACATTCATCATTATTTGTTCCTGTCATCTTAGCCAATCTGACAGGTGTGTAGTGGTATCTCAGAGTTGTCTTAATTTGCATTTCTCTGATCAGTAGTGATTTGGAACACTCTTTCATATGAGTGGAAATAGTTTCAATTTCATCATCTGAGAATTGTCTGTTCATATCCTTTGACCATTTATCAATTGGAGAATGGTTCGGTTTCTTATAAATTAGGGTCAGTTCTCTATATATTTTGGAAATGAGACCTTTGTCAGAACCTTTACTTTTAAAAATATTTTCCCAATTTGTGACTTCCCTTCTAATCTTGTTTGCATTAGTATTGTTTGTACAGAAACTTTTTAGTTTGATGTAATCAAAATATTCTATTTTGTGATCAATAATGATCTCTAGTTCTCCTCTGGTCATAAATTCCTTCCTCCTCCACAGGTCTGAGAGGTAGCTATCCTCTGTTCCTCTAATCTATTTATTATCTCATTCTTTATGCCTAAATCATGGACCCAATTTGATCTTATCTTGGTATATGGTGTTAAGTGTGGATCCATATCTAATTTCTGCCATACTAATTTCCAGTTTTCCCAACAGTTTTTTCCAAATAATGAATTTTTATCCCTAATGTTGGTATATTTGGGTTTGTCAAATATTAGATTGTTATAGATGTACCCTTTTTTGTCCTTTGTATCTAATCTGTTCCACTGATCGACCGGTGTATTTCTTAGCCAATACCAAATGGTTTTGGTGACTGCTGCTATATAATATAGCTTTAGATCAGGTACACTTAGACCACCTTCCTCTGACTTTTTTTTTCATTAGTTCCCTCGCAATTCTCGACCTTTTATTCTTCCATATGAATTTTGTTGTTATTTTTTCTAGGTCATTAAAATAGTTTCTTGGGAGTCTGATTGGTATAGCACTAAATAAATAGATTAGTTTAGGGAGTATTGTCATCTTAATTATATTTGCTCGGCCTATCCAAGAGCACTGAATGTCTTTCCAATTATTTAAATCTGACTTTATTTTTGTGGCAAGTGTTTTGTAATTTTTTCTCATATAATTCCTGACTATTCTTTGGTAGATGGATTCCCAAATACTTTGTACTCTCAACATTTGTTTGGAATGGAATTTCTCTTTGTATCTCTTGCTGTTGCATTTTGTTGGAGATATATAAAAATGTTGGTGATATATAAAAATGATTTATGTGGATTTATTTTGTATCCTGCCACTTTGCTAAAATTCTGAATTATTTCTAATAGCTTTTTAGCAGAGTCTTTGGGGTTCTCTAAGTATACCATCATGTCATCTGCAAAGAGTGATAGTTTGATTTCCTCATTTCCTACTCTAATTCTTTGAATCTGAAAGAGAAAAATTTTTGATAAATTTCAGAGAATTAGCCCATGGGAATAAACAGGAAAAGTAAAAACAGAGCAAAACACTCAAGGATGGGCAAAAGCAAACAAGCAAAAAACCCTAGATTTTTGTTAATTGGTCCACAGTTAAACATTTTAAAGCCTTGATAGGGGCTGAGGTCCCTTTAAGATTTCCATTCTCATTTCCCAACCCCCTTGGCTGGCCTTGATTCACAAATACTGGTCAAAAAGCACCCTTTTGAATATCCAGGCCCAGCCTCCACTATCTGCTCAGATTTCCCCAATCCCCCACAGTTTCTAACTTATCTGAAAAGCCTGCCAGAACTTGGCATCGCCCACCAGCTCCTTTTAGGAATAAAAGAGCCAAGCTGGAGCTCTCTCTTTGCAGGAGCCCTTCTCCCAAACATGGTATCCTTCCGGCCATTTAAGGGTTCCTGCTTGCCCAGCGGCCACCTTTGGCCTTGGTGTCTTTCTAACTGAACTTTACTTTCAAATTTCTACAATAAACCTTTTATTTATCAATCTAGGTTTTCGGGCCTGTAAATTCATTTACAGGGGACACTGCACCTCATGGGATTATCTTACTATCTTTGCGCCAATCAAAGGGGTTCCCCCTCTCCTATCACTCATCAGCCTCAAGTATTGATGATTTTATGACAGGATAATAGACACAGATTTTGAGCAAGAAAGAAGCTTAGGTCTCAGTCTATGATTCATTTTACAAATGAGAAAACTTAGGCACAGAGAAGTTTTTTTTTTTTTTTTAATTAATCAAGAAGCATTTATTGAGTACTAGTATACAGTGTATTAAATGACTTGCTCATTTTTACATACATAGTTAAGTGACAAGATTTGAATCCTGGTCTTCTTGAATCCACTATAAATACTATTGTCTAGCTTTGCACTTTATCAGTGGCTTTGTCTCTCTGGGCACTGCAATCTACCACATTCTTCTTCTAATTTAGTAATTAATCCCCATTAGTTGTGATTGAAATAAACCATCACTTCAGTGAACCCACAATTTAACAAAATTATAGAGCATTGCTAGCTTAAACAAAGATATTAAATTTTGGCCAATTTTGAATAAACAGCACCAAGATATGAAGTTTCATTTGCTTCAGAAAGATATTTTAGGCACTGCTCTCTAAGTTGCAATTTTAACTATACTATTTTCTACTTTCAAGATGTCCCTGTAATGACTTTCTTCTACCCACCAAACCCATACAAGGGTATAAGTTCTTCTTTAAATGTCTTTTGTTTGACGAGCATTAAGCTAAAAGTGACAGTGAATACTGATCCACAGATCATCTAACTATTTAATGTCCACAATACAATTCCTACTGTCTTTTGTCAAAACAAATGGACAGTAAGTCAGCTAGGTTGTCTTTGGGAAAAACTTTTTAAAAGTTCTTTTACTGACCAGAATTCTTTGGGAAAAAAATGATTCTTTGTGAAACAAAAATCTTTGTACATAAGAATTGAAATTGAGGCTTACCCAAAGGGCAATGGAAAGACTTATTGGTAAGTGTAAGCAAGGTGCTACATAAGGCAAAGATGGTATTATTTTAAAAAAACCAGCAAAACAGAAGGATGTTATAAAAGAAATACACAAGTGAAAAATAAGTATATTAGGCAAAAAATGATAGATAACTAATGAACAGACTACTTGTTACATTGTTGTTAGAGAAATGTCAAAAGAAAACAAAGAAATCCCTCAAACACTGGGTAAATCCCCTTGTGGTAAGAAAAAAAAAGGTAGAAAAATGTTACTTAATAATGTGATTACTCCTTTTAATAGCACAAATACTTTTATTTTTTTAAAGTAATAAATATTGATGAAATCCTAACTTCGTTAAGAATCCAAAAGCCAGAATCAGAGTATCTGAATGAAATCTATGTTATATTTCAGCCTTTGAGATTGTAGTCATTTATGTGTACTTTGATCTACATATAAGGATTGATATTCACATAAATATGTGTATGTATTGTATTTATTGAACAGTGTAGCCTACAGGGAAATATCACAAAACGAAATTATTTTCTTAAGTTATAGAACTGAAAGAAATACTATTAGTAAAATGGAATATGATCAAGGGCCATTGGTTTTGTGTTGCTGGTATTTATGCATTTCATTGAAGGATTCTTTATATTAGTATATAGCATCACTTTGCAGTATATTTATAAAAAGGAAATCCATCATATAAAAATTAAAATATTTACAATTTTTGTTTAAAATTCCCAGTAGTCAAGCAAAATGAATTATGACATTGCCCATTATTTTAAAGAAATATGCAAAATTATAAATATTTGCAGTAGAATTATTATATATGATTTTAAACGATGTATTAGTAATGATAGATTCTGAGAAACTATACACATAATATTTATTATTTCCAAGTACAACTATATAGGTATGTAGAATTCTATCTGAGAAATATTGCTTCCAGTAAGTGAGAGTATGCAAAACTAGATTAAAAATATTTTAAATTTTCTTTATCTCTATATTTGCCAATGTATTTTCATATTGACCCTGCCTCTAAAGATTTAAAAAAGCAAGGTTTAGACAAACATAGGAGAGAGAAGAAATCCAAAAATTATTTTAAAATATATTTAAAATGTTCAACATTCTTCTATGTGATTATTATTGAAGTGAAACAGAGGAAAACTGATAAAAAGATAGCACCATACTTGGAAGGAAGTCCATATTATAAATATACATGCATTGTAAAGAAGCAACACACACACAGACACACACACAGAGCTAAGTTCAATTAACTTGTGTATTGATTATATAAGATGAAATAAGGTGAAAAATTGAATGTCAATGTTGAAATTGCATATATGACTAAATAAAGCCCTTCTTTGTATGGAATTTGAATAGTATTTTATATAAATATACATATAATCATACATATAATTTTCATATACAATTTACATTTCTAATAACAGCCATATTATGATGGTGATATAGATTTCATTATTTCAATTTTACATTTGTAGAAATTGAAGTTCAAAACTACCAGTGACACATTATCTTCAGCCAGTCAAAAACATTTTTCAAGTGTGTATGGTGTGCTAGGCTAAGTGGTAGGAATTCAGAGAAAAGGCATAGTCTCTAACCTTGAGGAGTTCCCCATGGCAAAGAGAAGACAGCTTGCAAATAATTCTGTAGAAATAAGCAATATACTTGGTAAAACAAGCAATTAAGAGGGATTGGAAAAGTCTTCCTATAGAAAATGGAATTTTTGTTTAACTTGAGATCGGGAAAGTCAATGAACAAGAAAGTCAATATTCTTGGTTTGCACTGCAAGCAGTATATAAGAATGGACAGGTGGGGAAAGTAAGTTATGAAGGGCTTTGAATGCCAAATAGAGGAATACATATATATATATATATATATATATATATATATATATATATATATATATATATATATATATATATATATATATAAAGAGAGAGAGAGAGAGAGAGAGAGAATGTGGCAGTGTCATGGTCAAAGATTTTGGAGGTGATAGAGATCCTCTGGAGTTCATTTAAGTTTAATGGAGTTCATTAAGTAGAGGGATAACACAGGAGGATTTGTACTTAAGGAAGATCACTTTGAAAGCTCATTCTTCAGGAAGTTGAAATGAGAGACTTGTGATAGGTCAACCAGTATTTTGCCATTTTAATAATTCTGGGGTAAGGTGATAAAGGCCTGTACTTTAGTGGTAGCAGTGTCCAGGGAGGGAGGGGGACATATTAGAAAGCTGTATAAAGGGGATATCAACAGGTCTTGGCAACAGATTGGATATGGGGTAGAGGCAGGATGAAAGAGAATAAATAGTTGCCCATTACACTAGAGCTTGTGAGTATAAGAGACTAGGAAGATGGCATTTCCTTTGGGAGTAACAAGCAAGTTTGAAAGAGAGGAAGATATAGGTCACAGAATAATAAAAGATAGACATGTCAGAAAATTAGTACACTAATATCTAAGAGATAATTTTAGTCAAGCTATAAACATTAAAATAGCTAAGTGAGTTAAGCACTGTAGATACAGAGGTCAAAACACCACCTCTTGCCTCAAACAGTTTACTAATAGGAGAAAGCTACTTTGATAAAATCTGTGTGGACTCATTATCCAGAAATATATATAAATATATATACACATACATATATGAAAACATATATGAATATACAGGTATATACAGGCATTTATATGTATGTATATATACACATATATTTATATGCATACACACAGAGTAATGTGGCTAGAAGCATAGGACATGAGGAAGAACAAACCTTATAATAAAGGGCTATGTGTCTTTGTCATTGATAATTCAAGCGAATTAATCTTATCTATTAAACATCTAAATATTCAGTAGCTTAGGTTGGACCCTTGGGTAAAAGAAAAAGTCTCCACTCTCAAAGGGCTTAAATTCTACATTCTAGAAAGATGGGTACAATGTAGAACAAAGAGTAGAAAAGAGAGAAGAGAAAATAAAAATGGTGCTCTAGAAATATTCAAGAAGGGACAGTACACTAATATCAACATATATAAAGACTAAAATAGCTAAGATGTGTGAGGTAAGCACTACAGATACAGAGGTCAAAATACCACCTCTGCCCTCAAACAATGTGCTGTCTAATAGGAGAAAGCTACTTTGATATAATCTGTGTGGACTCATTACTTGAAAGTATATATACACACATACATATAGAAAATCATACATACATATATATATATGTATGTATATATACATACATATATATATATGTATGTATGATTTTATATATATATATATATATATATATATATATATATATATATATAGAGAGAGAGAGAGAGAGAGAGAGAGAGAGAGAGAGAGAGAGAGAGAGAGAGAGAGAGGTGTGTATGAATACCCACACACAGACACACACATATGGAATAATGTGGCTAGAAGCAAAAATTACTTGCACACAATAAATTGATACTTGAAGCTAAATCCTAAAGGAAAAGAAAATTCTGAAAGAAAAAAAAAAGAGACTGTGTATTTGATGGCTTTAGAAAGCCTACTGCAGACATTCAAGAAGGGACAGGAACATCAGCATATTCCCAAAGAGAGCACAGGTGGCATTTTTCAGATTCTAGAAATTATAGCTATTTGGCAGAAAAATAATGAACCATAGAGTAGATTTGTTGAATTGTGCTGTTTATGCAATTATTTGGCTACTTGAATTCTATGAATCTTTAACCATAAAATACACCACTACTGAAAATACACTTAGCACTTCCAGAGGTAGAGGCAAGATGGCAGAGTAGAAAAGTACCCAGTGGAGCTCTCCTAATTCTCCCCTCACACATGCAAAAAAAGCAACTTTAAAATAATACTTGAGGTAGATCGAAAACTGAGAAAGAAAACTATAGACCAATTTCCTTAATGAATATTGATGCTAAAATCTTAAATAAGATATTAGCAAATAGACTTCAGAAAATCATCCCCAGGATAATACACTATGACCAACTGGGATTTATACCAGGAATGCAGGGCTGGTTTAATATTAGGAAAACTATTAGTATAATTGACCATATTAATAATCAAATTAATAAAAACCATATGATCATCTCAATAGATGCAGAAAAAGCATTTGATAAAATCCAACATCCATTCCTACTAAAAACGCTTGTATAGGAATAAATGGACTATTCCTTAAAATAATGAGGAGCATATATTTAAAACCTTCAGTAAACATCATATGTAATGGTGATAAACTAGAACCTTTCCCTGTAATATCAGGAGTGAAACAAGGTTGCCCACTATCACCATTACTTTTCAATATAGTACTAGAAACTCTAGCCTCGGCAATAAGAGCCGAGAAAGAGATTCAAGGAATTAGAGTAAGAAATGAGGAAATCAAATTATCACTTTTTGCAGATGACATGATGGTATACTTAGAGAACCCCAAAGACTCTCCTAAAAAGCTATTAGAAATAATTCAGAATTTTAGCAAAGTTGCAGGATACAAAATAAATACACATAAATCCTCAGCATTTTTATACATTACCAACACAATCCAACAGCAAGAGATACAAAGAGAAATTCCATTCAAAATAACGGTCAATAGTATAAAATATTTGGGAATATATCTACCAAAGGAGAGTCAGCAATTATATGAGCAAAATTACAAAACACTTGCCACAAAAATAAAGTCAGATTTAAATAATTGGAAAGACATTCAGTGCTCTTGGATAGGCCGAGCAAATATAATTAAGATGACAATACTCCCTAAACTAATCTATTTATTTAGTGCTATACCAATCAGACTTCCAAGAAACTATTTTAAAAACCTAGAAAAAATTACAACAGAATTCATATGGAACAACAAAAGGTCGAGAATTTCAAGGGAAGTAATGAAAAAAAAAATTAAGTGAAGGTGGTCTAGCTGTACCTGATCTAGAACTGTATTATAAAGCAACAGTCATCAAAAACATTTGGTATTGGCTAAGAAATAGACTAGTTGATCAGTGGCATAGGTTAGGTTCACAGGGCAAGATAGTGAATAAAAATAGCAATCTAGTGTTTGACAAACCCAAAGATCCCAAATTTTGGGATAAGAATTCATTATTTGACAAAAACTGCTGGGAAAACTGGAAATTAGTATGGCAGAAACTAGGCATGGACCCACATTTAACACCACATACTAAGATTAGATCAAAATGGGTCCAAGATTTAGGCATCAAGAACGAAATCATAAATAAATTGGAGGAACATGGGATGGCTTACCTCTCAGACTTGTGGAGGAGGAAGGAGTTTGTGTCCAAGGGAGAACTAGAGACCATTATTGATCACAAAATAGAAAATTTTGATTACACCAAATTAAAAAGTTTCTGCACAAACAAAATTAATGCAAACAAGATTAGAAGGGAAGTAACAAATTGGGAAAACATTTTTACACTTAGAGGTTCTGATAAAGGCCTCATCTCCAAAATATACAGAGAATTGACTTTAATTTATAAGAAATCAAGCCATTCTCCAATTAATAAATGGTCAAAGAATATGAATAGACAATTTTCAGATGATGAAATTAAAACTATTTTCACTCATATGAAAGAGTGTTCCAAATCACTACTGATCAGAGAAATGCAAATTAAGACAACTCTGAGATATCATTACACACTTGTCAGATTGGCTAAAATGACAGGAACAAATAACGATGAATGTTGGAGGGGCTGTGGGAAAACTGGGACATTGATGCATTGTTGGTGGAGTTGTGAAAGAATCCAACCATTCTGGAGAGCAATCTGGAATTATGCCCAAAAAGTTATCAAAATATGCATGCCCTTTGACCCAGCCATACTACTACTGGGCTTATATCCCAAGGAAATACTAAAGAAGGGAAAGGGACCTGTATGTGCCAAAATGTTTGTGGCAGCCCTTTTCATAGTGGCTAGAAGCTGGAAGATGAATGGATGTCCATCAATTGGAGAATGGTTGGGTAAATTATGGTATATGAATGTTATGGAATATTATTATTCTGTAAGAAATGACCAACAGGAGAAATACAGAGAGGCTTGGAGAGACTTACATCAACTGATGCTAAGTGAAACGAGCAGAACAGAAGATCACTATACACTTCAACAATGATACTGTATGGGGATGTATTCTGATGGAAGTGGATATCTTCAACATAGAGAAGAGCTAATCCATTTCCAATTGATTAATGATGGACAGAATCAGCTACATCCAGAAAAGGAACTCTGGGAAATGAGTGTAAACTGCTATTTTTACCTTCTGAATCCAATTCTTCCTGTGCAACAAGAAATTTGGTTCTACACACATATATTGTATCTAGAATATATTGTAATATATTTAACATGTATAAGACTGCCTGCCATCTGGGGGAGGAGGTTAGGGGAGGAAGGGAAAAAATCTGAACAGAAGTAAGTGCAAGGGATAATGTTGTAAAAAATTACCCATGCATATGTACTGTCAAAAAAAAAGTTATAATTATAAAATAAAATAAAAATTAAATTAAAAAAATACTTGAAATCAGATTCTAGAGTGGAAGAGTCAACAAAAGGTCAGAATGAGATATCTTTTAGCCCAAGATAACAGAGGGAATTGGGAAGAGAGATTTGTGACATGGGAGAGGAGCCCATGGAGATGAAGTACCAGTGGAAAGATTTTATGGTGGTTACAAAGCAATAGCAGCTTCAAGAGTTCATAGATCACAGATGTTAAGGAGTTCTGGAAACTAATCAGAAAGAGATTTTAGGATAACACTTTGCTAGCACTGAACAGAGGACCAGATATTGTTTGGCAACTCCAATGTATATATCCACTTCTAGATCATGCATAGTTCAGGAGGAGTTTTGTTCAAGAGGGGGTAGAAAACCTGACATGCAATAACAAGCAGTAACATGTCTGGCCCCAAGACATGAGAGAGACTAAGGAACAGTATTGATGCAAACCCAAAGGTTCAGGAGTCCTTCTTGGTTAAGGACCAGAAAATAGATCAAAAGAGCAGCAACCACATTCCACTCCAGATCAAACACATTAGTAGCACTGAAAACTTCTAGACATATAGGACTAGCCCTAAAAACAGCAGCAAGAACCCCCAGCAATGCTCAATACTAACATAAAGTTCCAAATCAAGAAGTTGGATGGCAAAAAAAGCAAACAACAACAACAAATCTGATCATTAAAAGCTATTATGGTGACAAGGAATTATGAAACATACTCAGAAGGTAATTAAGTCAAATAGCTATAGTAAAACCTTGAAATAAAAATGGTAACAGAAATCTATCTTACCCAACAGGAAAGTAGGAGAAAAAGGAAATAAAAGAAAGGGGGTGTGGTGAGAAAGGCTGGCAGATAAAAGAAGGAAATAATCAGAAATGAAACAGACTTTAGAGGAAAAGATAAAAAGAGAGAAAAGAAGATAAACAGAAGAAAGTGCAATGGAGAGAAATCCACTGTTTGTGATCATAACTGTGAATGCTAATGTGATGAATTTACCCATAAAACAGAAGCTGATAGCAGAAGGGATTAGAGGTGACAATCAAACAATATGTTGCTTACAAGAAACACAATTGAAACAGAGAGATATTGGACATGATATGAACCCTAGAAAATCAACTAAAAAAACCTGTTGAAATAATTAACACATTCAGCAAATTTAGAGGATATAAAATAAAGCCACATAAATCACCAGCATTTCAACAAAACACAGCCAGAATCACACAAGTAAAAACAATTCAAAACAGAGAAATTTTAACTGGTCATAGGTAGGCCAAGCCAATATAATAGAAATGGCAATTCTGCCTAAATCGATTTACTTATTCAGTGCCATACCAATCAAACCACCAAAGATTTTTTTTTTTCAATAGTTAGAAACATAGTAACAAAATTATCTGGAAGAACAAATGGTCAAAAACATTAATAGAATCAGTGAAAAAATAAGTGAAGGAAGGTAGCCTAGAAATTCCAGATTTCACATTACATTAAAAATGGCAATCATCAAAATAGTCCAATGCTGGCTAATAAACAGAGGTACAAAATACATAGTAGTAAATGATTATAACAATCTACTATTCCAAGCTTTTTGGTTCAAAACAAAACAAAACAAACAAACAAACAAACAAAAAAACAACTCAACATCTGACAAAAATTGCTGTGAAAACCAAAAAGCAATTTGACTGAAAATAGGCATAGATCAACACCTCACATTAAGTAGCAAAATAAGGCCAAAATTCATGATATAGTCATAATGGAGAAAATCATAAATAAATAAGGGAATATGGAAAAATGTTCCTTTGTTATCTATGGATTAGGGAAGAGTTCATGACCAAATAATAGTTATAGGGGAATGTGGAGAGTAAAACATATAATTCTGATTATGTGAAATTAAAAAGGCTTTGCACAAACAAAACTAATGCAGACAAAATTATAAGAAAAATAGTAACTGAGGGGGAAATTATAACATTTCTAAGAAAATAAAAAATCTTATTTCTCAAACATATGGAGAACTGAGCCAAATTTATAAAAATAAACATCATTCTTCAATTTATAAAAGGTTAAAAATATGAATGCACATTTTCAGAAAAATTCAAATTTATCCATAATTACATGGAAAAATGTTCTAAATCACTGTTTATTATAGAAATGCAAATCAGTACAACTCTGATTCCAATTCACATTTATGAAACTGGTTAAACATGACAGAACAGGAAAATGAAAAATACTTAAGGGGATGTGGAAAAATTAGATGAACTTAATGTTAATGGAGTTATGAATTAGTCCAACCATTATGGAGATTTGGAATTATGCCCCAAAAGCTATAAAACTGTTCATCCCTTTTGACACAGCAATACCACTAGGTCTATATCTCAAAGAGGTGAAAGAAAAAAGGATTTTTTAAAACAAAAATATTAATTGTAGATTTTTTTGAGGAAGCAAAATTTTTAAAATCAAAGGTATACCCATCAACTGGGGAATAGCTAGCCAAGTTGTACAATGTGATTGTCAAATGCTACTGTGCTCTAAGAAAGGAAGAATAGGGTATTTACAGGGGAAAAATGTGAAGACTTACATGAAATGACACAAAATTAAATGAGCAGCACTAGTATAACATTTATGCACAGTAACAGTAATATTGTAAGAACGATCAACTGGGAAAGACTTAGTTACTTTGATCAAGAAAATGATCCAAGACACTTTCAAAGACCCTTAATGAAAAATGCTTTTGATTTCTAGAGAAAGAGAAAGAACTGATGGTTACTGAATACAGATTGAATCACATTTCTCTTTTATTTTCTTTATTTTTCTGGTTTTATTTAATTTGTGTGTTTTTTGCCAGATCCTAATATGAAAATATATATTGCATGATTTCAAATGTACAATCAAAATGAAATTACTTGCCTTCTCAAGGAAGAGTAAAGAAGAGAATTTAGAATTTATTTTAAAAAATCTTAATTTTTACACATAATTAATACATTTTTAATGAAATAACTAAAATAATTTATCAGATTAAAAAAAAGGAATGAAGGGGTTCTAATAATTATATAGTCAGATGCTGTTATGTTGGTTCTTTAAAAAAGTCATAAAAAAGGAAAGAAAGGAACAGAAGGAAGGAAGAAAAAAGGAAAAAAGAAAGGGAAAAAAAGAATGAAGGAAGGAAAGAAAGAAAGAACAAAAATCTACTTAGTTTAATTTCTTCCTGTTTTCTATCATTTCAATTGCTACACTATGCTATGTAGGACAGAAACATGCTGAAAACAAGTGACAATAATAACTTGAACATTATGATCTCAGGGGAACTACAAATCATAGAGCTGAAGGAGTTGAAATCCAGAAAAAAGGTATTCTTTCTGGATTCTCACTCACTTGTCTATTAGAGGTCACCTACCAGGAGGTTCATTACAACATCAAACTTCAAATGATAAGCCTGACACCATGCTTTTGTGATATGATCACCCTTGCCTGAAATTGTCTCTAGTGCCTCATTATATCATGGTTGTGATGCTAAATCATAAACTCCGTCAGATAAAAATGATTTCACCCAGTACAACCCAATGAAAGACTGGTGTCTGGTATTTACTAATTAACATTATTAAATTCAAAGATTCAATACTAACAATTTGAGTCTTTTTTTTTTTTTTTTGGAGGGCGACATTTTCATTATATCTATTAAAGGCAGAGAGAGAGAGAGAGAGAGAGAGAGAGAGAGAGAGAGAGAGAGAGAGAGAGAGAGAGAGAGAGAGAGAGAGAGAGAGAGTTGTTCTTTTGAGCTTCTGAGAAATAAGGTTAATAGATTCAGACCTGGAAGGAAGCATGTATTCTCTAGTTTATTAGATAAGGAAATTGAAGTCCAAATGGCATGATTAAAATAATAGAAAAAAAGTTTTTTGTAGAGAACACTCATTGGTGTCTATAAATAGCTATTACCCAACTTTTATTTATTACTCTGCTTCCCAATTCCCATTGCTCTTCTCAGTTAGTTGAGATATCATATTAATTATTTCATTATTTTAGAGGAAGCTAGATGAGTAGGTAGAGTACTGGCCTTGGATTAGAGAAAACTTGTGTTTAAATATGACTATCACATTGGACAAGTCACTTAACCTCTGTTTGCCTCAACTTCATTGATTATAAAATGTAATTATAATAGCATTTACCTAACAGAATTGTTGTGAGACTCAAATGAGCTAATATTTGTAAAGTACTTAGCACAGAGCCTGGCACATAATAAATGCTATATTAATAATCATCCCCTTTCCTATTCCAATATTTCTTCAGGGTGGCAAGGTTTACAGAGAATCAGAAATGAAATCAGGAGGACCAGAATTCTTTCTATTGACACATTGCCTAGAGAACCCTAAGCAAGTGTTACCTAAGGTATTCACAGTAGATAGAGCCAAATCTAGAATCAGAAATTCTAAAATACAATCTTGCATTAGACATCTAGTAGCTCTGTGACCTTGTATAAATCAGTTCCTCAGTTTTCCTCAATATCAACTATAAAACAGGGATAATCAAAGCATCTAACTTACAGGTTGATATAAGGATCACATGACATTACATTTGTAAGCACAATGCTTGAAATAAAGTAATTATTATGTAAATGTTTATTATCTTTCTTTCTTCAACTTAATCTCCCTTTGCTCTTTAAACTATACTACAAGTCACCAAAAGTGGCACTGGTAGATGAACAGGTTTGCAACTTAGGGATTTTCTAAATTAATGAAGTGACAGGTATAGATTTTATTTTTTTCCCCTCATTGAAATAACACACCAAACAGCAGGTATTGTAGTTATATGAGACAACAGAAAATACTTGGATTGCTAGATTAAAAAAAAAATGCTACCAATTGCTAAACTGTTAAAACCAGCGGCATGAATTTATTGCTCACATTAGAATATAATTGAAGCATTTTCAGGTTTCCCCTTGCTGGAAAAGTGAAGCACTCAGCACTCCAGCACTTAGGGAAGCAATGTTGCTTGCTGGTATCCATGCCAGATGGAATACATAACCTGCCCTCAGAGGAGATATTTTCTGACAAAGCAGAGGATTCCAGGAATCAGCATGTACTCTGAATCTCTTCCTTGGTGGGTCATTTGGATCAAAGTAAAATTTGAGTTCATGGAATATACCATACTCCTTTTAAACACAATTATACATTATGTATTAGCATGAATGCCACTGAGCTATCAAAAACTGAGACTGTCAGCAAAAAAAACAAAAAACAAAACCCCAAAACAAACTACTGTGTACTGCTGGTCACTTGTTTGAAATATGCAGAAGATTCACTGTTTATTATTTCTGCATATGATTTATAGAATCACATCTCTACTTGAAATTGCTTGGTTATATTTTCTTTACCAAAACATCCTTAGGAAAATGATGTCTAATTGAATAGCTGAATATCAAAATGCTTTAGGGGTAACTAAATGGAATAATACAGAGTTGATCTTCTATGATTACATCAAGCTCTGCTCTTTCATATTTTCTTAGCACTCAGATACCTTTAAATAATATAAAAATTGACTAAATAAATAAAAGAGGGCAATATAAATTGAATTGATAATATACATAGTCCTTCTCCTTTAAAGGCAACCCTTACAGCAAAGAATTGATGCCAACTGACAAACATAAAAAGTTATGGATCTCGATTCTTCTTGTGCAGCAAAATAACTGTTTGGACATGTATACATATATTAAATTTAACATATACTTTAACATATTTAACATGTATTAGTCTACCTAACATCTGGGGGAATGGGGTGGGGAAAATGAGGGGAAAAATTGGAACAAAAGGTTTTGCAATTGTCAATGCTGAAGAATTACCCATGCATATATCTTGTAAATAAAAAGCTATAATAAAAATTAAACAAAGTTATGGATCTATCATAGTATTATACACTAAAGCTTCAATTCTAAAAGGGCAGGGATCTAAGAGGGTGGATGGACCCCAGATGATTGGCCAAATCAGAAAGCAATGAGAAAATCAGAGTGGGGATGTCTATGCCTAAGATGAAGAAGTAATTAAATTAAATAAACAGTACTTTTGAAAATAAATGATACTGTTGATACAATTGGAAGGTTCCAGTTTCCAGAAGATATTGTACTGAAGTCCTTGACTTGATGGGTTGAACATGAAAAGACACAGAACTAGTTTTGCTGAGATTTGTTTATTCTGATTGGGCAACTAGGTGATACAGTGGAAAAGGTGCCAGGTCTGGAGTCAGAAAGACACATCTTCCTGAGTTCAAATATAGCCTCAGATACTTAACATTTGTGTGATTCTGCACAAGTTAATCAAATATGTTTGCCTTAATTTCTTTACCTATAAAAAGAGATGGAAAAGGAAATGGAAAACCACTACAATATCTATGCCAAGAAAACTTCAAATAAGGTCATGAAGAGTTGGACATGACTGAAAGTACTCAACAACAGTTCATTCTTCAGGTTAGTGCTCCTATTTTAAATGGTCCTAAAAGTTTCTATTAATAGGAGAAATGGTTATCTGATTGTGCGAAAATTAGGTGCTTATGTGGAAAATGGGAATGATAGTTTTATTTTCTACCATGAACCTGAGAATCTCTTGACAGCTTTTTTTTTTTTTTTTTTTTTTTTTTTTAATAAATACTGGCTGTTCCATTGGATAACCTTATACTTAAATAATCTCATCTTCTTTAAGAGGTCTTATCTCATCCTACCCCTTTCTAGTATCTTTTCTCTGAAATTATCTCCAATTTAATCTATGTATATCTTATATGCACATATCTGTTTGCATGTCTTATCAATTAGAATGTGAGCTCCTTGAAGACAAGAATTATCCTTTCATCTTTCCTTGTATCCTCAGTGCTTAACAAGATGCCTGGGAAATAGTAAGTGGTTTTTAAAAAATATTTTATTTTAATGCACATGGCTTTATAAATCATGTTGGAAGAGAAAAATAAGAATAAAAAGGAAAAAACATGAGAAAGAAAAAAAAAACAGAAAAAAAGAAATGAATATATAGCATGTGTTGATTGAAATTCACTATCCAGAGGTTTTTTCCTAGATGCAGATAGCATTTTTTGTCCAAAGTCTATTGGGATTGTTTTGGATGACTGAACCACTGAAAATAACCAAGTCTTTCATAGTTGATCATCACCCATTCTTGCTGTTATTATTTACAATGTATTCCTGATTCTGCTTGTTTCACTTGGCATCAGTTCATATAAATCTTTCCAGGCCTTTCTAAAATCAGCTTGTTTATCATTTTTATAAAACAATAATATTTCATTACTTTCATATATCGCAACTTGTTCAGCCATTCCCCAATTAACTGGCATCTATTCATTTGCTAATTCTTTGTTAAATAAATGTTTGTTGAATCACTAACTTATCTAAAACGCCTTTGTTACCACAACACAGATAAAAAAGCATTATGGCCATTTTAGACAAGAAGAATTAAACTCAGAAAGGTTATTTGCAATTTAAGCAATATGTTAGTGAAACAGGGTTCAAATCTAAAACTACTTAATAAAAATTCTGGTATTCTTCATACTTTATCTCAATTTCTATAAATATATATCATAAATATAGAGACTTAAAAGAGACATGTTTCATCAAATTTAAAGAACACTTCATAGACCACTGTTCAATTGTTTTGTTTTGTTTTCAATATATTTTTCATCAGATATAAACCTCATAAATATAGAGCTGGTAGGAATTTTAGACTATCAAGTGAAAACATTTTACAGCTAAAGAAATTAAGACACAGAGAAGTTAAGGGATTTCCAATGGGCAATATTTGAAACTAGGTCTTCTTGACTCAGAATTCAACATCCTATTGACTACATGACTTTCTATAGTGGAGAATACAACTAAAAAGTCAGGGGTTAATTTTTATTGAAAGCATTTTGTATCACTACACACAAACTATTTGAAGAAAGAGAGAACAGTTTAGTGGGAAGAGATTATTGCATGCGACTTCAGCCTATAATGAGAAAATCAAGAGATAAAGCAGCAGGAGAGTGGCAACTGTGGGAATAAAAAATAAAAGTAATGTATATGAAAGAATTTGTTGCAATAGAAGTAACAAAATTTGTCTGCAATTGGATATGTGAAATGAATGAAAGTGACGATTTGAGAATGATTTTAAAGTTGAGTACCTGATTTTTGGACAGATTATGGTAACAAAAAACATTAAGAAGGAGTTCAGGTTCAGAACAGGGTTGAATTTGTGATGAATGATAATAAGCTTTCTTTTGGACATGCTGAGTTTGCAATGAATAATAATGAGATTTGTTTAGGACAAGCTGAATTTGAGACATCTTCAAAACATAAAATTTAAATGTCCAATCAGCTCAGGAGTAAGACAGGGACATAGGCTTTGGTATTAATTACATAGTATGGAAACAAGCTAAGTATTCCATCATCCTTTTAAAAATATTAAGAAAACATGATTATAAATTATCTAATCTAAAACCCTGGGCACTTTCTTTTAGGAAAGTACAAAAAAGTTTAAGATTAAAAGTTAAAGTTTCAATAAACTGAAGAAGATGGATAATCATATTAAAATGAGAAATACAACAATGTATGTAGTGTCACTCCTTATCTCCATGACCTAAAAGTATTAAGGCAATGATTAGCTGATGGAAGGGGAAAAAAAAGATCTTTAATTACTTCATTTAATGGAAATGTGTATTAAATTCACTTCTGATCAACTAGAAAAGAGAATCTTTAGAGGAAGTATTTAGAGAAGAAGTGAATCATTTTGGAGAAATG
The DNA here is from genome assembly GCF_048593235.1 of Sminthopsis crassicaudata. Lineage (NCBI taxonomy): Eukaryota > Metazoa > Chordata > Mammalia > Dasyuromorphia > Dasyuridae > Sminthopsis > Sminthopsis crassicaudata. The sequence goes on along the minus strand of NC_133617.1, from coordinate 318,340,629 downwards.
ATCTGCAGACTAAAAGTTGTGATTTATATTTCTTGATGAAATAACTATTAATTAAATTTTACCATGAATTCCAAACTATGTTTTATTTTATATATTATTATTTTGAGAATATCATAAACCATATCCCCAAAATGGCTTCTCTGAGAAAGGCTATCAAAATATGGAGTAAGTCTGACCATTTTTAGGTCTCTCAAGCAGAAATGCCTAGATGCAGGTAATTTTTTTTCCCCCTAGCAGGTACATACCTACAACACAGATTTCAAAATTTCCTTCCAAAATAGGTATTTACATGTTGCCAACCAAATTGAGGGCAGAAAAAAATGTTTTTTTTTTTTTTAATTTTTAATTTGTATCCTTAGCACAATGTATGATTTTTATTATACATTTAATACATATTTATCAACTAACTGAACTCATATGAGCTGATAAGGTAACTAATAGGATAAGAATAGTTAGAAAATAGAGAATATATTCGTCATAATTTTGACATTAGGTCAAAACAAAAGTCTGTTGTTACTTCTCTGAGAAACTTTCAGATACTTGAAAACAATATTCTATATCTTTAAATTTCCTCTATTTCAGGTTAAATATTTTCAATTCCTACAATTGATCTGAATGTGTTATAAATCCTCTTACAATTCTAAAGTGTTTTTCTGAGGTTTATCAGTGTCCAAAAACTGAAATTAGTGTTATAGATTTGGTTTAGTGAAAACACTTAATTTTACTTCCCTAGACCTGGAATATAATTCTATTATATGAAACTTCCACAGACCACTTTGTTTTTGTCTAACATTACTGAGTAATCCAATAATTTTTTTAGGTATTTTCCATATGCATTTATTTCTAGCCATATGGCCCCCATGCTACATTTACAGAATTATGTTTTTTTTTAATACAAATGGATTCTCCATTTACCCATCTTCAATTTTCAGCTGTTACTATGAGTCTAAAATACCAATGAGTCTAAATTCTGATACTATAAATACTGTACTAGCTATTTTTCTTAACACCCTGCCATTCATACTATTACAAGCACATCATTATTATTTTCATCCAAATCCTTGCTAAAATTTTTGAAACAGGATAAGGTCAAAGACATGTCAGTGCCACAGAGACCTCCCAGATTGATATTAAGATCTCTTTGATTGATTCAGAACTTTTTCAATTGTTCAGTAATGAAGAGAGCCATCTACACCCAAATGTGTAGAAAGGACTGTGGAAACTGAGTATGGATACAATACAGCATTTTCACTCTTTCTGATGTTGTTTACTTGCATTTTTGTTTTCCTTCTCAGGTTTTTGTTTGTTTTTTTTGTTTTTTTTTTTAGATTTTTAGATTTTTCTTGTGCAGCAAGATAACCGTATGAATATGTATACATATATTAGATTTAACATATATTTTAACATGTATTGGAATATCTGCCATCTAGGGAAGAGGGTGGAGGGAAGGAGGAAAAAATTTGGAACAGAAGGTTTTGCGAGGGTCAGTGTTGAAAAATTACCCATGCATATGTTTTGTAAATAAAAAGAGATAATAAAAAATAATTTGCAAAAAAAAATCTCTTTGGAAATGAATGTCAGTCAGTCCCCAAACCACTTATGATCATACAGTCCATAAATCTTTGCCTAAAAACCCATTGTGAGAATATTTGTCAAATGTCTTATTTCATAAAACCACAGAATCATCAGATTTAATACTTCACCTTATCCTTTCTTTAATTTTCTTCTTGACTACAACACGCCTAAAATCAAGCTTTAGTTCTTCCTGGACTTTAATCTTCCTGATTCTATTCTTATGGCCCTTGTCATCATTCACTTGCCCTTACTTTTTTCTTCCATTTTGTTCTCTTAAAACACATTACTAAAAATTAAGCACGATGCAATCCTATCAGAACACAGTATACAATAAAATTAGGCTTCCCATAATTTTAGGTACTACATATCCATTAATGGATCCTATTATCTTATTAACTGCTTTGATAGATATTTAAAAACATTGATACAAATGAAGTTTTAGCTAATTCAATTCAGTTCACATTCATAAGTAGGTCATTAATATCTATTATGTATCTGAAACTCTGCTAGGCACAGATGATATAAAGACAAAAAATAAAAGTTCCTTGAACAAATCCCCTACTTGAATTGACTCTTGAAGAGATTTAAAGTATCAAAGGGGTAGAAGAGAAAAGCATTCTAAGCATCAGAGGTAGCCTGTGAAATGGAACGGGAAATAAGAAATAAAAATGTTCTATGTCAGGGAGTACAAGCACAGCAGTTTTCCTGAAATGCAGTATGCAAGGGATCATAAGGTGATAGCAGGCTAGGAAAAGATGTTGTAGTTGGATTGTGGAGAGTTTCAAATATCAGAGGAGTTTGAATATTTATTAACTAGTAACAGGGAATTCCAGAATCTTCTTAAATGAGAGAATAATATGATCATAATTCATAGGAATATGACTGGCAGTTGTGTGAGGGATGAAATGGTAAAGGGAGAGATGGAAGCTTTTAGATCAATTAGGAAGGTATTGCAATAGTCAAATCCAATAGGAAATTAGAAATAAGATAGTGAGCATGGAAGTATAATTAAAGGGTCTAATGTGAGTTATATTATATAAGAATCCACAAAACTTGGCAATTGATTCAGAGAAGAGTTGCGGGAGGGAGAGGTCAGGTAATATGCCAGGTGTTTTTTAATGTTGTTTTCCATATTCATGAAATTAATCTGATTTCAGAGTTACTGCCAAGATGGCGGCATGGAGGCAGACAGCTGCTTGAGCTCCCTATTTTCTCTCAGGACTTACTTCATGATAAGCCTCAGAGTTAATGCTTGACCAGAAAAGAAACCCACAAATAATCACAAAGAAGACATTCTTGAAATTCACCAGAGAAGGTCTGTGTTTGCTCAGGGGAGGGTCGAACAGACTGGGCACAGACTGAGGGCAGGCAGCAAGAGCGAGACAGGCAGCTCACACAGCTCAGACTTGAGGGGGGAGGGGTGTGATCTCTTCCATTTCTGTGAAAAGACTTTTACCCCAGTGTGGATGTTCCGTCTTGGCAGCAAACCAGGAGCAGCGGAGAAAGTGCAAACACCAGAGGTGAAGAATAAAATCCCAGAAAGTTAGCAACTCTCAGGACTGGCCACCCCCACCCTCATCTGGAGTGACTCAGTGCGTTCTCAGAGCCTCAGAGAGCAGACACAGCACAGCCATCACTGTCCTGTTAGTGCTTCCCTGCTGTCTCCTGCAGTCTGTAGAGAAAGTCCAGAAACACTATTCAGCCCCATCCCCCCAAAAAACAGACCAATTGTTTCTCTTGTCAATTTGTTTTCTTCGATTCCTGCTCTGACAAAATGAACAAAAAACTTAAAAGGGCTCCAACCATTGAAAGCTTCTGTATGGAGAGAGAGAAGACTTCAAACCCTGAGGAGACTAAAAGCAGATTGCCTCCAGAGGAATCCCCTAAGGGGGATATCATCTGCTCCTCAATACACAAGACTCTCATAGAAGAAATCAAAAAGGCTCTCACAAGAGAGGTAGAAGAGAAATGGGAAAAGGAAAGGGAAGCTTGGAAAGAGTCTGGAGAAGTCATCCCAGGCATTTAAAGACAGAGTGGATAAAGAGATCAAATCATTGAGAAATAAAATTAGTGTGCTGGAAAAAGAAAATAGCTCTCTAAAAAATAAAATTGATGAAATGGAAAAAAAATTCCATAGAAGATAAAAACTCAATTGGACAATTACAAAAATATATTAAAAAAGTGAGTGAAGAAAATACACCATTGAAAATTAGACTCGAACAAGTAGAAATGAATGACTCAAGGAGAAACCAAGAAGTAGTCAAGCAAAACCAGAAAATTAAACAATTGAAAAGAATGTCAAGTACCTTATTAGAAAGACAACAGACCTGGAAAACAGATCCAGGAGAGACAATTTGAGAATAATCGGACTCCCTGAAAAATGTGAGGAAAAAAAGAGACTGTGCACAATTTTCCAGGAAATTATCAAAGAGAACTGCTCAGGTATTTTAGAAACAAAGGGTAAAATAAACATTGAAAAAATTCATTAATCACCTACTGAAAGGGACCCTAAAACCCAAACGCCAAGAAATATAGTAGCCAAGTTCAAGAACTATCAGACAAAGGAAAAAATATTGGAAGCTGCTAGAAAAAAGCAATTCAGATATGGAGGAGCCACAATAAGGATAACCCAAGATCTAGTAGCGTCCACATTAAAAGAATGAAGGGCCTGGAATGTGATATTCCGAAATGCTAAGGAACTTGGTATGCATCCAAGAATAACTTACCCAACAAGAATGAGTATCGTTTTCCAGGGGAGAAGATAGACATTTAATGAAATAAATGAATTCCATCTATTCTTGATGAAAAAATCATATCTACACAAAATGTTTTATCTTCAAATACAGAACTCAAGAGAGTTCTAAAAAGGTAAAAATAAATCTTGAGAACTATATTTCTGCCATAAAGATATGTAAAGAACACATGTATAATTTGTCCTAGAAACTAGAGGTGGAAAGGAAATTATACCATAAAAAAGGGAAAAGTGGTGGTACTCATGAAGAGGCAAATGTAACCTATTATATCTGAGAGAAAGAAAGGAGGGGGGTGAACATAATGTGTATCAATAGACATATCTGATTTATGGTGAAACTTCTTCCACTTCATTGAAAAGTGAGAGGGAAGGAGTAAGCTAAGGGGAGGGCAATACAGAAGTTGTAAGAAAAAGGGGTAAAATAGGAGGAGGAACTATAAGGTAGGGGAGGGATACTAAAAAGGGAGGGCTGTGAAAAGCAAGTGGTGTTCACAAGTTTAATATTGGGTAGGGGGGTAAGAGGGAAGGAAAGGAGAAAAGCATAAGCAGGGGTTAACAGGATGGCAAGCAATACAGAATTAGTCATTCTAAACATAAATGTGAATGGGGTAAATTCCCTCATAAAGAGGAAGCAGTTAGCAGACTGGATTAAAAGCCAGAATCCTACTATATGTTGTTTACAGGAAACACAGCTGAAACAGGGGATACATTCAAAATAAAAGTAAAAAGGTAGAGCAGAATCTACTATGCTTCAGTTGAAGCCAAAAAAGCAGGGGTAGCCATCCTCATCTCAGATCAAGCAAAAACAAAAGTTTATCTAATTAAAAGAGATAAGGAAGGGCATTATATCCTGCTAAAGAGTAGCATAGATAATGAAGCAGTATCAATATTAAACATATACGCACCAAGTGGTGCATCATCTAAATTCTTAAAAGAGAAATTAAGAGAGCTGCAAAAAGAAATAGACAGCAAAACTATAATAGTGGGAGATCTCAACTTTGCACTCTCAGAATTAGATAAATCAAACCATAAAATAAATAAGAAAGAAGTCAAAGAGGTAAATAGAATACTAGAAAAGTTTGACATGATAGATCTTTGGCGAAAGCTAAATGGAGACAGAAAGGAGTACACTTTCTTCTCAGCAATTCATGGAACCTATACAAAAACTGATAATAAATTAGGACATAAAAACCTCAAAATCAAATGCAGTAAGGCAGAAATAATAAATGCATCCTTTTCATAAAACAATGCAATGAATATTACATTTAATAAAAAGCCAGGGGAAAATAGACCAAAAATAATTAGAAACTAAATAATCTTATACTAAAGAATGATTGGGTAAAACAGCAAATCATAGACATAATTAATAACTTCACCCAAGAAAATGACAATAATGAGACATCATACCAAAATGTGTGGGATATAGCCAAAACAGTAATAAGGGGAAATTTTATATCTCTAGAGGCCTACTTGCATAAAATAGAGAAAGAGAAGGCCAACAAATTGGGCTTACAACTAAAAATGCTAGAAAAGGAACAAATTAAAACCCCCAGACAAACATGAAACTTGAAATTCTAAAAATAAAAGGTGAGATTAATAAAATTGAAATTAAAAAAAAATATTAATTAATAAAACTAAGAGTTCTATGAAAAAACTAACAAAATAGACAAACCCTTAGTAAATCTGATTTAAAAAAGAAAGAGGAAAAGCAAATTGATAGTCTTGAAAATGAAAAGAAAGAATTCACTACCAATGAAGAGGAAATTAGAACAATAGTTAGGAGCTACTTTGTTCAACTTAATGCCAATAAATTCGATAACTTAAATGAAATGGAAGAATACCTTCAAAAATATAGCTTGCCCAGATTAACAGAAGAAGAAGTAAGTCATCTAAATAGTCCCATTTCAGAAAAAGAAATAGAACAAGCTATTAACCAACTCCCTAAGAAAAAATCCTCAGGACCAGATGGATTTACATGTGAATTCTACCAAACATTTAAAGAACAACTAACTCCAATGCTATATAAACTATTTGAAAGAATACGGATTGAAGGAGTCCTACCAAATTCCTTTTATGACACAGACATGGTACTGATACCTAAACTAGGTAGGCTGAAAACAGAAAGAAAATTATAGACCAATCTCCCTAATGAATATTGATGCTAAAATCTTAAATAAAATATTACCAAAAACATTACAGAAATCATCCCCAGGATAATACACTATGACCAACTGGGATTTATACCAGGAATGCAGGACTGGTTCAATATTAGGAAAACTATTAGCATAATCGACTATATCAATAACCAAATTAACAAAAACCATATGATCATCTCAATAGATGCAGAAAAAGCATTTGATAAAATCCAACATCCATTCCTACTAAAAACACTTGAGAGTATAGGAATAAATGGACTATTCCTTAAAATAATAAGGAGCATATATTTAAAACCTTCAGTAAACATCATATGTAATGGTGATAAACTAGAACCTTTCCCAGTAAAATCAGGAGTGAAACAAGGTTGCCCACTATCACCATTACTATTCAACATTGTACTAAAAACACTAGCCTTGGCAAAAAGAGCCGAAAAAGAGATTCAAGGAATTAGAGTAGGTAATGAGGAAATCAAACTATCACTCTTTGCAGATGACATGATGGTATACTTAGAGAACCCCAAAGACTCTGCTAAAAAGCTATTAGAAATAATTCAGAACTTTAGCAAAGTTGCAGGATACAAATCCACATAAATCCTCAGCATTTTTATACATTACCAACACAATCCAACAGCAAGAGATACAAAGAGAAATTCCATTCAAAATAATGGTAGATAGTATTAAATATTTGGGAATATATCTACCAAAGGAAAGTCAGGAATTATATGAGCAACATTACAAAACACTTGCCACAAAAATAAAGTCAGATTTAAATAATTGGAAAGACATTCAGTGCTCTTGGATAGGCCGAGCAAATATAATCAAGATGACAATACTCCCTAAACTAATCTATTTATTTAGTGCTATACCAATCAGACTCCCAAGAAACTATTTTAATGACCTAGAAAAAATAACAACAAAATTCATATGGAAGAACAAAAGGTCGAGAATTTCAAGAGAAGTAATGAAAAAAAAATCAAATGAAGGTGGCCTAGCTGTACCTGATCTAGAACTATATTATAAAGAAGCAGTCACCAAAACCATTTGGTATTGCCTAAGAAATAGACTAGTTAATCAGTGGAATAGGTTAGGTTAACAGGGCAAGATAGTGAATAAAAATAGCAATCTAGTGTTTGAAAAACCCAAAGTCCCAATTTCTGGGATAAGAATTCATTATTTGACAAAAACCGCTGGGAAAATTGGAAATTAGTGTGGCAGAAACTTAACACCCCATACTAAGATAAGATCAAAATGGGTCCATGATTTAGGCATAAAGAACAAGATCATAAATAAATTAGAGGAACATAGGATAGTTTACCTCTCAGACTGGTGGAGGAGGAAGGAATTTGTGACTAAAGAAGAACTAGAGATCATTACTGATCACAAAATAGAAAATTTTGATTACATCAAATTAAAAAGCTTTTGTACAAACAAAACTAATGCAAACAAGATTAGAAGGGAAGTAACAAATAGGGAAAACATTTTTACAGTTAAAGGTTCTGATAAAGGCCTCATCTCTAAAATATACAAAGAATTGACTCTAATTTATAAGAAATCAAGCCATTCTCCAATTGATAAATGGTCAAAGGATATGAACAGACAATTTTCAGATGATGAAATTTAAAATATTTCCACTCATATGAACGTGTTCCAAATCATTATTGATCAGAGAAATGCAAATTAAGACTACTCTGAGATACCACTACACACCTGTCAGATTGGCTAAAATGACAGGAACAAATAATGATGAATGTTGGAGGGGATGTGAGAAAACTGGGACACTGATACATTGTTGGTGGAGTCATGAAAGAATCCAGCCATTCTGGAGAGCAATCTGGAATTATGTCCCAAAAGTTATCAAACTGTGCATACCCTTTGATCCAGCAGTGCTACTACTGGGCTTATATCCCAAGGAAATACTATAGAAGGAAAAGGGACCTGTATGTGCCAAAATGTTTGTGGCAGCCCTTTTCGTAGTGGCTAGAAACTGGAAAATGAATGGATGCCCATCAATTGGAGAATGGTTGAGTAAATTATGGTATATGAATGTTATGGAATATTATTGTTCTGTAAGAAATGACCAAGAGGAGGAATACAGAGAGGCTTGGACAGACTTACATCAACTGATGCTGAGTGAAATGAACAGAACCAGAAGATCATTATACAATTCAACAATGATACTGTATGAGGATGTATTCTGATGGAAGTGGATATCTTCAACACAGAGAAGAGCTAATCTGATTCCAACTGATCAATGATGGACAGAATCAGCTATACCCAGAAAAGGAACACTGGGAAATGAGTGTAAACTGTTAGCATTTTTTGTTTTTCTCCCCAGGTTATTTTTTACCTTCTGAATCCAATTCTTCCTTTGCAACAACAACAACAACAACAACAACAACAAAATTCGGTTCTGCACATATATATTGTACCTCATATTTAGTATGAATGGGGATGCCTGCCATCTAGGGAGGGGGTGGAGGGAAAGAGGGGAAAAATTCAGAACAGAAGGGAGTACAAGGGATAATGTTGTTAAAATTACCTATGCAAATGTGCTGTTAAAAAAGTGTTATAATTATAAAATTAATAAAAATAAATAAATAAATATTAAAAAAATTAATCTGATTTCACTCAAAAATACATAATTAATCTTAGCTATACTCTCACTGCTTCTGATTGAGGTGGAATATGTGTGTGTGTGTGTGTGTGTGTGTGTGTGTGTGTGTGTGTGTGTGTGTGTAGAGACTTCTGGGAGGAGGATGGAGATACATTAAGAAGTGAATTAATAACACTATATTTTTACATTTTTCTATAATCCTTCAGATTATCTTGAAAATTGACCCTTCAGAACCTTCAAAATGACCATTTCAATATTTATAAATTCAAATAATTTTATTTTCATATTCTAAAATACTTACCAGGTAACTATATCTTAGTTCTTTCCCAGTAGTAACATTTTAATTTCCCAAAGGAAATATATACAATTATTTGCTTTTGAATGGAGTTATCAGATCAAAAACTATATCAAATTCCACTAAATCATATGCCAAAGACTTTTTGTACTAATAAGTAAACAAAAGCAAGAGAGTGTACATAAATTATGTATTACATTATGTAGCCTGGAAATGATTCCATATAATACTTCATTTTTCATTGGAGATGTATTTGCCCTGCTACCTGTTCTGACTATCGAATATGTGTCAGACTGAAGAACTAGAGAATGCATGTAATAAATGAGTCCATAAAGATTTTCAAATTCACATTTACCTTTCTATAAACTATCCTGTTATTCTCACAAGACTCAAATTTATTAGTCAAGTATAATGAATTAGGAAGCAAAATTTACAAATTCCTACCAGTCGATGAACTAGTAACCAATAAGTACAGCAATATTCTAGGGTGCAGCTGAGAAAGTGTCCCAGTTCATAATCTATTAAATTCAGCTCTCTCCAGTTACTCTAACTTCCCCACCAACTTGTATCATTGCATCTAAAGGTAATGATTCTGGTCATATACTGTCCTTTAAATATACCTGATATTATTAGAAGAGTAGAAAATTGTACCTTATCTCAATCCCAAAACCAAACTGACCAAGGCTCCTGGAGACATCCTATCACATTTGGTAATTAGTTGTATAGTAGAATACCTTCCAGCAAACACATAGGAATGGGAAGGAATTCTTCCCACACATGTTAACTTTGAGAGAAGGAAAACAAAGTAGCTGGAGGTATTGACTAGTCAAATACTACTTTAGACCAACTACCAATTTTTGCCAGGCAATTCATGAATCCTGTTCTTTTCTTGCTAACAATATCTGAAGCTGAGGGCACTGAGCTGAGAAGGGTTTAGACAGAGGTTTCAGAGAGGGCTGAAGGCTGGCAAAAAGGTAGACATTAATCTTAGAACTCAGCCCAACTGTGAAGGAATTTAATTATGTTACTGCTAAATTTACCATGGAGTTAAGCATGATTAATTATAATTTAATATGTCCTTTTTAAGATAAATATCCATATGTTAAAAAATAAAGACTTTAATATTAAACTATAAACTAATGCAAATTTTATGTTATTTTCCACTTTGTAAGATAATTAACAGTAACATCTAATGATCCATGTTCATGTCTATCTAGCCATGTTTTATTTTTCCTTCATGTAATTTTTCAAAACCATGACTGCAATATTCCAGAATGCTTCAAACTGGATATTCTATAAACATCTTAAAAATAAAATTATCTTTCCCCTTTAGATTACCCTCCTCGTAAACTTCCATATTACTATCCAGAATACAATGATATACCTAGTTGTCAAGGGCTGTTGGTTTTTGACTGTGTAACATCTCTCTAATAAACCCCCTTTTCTCCAGTGACTCTGCCATCACCTCAGGTCTGGACCATTGCAAAAACATACTGGTTCGTCTCACTGTCATGTCACACCCCACTAACTAATTATAATTATACTTCAAAATTATAGGGATCTTATTTCATCTTCCTGATATAATTTCTATTCTTCACAACATGGTCATATGATCTAAAATTTTCAAAGTCTAATAGCCAATCTTCCAGCAAAGATTTTTTTCAAAATCTTGAATTGATTTCCCACTGAATATCCTCTTTGTAATGTTCTGGTTAGCTTTCTGAAGGGACTTCTGACAAGCCTTGGTCTCAGCAGAATAATAACCATGAGAATGGTCAGGAATAGAGTCCAAAATCTTTATTGTATCTTTCAGTCTCCCAGTCTGAACCTGTCTTTCCCAAAGTGAAGGAGACAGGAGAGCCACCATGAAGCTGATCAAAGATGGAATCTCTGTGGCTGACTTTGTCCTCTATGACAATTACATCAACTATAGAACTATTATATCACCATGCTAAGTACTAAGTATATGTAAACTAGATAACCATTGTCTTATCAATTCCTCTGAGTTAACACCTTGTTTCAAGTATACTTCTCCAGAGTTCTGGCTTTCTATACTCTTTGACTTGTGGATTCCTCCATTATCATATTCCCAGTAAACCTTTCATCACTAAACTCAGAATCCTGAAAGATTGAATCAGCTTTGATTCCTATAACTTATCAATTTCCTCAAATACTTCTGTCCTTCTAGAATTTTGGATGACAATGAAAAGAACTCTTCCTAAAACCTCCATTTAAAAGGGGCTACTAATTTTTTATTTCTTATTCAATGTCTTCCTTTCACCAGACTCTGCCAGGGGTACTGTCATACCTGGCCCTGCATTCTCTTTTCAATTTCCTTTTTGGTGTTTTTCTCCATTAGATTGTAAGTTCTTTGAACTTATAGGGACTATTTTTTTTTCTTATTTGTGTCTCCAATATTTAGAGTAGTAACACCTACAGAGTTGACATCCAATACATTATTATCCACTGTTTGATTGGATTATTATTATTATTATTATTTTTTTTTTTACAGAATATTCATTGCTTCAAAGTCCATACTGAAGTCTTTCCAGATTGGTGAGATGCTTATTTGTGCTCAACTGGCATGAACAGAATGAAACTGAAGTCATGTGCACATCATAGTAAGGAATTAGAGTAAGATTTTTGTAAATATTTAATTTGATAAATACATTAAATATCACATTAACCTTTTGAGCATTTTTTCCCCAAACACATTTCAAATCTATGGAAAGTTTGAGGCCATTAAGGAAATTTAGCAATCTTCTGAAGGCAAAGCTTCCCTTGGAAGCAAAGGCCCATTAAAAAAATAATACAGACATTTTACTGGTGATATCAGATTGCAATGAGACAGAATACACCTTCAGTCGGTCTTCCACAAAGAAAAATGGAAGCATCCTGTGGCATATCACCAATGAGAAACTCTGAAGAACAGGTATATATGATGTCAAGAAATTCTCTGATCAAAAGAAAGATAGATAGGACAACTGGCAAGGAAAAGGAACAAAATGTAGATAGATAAAAGTTCTACAGATACCTTACAAATGTCAGGAGAAAACAGAAAAGATGTTCAGGCCTTTGATTAAAGGTACTCTATATACAGTCATATCAAACAAATAGAAACCAATCAGTTCTAGAAGCATACTGACAAGGAAAACCATAAATTAACATGATCTGCTTTTCGCCTTATTGTATTTTGTGAAAGGTTTCCCAATTATATTTTAATCTAGTTCTTCTGAATGAGGAATTTTGGAATCCAATGCTCAGATTTAATATCTTTGCTATAGAGAACTTATGGGAAGACAAAGAGTCTCATAGATTGGGGAAAAAAAGGATTAATTTCAGTCTGTACCCCTGAAGGAAAATTACAAATCAAAGAGATCACAAAACTCTTTTGAGTCCTCAATTTTAAAACTATAATTTTAATTCAGAAAGCCTTATTTCCTTTGTAAACATTTATCTGCCTCCCTGAATCTCTGAAAATTATTTTTATATTATTAGCTAATATCTATCTATATACAGCTACATCTATATCTACATGTAAGTCATATATATATACATAAATACCTATAATTTGCATATATTAAAATTCTAGCACATAGCTTATATAATTCATAGTTTATCTTATATATGCTTCTATTTCTTAATTATAAATTACACTCAATCCTTCTGGACACATACCAGAATAAATAAATGCAGGTATGTATTTGTTCTGTAAATCCCAAATAGCTATGGCAATGAAATGAAATAATTTTCTCTCATATCAGAGCTATTTTTCCATTCTTTCTTGACATATAAAACTTAAGAAACATACTTATCTAGTTTTTCTTTTCAGTCAAAATTTCAAGGGAAGTAACAAAGAAGTTTGGAGAGGCTATTTAGAAGTAGTCAAAAGTGCTGTAGGCGAATTTACATCTGCCAGCCTGACAAAAAGGGAGAAAGAAGAAAAACTGGGGAAAATATAGAACTGTATTACCACATAGTACAATAATGAATATTCCTAACAAGGGCCCAAAAGTCATGAAGAAAATGTTAATGTTTTGTATGCTTTGTTTATGTAAGCACAAAATGCCTTGCTTTAGGCCTGTTTTTAATATAACAAATTAGTATAAAAATTTAAGGGTTATTTTCTTTTATTATGGAAAATGGAAAATACATTCAATTAGGTAGCATGACTCATTCTTCATAGATGATGAACTACTTAAAATATGAACTTTTCTGGATGTGGAAGAAAAATTCCATGTTGTTAACATGTCTTCTATTACTTTCAGATAGTTTTTAAAAGATTATCTAGGTATAAAATTATACTTTTGTTCTGAATATTGTAATACCCTAAAATGAGAGCCCTTTGAAAGACAAAAATAAATTGTAGCATTACACATTCCCAAAATTATATGAAAATACTGGTAGTATTTTTTTATTTCTTTAACTAGTTTAAAGAAGTTTTATTTATTTTTTAAATCATTGTTATCTTCTCTCTTGCTAATAGTGATAACTATAGTTCCTAACTAAGAATTTTAAAAATCAGATTTGCACAATCTGTAAGCAGACCAAAATCTGTGCCCTAGGCAGGGCTTCTAGAATCCCTTAATTTGGCAAGTATAAGAAGAGCTGGAGTAATTTTATTCAGACCATTGAGTTATACTTAATTCATTCTTCTTTGAAGAGAAGGAAAGGAAAAAGGGGAAGGGAAAGGAAGGAAAGTAGGAAAGAAGGTAGGAAGGAAGGAAGGAAGGAAGGAAGGAAGGAAGGAAGGAAGGAAGGAAGGAAGGAAGGAAGGAAGGAAGGAAGGAAGGAAGGAAGGAAGGAAGGAAGGAAGGAAGGAAGGAAGGAAGGAAGGAAAGAAGAAAGGAAGGAAGGAAGGAAGGAAGGAAGGAAGGAAGGAAGGAAGGAAGGACAAATACAGTGTTAGAAAGTTGCATAAAACAATATTTGAGACATTAGGAGACTTGTCCAGGGTCACATAGTGTATCTCAGGGGCTAATCTTGTCTCAAAGGCCAGGTCTTAATCCTTTATGCCAGGTTTATCCTACCTAAAGCACTATTAAAAATTTATATTATAGGTTCTGAAAATCTCAGTGCAATCAAAATGTAGACATTACTCATTAACCCCCTCCAAAATCTATTTCAACTGAATCAGTATTTGACATCTTTATGTTTTTTGTTCAGTCACTTGCTGTAGCCAATGTGAGGTAAAAGGATTTGGCTACAAGGAGTGATCCTCCATAGGGACTTTCTCTTTCCTGTGTCCAAAAGATAATGTTTCCTCTTTATGGTAACTACTACAGATTTTTTTTTCTGGGTCCTATCACCATAATATATGCCTCTCCCTACTTTTTCCCTGCCACCTATGAACTTTCTGAAGAGCAAGTCAAATATTTGTCTGACATAACTGCCATGGCATGCATGATTCCTTATTTGTCTACATCATCATCTCTCACAACTTAACTTATTCTGATATGTATTAAAAATAAATATATTTATTAGGAAAAAACAATTTAACTTGCCCTGACCACACTTGGAGTTGATTATGATTTTATTAGGCATTGATTCATATCGGATTTCAAATGTCAAATTTGAATCAAATTTAGAAGGCTTGAAATGAATAATTTAATGATGCTTTTCTGCATAAGTACTTGTATTATGAAGAAAGTACCTTGAGAGGGCAAGTATTAAACCTCATTTAACAAATCTCATTTAATATTAAAAATAAAAGATGCCAGTTTAAATCATGCCCTTCATTGAATCAAAAACAGTTTCATTTTGTTCATTTATCTATATGTCACACAATTGATAAAATGAAATTCCTGAAGCAAGGAGTTGATCAAATTTTTCCCTTGCTATAAAGGCTTTAGTTACTCCCTCCTGCCAGTAGGATAAATACAAATTCCACTATTTAATATTTAAACCACTTTGCAATCTGGTTCCAGCTTACCTTTTCAGATTTGTTATACATCATTTCATTTCACGTGCTTTACATTCTAGTCAAACAAGGCAACATGCTGTTCTCCCTACAACAATTCTCTGTCTTTTTTCCTTTATGTAAGCTATCTTACAATTTTAGATTGAGTTTCATTTTCATTGCTGCAACTTCAGAACCCCTAGTTTCCTCAAAAGTTCATTTCATATACCAATTCCTACCTAGGGCTTTCCCTGATTCTCCTTCCTTTGTGAATATCTCAAACTCCTTCAAAAAACTACCTTTTTTACAGATATATATATATATATATATATATATATATATATATATATATATATATATATATATATATATATATATATTATTTATTTATTTGTGTAGGTAATTTCCCCTCTCCTTCTGCTTACTAAAGTGCAAGATACTTGGTTTGCAGAAAAATGCATTTGTCTTTTAATAATACCTGTTGAATTATCTCAATAATAATAATAATAATAATAATGATGATGATGATAAATGTTTATTTAACATCTACTAAGTATTTCATAAAATCATAAACTTGTATGATGAATGATTACATTCCTTTAACATAGTTGTTTAAAACTGAAAGATGTTATAAAACATGTTCAATCCAAAATAAGGTTTATTTTTTATGTGGTTTCAGTTTATGTTAGTAGCATGTTTGAATGTGTTTATGTTGAATTTATATGCTTTTATTTTGGGTAAATGTAATAATAAGTTTTTAGTATGTCAAATACTAAATGCATTTTAATATGTAGTCTATGTAATGACTTCTGTTAGAATCATGAAAATTAGCACTCAAAAGGATGTCAGAGATTAGCGAGTTTAATCTTTTCATTTTAGAGATGAAGAAATAAAGTATTATTAAGAGATCTGAATTACTCTACAGTTAAAGTATTTGACTACCAGATATATTTTTTCCACTATTTCTTCTAACCCTTTCATTAAATGGCCCAATCACTCTCTGTAACTTCGAAGATCATTATCCCCATTTTGTTACATAAGAAATATAACTAAAATTTCTTACAAGTGAAAAACATTCTATTTCCTACATGCAAGAACATTGGTTTCCAGTGAGGCAACCATAATTTTCACCGGGATATGCAATGCATATTACAGACAGAATTAATGAGATGCTACCATTTTTTGTAATAATTTTCTGTTTGTCATTAATCAGACAGTCAATAGGCCTGAAAATATATACATCAGCTAAGTCAAGTGATCCATCTAGGTTGGCATGTACATTTTAACACGTAACATTTCAAACATATAAACCTAAAAACAAAAATGCAACCCTAAAATGAAATGGTTAAAGAATTACCCAATTCAGCTTTATATATCTGGTTAAACTAGAATTAAAATATAAAGTGTTTAAGGTGAATGAAGTCACTACTAAGTGTGTTATGGAAAATAAGATGAATAAATGAATTATCAAAACATTTATTTAATGAGTTTGCATTTTCACCAACTCATTTTGGGATTGATGGCTTCTCTCTTCTATGTCTTAATCTATTATCCCTAGCAGAAATTCTGTGAATATGCATTGAATGTAAATGATATGTGTATCTGTCCCCTAAAGAGGATGAAGTTATTGTCTGACACTTAACTTGCTGAGATAAAATGCATTTTGGATCAAGGGAATGTGTTTTCCTCCAAAGCAATTTGGGAAAAAGTAGGAAGGATATTGGTAAAAGAGAACTTGATTCTTGGCAAGGCAGGAAGAAGCCAGGCTACAGCAAATTCTTGTATGATGTTTATATAACTATTTCTCTAGTAAATCCTCAGTTATAGAAATAATATTTCACTGCAGCCTGAATTTCTCCTGCATGCTACCTGTAACCATAAGTAGATGGCTAGTCAAGAAAATTCTTTGGAGGCACATCCTAAAAAAGGAGGAAGGAAGGTACAATATTGCTATTAGCATTTGGATAACTTCTAAGGGAAAGAGATGGAAAGAGAGGGATTTAAGTAATAGAAAAAGGTGCTTACTCCAAGATAGGAATCATCAAAAAGTAAAACCAAGACCAAAAGATCATAAATGTAGAAGTGAAAGGCCATTAAATAACATTGGTTATCACTTTCTCATTTCGCAGGTGAAGAAACTGAGGTCTAAGGAAGTTAAGTTTTCCCAATTTGATAGAAGAAGTAAGTAATAGAATTGGGATTCCAGACACCAGGTCTAGTGCTTTTTCCTCTATATTAATATATCAATAGGATGTCAATGAATGGATGAATGAAGAAAGCATTTAGTAAACATGTGCATGTGTAAAGCCTTGTAACTGCTAGCGATACAAACAGATAACAAACAGTACGTCCTCTCTGAGTTCACATATGCAATTGGGGAAACATATATAGAACAATGTCAGCTGTTGATGAATTCAAATTGAAGAGACTCTTATTGATTATTTACTATGTTCAAAGCACTGTGTGCGGTGCTGATGGACATACAAAGATGATTAGGAAATAAGCTCTAACTTCAGGAAATAATAATCTAATGAAGGATTCACATGTATTCAAACAGTCCTAATACAAAACATAGAGTGAAAACACATAAGAGAAGCAACAAACATGAAATAATTCAAAGATAAGATAAATCTTATCTGATCAGGGAGTGGAGGAGAATCTGTCTGTAATATGCATCATCTGAGATGATTTGTGTGCCTGTCCCCTGAACAAGAAAAAAAAGTTTTTCAATTGGCAGTGATATGGAGGTCATTCCAGATGTATGGAGTCACCCAACATGGGAATACTATTAACAAGATCTACCAGAGACATTTGGGTTAATGAGTACTTAAGGCTTTATTCTTAACAAACTATCCTTCATCTTTTTACCAACATTCCTTCTGCTTCTTTGCATGAACAATATTTGTTCCTTCCCCACATACATTGAAACCCTTTCTTCTTGAGAACATTCCTTCTTCAACTGTACTATTAAAATGATCTGAAGAAGTTATTTACTTTATTACCAATTGATGTTTTCTGCCCAACCTTCCAATATCATAATTACTCAATAAAATATTGAGATAAGTGCACTTCTTCTGTTGTCTTCTCATGACTACTAATCATTTCTGAATGATTTCAATACCTAAGACAATTTGTTTCTTTACAATTTCATATGAGGGTATCATTTTGCGTGACTACAATATGCAGAAACAAGTCTTCTATTAAACTCCAAAAATTATTAATGCTCTAGATCCCCAACTATTTTTCATAGGATATCAATTATTAACTTGATATCTTACGCTTTTCATCTTATTTCAATCTGTGAATCTCCATTCTCCTTCACCATTTATATTCATGTAATCAACAATTTCTTTAATGCAAAATTTATGAATTTCTCTAAATCCACACTCAATTATCTAATCTTACTTTCATTAAACAAGTAGAGATCCTTATTATGGTAATCTGCCATACTCTAGATTAAAGAAACTCAATGGCAACTTGAACCTTCCACCCCTTAACTTTGTCCTCATATTTATAACAGATTTGTGTACTGGAAAATAGGGTCCAAATACTATTAGATATTTGTGGATCCATAAATATAAGTTAAAGAAAAGATTAAAAGAAAACATTTTAAAATTGAGATGAATACTGAGCAAATGAAAAAGAATTTCACTCGAGCTTTTACATGATTTTCACAGTTCCTGTAATCATTAAAGTTCTATATTAAGAGAACAACACAGTCATTAAAGTGTAGAAATGATCAATGTGTAATTATAATATTTCAAATCAAATTGTCAGATGGACTTTATTGAGTCATTATGAATGCACAATTCCTCTGCCATCATATTAAACAAATTATGAAAGTCGATTCAGACACTAACTGTTTTTATGGTACTCAAATTGGGCTAATGTACTGAAAGTTATACCAAGCTTTGCCTTGCTTTAGTAGCTTACAAATTGTTTCATAAAAATCTCCTTGAGAAAAGATAGTTTGCTCCTTGCCTAAGTTCAGTGTGCATAGTTGATATTAAATAATGAGGACAGCAGCACTATCATTACACTCCCATAAAGTATTCATAAAAATATGACCACAAAATGAATAAATAAAGTTAAGGAAGTTTACAAGACATCAATATATCCTTTTGAAAGGCAAATGAGTTTCAAATATATTTCTGTTTTAGATATAGTCTACATTTTTCTCTACTTCGACTGCAAGTTAGCACCTTATAATTCAGTTGAGTGAAGATTTCCTGAATAGCCATATTTTTCATTCGATTTATGATTGCAGCACAATCACTTTTATATTTGATGCACATTTTTGGGGCCATTAAAAGCTATTTTTGCTTGCTTCATTCAAGAGGACTGATCATATTTCAGAACTGCATAATAATTAAAGAGTAAAAATGCATATACTCAAATAATAATTTTGTTTTTCCCTAAATTTAACTTATTCAATTCACTTTGGGTTCCAGTAAAATATTCTCTAGTATGCAAGAAATTATATACAGTAATAAAATTAATTTAGGATTCTAAATATACTCCTAAGTCCTAAATAAATTTTAAATGATGAATTAAATCTTTGATCAGTTTTAGTTTGGTATGTTAATAAGATATTTTCCCAGAATATTCTCCCTACTACTATTGAGAATGTAAGATATTTTAATTGTATATATTTTCTTGTGTTGAAGAGAATATTGGATTGAAATTTGAAAGATGCATGTTCTTTTGAAGATTGGCAACAACATTAAACCAGTAGTGTCACTTTGGGCAAATCCTTTCATTTTTATGGTGAAACTAAGGAGGTTGACATCAAGCACATGGATATTTAATATACCTATACAATACCTGTCCAGAGGATGAAAAGATTAGATTAGATAAACTCTAAGGTCCATTTCAACTCTAAAATGGTATGACTCTAAAATTCACTATATTTGCATAAGTTTAAAATGAATGAAAAAACTTAGAGTGATGGCAGAACTCATCATCTTCACTATGAAATGCTAACATTCCCCTTCACATTTCCCTGTTTCAGGCCAGAGTACCTCCATTCTTTCAATCTCCTTTTTCTCATTCCCATGCAGTCAATCATTTTCTTAATTTTTCCATTTCTACCTCCCCACATCTTTCATCTACTCCCTGCCTCTTATTTCCACAGAAATCACTTCAAGACTTCAACCTTAGCTGGTATTTCTGCTAAAGTCTAACAGTTGAACACTCTGCTTCAGGTTTTTTCCTATGCCAACTTATTTTCTAATGAGATACTAAAAAGATTTTCCCTTAAGTGTGGATCTATCACTTTGCATCTTAATAAAACTTCAGATTGCCTCTAGGATAAATTATAAACTCCTCCCTTTGACTTTTAAAGTCCTTTTCAAATAGACTACAATGACTCCCTGCAACCCATTTTACATTATTCTTTTCATATACTTCATAAGCACAGCTGCATTAGACCTTTTTCTCTTTTCTCTGCACATTGCTATGCATTTTCCATCTTGGGTCCTTTGAAGTGGCCATTCCCCCAAGTCTAAAATAAACTTTTTATTCCCATTTGCTTCAAAAAATCCCTCCCTTCCAGACATAACTCAAGCATTAACATCTATCCAAAGTTTGTGCCAAATCCTCTACTGTTCTCCCTCATCAATCCTCTTATATTTAAATACCTTTTTCATTATTTATTCTACAAATATTTGTTCTATTATATGCTTACATATATTCTTCTCTCTATTCATAGAATATAATACTTGAGAATAGAGATTATCTTTTTTGTCCTTACATCTGTAGCAACTAACCTAGGATCTGAAACCCAATCACTTATTTAATAATGGGAAAAATAAACTAATAACAAGTTGGGGTGATTGTTGAATTATTTCTACTCACTGTATTTTTCTTATCTAAGTAAATATTTGAAATTTCCTTCAGACCAAGTTTATATTCTTTGGGCCTCACCTTTCTCAACTTAAAAAAATATGAGAAAAATACAAAGGATGGTTTAAAATTCTTTTCCATCTTTAAATTTTATAGTAGGACCCTTTTCCTCTCTCAAAAAAAAACACACATAGAAATATGCTTAGAAGTATACTTTTATAAACTATAAAGACCAGACTTTTAATTTGCATCAGAAATATTTCTCAAAAGCTGTATTTGTATACATATATACATATATATGTATATATATATATACACACACACACATATATATATATATGCATACTTACACTCAGTTGATTTTAATTCATAATGTGTGGAAAGGTGAAGAATTTACAGATTAAGTACATATTGATCAGAGACTGTTAGCTAACATAGATCAGACCTATAGGCCCTAGTCACATGATTTCAGATAAGGCCTAGACTAACATTCCATTATCCAAAGAAGGGATTAAAAACATATATGTGGCCAAAGAGGCTGTAAATCACCTTGTCTACTACATTCTACTGACCAGATAGGGGAATACAGACTTATATGACCAATCACAACATATAGAGGGTGGGATTTTGGAGTTTCTTTGTCTGAAATGTATGAAAGCTGTGGACATTTTCAAGGGAGTGGCTCTCTCCTGCTGTGAATTTGGTTCACAGACCAGGATGGGGTCCACTTCTCGAGATTCTAATAAATAATTCTGCTTTCTATGAGTGATCTCTGAGTACTCAATTTAGGTAGGTCTTTTTATCCCAAACAATAATAATTATTTTAAGTCTTTAAAAAGTATAAACATTTATTTTAAGGAAACTATGTCAGTATGAAGTATACATAAAATTCCTCCATAACCCTCTGCAGGTTAAGTGGACACAATTCTTAACACTCTGTTCTCTTGTTAGGAAGCACAGATTTATTAACAAAATACCACATCATTCCCAATTCTTTGATAGAAACTTCTGATTTAATGAGACTTGAATATTTGAACAGCTATACTAGCTAAGTTTTTACTCTGTATTATGGTATTATTACTTATATTAGAGCTCAAAATAACTGTGTTCCAGGCTCATCTCTGCTATTATTTATATGTCTGACACTACACATGCCTTTCCTGAGGATCTCTTTACTCATCTGCAAATTAAGAGGATAATACCTGCCATATTTGTCTCATACATTTGTTATTAGGAAAAAAAATTAATGATATATTCAGATGGTTTGTAAAGGTTTAAAATGAAACTAAGAATTATTGTTATTATTTTTGACTAGCATGGGGAAAATGATGTAGTATTCTGAAATACTACATAAATAATAAGGAAATCTAGCCTTACCAATAATTAGCTGTATAATCAAGCAAGTTGTTTTACATATCTACACTTGATGTCCTTAGTTGTAAAAGGAAAACTTTGCACTCAATGGTTTCTAATTCCCTTCCATCTATAAGTCACAGTGACACCTGCACCATAACCTCCTACTACCTTTCTGTTTTTAATGAATTTTACATTTGCTTCATTGTTCCATTACACTAAAGTTCACTTTGCTTGTTTATATCGAGTTGTATCAATTAGCAGGTTATAGAGAAAAGATTTTTTCCAAAGAACAAACAAGAATAAAGTGTATATTTTGGTGATCAAAGGCATAGGAATTCTAGTTTATTGAGATGGTTATTTCATATCATCTTGTCTTTGTTCTGTTCTTTTACAAAAATATATTCTTCCAGTTTTCAACCTGCCTCTGAATCAAATTCCATAAAAAAGTAAAAAAGACTCATAACAGTAAATGCCCAGACTAGAAAAATTCACGAATTCCAGAGCTAAAATTTGGAGCATGGAAACATTCACTTTAAACAATGGAGAATTAGACCATTAATTTGAGAGGCTGAAATGGTAACCTGAAATGATTACAGGCTCTAGGAAGAATCACTTGGATGAAAATGTAGCCATTATACTTAAAAACATCAACCTCTAAAAGGCACATCTATTTGCATTAAAGATGTGGATGGCCAGAAGCCACAATGGAAAAGTGGAAGGTGCCATTTGGTCTATGGTCTGTTGGTTACATCAAAGCAAGAGCCATGACAAAATCATTGATTGAGATCCCACATTGAGCTGTTCACTTAATATTGCTGTTGTGGCTGAGGGAGCATGTCCAGAAACTTCCACTCTATTTTTAAATGTTTCAAATATCACTAAGACAGGTGGATTAATAGGATCAACCTATGATTGCAAATTAAATTGTCTCTTACAGCTATACTTCCCAAAGGTCAAGAGCATGAAATACTGAGAGGATCCCAAACAATTTGCTAAATTGTCTGTGAACTCTGTGCTCATGATATTTTGTGATTTAAATATGAAACATCTAAATTATAAACTTCTGTAATGTCACTCAGTCCACTGATTCAAAATATAAAATTTAAAAAAATATGCAATTTTTGACTATTTAAAACAGACTAAGTGTTTAGGGACAGCCTGTATTTTCCCCAACAATTTGAAATTTTAATATGATTAGTTTAGAACTTCAAAGAATTTGAAATATATGGCTTTATTTTTGAATATAAATCAGCAAGTATCATCACTTCCCTTTAATTTTTTTTAGGCAGCATGTCTAGTTCTCAGCTTGCATTATGAATGTAAGCTGTTTCAACTTTCTCACAAGTCTAGTTTTACTATTAGCCTGGGAGCTAAAAGTTTGGAATATCTTTTATATTCCACTTCCATTTAAAAAACTCAAAAAAAACTATTACATAGAAAGTAGTGCATTATCTCTGTCCTGAATAAAGTGAAGCATTCTATAAAGTAGGAGTAAAGACAGAATGAATGTCAGGCAAAAGGAATAAGAAGTGCAAAAATATAGACAGGAAATGAGGTGTTGATTGAGTAAATCAATTAAATTATCCCTCCTCATACAAAGTGGTATGGTAAAAACACAATAAATAGAAGCCAAATTTTATATAATATCAATGGTTGAGTGTTAAGTACTTTGTATCTTTTATCTCATTGGATCCTCAAAGAAACTCCTATGAAGGTGGGTGCTATTATTATCATCTCCATTTTACAATTACTCAAAGAAAGGTTAAATGACATGTTCAAACAAATGTTTAATAAGTTGTCCAAACAGTTAGGAAGTGGATAAAACCATTTCTGCACTCAGATCATCCTGATTCTAGACCTAGATATCACCTAACTACCTATTATAATCTGATACCATAAAGAGGTGATAACCAATCATTTTTAGATTAAGCATGGGATATCATTGGATGAATTAGTTTAGGAAGAGTTTTCAAATAATCTAAGAATACTTGATCTTTCCTTAGGAGTATGAACCATTAAGAAATATGAGTGATTTGAGCAGGTAGAAGATAGATCAATTCTAGCTCCTGCAAATGAGAAGGAAAGAAAACATTCCAGCGAATCTCCCACAGGAGTTGTTGGAGAAGGAATACATTGCCACTGCTTCTTTAGGGGAATCAACTGAAGAATAATGGGCACTTCTAAAGAATGAAATTCTGAAGAAGCAAATAGAAGTCGTTTTGCTGAAGGAAAGAAAGCATAACTGTTGAAAGAGATTTAAGTGGATTGTTAGGATATTGACCCAACTCAGATTTTTAAGGCACACACATAAACATACACATACAATGAGAAGAATGAGGGCATGTCACAAAGAATGAATATGAAGGAGTCCAGTATAAAGCTCAGAACAAATTGAAGCTTGTGGTAACTTGCTAAGGACAACACCAATGATTTTTAAATCTATATTGAAAGCAAAAAGGGATTTCAATGATATGATAGGGCATATGCTTGCAAAAATAGTAATATAAAATAAACTCAATTCTATAATATTGCTAATTTATGAACAAGAATGAGTCAGTGTACTAATTATGCTTTTCCCTTTTCTTTCAGATCATTAAAATCTATTAAATACTTTTTACCCTCAAAATAATCACTTGTTAACAAAAATTGTGAGTTCTCATTTAGCATATCATGCAATGAGGCTAAACAAATATATCTCTTGTTAAAAAGGACAAGAATGAGGTATTAAAAAAGTGAAAGTGTTGATAATGGAAATGTAAACCTAAGTTTAACATAAAATATTAAACCATAATAATAGCAATTCATCTTATTTTAAAATGCATATTGAAAACCCGTTTGATGAGAATTTTAAAAGTTTCCCCAGGTGAAGAATATATATTCATGAGTCATATATACATAACAAGAAAATATTATTTAATCAGTCAATTCAATAAAATATCAGTTTGTTAAAAATAGTGAAATATAAGGTGTTTAATTTTGTAAGTACTTGTAGAATGGAAAACTGACAAGTTTTTTTTTTTTTTAATTGCATTTAAAAACATATTTTTGGCTTTTTTTTTTCAAAGTAACAATAATTGTAGAATAGTATAATTCATTGCCACATAAGTATGTATAAAGCACAACTTTAATCAATATAACATTGTGATTAAAAAAAAGAGAAACATTATTTTCTCAATAGTACATAAAGTTCAGTGTACATAGTTAGGTTTGTAGATAGTAAGTAATTCCTAACAGTAAAATAGAAACAAAGCATACCATTTGTTTGTGTGTTTGTTTGTTTGTTTGTTTATGCTGAGGCAATTGGGGTTAAGTGCCTTGCCCAGGGTCACACAGCTAGGAAGTGTTAAGTGTCTGAGACCAGTGAACTCAAGTAAGTCCTCCTGACTTTAGGGCTGGTTCTCTGTCCACTGTGCCACCTAATTGCCCCTAAAGCATACTATTCTTATAAAAATCAGAATAAAATTTATAATTCTGAAAAGCAATACAATTTGCAATGCCACTTTGGGAAATATTCATTTTTGAAATCAATTAGCTCATTCATAAAAAGTTATATATATATATCTTTATGAATATATGTATACTTGTGTGAATACATACCTATTCATGTACATGCAATTCTGTCCATTTTCATCATTCATATTTCAGTTATGTCTAATTTTGCATGATTCCATTTGGGTTCTCTTGGCAAAACTACTAGAGTGATTTACTATTTTCTTCTCCAGTAAATTTTATAGATGAAGAAACTGGAGCAAACAGGATTAAGTCATTTAGCCAGGTATTAAATGTCCAACTCCAGTTCCTGCATTCTATTAACTATACCAATTAGATTATAGGAGTGTGTGTGTGCATGTATATGCACACACATATACATATATGTGGACATATCAGTAAGCATGTACAGGTGTGCATATAGGCATGCATGCATTTTGTGTATACATATGTATAAATATGTATATATATGACATTT
This sequence comes from Sminthopsis crassicaudata, assembly GCF_048593235.1. Lineage (NCBI taxonomy): Eukaryota > Metazoa > Chordata > Mammalia > Dasyuromorphia > Dasyuridae > Sminthopsis > Sminthopsis crassicaudata. The sequence continues at coordinate 318,314,171 of NC_133617.1, read as the reverse complement.
GAAGTCTTAATGAAGATTTAAGCTTTAATAATTTTAGAAATGTAGTTGTTACAAACTTACATAAAATATCATTTGAAATTTTATCCACAACTTTTACATATTATTTTGTTTTGTGGATTTTGAATGATAAAACATTTTTAAATCTGGTGGGAGGCTCTTAGCCAAAATACAATAGCACTGACTACAGTGACCTGGTTCAGAAACCAGTGGATCAGCAGACTAACTGGGAGCTCTCCAATCCAATTACAGAAAGCACATATTGAGCTCCTGAATCCCAACAAATTGTTGGAACTTGGTTAGGGCCACCCAGCTTGAGGAGAAAGCCTGCAGCACCAGCCCCAGGGCATTTACAAGTAAACTCTAGATAATCTCCCCTGTGCAAGAGAGTTTGGAAAAGGAACAGAGAAATTGTCTGAAGAAAGTAACTTAGGGACAGCTGGTGGTGCAGTGGATAGAGCACCAGCCTTGAATTCAGGAGGACCCGAGTTCAAATGTGGTCTTGCACGCTTAACACTTCCTAGCTGTGTGACCCTGGGCAAGTCACTTAACCCCGCCCTCAGGAATAGAAAAAGAAAAAAAGAAAAAGAAAATAACTTTTCCATTTAGTAAAATGGAAAAAAATATTGAAGAAAATCACTTTGTAAAAAAAAAAAATATTTGGCGAAATGGAAAAAAGAAAACAATTCCTTGAAAAGTAGAATTAGTAAAATGGAAAAAAAAAATCCAATGAACAAAATAATTCGTTTAAAAATTCAACTGGCAAAAGATATAAAAAAGCTAACTGAATAAAATAATTCACTAAAATTACAATTGGAGAAATGGAAGTGAATGATTCAATGAAAACACAAATTAATAACAAAAAATGAAAAAAATAGAAGAAAATGAAAAATATCTCATTGTATAAACAACTGACCTCGAAAAATAGATCTAGAAGAGACAATCTAAGATTATTGAACTACCTGAAAACCACGATAAAAAAGAGAAAACACTTCAAAGTCAACTTTCACATCCAACCTATCTCTTCCAGAATAAATATCACTTATTGGCTCAAGCCTATGTTAAGAGCTTAAACTAAGTAACATCATTGAATGATGGGTCATAAATCCAGGTTTTATAACTCCAAGTTCAAATATTTATGGAATTGGTGAATTTATGTTCTGAAAGAATATTTGAGGATGAACTGGATGATTTAATTGTTAATGATTTAACATATGATGAACTGAGAACCCTAAAACTCTAAATGTACTGCTTTGTGTCACTGGTCTAGTTGCTCAAGTAATCCATGGTCCCTAGTTTCTGATTCAAACTCCCCCCCCTATAATATCCTGTAGCCTTTTATCAGTTTCATAAATTAATAGATTTGTTAAAATATGGTAACATTAAAAAATTTGAAGAAAATATTATTATTAAAATAATACTTTTGATATGAAAGTAGAAACATATTGCTATGGATTAAGGTTAAAAAACTCACAATCATATTATACAAAAGGATGCCTGTTCCCTTTCATATAGAAATTCACTTAAAAGATTCAAAATCATAGCCTATCCTCATATTCATATCCTACCTGAGGTTTCTCCATGTTTTACTTCACAAAAGGATATTCTATATAACATCCTGGATAGGTCAGTGATACTACATTATATTGCACTTTACTACTGTCTGGGGAAAAGGTTTTTTGTTTTTATGTTTTTAGTTTTTTGTTTTCAAGGAAAAGGTGTTTGATTAACTGTTCCTCTGAACACAGTATCTTCTCACAACCATATGCTTAATTTGGTACCTAACCTTGTGTTGAAGGCAATTTGGAAGTGCCTGTGGTCTTTCTTGTTAGATGGTAAGCTCCCTATAGGTAAGGAATGAGTAGGTTCTTTATTAGGTACTCTCAATACAAACTCCCAACTCAAACACTCAATCCCTTTATAACACATAGTTTATTTGAAAGAGTAGTCTAAACCCCAAAACTATAAAATTATAGTGAGGAATGAGAAAGAAGATGCTCCCTCCCAAAAATAAATAAAAACATTAGAAAGTACATGATTAGAAAGTACAGATATGTAGGTAAATTTTCACTTTTAGATACATATAGAGTAGACAAACCAGCAAAGGAATTAACTTCATTTTGCCTTTTACTTTGCCTATAAAAGATGTAGCATGAAAAATCATTATCTGTTCTCATTTAAATGTACGTTATCCTTGGACATCAATTATGATGTGACTAAGGACATTAGCAACAACTAAAGGCTGACATATGTACATGTAAAAATCCTTTAAAAGATAATCACTTGCACATCAAAGGTGAAGTGAGGTTGTCACAACCTGCAAATGGTACATTTTTTTAAAGCTATGTAAAAATCTGTGGAATGGAAAAAATGCTGTGACATAGGAATGACACATAATTGAAGAGCTGCAAACAGAAGAGAATTTTTACTTGCCTTAATACTTGTCATTTCTGTTAGCATTCAATATCATATGAGGTCCTCATATCATAGACCAGAGTCAGTACATGACAAACTTACCAAAAATGATTATTTTATTCAAAATCTGCTAATGTAATACAATCATTAAAATTTTGATCACTTTGGAAAACTGATTTATTTATTAATATATGCTTACAATTGTAAAAGAAGTAATCCTAACAAAGCTTTAAAAAGAATTAGCATTTATATTCTTTTTATTGTTGAAAAGAGTACTTTGCTTATATTAGTTATGCAAATCAACTAGAGCAAATGTTCTTAATCCCATCTTTACTGATATTATATGTGAAGATTGGTAGAAAAAGCATTTAAATCTGAAAGACAGACACATACATGCACATCCAGTGCTATTTCTAGTACATTAGGCTATATGTATGTATGTATGTATGTCTATACATATGTATATATATGTATATATATATATATCAATATATATATATACACATACATATGTTTGTTTTTGAATATGATGATGATAATGATGAGGATGATGATGTATTTTGGAGAAAATTTGAAGGAACAAAAAATTAATATTATTGCTCTGGACCTGCATGATTAATGAATCTAAAATGTAACAATGGAAAAAGAAAAAAAAGTAGATCAATTGATCACTTAAAAAATTATTTTGATTTCCTATACCCAGACTACAACACTCCATTATTTCTCCCTAAATAAATGTAAGTGAACTGTCATTACTTTCTTCTTAACACAACCAATTTGTATGTCTTTGATATTTATTTTAGCTTCATTTAATCTCCATCCAAATGTTAACAACCTTTATGGGACTTTGACAAATCCCAAAACTCTATTATGTATGAGCTTGCTCAGAAGAACAAATTTAATTATTTTGATAATTATAACTTATTATGGGAATACTGTATTATAATACAGTATTAAATCATCAAGAACAATATGAAAAATTACAAAAATAAAATAATAACCACGAAAACAATCACCATAAAAAAAGAAAATGTATGGCGTTTATTCTCTTCCCCAAACAAGTTTTAAACATTGTTTATTCTAAATTTGGTTAGGTAGTGATGGAGAGACCCACTTTCAGACAATATGAGCTGTATCTGCTTAATCATGAGTGGAATGTCAACCATTACAGATACAAAGGTACAGATTGTCACACTATAACTTAGTAAGACTAATATATTAGGGTTGGCATAAGAAATATGGTTGTGGTTGCAAAGAGAGTGTTCAAAAAACACTTACTGTTCCCTAAAGATAATATGCAGTCCTGTCAGGCAAGAAAAGGACATATAAAATTCTATGTCTATAAATCATCTAAAAATTTAATGATAACAAAACAAAGTTAGCGAGTTTGTGTAAGAGTTAGAGAAAGATATACAATGAGAGAAAAGCAAGGCTTATCAAAAATATAAACAATAATTACATATTTAATGTTTAAAATGCAAATATTGAGAAACAAAATTATTATAGGTCATAAGCACACCATTCCTTTTTAGAATATAGTGTGTATTAAAGATACTGATCTTTTATGATGGAATTCTTATTACTAATGAGTTTATGTATAGTTAAAAATTCATTTTCATTCTCAGTGGAATAATAAATTTGAAATTAGATATGTCAGGCTTCATAGTTGAAGTGGGAGGAGCAAAAATAAATGTATTTCCCCGAAAAATTTACCAAAACAGAGAAGACTCCCTGAAAATAGAAGTGATTTTTATGAATAAAGGACATAATCATGAAGGAAATAAAATGCTCACTTAGAGTAGTAAATGCTTAATCTGGTGGCATTCATAGTTTTATAACTTCATTCAGTCTTTGTAGCTGTACTGCTGTTTCCTTTTTTCAATCAAGCCCTTTCCCATAGCATTCATTTAATAAGTAGAAGAAACTGATCTTGTTATCCCTATGACCACCTTGGGGCATATCACAGCTTGCGAAACACATGGTAGTAGTTTGGATATTTATTCTGTCAATAACAATGTCTAAATAACAAAACTTTTAATTGTAGTCATTTTTTATCATCATGGGCAATCCCTGGGCTCTTTATAATTTGATCATACTGAAATGTGCTGTTCTGATCCTTGTGAATTAAAAGCAAAGTCACCCTTATTCACCATCTGCATTTTCAAATGTTCTTTTCTAACCAGAGAAGAAAGACAAAATGATGATTTTTTTCTTAAGAAGTCACATTATATACAACGTACAATATTAGTCATATATATTATATATATATACATATATATAGTACATGTTTATATAGAAATGTGCAATTATTAAATACATTGTATATTTTATGTTGAGTTTTGTATATATATGCTTATATATGTGTGTGTATATATATATATATATATATATATATATATATATATATATATATATACACACACATACACACTATATACATATATTTTTTTTTTCTGGTCCATTCCTCAATCTTTTTCTCATTTTCACATTTATTCCTTTATGAGTCACAATTACTTGCTGAGTGCTACAGGGCCCCCCACTGTAAACCAGATCACAAACCAGGAATTAAGACAGGAAGTATCAATGCCAAAGATTGAAATCAGAAAAAATACAATATATTGATCAATCTGTAGCTAGGCCTCCTTACCAGAAATAATCTAACCTAAAAGGTAATCTGATGAGAGTCTACCTCCGTTACCTTGTCATTATGTTAAAGATGATTTACATGGAACATAAATGTATGGTTCTTTCTAGGTAATAAGATCCTTTCATTATGAAAAAAAATCATCCTAAAGTTGATCAATAATTATTTAATTTTCAATTTACTTCATCCTTAATCAACAAAATATAATTCAAAATACAAAACATTACAGGAATGGTAGATCATGCTATCTAGTAAGGATAGCAAATAAAAGTTAAACAGGAAAAAATGATTTCTCAGTATTTTTTAAACATTACTTGGATTGCTCTAGTTTTAGACTATCAAAAAAGACTAAAAATTGGCAATTACAGAGAATCACAGTTGGATTGAAATATTCTTGAGAATATACAACTATACTTGTTTAAACTCTCATTATAAAATTACTAGATATTCTATTTGAGCTTTTCTAAACAGCTCTTTCCTAAACAGTACTAATGTGATATCACTGATGGACTATAAATGTCAACAACTTAAATCACTCTCCTGTGTTTCAGTAGCATGAATCACTTTCCTAGAATCAAACTATTTTTGACTAAATTAAGAAAATCAAATTTCCTACTGGCATTACTGCAAATATTAACTTGGTTCAACTTCCCTGGCATCTTCAACTAAATTTTCCTTCTGGCAAAGCATGTAACAAAACAAAACAAAAACTTCAACATTGAACTGAAATATTTTTCCCTCTGTCATTTTTGTTTCATTAAAGTTGTTGCTTTTTTTGTGCTTATTTTAACCTCTGTACAGAGTTCTTGCGATGAATATCCATAAAATGAACTGTTGGCATGATTTTTAAAATCATCAGAACATAGTCTTATATTCACATAGGGGTTTTAAGATTATAATCTTAATATCAATTAACATAAGATGTTCATAAGACTTCATTGAGGTTGATATAGTAGTAATTATGAACTCTTAAAGCTTTTAAATTGAGCCAAAATTTTTAGGATGTCCTCTATTAAATGCTTAACATCTGAAGCTCTTTTAGCTGCTTTAACATCTGAATTGAAATAAATTCATGTTCAAAAGACAATGAAAAAGAAGGAAGATGTATTTAGAAGATACAGATTATTATTTTAATTCATGGAAAGCATACTGAAACATTTTTCTTACATGTATTTTAATTATGTGTTTTAATTAACAAGAATTAATTTTTCTCTATTCTTAATACTTCCATTCACTGCGAAAAGTAAAATAGATTTTGTGTTAGTTAGCATGTACATTGTGAAATCAAAACAATTTCTTATCATGGCCACATTCAACACTTTTTGTTTTAATCTCCATATTGAGTCTATCATATTTATGTCAGGAGGTGTAATATCAGTTTTCATAGTTATTACCTAGAATTGTGATTGGTCATTGGGAGTGATCAGATGATTTAACTCTTCCCCCCCCCCCCAGGCTGGGGTTAAGTGACTTGCCCAGGGTCACACAGCTAGGAAGTGTTAAGTGTCTGAGAGCAGATTTGAACTCAGTTCCTCCTGAATTCAGGGCTAGTGCTCTATCCACTGTGCCACCTAGATGCCCCAGATGATTTAACTTTAAATTGACTATTTTTATGATGTTACTATTTTAAAAGTTGCTCCTCTTTTTCTATTCACTTGACTCTGCATCAAGTTCATAAAAATATTCCTGAGTTTTGAATTATTTTGAAAATAGTTTTCATAATTTATAACATCACAATAATATATTAGAGGTAAATATGGTTCATTTAAAAAATAAATGAATTTTAAAATAACATACAATATCAATGCTAAATGTAAAATATTTAATATAATTAAACCATCCAAATATACTAACCTGGTTACTCTAAATGTGAGTTCTTTGCCCAGTAACCAATAAGAGTACATATTGGTCAAATAACTAATTTCTACGTCATTCCAGGATTTTCCTTAATATATGATATTAGAAAGAAAACTGAAGTTCTAACCAAATGGAAGAATGGATTAGAGGTTGTCCTTGTAAAGAAAAATAAAACTGTGTATATGCATGTGTGTGTGTGTGTATGTGTGTGTGTGTGTGTGTGCTCTCAAGCTCCCTTGTACATCAACATCCCAGGGCATCGTCAGGCACAGAGTCTCCCTAAGGAATCATGCTATCATCAAAAAAGATAAGGGAAATAAAAACAATGAAACAACTCTGTATTTTTTTTTTTCTATCACCTCCTCTCAGGCAAATGAAAGTGGCTTAAAGGTTGCTCTGGTGACAGGTGGCTCAATAGATAGAGCTCTGGGACTGGAGTCAGGGATCCTGCATTCAATTTGTCTTCAAGCACTTAACTTACCCTGAGCAAATAGAAAACCACTCCACTATCTTTACCAAGAAAACTCTAGGGAGAGTGTGGTACATAGGGTCACGAAGAGTTGGACAGGATTGAACAACAACCCAGAACAAAATAATTATGACAGAACAGGTTCCCTACCTTATGGGTCTGGGGACTTGGAAAAGTTAGCACTTGGATTTTACAATAATTGTAGGTTTCCCTGAGCAAGAACCAACAGGTTACATTTTCAAGTTTCTTTTAACATTTTGGGAAATGTAGGGTGGATAAGTAAAGGTTATTAGTAGCTTACTTGACCTGCTAAATGAAAAAGCTTGAGAGAATCTAATTCAGCTTCTCAAATTTCCCCCTTCCTCATTAATCCTCCCCTTGTCCCTAGAAGCTGAGTTATTCAGGGTAAAATCAGTAGTAAAAGTCCAAATTTAAATATCAATTTGCCTCCAATTTCCCAGGCATCTTCTCTCCTCCTTCACAGCAAGAATTACTGCCAATTCTCAGGTCCAGGCTTCTCCATGTCTATTACCAAATGCTTGGTCTTGCTAGATCCATACAGGAATCCAATTTTTAAAATTTAACTTTTTTTCTTTAAAACTGATTTTGAAGAGAGTCTGAGCCTCATTTTCTCAGAGGCTTCAATAGAGTTCCAAATTCCACCTGGAACCCCAGCACACCTGTTTTTTGGACATTTCCTTGAAAGTATCAGCCCCTCAATAAAGCTGACTTGTTTTAATGTCTTGTAAAATACCTATTTCCTTGTAGTAGATTTTGTTATTTTCTAAACCTTTTTGCTAAATTCTGAAGGAAATAAAAAGACTGGATAGCTTAGAAGTGGCTGCGGCCCTTATGGTGTTTATTGCCTAAGGACAGCAATAATGTATGTCAACCTACATGTCTGATATTGGTATTAAAGGACTGAGATGAGAGAATGGACAGAGTACTACTTAAATTGTAAAAGAAAGATTGTTTTCTACCAAGGGGATTAGGGAAAGATTCATGATATAACAGGCTGATATAACATTTGAGTTGGGCTTTAAAGGATAAGTATCAATTCATCAAAGATGCAGAAGGATATTACAAGAGGATAGAACATTGTAAGAGAAAGTAAAGATGGAGTCAAGTTTAAATTATATGGAGACAGGACTATTACTAGATAGAGAGCATACAGAAAGGATTAATAAAAGACAAAGGAAAAGCTTGTTGAAGGACAACCAAGGAAAATATACCTAATATTTCAGGTACTAGAGAGTCATTGAGATTATTTTTTATATTTTAAAAATAGGAATGTCAAAACTAGGAAGCAAAAAACCCCAAGTAAACAAACTAACAAAAAACAACCATGAATTGTATTGACACCATAGACATTTGGAGTTGTAAAAATTGGATAAAAATCCCATCACTATTATTTACCAATTGTATGATTTCAGCAATTTCAGGTAACCTTTCTTGGTCTCAATTTTCTTATACGGAAAATGAAAGATACAGGTTAAAAAGCCTCCCTAGTTAGTCATTTTCAGCAATATTTTAATTAAAAATTGAAACCAAGTTCTTCCCATATGGAAAATAATTACTCCATTCTGGTTTATATATCTCTTTATATATCCCTACCATCTTGCTTCCTTCTTTAGTGCTGATAATACTAAAGAAAATTAATATTTTAATAATTTAATTTAATATTTTGTTGTGAAAAGTTTCTCATTTAAGGACTAATGAGTAACCTATAGAACTTATACTTATTCTAAGATATAATTTAAAGAGTAGTGAACAGAAGCCCTTTCTTGAAGATATCTGTTTCTAAGCATCTGCTGTAATGAAATATTAAAATTTTGGGGGTTTTTCCCCCACAGTAATGGAATAGAGAGAAAGGGAAATCAAGTACACCATAACTATGTTAACTATGCATGGGGATTTTGAGGATGGATACATGGTCCATGTTTTCTTTTTTTTGTTTGTTTATTATTATAGCTTTTTATTTATAAAACATATGCATGGGTAAATTTTCAACATTGATCCTTGCAAAAACTACTGTTCCAACTTTCCCCTTCCTTCCCCACACTCACTCCCCTAGATGGCCATGGTCTATGTTTTCATTCTTATAGGAAACTACTAGGTGAGGAAATTTTCTCTACCAAAACAGATTTCTTCTCTACAAATGTTATTCTTAGAAAGGCATCTAGGGTACAATGAGACTAAGTGATTTCTCCATGGCCAAGAATCTAAGTGGTATTTCAGTTTTATTTTGAAGCAAAAGGATTTTCTGAGTGAGAGTTGAAGGTGAGAGGAGATACTCCAGGAATCAGATCTAGCCACACAAAGACATAGAGCTAGGAGAAAGGGAACTATGGTTAAAGAACACATTTAGGGTCAGTTTGGATCATACTGAATGGAAGAGAGATTTAAATGTAATGAAGCCAAAAAAGTAGGTTGGGGAAAAGTTGTGAATGCTTTAAAATGTTAAAAAGTAAATTCATCCTTAGTGTTGTAAATAATAAGGAATTAGTAGTGTTTATAGAATAGGGAAATGATAAGGTAAGATTTTTTTCTTAATAAAAAATGACACTGAAAGCTATGTGGAAGTTCAACTAGAGAAGAAAATAATTAGAATATTCTAGTACCTCTAGACAAGAAAAAAATTCTGAGACAGGATGGTAACTATATACATAGAAGAATTTAGATGCAAGAGATGTTGTGTAAGTAGAAAGATAAGATTTGGCAACTGATTGCCTATGTAGTGTTAATGAAAAGATTCAAGAACAATGTGACAATGACAACCTTGAAAAAAATGGAAGAATGTCTTTGCAAGTAGTGGATATTAATATTGAAGAAAGATGATAAGTTGTCTTTTACACTTTTGAGTTGAATTATAACTGAACATCTGGTATAAAATGTTCCATAGTCAATTAGTGATAATACAAAGAAGAAATAGAAGAAGAGAAAAAAAAGTGAAGATGGGCAGAGGAAAGGAATATGAAGAGGAGGATGAAGAAGATAAAGAGCAATAAGAAACAAAAGCAGAACCACAGGACAGAGCCAGGGGAAACAACCACAGTTAGCCAGCATGAAATATATGATGAACCAGCAAAAACTCAAGGAAAGAGTGGTTAAACTCTGTGATTCTATCTAGGCAAGTCACTTAACCTCTGTCTGCCTCAGGATCCTCAACTGTAAAATATTACAGAAAGTATTGCTCCAATTAGAGGAAATTTAGTAAAGCAGTAATTCATAAAACATTTTATAATAGTATAACAGCAAAAATGATAGCTACCTTCCTCATTTATAATTATCTGGTTTCTATATAAAAGCCTTATATCCTGATTTTTTCTGTTATTTGCATTTTATAGTTGAGGAAACCAAAGTAAACAGGTTGAGAAACTTGCCCAAAGGCACACAGCAAATAAATGTTTGAGGCTAAATCTGAATTCAAATTTTCTTGACTCCAGGACAAGTGTGCTAACATAACTTTTTACAAAGTACTTTCTTTCTTTGAAGCTTATATAGATATTACAATCCAAATTTTATAGATTAAAAAAAAAGAGATGCCAAGTTTTTTAATTGGCTGAAGTCATAAAGTAATGGACCTGAATTTGAATGCCTTGAATTCAGATCAAGTGACCCTAGATTCAATGTCTTCTAAATTACACAAGGGTATGTTTTAATAGATTTAAAGGGGCAAGTTAAAGAATAATTACTTTATAATAAAGAGATACAATTGATGGTTTTAAATTCATTTTAAGTAAAAATATATGTAATATTAACTTGCTATTTAAAAACTTTTCAATTATATTTTCTCTGTATGTGGTGATTTCTAATGATCAATTTACAATGAACATTATATTAGAGTCTTAATGTAGAAGATGCATTCACAAAAGTTATAAATTTGTATCGTATACATATATAACATTTGTATGTTATAAAATTATTTTATCTTTACACATGACCATTTTCAAAAGGTAAAATTGTTTTTTTTTAAAAATCAAGCATCTATTTCCTTCAAATTATTGAGTCTAAAGCAGTTGAACAGTATTCCACTCTCCATTTTATTCTAAAATGTTAATATCAGAATCATCAAAAATAAAGTAAGAAAGTCCTTTGGCTTTAGGTTATAATACTGACTTATTCTTCATGACCTTGAAACAAACTTTTGTAGAAACTAGGAATTAATATATATGCCAGGCATTGCAGGTGACTGGAACCTTTATGACAAGGCTGTTTCATTTTTATCTCTAAATCCTAATAGCCTAAGATAGTGCTTGGCACATAGTAGGTGTGCTTGAAATGTGTGTTGAATTGTATCGAATACAGGTAGTTTCTAATTTTCTTCATTATCTTCAAGCCCTTGAATGAGTATATCACAGATGTCTTTACTTTTCCAATCTTTGAAGTGTCATTCTGAAATTTCTTTGGGGGTAGAACATGGGAGGAGATGTAAAGGATCTAGGTAGGTACTTTGGTCTTTTAGGCTAGTAATTAAATATATCCATCAAATTGCCACTGCATGTATGATTTCTTGCCTCAAAGATAAATACAAATATTTTATTTATAGGGGAATGTTGAATGATATTCTAGTTTACTCTCAATAATATCCATTTAGCAAATTTCTAAAGGCAGTGTTCCTCTTCTATCTCACAGTGAAAGTTCTTTGCAAAATTAGCAGGCCGGCAGTGAGGAAAGATAAATATTCTCCTGATACTCTAAAACTCAACTGAGAACTGATTCTTAAGTGATATTTGAAAAGAGAAGGCTAAATTCATGATAAAATGTGACATTTATTTAGGCTTTACTCCTTCACCTGAAAATACAAAGAAAAATGGAGAACTGAAAAGGTGACTATATAGTAACAAAGGAGATTAAACATGTCACAAATGACAATAGAGAAAATTAAGCAAACAAAAATTTGCAAATTGGAAATGGTCTGATGGTGGAAATGGTCTTCCCCCCCACCAATTTCTAAATGTCACATTTCACTATGTGTGTGTGGAAAAAAGCTTAATTTTATAAATTGAAATATTCTTAAGGATTTTTAAAATACCAATTCAAATTCAATTATAGATCTTTTTTTAAAAGTTGTAAAGATATATATATATATATATATATACACACATATATATTTAAAAAGGAGATAATTGTCTTGCAGACTTAGTTACTGCTGTTTCTCATGCAATTCAGTTCTTCAAGGAGAGGAGGACATACATAGATGTAGCAACAGCAAGAAACAGCTGATCTGCTTAGAATTTTAAATTAAAATCCAAATCAGGAAGTATTTCAAGGATCTGAGTCAAAGAACAATTAAGAAAAAAGATTCAATTTATGAATCTAAAGAAAATTTGGAGAGACATTGGATCCTGAGAATAGAAGGAAAATGTACGATACATTAGAAATGAAGCATAAACTTTATATTTTCAAAAGCATTTAGTAAGTGATAATGAAGAGTAAACATGTTAAATGTCAAACACAAGAGCATTATCTTTTTATGACACAAGAGAGAAAAATATTTTTGTGAAGATCTATTTAGCATATATATGTTACTATATATGTCCATGTATAATATATATATACATATAAGTTTAATTATCGTTTAAATGTGTCATTAAATGTGATAATCAATGGAAAACTTGCAATTAGTTCTTGTAAATTAAAGAAAACAATTTTATTACATAAATGTACCTTATGATATTATTCATTATAAATGCATTTTAATATTGAACACTCAAGCTGTGGAAATTACTAGAATTGTTATATTCTTCTATCTTTGCACAATTGCATCTCATTCCATATACACTTTACTGCTTATAACTTCACAATCATAACTTACATTCAATTTATATCTGCTTTTTAATAAACATTGCTATTTAACTCTTTACCTTTAATTACAATGACCATATGTTTCAGATTTTGAGACAATTCTGATTTTAATTTCAATTTAATTTAATTCAGTTTTCCTATGAACCATGAAAATGTCCTTGAAATTCCAATGGTTCAATAAGAAATAACCAAATTAATTATGGCCCTGCAAGTTTAATAGGGGATTTTTTTCATAATCCCAAAACAGAATCATTGACTCAAGAAACATCAGTGATTTTGTATATAATAAGACACAAAAAATTAATACAACAAATGGTAACTGGTTGGACAGTTTCTAGTTGTTATGCTATCTAGAATCATAGATTTGTATCTTGAATCAAAGACATGTAACTTGAAGGGACTTCATTTATATCAGTCTCATTTATTTAGTTGAACCTCCTTATTAACCAATTTCTATTACTTAGGTTTATATTCAGGTCCTTTATTACTACATTCTTTCTAAAATACATGAATCACTTGAGCAAATACAGAATTAAAAATAGTTGTGATGACCACTTGGCAAAACCAAGGCAAATTTCAATAAGCATGTTTCATTTTTAATTAAAAAATGGTCACTGAACATATGTCATAACCTTAGTTACAAAGACAGCATGCCAAATTAAACAATGTCAGGCAGGGAAATATAAGTTATAGATTGTTATTGTGACAATATGAAAAGAAAAAAAAAGGATCTAAATGTAAAAAGGCCCAAAATGACAATTCCAAAAATGTCAGTTCCACATATTTGTTTCTTTACATAAAAAAATCCCACGTTTATACTTCACTTACTCAAAATTCTGCTCTCAGATACAAAGCTGGAGGCACAAGTTAATATGCTTCATAATTCGAGACAACTGTCAGTTAAGTTCAGAGTATAGAATTCCCTATTAATAACTATTATGAAATATGAGAAAAGAAGCAAACTTAATTTTTAGATCAAAAGCTTGTGTCTCCAGCCCTGATAGAAAAAAAAATCAATCTCTGACTTTCAGACATTAGATAATTCAATATACATTTAAATTGAAAGGTAAAATAAATCTAGGGCTTCAGATTATTATTTTAATAAGTCATTTTCCCTTTTTAACTTCACCTTTGAAATTTGTAGTAATTTCTTTGTAGGATTCTATTGAGTAAATTTTAAAAGGCCTTTAAAAACTGTAACTAAAATAGTAGGAAGTGGGAAAATTAAAGAAACATTTTGCTCTCCTGAGACAGAAGTCTATAAATGTTCTGCTTTGAAAATCTATGCTCTCTAGAATTATCAGACTATAGTGTCTTTTATGAAGCTATTGCTTAGGGAAATGTTAATTACAGAGTCACAATATTTATAAAAGAATGTGGTAGAGGAGATAAAAGAAAGAGAGGAAGGGATATTATATTTGGAGAACATAAATATTGGTGGAAATCTGGAATCTGAATTTTCTCCTTGTGGGATGTTTGGTAAGTCACTTAACCTTACTAGGATACAACTATAAAACGAGGGGTTTGGACTCAATTACTATAAGTTATTTTTTAACCTGAAATCTATGCTCCTATGATTTAATCTATAAGTTTTTATGAAAATGTATAAACAAAATGTCTCAAACAATGTTTTGTTGATACTGTTTAAAATGTTATTTTTCTATACAAATAAATACCCATAGAAATTTGTTTCATATTAAAGTTTAATTAAATTAACAAATTTCTTGAATAATGGTTAGAAAACACAATATCATGCTATTCATGATATTATTGCTCTCTCAACTCAGTCTGGTTTATCACTTTAGACACAGCAGGATTTGGTCAATAGAAATTGATGATGATAGTGATAACTTCTCTGAGGTCCCTCTGTGGAATCTGAAGCTCATTTTCTTTTTAATTTGAATCAGTCTTTCTAGAGGTATCTGAAATAAGATTTATTCAAGTTTCAACTGTGCCATATTTTAATAGGAGATGAAAAAACTGCCAACTCAGACTTTTTGTTATTGATTACTTTGCATGTATTAGTTTCATACACTGGGCAGGTTAGTAAGTCATCTTTTCTGATGTTGCCCACTTTGCATTCTAGGGCATTGGGCCCTTCTAGCATTATAAACTCAATTATAGAACATATTAATATTTTATACATTAAATTTCATAAGTTATACTTGGTTGAACAGCATAACTGAATTAAAATGTGATTTATAATTAAAAACATATCAATCATTCTATGAGAACGACCAATTTGTATATTTGGCCCTCAGCTCTCATTTAAAAGGGTGAGGTGACTTGTCAGGTAATAAGAGTCATCAGTTTTCAGCAAGAGACAATTGCTTGCTGTGACACTGTGCACATTTGTAATTGATCAGCAATGACATTATGATTTATAACATTCATGATACTTGTGCTCTACCGGAAAGCTCAAGAAACAGTGGTGCATTAAGCCTTTAAGTTTAACACACTTCAGAACTGAAACAGTTCCCTACTCCATCAATTCTGTTTCATTTTCCTTCCCTTATCCCCTACAGATCAGTGTCAGAATATAAGCCTAGAAATGTTACTATTGGCAGGTCTATTATCATTCTTACAGCTATCATTTTCAAAACATTTCTGCCTTAGTGAAATGTCATGCAGGGCAGTAGTAAGAGAGAATATGTTCGTTTTCTGTCAAGTGTTATGCAGAACACACTTGTAAATTTTCAAACACTGATTATTCATAAAATGAATCAAGATTCTTCCCATCAAGGCCCAGGATAGCGAATGACAAAGTGTGTGTGTGTGTGTGTACATACACATATATTTGTATATATTGTACATGTGATACAGTTATATTACACACATGTGTAATATATACAAACATACACACACATATATATACGATACACATGTGTATCGTATATATATATGTGTGTGTATGTTTGTATATATTGTACATGTGATACATGTATTTATATTATACACATGTGTATATGACTATTGCATGTATGCATGTGTCTTTGTATATATTACAATGTGGTGCATATATGTGTATTATACATGTGTGCATGTGAATGTGTGTATATGTATGCATGCATGTGTATTTGCATATACACATATAGCACATGTGATACATATATTTATATTATACACATGTAGGTGTGTATCTAGATCTATATCTATATCTCACATTCACTAGTGCTACTTTCTTAACACCAGTTGGCATTTTCCAGTTGTTTTCCAAAGGACAATTGTTATACCCAAAATTCTGAGTGATTGAAGGATGTTTTTCTAGCATTATATTTCATAAGCCTCTCACCTATGCACTCATCTCTAATGAAAATCAGTTTGCATCAACTAGTGTCATTCAGAATTAATTAACTTTTAGAAAGTTTTTTTTGTTTGTTTGTTTGTTGTTTTCTAAATAATTGTGGAATAGTTAAAAAAAAAAGCTATATGGAACATTCCCCCAAAATTTCTATAGTACATTCTTCTATTTATTTATTTTTGGTCCAAAGCAAAATAGGATACAGCTTAAAAAAACTCCTGACAAAGAATTTAAATAACAGCCCATTTGCTAGAATTAGTTTTCTCTCGTTCACAGAATACTCTACAAGTTTCTCTTAGTTACGGCTTAGCTTTTTTCCTAGGTCCCTTGTAGAACCTTAAATATCTTTTTCTTCCTTAAACCAGGTCAATCTTCAGTTTACGTGGCATACAGACTTTTTGTGGTCAAGCAAGGAGTGAAGAGGTATTTTTTCACCTTGTACAATTCCTTTTCATGCTATAGTGGAGCTTCTACAACTAACCTCACAGAAGCTAAAATCCCTAATATCCAACTGTTACACTATCTTTATTTTTATAAGCCTCAAGCCCCATTTCCCATAATGATTCTCTCAACAAATCTGAAGAATTCCATTGTAAAGTCATTCCGGTTCATCTAATTGGTTTCAAGGACATCCAAATTTATCAAGACTTTATTTACACATAGTTTAAAGCTGATGGTTGATTGATTCAAAAAGATGTGTTGAGACCTTCCTCACACTTCTGATTGACTGATTCAATTAAGCTATGTTTTCACATAATAAACATATCAGAGCTAAGTGAGATAGGATTTTTGATTGATTGACTCAATCATCCTTTAAACATGCATATGTCATATAGAATAGTGATTGATACCATCAGTTATAAAAATAGTAGGAACAACATATGTTAGATGACTTGGTAACTAAAACGTTTCAGGCGTTCCTCCTAATAATGCAGATCACTACCTAAACAGAAAATCTATTAATTATTTGGAAATCAAAAGGTAAATTTGAACCTAAAAATACTATTTACTATTTGCAAACCAACTAGTAAGTCAGTAAATAGATATTTATTGAGGATCTATTATGGGCAAGACATGGTGAGAGGAATTCACAGAATGAAAAAAATATAAGATCATAAATATAATCAGTGCTTTCAAGGAACATACAGTATAAGTCAATGGAAAAGACAGAAATGCATATGATATATTGTGATGAACATAGTATCACGGTGATAAATATAATGAAAAATTTGTACTTTCATCAATGTGTACTCCCTCTAATGAAACAAACAATTGCTATGTTCTTAAACTAAACAATTCATAAATTTACCTATCAGGAGTATTATTAGTAGTCATTTCTGTTCTTATATCTGGATTTTTCTATGCTTGTGAAATTTATGACTTATGGTAGAATATAATTTGGAAATCTTAGCTTAGTTTTTGTTTTTCCTATGCTTGAAGCATGAATATCCTAAGTACACTTGAAAGTTTATTTGTTGCTTGTTGTTTTGTTTTCTTTTAATACATATTTTGTTTGGATTGGAGAACAGAAATATGGGATGCTAGGAAATAGTGTGCTATATATTGAGTAAGGAAGATATGAGTTTAAAGTATTTAATTCTCTCCAAGATCATTTCCATAAATATGCAATGAAGATAATACTTTAAGTACCTATCCTCTAGGGTTGTTGTAAGACTCAAATGATATAATGTATATAAAACTTCACTCAAATTTTGGACTTCATGTCATTTGCTCTATTTGAGCTACTCTTATTCTCAATTGTCTTTTCCCCATTATAGTAGTTTTGAATTTTTAAGGTATATTCTTTAAATATTTCAAAAATATGAAATGTCTTTAAATTTTTCTGGTGTATTTCTCTATTATATATCCTGTTCTAGAAAATAATGATTTCTTCTATTTTGCTAGTCCACAAATTATGGTTCTATTACAATACACCATCTATTTAGAGCTAGAAGGGACCTTAAAGGAAGGATATGTGTCCTAATTTCTCATTTTATAGATAAGGAAACTGAGGCTATAAGAAAAAAGTTAAATGAAAAGCAAAATTTCAAGTCAGGTCATTTTTAATCCATATTCAGTCTCTTATCCACTAAGTCAGACCACAATACCAGGCAGTTGTCTTCAATTTTAATCCTGCAATAATTTCAAGGCACTCTCAGGAAAGAGAAAATCCTGGCATGCTGGTATGTTTAAATAATCAGAGTCTATCAGAGCCAAAATTAGATGATTTGTCATTGCCAAACATGAGTATAATTGTCAGAAAAAAAATGATTTGCTATAGTAATCTTGATAGATGTAATCCATATTTTTCTTTTTTGTTATGTTTACATATCCATCCTTAAATATTCTTGAAACAGTCTGGCTTGACTGTTTCTCTCCAAAGGTTTTGTTTGTTTTTAAGCTTCATTTTGTCTCATTATATTTTTTTCTGATTTGATTAAAGGAAACTTTCCATTTTTTTGTTTGTTTGTTTGTTTTTGTATATATATATGTATGTATATTTACAAACGAGTTTCTATTATAAGCCTTGTTACCTTTGGTAGTCATATCTCTCAGCCTGATGCTAGAGTAATTTTTTTTCCCTGGCTAAAGCTTCCAGAATCTTCTGGCTTCCTCATTGTGGTGGTTGATTTATAGTATTTAAATTTTTTAGGCAATAACAATAGTCTGTGTCAAAATATGTTTCCCGTTTTGAAGCACCACAGTCTTATTGAAACTGTTCAGGTTGAAGGCTCTTTAAATCATATATCTTGACAATTTTGTATTAAAAAAAATTAGGTTATATTCTTTTTTTTTGAAATGTATATGCATACATATATACACATATACACACATATGTATAGGTATATATATATATATGTGTGTGTGTGTGTGTGTGTGTGTGTGTGTGTGTGTGTGTGTGTGTGTATCCATATGAGTCATGTTGGGAAAGAAAAAAAAAGCACAAAAAAGGAAAAACCACAAGAAAAAAATAGAAATAAAAGGGAAAATAGTATGCATTGATGTGCAATCAGTCTTCATAATTTTCTGATTGTGGATGGTATTTTTCAACTAAAGTTTATTGGTTTTGCCTATGATCACTAAATTGCTAAGAAGAACCAAGTCGATTACAATTGATCATCATACAATCTTGTTGCTATGCACAATATTTTCCTACTTCTGCTTGCTTCACTCATCAGCATTAGCTCATGAAAATCTTTCTAAGCCTGTTCATCATTTTTATAGAACAATAATATTCCATTACTTTCATATACCATAAATTATTCAGCAATTTCCCAATTGATGGGCATCTATTAATTTTCCATTTCTTTGCCACCACAAAAAAGTTACATTTTTGCACATACAGATCCTTTCTCCTTTTTTCATGATTTCTTTGAGATATAGACCCAGTAGTGGCACTTCTGGATCAAAGGGTATTCTCAGTTTTATAGTCCTCTGGACATAGTTCCAAATTGCTCCCCAGAATGGTTAGATCAGTTCACAGCTCTACCAACAATACATTAGAGTATCAGTTTTTCCATATCCCCATTCAGCATTTATCATTATCTTTTCCTGTCATCTTACACAATCTAACAAGCATAAGGTGGTGCATCAGAGTTCTTTTAATTTGCAGTTCTCCAATTAATAGTTATTTAAAACATTTTTTTGTATGACTACATACAACTTTAATTCATCTGAAAATTGGCCATATATTTTGACTATCAATTGGGAAATTACTTTTGTGCTTACAAATTCGACTCAGTTCTCTATATATTTTAGAAATGAGATCTTTATCAGAAATACTGGCTGTAAAATTGTTTCACAACTTTCTGCTTCCCTTCTAATGCTGGTTGCCTTGGTTTTGTTTGTGCCAAACTTTTTTAACTTAATGTAATTATAATTATCTATTTTGCATTTCCTAATATTCTCTAGTTCTTGTTTGGTCATAAATTCCTCCTTTCTCCAAAGATCTGATAGGTAAAGTAAACATTGCTCTCTTAATTTGTTTATAATATCACATTTTATTTTTTTTAATCACTATTGACTTTGAAAGTTGAGCTAACAAATTGCTACATGCATGTACTAACAATGGTTAGTAGTGAAATAATTCCTCTACCTGTAACTTATTTTCCATTCAAATAAAATCAATATCTTTTTATTTAATTGACGGTTGTCCTATTTAGTCTCCTCACTTTACTCTTCACATATGACTAAAATGATTTTGAAAAAAACTCATATTTAATTATTTCACATCTCGATTAAATAGATTCTTATTATCTCTAGGACCAAATACTATATAAAAACCTCAATTTAGTATTTAATTTTCTTCACAACCTGACTCCTTCTTGGAATTTTAGTTTTCATAAACATTATTCACTTTGAGATATACTCTTTTTCATCTTTTTGCTGTTCCTCACACATATTTTACCACTGAATTATAACCAGTCTATCTCCCATGCCTGGAATATTACTTCTTGGAGCTCCTATTTTCCTTCAAGATTTAGTTTAATTGTTGCCATCTACTTTAATTTTTTTTTTTTTTTTGATTCATCTACCTTTAAATATCCTCCCTCCTCAAAATACCTTCTTTTTTGGGGGTGGCATATACTTAATAATGTACAATTCATAATTTCCATTTAAATGTAAGATTCTTGAGAGAAAAGGTCATTTAGTTTTTGTATTTCAGCTCTAATATTTAACATAGTGTATGACACACAGTAAGCATTTAATAAATGTTTATTTAATTCCCTCCCCCCTTTATTCTTGAAGACATTCTTCCCACTTTCACTTCAGATATGAAATGGACCTCAGGAGTCTAATTTTCTTTTTTCTTTTGTTTGTTTGTTTTGCAGGTTATCATGAGCAAACATGTTATCATATAAATGCCAGATTACTACAAGTTAATTAGTTTACTACCTTAGCTAGTTACTTAGCTAAGAAAGATTAGTCCTTGCACAGATAGCAAACATTGTCTATTCTCAGAACAAAAAATGAAACCTTTTCTGCACAGGAGGACTTAACAGAGTTTATGAGCTGCTGGAGTAACCATGGGGCATGCAATATCACATGCAACATTACAATTAAATAAATAAAATATAAAATATAGAAGAATATCAAGTCTTTGTGAGGAGGCATCATGAGATTTTAATATTTGCACCTCAGAATGCCAGCCTAAGATTGTATACTCAATGAAATTTTGGGCTTGGAGTATCAACAACCTCTGATCAAATTCTATGGCACTTACTAGCTATACATTGTAGTTCTGTTGATAATCTCTAATGAAGGTTCTCTATGCTAAGGTACTCACAGAACCTTCTAGGTTCTTCTTCTAGCTTCTTCTAGGGCTCCCCAATACCTTGCACAAAGTAGGGATTATAAAAATGTTTTTGGCATGGATAAAATTTTTTCTTGCCTAAATTTTTGCTAAAATTATCAAATGAGTCTGTTAAATTCATAAAATAAATATTGAGCCCAGTTAGGATGGGCAGGAAAACAGGCACATTTAGAAGGGGATAAATAGAGTGATTTGGCTAAAGCCCATGATTCATACAAATAAAAGAAAGGAAAAAAAAAGTCTGTTAAGATAAATTGGAGATTAGTGAATTGAAAACTAAAGAGTTAGAAATTTATCCATTCGGCAATGGGACATAACTAGAGGCTTATTTAGCAGGGATCTGGCATCATGAAAGTAGCATTATAGAGATTAATTGTCAACACTGTATAATGAAGACTAGTCAAAAAAAGACAGACCACAGGTCAAATTATTAGAAAAGTATATCAGCAATAAAGATAAGAGATAATAAGGATTTGAAATAATCCAATGGAAGCCAAAATGGAAAATATAATTTTCAATGTAAATCTAAAGCAAAATTCAGATACTTCAAAATTGAAGGAGTTGCAATAAATTTTCCCTAAAGTCCTAACTCTTTCCTTACTTCTCTCAGATCATCATTAATTAATATATTATTCAGGTTATCAAAATTCTGTTAAAAATTTGTCTCACTTCCACATTTTAGTTTTGTAAAATGATATATTTCCTAGATTCATTTTGAGATTGAATTTAGGATGACAGGATTTTTGGACAAAGTACCTATGAAGAAAACCTACTCAGTATTGAAAGATCTGTAATATGTATCAGCAAAAGGAAAATTATATTAATAAAATTTTGGTCTCTTGAATAATTTAAATAATCTGTAGCATGCATGCTTTAATGAATCTTTCTATGATAACATGAACAAGGTAATGATTATTTGCATACTATGCCTACAACAGTAAACTCTCAATGACTTAGGATCTACCACTGAGACTTTAATACATATCACATGTCCTCTGTTAAACTGATTTAAACATTAGTGTTATGGGTAAGAGAATACACACACATATTTTCTCTGTGGTTAAGCCAATAAATTTTGGATTGATGGAAAAGAAAACATCTGGACTATAGATGTAAAAAAAAAAAAAAAAAAGAAAAAAGAAACAAGAGTATAATTATGCCCCAGTAACCATGAAATTCAAATGAAATGCTATTAGTGAAAAAATTGGCAACGGAGGGTCTGCTCTAACAAATATCATTCATTTGTAATTGTCACTTTATTCAATTATAGGCCCCATTATACTATTCCTTTTTCTAAGATTCATATATTTATTTTTATTTTTGATTCTTCTTTCTCTTTTCCTTTCTATCACCACACCTGATGAATTATTTTCAATAAGTCTTAGATACAATGCTTTCTTACACTTTCATAGCCAGTTCCACAACCTTCAATCCTTCAGCATGCAAGTTAAAGTTAAACATTATTTAAATTACAGTTGTTTAATGGAATTGTGACCTAATTAATAGAGTCTTTTACTCTGATACCAGTAATATCCAATCCACACCATCTAACCTTATGAGATTCTTATATATTTCCTGTAAATTCTCTAAGGAAAATCTGCCCAGAATATTTAAAATATTTAGCATTTTGTGGATGTCTCTATACTATACCAGTGGTCATCAGTTATCCTCTCAATCTTGTTCTACAGTCAACAAATCTTTTTTTATATTATATTAATTTCTTGAATGATATCCTTTAGACTACTGCTTGACAATGATCAGAGTAAGCAAAAAGTAAAAATACATATTTACTCACCATAGTTCTCTCATTGAAGGCAAGAATGGATTATATATTTTATTTATTTAGGTTTTTTTCTTGCTACCAAAATCAGAGTTGGGAACATCTATCTAGCTTGTAGTATCTTTTTGGCAAAATCCTATTTTTAATTTTACATGCTTTTATATTTTATTATTTGATGATAAACAGAGGTATGTCAAAACACCTTTCAGCTTGACTCTGCACTAATATTCACTTACTTTTGTATATGGCCAAGAAGAGAGGTTTAAAGTGTAACAACTGGGGAATACTGAACTTCCAAATTTTTTTTTTTTTTTGCAACTTAGACAAGTCTCCGTTGTATTTTGCAAACCTTTAAGTGCTATATATAAATGCTAATTTGTCGTAATAACCATTATTATTATGTTAATTTCTTAGTTATTTGTGGTGTTAATAATATATGCAAAGCACTTTGGAAACACATAAATATTATCTCTAAACACTATATAAATATCCTCTATCCTCATCATTTTAATTATTTTATTATCCTGTGGAGCTCTTGTGTCAAAGTGTGTAGTCTTCCCCACTGCACTAGATACCGAATCATGTATATGTGTGTGTGTGTGTGTGTGTGTGTGTGTGTGTGTATTCTAAAGTCAATGGAGATAATTAGACTGATATTTGAATAGATAAATAGATATTAGATTAATCTTCACAACAATCCTTTAAGGTAAGTGCTATCCTCATTATACAAATGGGAAAATAGAAGTTAAATGATTTTCTGAAGTTATCTAACTATTAATTATCTGAGACAAGATTCAGACTCATATTTTCCTGATTTACAAGTCCAGTACCACAATACTTAGCTTCAACATATTCTTTGGATTTGTACTCTGAAAATGCATAGATTGTAAACCCTCATTAATGGATTTATCATTAATAGCACAAAGGGGTAGCTAATTCAGAACAAACCTACCCTAAGAAATAGCATGGTAAGAAATAAACAATAAAATGTACAAAATATTTCTCCCACAAATACATACAGAATCAAGAATAAAGCCCATATATGGCATCATTTATAAAAATTCTGATATCTTCCTGATTCTGCAGGTTTTTCACTGAAGGTGCCAACAGATAAAAACCCTAACTAGGCCTCAGGGCATTACCTACTTGGCAAGATCCTGCTTGTTACAGAACTTGCCACCTGGGGCTGAGATCTCCTGGTAAGATAATTAAAGACCTCAATAGTAGCTGAGAGTCTGAAGTAAAAAAGTGATTTTTGTGGATCCTAGAGTAACAGTTTTTCTCTTTTGCTTTTTTCTACCTCATATTGTAAAGATCAAACTATACTCTCTCTTAATTCATCTACCTATTTCTCTCTCTCTCTCCCTTTATACACACACCACACACACACACACACACACAATCAGCCCTAGGTTCCAAGTCAACCCTTAGGTCTAGTATTTACTCCACACATGTGCCTTAGTCATGTGTTACCCAGGTATATGTGCTATACCTTGCCCCTTGATTCTGTATGCACTGCTTTGAAACCGCATCACAGATTTTTGGGGAAAATATTTTGTTTCTATAATAAATTTCATTATTTATTTCTTATAGTTCTACTTCATTGAATAGCTTTATTCCATATTAGTTGTGTTATCTAGCTAACTATTAATGATAAATCCATCAATGAGAGTTTACAGTTTATGTTTTCAGGGTATAAGGAGTATCTTGAATGTGGCATCTCAGTCTTGTGGACTTGTAAATCAGGAAAATCTGAATTTGAATCGTATCTTAGATAATTACTAATTGAGTGACTTGCATAAGTCATTTAATATCTCATCTTCCATTTTCTCATTTTTAAAATAAGGATAATTGGGCCTACTTTTCACGACTATTATGAAGATCAACTTACTATCTATCTATCCATATATTTCCCCATCTTTGTATCCATTGACACAGACTTGCTAAATTTTAGAAAACACGCATATATACCCCCCCACAACATGTGTTGGAATGTACTTTACATGACATTATATGTACATTAACTAATATCTAGTTTCTGAAGAAGACTATACAAACCAGCAAGGGGAACACACTAATTAAAATGATGATGACATGATGTATTATAGTGTTTTAAAATGATATTTACATAGTTTTTACAAGGTGCTTTACATATATTATTAACAACATATAAAACTTAAATTAATATAATAATAATTATAATCATAAATATGATAAATTAGCATTTATAAAGCACTTTAAGGTTTGCAAAACACTTCACAGGTATTGTTTTGTTTGTTTCTCAGAATCCAGGAAGGTAGATGCCCTTATTTTCTACATTTTATAGATGAGGAAACGGAGGCAAAAAAAAAAAAATGAAATGCCTTACCTAGAATCACAGTAAGGTTCTGAGACAGTATTCAAATCCAGGTCTTCTCAACACAGAAGAATATTGTGTCTCCTAGTTGTCTCATGATATGTTAATAATGATGTCAAAAAATGTGATGATTCAAATTCTAACATGTTACAAAATGATTATTAATTAAAAAGTGGTTCATTTTAATTTCCTTATTTTCTATGAATTTAGGATTTTTTATTTGTGCTTATAAATCATCACTTATTGATCCTTAGTATTCTTAATTATGACAAAGAGATACCATCTACCTTGAAGTTTTCTCTGTTAACACCAAAAACCAGGACAAAAAATATTATCCAGCTTTTTCAAAATCACTTTAGATCATACTGCCTCATTTAGGGGGTGATGGTGCAGTCCTTAAAGTAAATGGGAATTCAGCTTGCAGAGTTTTGTGAATCAGGTTCCTAGAAGTTACTTCATCATCAAGACCATGAAGCTCTCTTTAATAGCACTAAGAGTAAAATTGCAGACAAGGATATAAATCAAGAGTAAAGTAGAATTTGTCCCCTAGATAGAAATTTTAATTTCTATGTATGAATACATAGCAGTATTCTTGAACTGAGCAAAGTATATTACCTTTTCTCACATTTCACATGTATTTCAATATTTTATCTATTGACTAGATTTCAGACATCAAAATTGTTTTTTTTTTTACTAAATATTTTTTAAATCAAAATAGTCTATAGGAATTGTAAGTTCATTTTCTTTTTTAATTATACTAGCCACTTTTATACTTATTTAGAATATGTAATATCTTATCCAGAACCAGAGTACACTTTTTATCAATAACACAATTCTATTTTCTGAAGATAATCATAAAGAATAATTTAAATTAAAAAAAAAAGTAAATTTGACTGATTTAACTTAGCAGGATATGGTAAATTAAAAGTCATCACCTTAGAAGGTCTTAATGTGGAGTTTGTGAAGTTTTTTTTAATTAGTATTTTTTATTATAGCTTTTTATATACAAAACATATGCATGGATAATCTTTCAACATTGACCCTTGCAAAAACTGCTGTTACAACTTTTCCTCTCCTTCCCTTCACCCCGTCCTCTAGATGGCAGGTAGTCTAATTTTTTATATCGGTATGTGTGACTATCATGCTTTCTGAAATATATACTACTTGTTCAGATGAGTAGCACTAATATATTTACTATAGAATACTATTTTTAAATAAAGGGCATGACATAACAAAAAAAACCCACCAAAATAAGATACTTTTTACCAATAGGAAAAACATGAAAAAATTCCACTGAAATTATAACTAAGGTGCCAAAATGTGTATGTATTTGAATGGAATTTTTGAGAAAAAAGGTTATATGTAAAAATTGAAGGAGAAAACTCTGATATTTCATAAAGAGAACTAAGATTCAAACCAAATCTTTAATCAGAAGTTATAATAAAAAGGAGATATGATCAAAGAAAGATAATATAAAATTTTGATAACAAATTGACTCTGGCATTTTGTGAAGAGACATACAATTTCAGCAATTGTCATCTATGGACCAACTTATCACCAGACAAACTCATCATCAAAATTGCCATAGGGTAATTTTACCACAGCAAATTTCTTTTTTTTTTAATTTTTATTTTATTTTATAATTATAACATTTTTTGACAGTACATATGCATGGGTAATTTTTTACAACATTATCCCTTGCACTTACTTCTATTCAGATTTTTTTCCTTTCCTCCCCCAACCCCCTCCCCCAGATGGCAAGCAGTCTTATATATGTTAAATATATTACAGTATATTCTAGATACAATATATGTGTGTAGAACCGAATTTTTTGTTGCACAGGAAGAATTGGATTCAGAAGGTAAAAATAACAGTTTACATTCATTTCCCAGTGTTCCTTTTCTGGGTGTAGCTGGTTCTGTCCATCATTAATCAATTGGAATTGGATTAGCTCATTCAAATTAGCTCACAGCAAATTTCAAAAACAGTTCACAAAAATGTAGGGCTGTTGTCTGAGTAGTGCTATCCAGACTACCAAAATTGCAAATACCTATAAGTTTGAATATATTGTAGCTACATAATAATGACCTATTAATTTTACAAAATAATAGGAAATACCATGTAGTAAATTGAATTAACTTCAATTTAAGAAAATACAAACTAGGGGACTTTGGGAGAAATGACAAAATCAAATTAAAGGCAGATAATGAACAATAAAACAAATAACTAAATTAACTAAAATAACTAAATAATTAAATATACATAAACACATACAATCATCAGGTTCTTAGGATTATTAGATCAGAGGATTAAATTACTAAAAGCTGAAAGAAAAGTTAGGACTGAAATAACCCAACACTTCCAAAACTCAAGATGGCAGAATAGGCAATAAATCACCATACCTTATCACCATACCTCTTCCATAAAATAATCATAAAATAATGCCCTGAACCAAATCCTAGAATAGTAGAACCAGCAAAAAGATGTGGTGAATCAATATTTTAGCCCAAAAAAACTTGGAAGATCAACAAGAAATGTTAGGCAAAAGTGAAACGCAGTACAGGATTGAAAGTGTCCCAGTAAGCCAGCAGCAATCGCCACCTCAGCATACCAATTAAATATAATACATTTTATCACAGTGGAGCAGGTAAAAGCCAATGCCATCTGTCTCAGGACAGTCAAATGAATTGGACAGACTCCAGCTCTAAAAAGTATCATGTGCTTTAAGGTAGCCCTGTGGAAATGGAGAATACACCCTGCCAGTTTCAGGATATGACAGACAACAGCACAAAGACCCTACCTCAGTTCAGGCAAGTTTCCAGACCCCAAAAGCCTGCAATAATGCTAAGCAATTCCCCACTGCACATACCCCTCTCTCCTCTGATCCCCTCAGTGCAGCACCAGACAGGAGGATCACCTGTAGACCTTAGAGCAAAATCACAGAAGCCAGGTCTGTAGTTCCCTACAAAAGAAGTATGAGATAGTGCCTCTTCCTGTCCTCCCACAGAAGAAGGGCTCAAATGTAAAAGTAAGAGAAAAGGTCAAAACTGATGAGCTATTAAAAACAACAACAACTACAAAAGAATCTGACCTTGGAAAGCTTTTTGGTGAAAGGAAAGATTAAGATACAAACTCAGAAGAGGAAAACAAGCCACAAAACTCCAAAGAAAAGCAAGCAAGTCCAAAAAGAAGTCATGGAAGAGCTTAAAGAGGAATTAAAAACATGTAAGGGGGTAGAAGAAAAATTTGGAAAAAATAAAAGTGATGCAAGAGAATTATGAAAAAAAAAAAAAGACCCAGCGACTTGGAAAAGGAAAACAACTACTTAAAAAGTAAAAATTTCAAAATGAAAAAGGAAATATATAAATCCCATGAAGAAAACAATTCCTTAAAAAGTACAATTCGCCAAATAGAAAAGAAAAATAAAACTTCTTAAAAGTTAGAATTGGACAAGTAGAAGCCAATGACTCTATGAGACATTAAGAATCAATGAAAAATGGAAAAAAGGGGACTTCTAAGGAGAAACCCAGAGGGCAGAGTGAAGCCAGGAAACTGCTCAATCAAACTCTTCTACTCAACTCTGTCTAACTGTTTAGTGCCATATCAATCAAGCTGCAAAAAAATTTTAGAGATATTGAAAAAATAATAACAAAATTCATGTAGAAGAAAAAAGGTCAGGGATATTTAGAGATTAATGGAAAAATGTATAAAGGATGGCAGGTTGGCAATACCAGATCTAAAACTATTTTATAAATTAGGAATCAGCAAAACCATTTACTACTGGCTAAGAAATAGAGTGGTAGATCAGTGGAACAGATTAGATACACACAAGACAGTAATCAAGACCTACAGCAATCTAGTATTTAATTATCCCCCAAATTAAGCTTCTGGGGCAAGAAATCACTATTTGACAAAAATTGGTGGGAAAACTGGATAATAAGATATCAAAAACTCAGCATAGATCTGCATCTCACATCCCATCTCATAATAAGGCCAATATGAATACATGATTAATTCATAATGGATGATACCATAAGCATAAAATAATATTCAGCTGCATAAAATAATGTTCCTAAAGTGGTAGAGTTAAGATTTGAACCTGCTATTTTAATGCATTAAACATTTCTTAAAATGAACTGGCCAATTCAGTTATAATTGTCAAAATCATTATGAGAATATATGCAACAACAAAGAGAATGAGAGCCACTCTGTTTTTGTGCTTTGTGCATAGGACATACCACTTGGCATTTAAACAATATTTTACAGAGCTCCAAATAACATTGTGTGTGTGTGTGTGTGTGTGTGTGTGTGTGTATGTGTATGTTCACTATTTTTGAAATAGTTTTTGAAATCTGTTGTGACCAGCAACCCATTTACAAATTGGCAGTTATAAAGTCAGTACACTACCTAAATAGATAAATAGATAGATGCATATACATATGTGTTTCTGTATTATGCATGTATGAAGATCTCTGCGTCAATCAATAAACTTTTATTAAGTTCCTAATATGCACCAGGAAATGTACAAAGTGCTGAGAATATAAAGAAATGCAATACAGTTTTTACTTTCAAGACGGTTATATGTGGGTGTCTATGTATATGTCTTGTCTGCTTTGTGCAGTATTTGATACAATTCAACAAAGTAATTTTAAAAAAACAATCAAATAAAAAATTTTTTGCCCTTGATGCTTGCTCAGCATTACTTGCATTTGGTTACTATCTTGGTTGAGCAGTGGGGATAGGAGGTTGGCCAGGGCTATTGCATATCTTCCACTGCAGCTGCTATTGCATTCAGCATAGATAGCTCCTCCCCAGCAAAGCAAGCTGTGTGCAAGACTGTCAGTTTGGAGCCCATGATGCTGAGGTTATGCATATCGAGGGTAGGTTGCATGGTAGCACCTGCAGGACTGTGGCTGCAGCATATTGCTTCTCAGCTCCTAAAACCTTAGTAATGGAAGGGGCACAAAGTGGCTGGTTTACTCAGCAGGAAGAGAAGCAGCAGGAGCAGTAATGGTAGCACAAGTGGTAGCAGCAGCAGCAGCCCAGGCAGATGTGAAAGATCCAAAACTCCTGGCAGCCCTGTGTAGGGACCATAGCTTCCACCTCCACATCACCCCCAAAGAAGCTAGGGCATCATAGGTTGGAAGATAAAGGTCACAATCCCTTTTAGAAACTGAGTTGGATCAAGAAGGGAGGAGCCAAGTTGTATTGGGTTATTTCTCCATAGCTGAAATCTAATTTTCCACTTTTGGGAAATTGGGTGATGAGAGAGAGAGTTAGTCTGTAGACTGCAGATGTTTTCCTTATGAGAAATTTTTGTTTGGTGCTTGTTTTTGGTTTTTTTTTGCCACTTCTTATAGATTCTGGAACCAATTAATAATGGGCACAAAGATACTACTTTATAATCATTATTAAGAAAATGCAAAATATACATGAATTAAATACAAAATAACTTCCAAACAGGAGAAAGTAATCATTGGATGTGGGGGAAATGGTGATCAGGAAAAGCCATGAGATGAAACATCTGAGCTAGGCTTGGACACCAACTAAGTATACAAAAGAAACGAGGTGAACACAGAATATGCTAAATTTAAGAGACAGCAGGCAGATAAGTTTTTTTTTAAATTTTTATTGTAGAATATATGGAGGGAATGAGGTTAAACAAATCTAGCAAAGTAAGTAGGAGTCAGGTTGTGAAAGTTTAGAAAGCAGTGCTATACATCCTGGGTACAATAAGTAGTTTATTGGAACTTCCTGAGCAGGGGAAAGATATGGCCAGACTAACATCCTATTTGATGCTTAGTCCCTATAAATAGTTCATGTATCGTATGTTTTTGAGTTTCAGAGTGAGGAGACAGGAACAAGCATCTAACTTTGTACCAGGCATTGTCTTTTATGCTTTACAAAAATCCCATTTGATCTTCAAAAGAACCACTGTTAATATCTATTTTATAGTTGGGGAAACTGAGGCAAATTGGTTTAAGTGTTTTGCCCAGGATCACATGGCTAGTACATGTTTGAAGTCATATCTGAACTCAGGTTCTATTCACTGAGTCACCTATCTGCTTGTCATGAGTCATACTGAAGAGTATTAAGATGACAGAACAGTATGGTACAATGGAGAGAGTGTTCAATTTGGAGTCAGAGGACCCAAATCAAATCTTGTCTATTACAACTTGTTTGACCTTGATTACTTAAACTCTCCGGATTTCAGTTTCCTTAAATGCAAAATGAAAGGTGATTTCTAAGGTTTTATTCAGAGCCAAATCTATAGTCCTTTGGACAGAATGACAGAGTCCATTTATACTGTATATGTCCCACCATAAATTA
The DNA here is from genome assembly GCF_048593235.1 of Sminthopsis crassicaudata. NCBI lineage: Eukaryota > Metazoa > Chordata > Mammalia > Dasyuromorphia > Dasyuridae > Sminthopsis > Sminthopsis crassicaudata. The sequence continues at coordinate 318,281,900 of NC_133617.1, read as the reverse complement.
TATGGATGAAGTAAATTTATTGTGTACAACTAAAACTGGTATGTGTATGTGTGTGGTAGCACATATCTTTAAAACTCCATTATAAGAAGTCTTTTTCAAACTGAACCATTTAATCAGTAACATGAAAACAGTAATGGAGAAAGCTTGCAGATAAAACAAGCTGCTACTCAGCAATCATTCCATTTCACAGAGAATATTTCTCATTTCATTTAGAAAAAACATCGTTCTTTTAAAGACTCAAAATCCTGTAAAAGTAATTTCCCTAGTTGACATAAGAACTTTACTACAAAAGAAATCACTAATTGGTGTCACACCAGGCCAAATTAGTCTGTCACCCAACTTGCAGACATTAGTGATAGTAGAGAAAAAGTTAACAATACTTTGACAAGACCACCAGAGGAGAATCAAAGCCAGAATAATGCAACACAAAGAAAATATAAATTTTGTGCTTTGAAATAAAATGAAAGTTGTAACAATATTCATGGATAGTCATTATTGATTCACTCATATTTAAAAGCAGTATTCATTGAGAAGTGGTCAGTTGTCATTTGTAATATCTTAAAATGGGATAAATCATAAAATGCAACTTCATCTTGAATGGAATAGTTTGACAAAGATTTTGCAAGCTTAATCACTAATTTAGAGAACTGAGGTTGCTTTATGTATATGATAACAATTAGATTGCTGACTAGCATGTGGTCTTTTTTTGATTTTTTGTTTTTTATGAAAGATAAAAACTTATTTGTCCTTGGTTCTTTTCCTAAGGAGTTTACTGACTTTAATTTTATAATTTAATAACAATATTATTTAATGATTTGTATTGCCCTAATATGTTACTGCAACAGGAGATATTCAAATTTTAAAAGAACATGAATGTAAGGTCTTGATAGAGCAATAATTTTCTAATAGTGGAATTTCAGACATTTTGGCAAATGAATAGGAAATGGAGTGAAGATAGGTAGGAAACAAATGTCTTGTTAAAATTGTAACATTAGGTTATAGATCTTAAAAGTATTAATTTAAATTTGTGACAATAAAATTGTCACGATTCCCCCCAATAAAGACTTTTAAATCATTAGTGTTTTTTTTTTTTTTTACATTTTTATGTCGACCTAGGATTGTAAATAGAAAAAAAAATTATCGTAAGCATATTCCTTTTAGGGTCAAAATGCCAAGTTTATTTCACCTCTTTTAGCTCTAATATCACCTTTATGTCACTACGATCTATATCCACAGGAGGTTTGAACCTGATTATTTATCATCTGAAGCTTTACCTGGAAGCTTTGTTCTTAAGTTCCAAAAATCAAAATAGATTCTCTGCCTTATGAAGGAAAATAAATAAATAAATTCACTTTCAAACATAATCAAAAAAATATGAAAAATATTTATAAATGTTAAAAACATTACATAAGATACAGTTTATATTTAATATAATACTATATAGATAAGTTATACTTTTGTGAAGTGTTTTTCTTTAATATTCCTTTCTTAGTACTTTGTGTGCTTTGTAACTATGTAATTTAACTATTTTAAAGTAAGTGGGATGAGTTATATACAGAAACCCTGACAGTGGAAAGACGGGGAGGATTTTAGAAGCAAAGAAAGGTATTGAGCAAGAATCCAATCAACTTTAAATCATTCTAAAGCAAAAAAGAAGAATACTTGAGAGGAAATAAATTACTTCTGCAAGTTAGCAATTTAATACATGTATTTTTCTCCCTTTATATGGTAGCATATGATATTCAGCAATAGTACACACTTGGTACTGCTCACAAAATTTCATTCTTGGATTAATACCTTCAAAGCATTCCTATCATTTTATATGTCCTTGATAGTAATTTAAATTGAGGAATACTTAATTTAAAAATGGTACACTAAAATTAATGGATTTGAAATTATTTTACAAAAGTAACTGATAGCATAAAACAATTAGAAGCTATTAGTAAATAGGTTAAAATGACCAGTAAAATAGTATTAATTTTTTTTCCAATTAAAAAAGAGGTAAAAAAAGGGAACCTAGACATTAAATATGAACTTAGATGCTCAGGTATTCCAATAATAATTTAATTGTATTGGTTAAATCATTGGTATAACAGATAATTATTTATATCACATATTTTATACCCTTTTTTCTTGAAAGATGCATAACTTCTTAATTTCAATTAAAATATTCTAAGGAGGCCAATGATAATTTTCCTCTATCTTTCCCTTATTACCAACTTTATGACATAGTACCACCATAGTAATTGCATTATAGATCCAGAGCTGGAAAGAATTTCAGAGATCATCTTCAGTAATGCAATCTTTTCACTTTACATATAAGGAGAGAGATACAATGAATGGCTCAGGGTCACACAGATAGGAAATAGAGATATATATGGTTCAGTTAGGGCAAGGAATTCAAGTATAGTCTTCTTTCTACTACATTTTGCAGCAATTTCAAAAGTTCTACCTCAGCAGAACTAGTAAACAGTTCTCATCATAAGCTGCCTTAAGTCACTTATTTTCTAGACGGGATAGAAATCAATCAATTAATAAATTCATAGGCCATAATTTTAAAACTGAGAGGGAATTAAAGTGCAAGAGAGCTTTTTCAGTAGGGACTATTTTTTTTTTTCATTTTACAGACAAGGAAACTAAGGCCTAGTCAAATAAAATAAATTGTTCAGAGTCACAAAGGTAGTTTCTGTGATGTTATTTGAACCTAGGTCTTGTTAAGATATTCTTTCAGAATCAAAGAAAGATAGGATAAGAAAATAGAAACTTCCATAGAGATCATTTAGAATACAGATTCTTAATTCAGGACACATGGATCCTATGTAGGCCATAAATAGATTTCATGGGATCTGAGAACATACAACTGGAGGAAAAAAAATCACAATTTCTGTTAATTTGTAATGGAAATTTTGCATTTCCTATGATCATTACTATTAGCAATATATATTCTGATAAGAGGTTTATAGCCTTCACAAGACTAACAAAGGGTTTTATGTCACTTAAAAAATGCTAAAACAAAAACAAAAACAAAAACAAAAAAACCACAACCTAATCTAGACTGAGACCCTTGACATGCAATGAAATTTTACAAAAAAAACAGCTCCATACACAGGTTCTTAGCTATTGAAGTACTATAAGCAGTTTGTTTATATAAAAATTCTCTTGCTAATTAATTCCATTTTGTCTCAGCTCTAAGCTAAACTCAAAGTCTCCAGCTTACTATAGCTACTATACTATCATATAAAGGACAGCCTAAAGAATATGGATCATGCTAGAGGAACTGTTATAGTTGTTCCTCTTTTTTGGAGGTAGGGATTGGAGAATTAGGTAGGATAGCGTCATTCACCTATAAATAATTTTCCCCCTTTTGTAATGTGTGTTTTTCTTTTGTTTTTGTTTCAAAGCATATTTCCTTAATCTAACCTCTTTCTCAACAACCAAAGGTAGCCACAAGAACAAAAGGATGTTCCACCTAGCTCATACCTCATAGAAGAATTTGCATGTAGGGCATGCTGTTATATTTAATTTCTTTAATTAACTACCTTCCAGCCCACCCCCCACATACACACAAAATCAAAACATTAAATATGATAAATAAGCTATCTCAAAATGTCATTTCCTTGATTTAAACTTAACCAATTATAAATATACTTTAAAATTATTAGATTTGGAACCAAGATGGTGGAGAGGGCACATGTTTCTTTCAGAACTTCTCTCACAACCCTCAGACTAATTCACAAATTCAACCTCTGAATTAGCTCTGGACTGGCAAAATTTACGAATATTGAGATGGCAACAAATTACCAGCAGAAGATAATTTCAAAGATCCCCAGAAAAGGTCTGTTTCAATCCAGCATGGAGGGAGGCAGGCCAAGGGCAAGCAAGCTGAGCATGGATGTCAAGCACAGTACAGAATCCTGGGATGGTGGGAGTTCCGCATAGCAGAGAATCTGCAGCAGTGTTGGTTTCTCTGCTCTGGGTGCAAGCCAGTAGATCAGCAGAGAAGTTATAAAACATCCAACACAAATGCAAAAGGTAAAGAGGGAACCTCAAAGCATCAGAATCTCACCAGACCTGGCCATGCCCACCCAGCACTGGAGTGAGTCAGCACGGACTTAGTGCTACTTGTAGAAGAAGCTTGGAAAACTTCCCCTGCCCTGAAGGCAGACCATAACATTTTTTTAATAAGTAAAAAAAGCAAAGGGAATTCTGACAGTTTGTATAGTGAAAGAGAAGAACAGATTTTAAACCCTAAGGAGACTAAAAGCAGATGGTTTCCTGATGAAGCCCCAAAAAGGTGATATAAATTGATCCCAATACAAGGCTCTCCTAGAAGAAATTAAAAAGGATATTAAAAGACAGTTGGAAGAAAAATGGGAAAAGGAAAGGACCACTTTGCCAAAGGGTTTGGGAAAGGCATATAACTCATTAAAAAATACATTTGATAAAATGGAAAAAGAAAACAATTCTCAGAAAAAACATAATTTGTGAAATGGAAAAAAAAATCCATAGAACAAAACAATCCATTTAAAAACTCAAATGGACAAATAGAAAAAGAAGTAAAAAACGTAAATAAAGAAAATAATTTACTAAAAATCAGAACTGAACAAATGGAAGTGAATGACTCAATGACATCAAGAATCAGTCAAGCAAAACCAAAAAAAAAAAGGAAAAAAAAAATAGAAAAAAATCTAAAATAGCTAATTGGGAAAACAATTTACTTGGAAAACTGATTTAGAAGACACAATCTAAGGATTATTGGACTTCCAGAAAACCATGATGAAAAATAGAGCCTAGACGCTATTTTTCAGGAAATCATCAAAGAGAACTGCTTGGATGTCATAGAATCAGAAAGGAAAATAGCCATTGAAAGAATTCATTGAACACCTCCTAAAAGAGACCCCAAATTTTTTTCCTTTTTTTATTATTTAGAATTTTTTTTCACAGTATATATGCATGAGTAATTTTTTAAATAATATTATCCCTTGTATTTATTTTTCCAAATTATCCCCCCCTCCCTCTACTCCCTCCCCCCGATGACAGGCAATCCCACACATTTTACATGTGTTACAATATAACCTAGATACAATATATGTGTGTAAATACCATTTTCTTGTTGCACATTAAGTATTGGATTCCAAAGGTATAAGTAACCTGGGTAGATGGACAGTAGTGATAACAATTTACATTCACTTCCCAGTGTTCCTTCTCTGGTGTAGTTATTTCTGTCCATCATTGATCAACTGGAAGTGAGTTGGATCTTCTTTATGTTGAAGATATCCACTTCCATCAGAATACCTCTTCATACAACATTGAAGTGTACAGCGATCTTCTGGTTCTATTCATTTCACTCAGCATCAGTTGATGTAAGTCTCTCCAAGTCTCTCTGCATTCCTCCTGCTGGTCATTTCTTACAGAGCAATAATATTCCATAACCTTCATATACCATAATTTACCCAACCATTCTCCAATTGATGGACATCCATTCAACTTCCAGTTTCTGGCCACTACTAAAAGAGCTGCTACAAACATTGATTGTGATCTGATGTTAGCTTTTTCTCTCAACTTTGGGTAATCTATACTGTTAAAAACATGTCATGTGAGACTTTATTGCTAAAAAATATTTTGAATAAGAAAATCATTGATACAAATCTTACCACTTACCACTGAGAATATTATAAGTTGGTGATGAATCATTAAAGACTATTTTTTGAGTTCAGCCATTCCTTGAGTTTCAATTCTATCTAGTTTTATTATTTAATAGGATACTCTCATCACTTTTTCCAGTGATACATTAAGACATATTATGACACCTAGAATAATTATATCTAAAACATATCCCCAATTTATTAGTTTGGAACCTGGGTTCTATTCCTTCATGAAGGTACTCATGCACTAATTCTGTGTCCTTAAGGAAATCCTAACTTTAGTGCTCCTCAGTTTTCTCACTTCCAAAGTGGGGAATGGGATGGATTTGGGGATCTCTGAAGTCCCTTCCCGGACTAAATCTTAAGATCCCAATGAAGTGCTCTTGAGCTGTCATGCTCACTATATTATTAGTGACCTGAATGAAGGTAGGAAGCATATAAGAATGAAAATATAATCTTACACTTTGACTTAAATATATAAATGAATTAAAATAAATGAATGATAGCTAAGACCTAGCTTTAAAATTTAAAAAGACCTGGTAACTTTTATTGAGTTAATTGCCTATGTTCACACACACTCATTTTCAATAGGATCTAGTACTACTGAGATACATTCATAGAAAAAGGAATGTTATTTATATATCCTTGGTCAGAACACAATTGCTTTGGTCTTCAACTCCATTCTATGTTTCAAAATTTCTGATGTTTAAAAAGCCTTGTAAGTGACAAAGGCATAATAGAGATATGGATGTCTTAAATATGTGAAACATTGTCATATGGTGGGGTAGGATGTAGCCATATTCCTTTTACCACAAAATATACCTAGGATAAATGGTTAGAAATTAAAAGGACTTATAATGTAATTCCTTATGAGTTCTTGATAATTAACACTTAATAATCACTAATCTTTTGATAATTCTTACTATATACCAGATCCTGGAACTTAACAATTATTACCTAATTTAATCCTAGGAGGTGAGTGCTATTATTATTCCCATTTTAAAGATAAAGAAATTTAAGCTGAATTTAAGTGACTTATCTAAAGTCATATAGCTAGGAGATGTCTTTTGGTGAGATTTGAACTCAGGTCTTCCTGACTCTAGGACCTGCTCAACTTTTACTGTTTCTACCTAGCTATATAGTAATTCCTTGTCACTGGAACTTAATGTTCAGGAGGACATTGAGTTACCATCAGTCAGGAATGTGGTAATTTTTGTTTGGTTGGTTTTATTTTCATGCATTAAAAAGAAAAGTTGGTCTCTTGACCTATTAGATACCCCCCAAAGAATTTGCTTCTGTGTTTTTGTGGATGGCTAGAAAGCATTATTACTAATTATGTTGTTTTTAAATGAAAGATGGCAGCATATAAAAACTTACTTTAATAAATTATTAATGTACATTTTTATTATTTTAATATATTTTCTTCACTTTATGAGATAATGAAACAAATGCATGTTTAAAATGACTTCTTACTTGCATTAATTTTTCTATTTGTTTTGGATTTTTCCATTTACTTTCTGATACACAAAATTTAAATGCATTTTAAAATTATTTCAATTTCAACTTTAAAAACCCTAAAAACTAAAATCTTGTTTTGAGATAGAACATTTTCAACCTTATTGCTCTGTATCTGAAAACATATGCATGGTCTACCTTGTGGTCTTTCAGGTCAAATGTTTAAAGAAGTTCAAATAGTATTTTATGCCTAGCAATATTTCTGTCAATGTAATTGGTTCCATTCTTACTTATTTATTTTGTACAGTAGCATTTTAGTTGCTTATTTGCTTTTCTTTTGCTATTCCTGACTCTTGTATGTTGAACAGTGAAGGCAGACACAGTGATGAATGAATGTGATGATGAGAATTGTATGCAAGGTACATTGGGGAGTGTGCATTCTGGCAGTCAGTCTAAGTATTAGAAAGAAAGAAGAAAAAAAAAGTTGAAATCTGACAGGTTTAGTCTGCTGACATGCAGTGTTTATGGACCCTGCAAACGAATACTGATGAGAAGGAAAAAAGAAAGAATATGATGGTGTTATAAATTTTACACAAAGACTGTTCAACCAAAAAGTTGAGAAATAAAATCATGTTCTGGATGTGTTAGTAGTGATGAGTATATCACAACTAAAAACCCGTCTACCATCTGACTCTTTGAGATTAATAGATACACTATAGCTCTCTGTGAAAGTTGCATGATCTGCAGCAAAACAATTTGAACCTCCCCTCCCCTTTGACCCATGGATATTATCTTAAGTGCATTGGAAATCCAGAAAGTATACATTTAAAATCTTCTGAGTGAGTCTGTATATGCTATGAAGTGAAAATTCAGTGGTAAACTACATATTGTGGTTATTTGGTAACATCTATAAGGTTTGTTAGTTTATGTGCCACAAAATCTACTTTGTTTTGCTTTTAATTTTCTGAAGACAAAAACTTTGCTTTCAATGAGAAGAAATATTTTTCTTTTCTTTTTCTTCTTTCTTCCATTTTTTGTTCTTTTTGCTCCACGGGCAATTTGATACAAAGGAAAGAATGTTGAATTTGTAGTCAGGGGTCTTGGTTGAAAAATAATTCTGACAATAATTCAGTGACATTTAGCACATCAATGAACTTCTCCAGACCCTAGTTTCCCAATCTAAAATGAGTAAATTGGATCAAATGGCATTTAACACCCCTTCCAGCTTAATATCATAGACTTTCAAAGCTAAAAAAGGACTTCAGAGATCATCTATTCCAACTTCCTTATTTTACAGATGAAGCTCCAACAAATAAAATCATTTGCAACTGACAAAGCAAAATTTGAACATGTATTTCTACTTCCACATGGAGTACTACATTATACTTCTTCCTTCTTTCATTTTCATATTTTGTTTTTTTTCCTACATGGTAAAATGTGAATTATATATTCAAAGTCATTAAGTTATGAAAAAAAAAAACTATAAAAAGTAGAGCCAGACTTTTGCTCCATTTCTCTAAAAACTTAGGCTATCTCCATGTCAAATAAGACCTGAAGAGAAAATACCATAAACTCCATCCGTCTCTTTCTTTTCCTCAGGGTATTGGGCAATAGCAGATACAAGAATGAGAAATGGTATATGATTATTTTTTTTTAATTTAGTGTAGATTAGAGGTCAAAGGTATGATTTAGAGAATTAAAGATGATGGAAATGTGACTTTATGCACAAATCATCTTTATCATCAATTTTTAAAGATGTTTTTCTCCCCTTAATTTACTATACTAAATTATTGAAATGATTCGTTATATAACCTCAGTGATGCAGGTATTCCCACCACTCATACAGATGGCAAACCATTCATACCTGCACCAGAATATACCCTACTATATTTATATTGTATATGTTCTTTTGTTTACCTATTTGTAAACAAGTTGTATGCTCTAGTAGGAAAAAAATAGTTTCTTGAGGAAATGGAATGTTTTACTTTTTATTTCAATTGTTTTATATATATATATATATATATATATATATATATATATATATATGTACATATATATCTGTTAAATAACTGGATAATACATAAACATAATTGGTAAATATTTAACATTAATATTTCATTTTAACTCATTTACTAGACTTTTCCCTATTTAAAGTTATCCATTTAAACAAACAAAAAAACTTGATGGAGGAAAGAATTAAAAAACAAAGGAATGATTAAATCCTAAAACTTCAGGGATAGCTCAAGTCACAACATATTTGCAATAATTTCTCCCTTTATAATAATACTTATTTCATTCTGACTTTATTATATTTATTTTGATACATGCATTTTCTTCTTCTTGATTTTAGATATCTGAGGGATGCAGTATAAAATCTAAGTTACCTTTAGTGTCTTACATATATTAGGAATCACCAAGTATACTGATTAAATTATTAATCCACCACTAAATATAGGTATTTCCTTCTGCCACCATAAAGAAAGCTGAATCAAACAAAAATGTGGACTAATTTTTTTGGATGTTTTAAAATTTCTACCTTTGCCTTCATTGAATAGTAGAAAAGCATAACTGTCTGTGTGTGTGTGTTTGTATTACAACAGAAAAATAAATATGAAAATTCATGGAAAAGTAGGAAAAACATGTCTGACAATAGATTTGAGTAAGAATCTTGGAAAGGGAAAGAGTATTCATACTGACAGCAACTATCAATTGTTTTTGGTTATTTGTGTTAACTTTTAACTGTTTATCTTTATATGTAGGTGACAACAATATTGAAAGCTGACAAGTAGACATATATTACATTGATCTCTATAAGTGAAAAGTAAAAGTAAACTTCTTGGAGGCACTAAAGTTCTTTGTAATATGAAGTGTTGAATATTTAATTTAAAGACAACTCTAAGTGCTGATTTTGCAAGGCACTCTGCCAGTAGCTACAGAAAGAAAGAAACGGGGTCTAAGCATTATGTTCAATGCAATGGGGAGAAGAAGGAATACAAAAATAAAATGCAAGTTAGCCCAATGCTAACTTAAATGCAGAGGAGGGGGCAAACCAACATGAGACAAATTTGAAAATGAAAACATATTTGTCCATATTAATTAGCTACCAAACCTGATTGTTGAATTCTCTGATTTGGGAAGCTTCTTCTGAGTAATTCTGGTTTCAATTCTGCCTGGCACCTTCTATGTAATTTGTTTTGGATTGTAGCCAACATCACTGAGCACTTGAAGGACTTAACAAGAGTTAAGGAACAGACAATAAGAGGAAGGACCTAAACTGAAGGGCAAATATGCTGACTTTCACCTTAATTAAAATATCTGGTAATTAAATGCAATAAAATTCAACAAAAATAAATGTTTCTCATTATTTATTAAGGTAAAAATCAGAGGTGTACTAATTTTTTTAAAATATATTGTTTTAATACAAAAGACTTTTATTCCCATTGGAGCTACCATGGATCATGAAACATTTAACTAACATTATGAAAGTATTAATTGATAAAATTTTATGAATTCCTCTTTTAAAGTCAGACACAAATAATGGAAGGCTAGAAAGACTACTATTCTTTGACTACCCTTTGAAATAATACTTTTAGTATAAAAATAATTCATACATTAGAGGGAATAGGCTAAAATATTGTTCTAATAAAATATCCTTTTGAAAAAGGAATAATAGCTGATCACTAACTCATGGCCTCATTAAAATTAAAAATAAAACCTATTTGCTTCATAATTGGATAGTACCTTAAACATGGAAATTAAGATATGAATAAAATATTGACAGTTATTGCTACTTCTGTCATTGAAATACACTGAAAACTTTGTGATACTTCACTGAATAAACCATTTTGAAAGTTAGTACTGACTTCTCATATTCTAGCATCCTAGCCCAGTTTATGGGATTTCTTTATCTCAAAATGATAAAGATTGATCAATTGGTGGGAAAAACAAAACTCTTTATTAAAATTCTGCCAAATGTTAGCATTTTTCAATTCAGGTGTTTAGAAGAAAAAGCTAAAAAATATATAATCCTGCTCTCAAGGAGGTCCCAGTACAATGGATACAATTGTCTAGAAGTTACTGCTAATTTTTTTTCAATACTGGATTAAAAGGAAATAGTATAAAATATATATTTATATATATATATATATACATATATATATATATATATATATATTTATATATGCACATATACGTGTATGTGTGTGTGTGTGTGTGTGTGTGTGTGTGTGTGTATGGATAGAAAGAAAGAGAGAAAAATGGATGGATAAATGGATCAAAAACTGATTTTCTGCAGCCATGATCTATGCAGGTAGTTTTTAATGGCCACCTAAAACTGGATTTAAGTAGGCAGAAAAATAAATAAAAATGGTTAATTTGGGAATGTAGACAAGGAGTGTGGTATCTAGGAAGGAATACTATTTTGAATTCAATTTTAGAAGATCAGGATTAAAGTCTCGGTTCTTATGTGTGTATACATTTATATGTACATATACAATGTATATGTGTGTGTATATTCAGAGAAACAGACACAGAGTTATCTCATTCAATTATAATGCTAAAACTCTATATGCATTATTATTGGTGGAGTCATGAAATGACTAAACTATTAAGGAAATCAATTTGAAACAATGCCCAAGGAAATATAAAACTGTGCATACCCTTTGACCCAGCAGTGTCACTACTTAGTCTCTATTGCAAGGAAATCATAAAGGAGGAAAAAAGATCCACATATGGAAAATGTTTGTATCATCTCTTATGTAATAGCAAAGCATTGGAAAATGAGTAAATTAGGGAATGGCTGAATAAGTTGTGATATATGAAGGTAATAGAATAGTATTGTTGTATAAAAAATGAAGAACAGGCTGATTTTAGAAAAGTTTGGAAAGATTTACACGAACTTATGCTGAGCAAAACAAGCAGATCTAGGAATATATTGTACACAGTAATAGTAAGTTTGTGTGATGATCAACCATGAAAGACATGGTTCTTCTCAATGTTTTAGTAATGCATGGCAGTCCAAATAAATTTTGGATAGAAAATGTCATCTGCATTTAGAAAAAGAACTATGGAGATTGAATGTAAATTGACACATGCTAATTTCACTTCCTTTTTTCTGTTTTTTTCTTTTCCATGATTTTTCCCTTTTGCTTTGATTTTTCTCTCCCAACATTATTCATAAAGAAATGTGTTAAGAATTTTTTTTAAAAGAAAGGAAAAAATAATCTTTACTTGAAACAGGGAAAAATAAACTATTAAGTAAGATTATACATATGGCTTCATTAATGAAAATTACACAGAACTGTTATATCAGTGCACCTGAAGAGTTATAAGCCCTGACTCTTAACCAGCTAACTTCTTCTATATGTATTGTATTTTCTATTAAACCATACTCTGCTTAAGAGCAGGGACTATCTTGTCTTTCTTTTTGTTCTCTCAGACCTTAATATAATGATTCATACATATTCAATGCTTCATAAATATTTTCTCTTCATTCTTTCATAATTCATTCATTACCCTTACTTGTTGAACCTTGAGTAATTATTTTACCCTCTCTGAGACTAGTTCTTCCAGATAAAATAAGAATAATAAACACTTGTATTACCTAATTCATAGCAGTGAGGTATGAATCAAATTAAACCAAGTGTAGAAAGCAGTTTTATAACTCTAAAGGGTAAACTCTAAAAATAAATATAAAATATATTTGTCATTTGTGTGCTGCAAAGAGCATTAATGACAACATTTTCAATTTATTGTGAAGTAACTAAAAGTGAAGTCCAATTAGCTGGTGCTGTGGATAGAGAACTGGGGCTGGAGTCAGGAAGATCTAAATTCAAATTCTGTCTCAGACACTTATTAGTCTAGTGCTCTTAGGCAAGTCATTGGTCCAAAATAGAAGCAAAGTTCTATTTTCCTCAGTTAATCATATGTAAAAAAAATGAGCATACAATGAAGAAAGAAACAATGAAACATTCCATCATATTTGCTAAAAACAAAACAAAACAAGACATCATGTAGAATCAGATATAAGAGGTATTAAGGGAGAGAGGAATAAACCATAGGAATATGAGCTAATCTATATATTCAGTGCTATTAAGCTCAAATGGTACTGAATACAGGCTACATATTAAATGAGAAAATCATAATTTAATATTATATATGTTGTACTGTATTTTATTTATTTTCTTATATACTTCCCAGTTACATTTTAATCTGGTTCATAAAATTCTCAAGAATTTTGAAGGTAAATTTGACACCTCCTTGAGTTTGTCAGTCTGGTGAGAAATTTTTCTGTTATACACATATAACAAGTTTATGTATGAGAGTGTATAAATATATAAACACAAAGACATATATATATATACACACACATACAAACATATACATATATATGCATACATATATGTGTGTTTGTAATTTATGTTATATATTATATGCATATATAAATGTGTATATGTATACAGGCATACATCTATCTAATCTATCATCACTAGATGATACAGTGGATAGTATCAGGCCTAAGAATTCAATCTCAGATATTTACTACCCTGGGCAATTCATTTAATACTGTTTGCTTTAGTTAACTCATCTGTAAAATGAGACAGAAAAGTAAATAACAAACTATTCCAGTGTCCTAACATCTTCACCAAGAAAAGCACTGTGGGGTCAGGAAGAATCAGATACACCAGAAATTATATAAAAAGTTCTCACCAAGTTTCCTTTCACTGGGCAGGAAAGATATATATATATATATATATATATATATATATATATATATATATATATATATATATATATATATATATATATATATATATAAGAAATTTGAAGGTCTGCCATCTTTGTGAAATTTGGAAATGTTAAATTTTATTTGAGTGAAGATAAAGAGTAGAAACAGAGGATAAGATTAATATTCATCAACATGACTTTCAAGCATAATTATTATGTTTAGGTAAGCTGAATGCTTCAGATACTAATGCAGTTAAGTACTAAGTATTTAAAGTACTGAAGCAATTTTGCATAATGTGCAAGAAGATTTGGAATCCAGGCTTGGTCCTGAGTTTCACTTCTGCTGTTTACTACTTGGATAAGTCATTTGAAATCAACTTCCTTATCTGTAAAATTAAAGTATTAAATCAAATGTTTTCATCTTAAAGTCCTAATATCTTATAGTCAATTGTAACATCTCACCAGTATCTAAAGAAAGAGACTGACAAAGGGTTTCAGAGAGTTAATTTTATTTTACTCACTTTTAACAGAAATGTACTAGAACCAGTCTGTATTTGCTCTCAATAGATGATTATTAAATTTCCTATCTAGGCATTAGCATCTCAGAAATTGACAAATGCTCTGAATTAGGGCTAACATATTTTATTAATTGTCTAAACTTAAGAATTTGTTGGAGAAAAATGTTAATAATGCAGATTAAACTTCACAGTTCTATCCACTATATTAGGCTCTACTGATTTATCATAGCAGAGCATGTTCTAGGATTCTTGAAGCATACTAGCATCAAGGATAAAAGTTTCCAAACTGGAAAAAGATTCAAGTACAGACTATGGACCAAACCAATAAAGTTAAAGAAAGCTCATTGCCTAGTTTCCACAGGTCTGATGATTTTTCAGACAAAATTGTTTTTGTAGAATATAAAAAGAGTGCCATATATTCTGGTAAAGAGAAATTATACAATAATGAACTCATGCAACAATTAAATGCTAAAATATGAAAAAAAAATGAAGCATTCTAAAGCATAATGTGAAATAAGAATAAGGCTTCTATTTAGAAATAATTTTTCATAAAATAATAAAATTCTATTTTAAAAAAATGCTCACAAATACACATTTGTGATTGACAATTAAAATTAAACTTTTCACTTCATTGTTCACATTTAAACATTGCTGAAATTCTTTCTGGATTGAATGGGATTATATTTTTGAAACATCTCTATTAAAACAGTATTGTTTAAAAATTCCTTTTTTTGTTGTTTTAAAATTAGTCTAATGTCTTTAAAATCCTTGTTGAACATTCTTCAAATGGCAAAAGATTGTCTCTTTCCAACTTTGCACAAAATTATCCTAAAATGAAAATATTATTACTAATGTGTATTTTAAGAAATCTGGCAATCTTATTTTATAAAGTTTCATTGCTGATTTAAAGAAAATTAGTTCCTCTAAACCTAGAAGAAGAAAAATAACAGTCTCCCTTTATAGATAAAAAAAAAAAAGTTTTTTTGTTTGTTTTTGATTTGGTTCATTTTTCGCCTCATTAGAATAGAATCCAGTATTGTTTTCCCATGTCATTAGTGCATGATGGAGAGAGACTCATCTCCAATACTACTTCATAAGAGTGCTACAAAATATACAGATAGATGAATCTGAAGTCATATCTTTCTGATAGGGAATATTTCAATTTACTTTTTAAAAAAATTACTACATTTGTTTTGGCTTCCTAAATGTGGACTAATGATGATTTAATAAAATTTCTGCATAAACTAAAGCATAATTCTCTTTAAAAGATTGAAAGGGTGTCATTATGTTACTCGAAATAATCTGAAAGTGTTAATGTTTTGCTCTTCAGATCTTATACCATATGAAGTTTCAAAAAGGCAATCTGTTGAATACGATGATTGAAAAATGAGAAAACAGAAAAATGAAATTTAATATTTTACAACTATACCATTATGAAATTTTCAAAGTTATCTCTAACAGTTGACAAGGATTATGTAATCTATAAAATTAATATAATCTATAGAAATGTAATCTATATATGCAATATAATCTATAAAAATTAATGAAAATGTGACTTTCCCACTAATTTTTCTTATAATTTTTGTTGCTGAACATTTTTTTTAAGATTAGGCTCAGACATGATTCATTGTGCCCAAGTTTTTGGAGCTATTCCAATGCCATATAAGCACTTCTAGAACAATATTTTAGAAAGTAGGAATGCAACAAAAATTTATTAAGTACTTATTTTGTTCCAGACACTGAATTAAGCACTAGAGATACAAATAAGTAAAAGATTCCTGCCTTCAAGGAGCTACCCATTTAATATAGAAAGGAAACACATAAAAGAAACTGAAAAGAGTAGGGTAGAAATAAAAGTACTATAATGAGCTATAATGTTAAAGTTAGGCAAGTTAAAAGTACAGTTAAAAAAGGAAAAAAAAAAAAAACAACTAGTAGGCCTAGGGCCCTCCCCAAAATAGAGTTAGGAAAAACACCTCCATAACAAGAGAAAGGAGTTGCAATGTCAAAGGGATGTGTAAGGTAAGGAGGAATAGGTCTTTCTTCAAAAGAAGAATGATCCAGATGCTTATGAAGATTCCAGATTGAGACTATAGCTAATTAACAATCCTGAAGTCAGGAAAGTAACAAGTTCAGTTAGTAAAGAAATGAAAACTGGCCAGCCTGTACTCCTCCCCAAAAACAAAGTAGTAATATACTAGGGTAGGGTAGAAAGTCAATTTGATTTTGAGGTGCACTTCTGGAATTTATAAGTCATGGGACTTGGTAAGTCAACTGGTCTCAATTTCCTCATCTGTTAAAAAAAATAATTGAAAATGTCCCTTGCCTACCAGCCCATATCTATTGGTCGAAATTTCATCATTCCTTGAAAACTAAACTCAACTACAATTTTCTTTATGCTATTTTCTCTGACTGTTTTCTCATTCCTTGAATTTTCACAGAAATTTGCATTTTTTCACTTCCAATATTACCATAGTATTGTGTACAGGTCTTTTATGTTTTTCCCGCAATTAAATCTTTTTTTTTCTTTTCTTTCCCCCAATTAAATCTTAAAAACCTTACCAAAAATCTCTTTGGTTTCATAGTTCTTATACCTTCACTTATACCTAACATAATGACTTTACCTGTATTATTAAGTGATTATTGACTAATGATTACGTCGTAGGATTGTTGTAAGAATCAAATATATAACCTATGTAGAGTGATCCATGAAACTCAAATTTTTCTAGCTTTTTTTTTTTCTGATGGGGAGTCTTCAACAAATAGCTATGGTGCTAATATTACTTTATATTTACTGGGTATACCTACATGGTATTGACATGGGTGCCATCCGCATGTCACAAATGTACTACTCAACAGCATTTTGGTCTCTATCTGTGTCTCAAGTATTTCTCTATTCCAATTCATCCTCCATTCCATTGGCAAAGTGATTTTCCTAAAGCTTGTTACCAGTGGTTAGTGGATCTTGAGTAATATATATATATATATTCAGTTCAAATACAGTATTGGAAACATACTACCTGTGTGACCTTGTACAAATCATATGACTTCTGTTTGCCTTAGTTTCCTCAACTTTAAAATAGTAATAAAAATAGCACTTGCCTCTCGGGATTATATTGAGGATAAAATGGGCTAATATTTATAAAGTATCTAGCACATTGACTAGAACATTTAAATATTTACTCCCAGCATTTCTCTTGCTATCAACCCCCTGGGGGATCGGATCATCAATGCCTTCTTCCCTGAGGGAGAGGACCAGGTAAACTTCCATGGATTCATGAGGACTTTGGCTCACTTTCGACCAATCGAAGATAATGAGAAAAGCAAAGATGTGAATGGACCAGAGCCACTCAACAGCCGGAGCAATAAACTACACTTTGCCTTTCGATTGTATGACTTGGATAAAGATGACAAGATTTCTCCAGATGAATTGTTACAGGTACTACGCATGATGGTTGGAGTGAATATTTCAGATGAGCAGCTGGGCAGCATCACAGATAGGACAATCCAAGAAGCTGACCAGGATGGAGACAGTGGCATATCCTTTACAGAGTTTGTCAAGGTTTTGGAGAAGGTGGACGTAGAGCAGAAGATGAGCATCCTATTTCTTCACTGATAGTTTGGGACCAAATTGTTCCTGACTGTCTTGCATTTAAGAAGTGGAACTTGAGTTCAATTTTCATCCCTACAACTTATAT
Organism: Sminthopsis crassicaudata; assembly: GCF_048593235.1. Taxonomy (NCBI): domain Eukaryota; kingdom Metazoa; phylum Chordata; class Mammalia; order Dasyuromorphia; family Dasyuridae; genus Sminthopsis; species Sminthopsis crassicaudata. Next base: position 318,263,858 of record NC_133617.1, on the reverse strand, counting down.
TTTTTTTCAGTTTTTCTGTAATTTACTTCTATACACATACTTTACAATCCAATGATATCAATCTTTTGAGAATCTGTCTCCTAATCTGATGCTTTTTTCCAGCTTCTATCCTTCATGCCTGAAATATTCTCTGTCATTAGCCTTGGCTTGCCCGGCTTTCTTTAAGATTACTCAGCTTAAATGTCATTTTCCTTGCGGATTTTCCTTTTTCCACCTGTTGTCCAGTATCTTCCTTATGAGAAGACCATTAATATATACTTATAAATATCATGTATATCCTGATTTTTGTGTACTGTGTCCCTCACTAGACCATTAGCTTCTTGAGAAGAGCCATATATTAATATTTGTTTTCAAGATAATTAACAATGACATATTTTAAGAAATATAATAGGGAACTGCTTAAATACCTTAGAACCATATAACAAAATAGAAATAAAAAAATTCACTGATCATCTTTCTATCCCTAAAGATGCCTGAAAATAAAAACTTGTTGTAATATTATTGCCAAATTATGGAGCTCCTATGTCAAAGTGAAAATATGGAAGCAGAAAAATTGCTTTTCAAACCATGAACATAGTGAGGATTTACAAGATTTAGCTACTACCACTTAAAGAAAAGAAATACTTGGAATATGTCATTCAGGAAGGCAAACAAGCTAGAATAACAACCAAGCTCATTCTACCAAGAAAAACTTAATATATTCCTTCAAGACAAAAATTATATTTAATTAAATAGAGGACTTCCAGATATCCTTCCTGAAAAGAAAATCTGATAATGAACACATGACTCAATAAAGGCAAAAAAGGGCAAACATAAGTGATAATTCAAGAAAAACTTAACTAAACTGTTTATAATTCCACACTGGAACATGACAAACATAATCTTTAAGAGGATTACTATCTATTATTAGTGCATTTATAAAAAGATTACTTAGACAAAAAAGATTGTTATAAATTTATTATGGTGGAATGATTTCAAAAGAACTGATAAAGAGGAATATGTTAGGAGAAGGGAAAGAAAGGAATAATAGGGGAAATGATTTTGCAAACAGAGACATATGAAAAGTTTTTAGAGTAGAGGAGAAAATTAAAGAACGTAGTCAAGACTTGAACCTCCCTTCCATCTCAACTGGTTCAAAGAGTAAAGAAAAACCTATATTGGTTCATTTATAGATACACCACACAGTCAGTTGGATATATAAATCTTCTTAGTCATAAGTGAAATACAAAGGGGCAGGTTAAGAGACATGGCAGATGTTGACAAAAGGGAGGGCAAATTAAGAGACACTGCAGTCAGAAATAAAACAAACTCTGTAAGATGGGCATGGTTTAAAAAAAATAGAGAGGGAAGGAGGAAAGATAAAAAAGAGAACAGGATCAAAGGAAACAAAGTTAACATTCACAAATGGGAATGGGGTGAATTCACCCATAAAATGGAACCAGATAACAAAAAGGATTAGAAGCTAGGAACTAGAATCCCCCAATACCTTGTTTACAAAAATGCACTTGAAGCAGAAAGATTACATGGAGTTAACAAAAGGGTGAAAGGACACTTTAGAAGACCTGATTATGCTTCAGCTGAAATATAAAATGATAGAAATAGCAATCACCATCTCATACAAAGAAAAACCAAAAGTAGACCTAATTAAAAGAAGTAAGTAGGGAAACTACATTTTGCCAAAAAAGCACCATAGACATTGAAGTAATATCAATATTAAACAAATGACATAGTATATTAATTTTGAAATGACAAATTAAATAAATTATAAGAGGAAGTGGACAGAAAAACAATAATAGTAACTGATCTCCATATAGCCCTTCAGAATTGGTAAATATAACCAGAAAATTAATTAGAAAGAATTTAAGGAGATGAATAGAATTTTAGAAAAGGTCAATGTAACACACTTTTGGAGAAAACTGAATGGGAACAAAAAGGAGTATACAATTTCTGAGTTAAAGATTGCATCTTCACAACAAGGGAATGCAAGTGTGTTAGGGCATTAAAAACATTACAATCAAATGCAAAAATATTAAATGCACCCTTTTCAGAACACACAAATAAAATTTACATTTAAGAAAGGGTATGGAAACCAGATTCAAAGCTCATAAAAATTAAAAATTCTAATGCTAAAGAAAAAATATATCAAAGAACAAATCATAGAAACAATCAATAATTTCATTAAAGATAATGACAAAAATGAGATAACATGCCAAAATTTGTGGAATACAGCCAAACCAGTAATTAAAGGAAAGATTATATCTCTAAAGGCTTATAGCAATTAAATACACAAATATAAGATTGGCAAAAAAAAAAAACCCTAGAAAAAGAACAACTCAAAAATCCTCAATGAAATACCAAAATAAAAATGATGAAAATCAAAGGAAAAGTCAATAAATTTTAAAGAAAAAAGGAGCTAATAAGTAAAACTACAAGTTTTATGCAAAATTCAAAGCATTTTGTAATTATGATTTAAAAAAGAAAGAAAAGGGTTAATGTATCAACAAAGAAGATTAAATTAAAACCATTATCAAGAGAAAATTTGTCCAATTTAAGCCAAGAAAACTGACAAATGAAATAGATATGCCAATCTAGGGAATTTATATTTTTATAAGTGAAATTTATGTTTATATGTCTCTTTTAGAAAAAAATAAATAAAACAAACCATAAATAAATTGCTCCTTAGAGAAATCATATCACATGGATTTTCAAGTGCATTTCAAGTAAATTCTAACAAATTATTAGAGAATAATTCCAATACTATGTATGGGGAAAAGAGATTAAAAATAAATCTAGCAAATTCCTTTTATAATCCATAAATGGATTCCATATTTAAGCCAGTGACAGCAAAAACATAAAAATAAAACTATAAACATATTTCACTGAGAAACATAGATTAAAATATTAAATAAAATATTAGTAAGGAGACTATAGAAATACATCATGAAAATAAGAGACTATTATCAGGTGGATTTTTTAACAGAAATGCAGAGCCAGCTCAATACTAGAAAAACTGTAAATATAATTGACTACAACAATAAAAAACAAAAATAAATTAATAAAAATCATAGCATTACAACATAACTATTTAAAAACACTTTTGACAATATTGCATACATTCCTTTTAAAAATATCACAAAACACAGGAATAAGAGATACTTTAAAAAATATGTAGTTAAATAAAATACTGGGGAGGAGGGAAAAAGGGAAAAGGAAAGAGAATAGTATAATTAAGGGTTAATAAGATGGCAGAAAATACTGAAATAGTAGTTTTATCCATAAGTGTGACTAGGGTGAACTCTCCCATAAAATGTAAGCAAGGTAGCAGACTGTATTTAAAGTAAGAATCCTACAATATGTTGCTTACAAGAAACACATTTAAAGCAGAGTGAAACATACATAGCAAAGGTGTAAAAGGCTGGAGCAGAAATTATTATGCTTCAAGCGAAGTAAAAAAAAGCAGGGGTAGCCATCCTCATTTCAGATCAAGCAAATAAAAAATTGATCTGATTAAAAGAGATAGCGAAGGAAATTATATTTTGCTAAAGGGTACCATAGAAAATGAAGCAATATCAAGACTAAATATATATACACCAAGTAGTATAGCATCTAACTTCCTAAAGGAGAAATTAAAAGAGTTGCAAAAAGAAATACACAGCAAAACTATAATAGTGGGAGATCTCAACCTTGGTCTCTCAGAACTGCATAAATCAAACCATAAATTAATAAGAAAGAAGTTAAAGAGGTAAATAGAATACTAGAAAAAACTAGATATGATAGGTCTCTGGAGAAAGTTGAGGCAGTTCATGGAACCTATACAAAACATGATCACAGATTATAGAAGTAAAGACCTCAACACCAAATATAGAAAGGCATAAATAGTAAATTCATTTTTTTTCAGATCATGATGCATAAAAATTTCATTCAATAAAGAGCCAAGGAAAATAGACCAAAAAGAAGGAAACTAAATAATCTCATCTTAAAGAATGAAGGGGTGAAACAGCAAATCATAGACACAATCAATAATTTCATCCAAGAGAATGGCAATAATGAGATAACATGTCAAAATTTGAGTGATGCATCCAAAGCAGTAATAAGTAGAAATTTTATATCTCTAGAAACTTACTTGCATAAAATAGAGAAAGAGAAGATCAATAAATTGGGCTTGCAACTTTAAAAAGCTAGAAAAAGAACAAATTAAAAAACCCCAAAATGAAAATCTAAAAATGAAGCAGAGAACAATAAAATTGAAACTAAAAAAAGCTATTGAATTAATAAGTAAAACTAAGATTTGGTTTTATGAAAAAAAACAAAATAGATAAACCTTTAGTTAATTTGATAAGACAAAGTAAAGAGGAAAACCAAATTATTAGTCTCAAAAATGAAAAGGGAGAACTATCCAACAATGAAACAGAAACTAGAGCAATTATCAGGAGTTACTTTGCTCAACTTTATGCCAATAAATTTGACAACCTAAGTGAATTAGAGGAATACCTACAAAAATAGAATGCTCAGATAAACAGAAGAGGAAATAAGTTATTTAAAAATTCCCATTTTAGAAAAATAAATAGAACAAACTATTAAATCAACTCCTTAAGAAAAAAAAAATCCCCAGGAACAAATGGATTTATATGTGAATTCTACCAAACATTTAAAGAACAATTAACTCCAATATTATATTTAAACTATTTGAAAAAATAGGCAATGAAGGACACCTGCCAAACTCCTTTTATGATACAGACATGGAACTGATACCTAAGCCAGGTAAGACAAAAACAGAGAAAGAAAATTATATCCCAAATTCCCTAATGAATATTGATGCAAAAATCATAAACATAATATTAGCAAACAGATTACAGATAATAATCCCCAGGATAATACACCATGACAAAGTAGGATTTATACTAGGAATGCAGGGCTGATACAATATTAGGAAAACTATTAACATAATTGACTATATCAATAACTAAATGAACAAAAAACATATGATTATCTCAACAGATGCAGAAAAAGCATTTGATAAAATCCAACACCCATTCAAATTAAAAACAATAGAGAACATAGGAATAAATGGATTTTTCCTTAAAATAATCAGTAGCATCCATTTAAAACCATCAGCAAGCATTATATGTAAAGGGGATAGACTAGAACCACTCCCAATAAGATCAGGGGTGAAATAAGGTTGCCCACTATCATCATTGCTATTCAATATTATATTAGAATTGCTAGCCTTGGCAATAAGAGATGAAAAAGAGATTAAAATAATGAGAATAGGTAATGAGGAAACCAAATTATCACTCTTTACAGATGATATGATGGTAAACTTAGAGAACCCCAGAGAATCAACTAAAAAGCTATTAGAAGTAATCTATAACTTTAGCAAAGTTTCAGGATACAAAATAAATCCACATAAATCATCATCATTCTTACACATCACTAACAAAATCCAACAGCAAGAGATACAAAGAGAAATTCCACTTAAAATAATTGTAGATAGTATAGAATATTTGGGATTTTATGTGCGAAGGGACAGTCAGGAACTATACGAGCAAAACAACAAAACATTTTCCACACAAATAAAGTCATATTTAAACAATTGGAAAAATATCAAGTGCTATAGGGTAGGTCAAGCAAATATCAGAAAGATGACAATACTCCCTAAACGAATCTATTTATTTAGTGCTAAACCAATCAAACTCCCAAGAAACTATTGTTCTGAACCAGAAAAAAATAAAAACGAAATTCATATGGAAGAACAAATGATCAAGAATTTCAAAGAAATTAATGAAGAGAAAAGCAAATGAAGGTGGTCTAGCTGTTCCAGATCTAAAACTATATAATAAAGAAGTGGTCATCAAAACCATTTGGTACTGGCTAAGAAATAAATTAGCTGATAAGTGGAATAGATTGGTCTCACAGAACAAAGTAACCAATGACTATAACAATCTAATTTTTGACAAACTAAAAAGTCCTACCTTTTGCAATAAGAATTCACTATTTGACAAAAACTACTGGGAAAATTGGAAACTAGTATGGCAGAAAGTAGATATAGACCCACACCTAACAATGTATACCAAAATAAGGTTGAAATGGATTCATGATCTAGACATAAAAATGATACTATACACAAATTAGAAGATCATATAATAGTTTACTCTCAGATTTGTTGAGGAGGAAGGAATTTGTTACCAGAGAAGAACTAGAGATCATTATTGAGCATATAATAGATAATTTTGATTATATTAAGTTAAAAAGTTTTTTTTTTTGTTTTTACAAACAAAACTAATGCAGACAAAATTACAAGGGAAGCAATAAACTGGGAAAACATTTTTTACATCCAAAGGATCTGATAAAGGCCTCATGTCTAAAATATATAGGGAATTGACTCAAATTTATAATAGTTCCAGTTATTCTCTAATTGATAAATGGTCAAAAGATAGGAGCAGACAATTTTCAGATGATGAAATTTAAACTATTTCCACTCATATGAAAGTGTTCCAAATCATTATTGATCAGAGAAATGCAAATCAAGACAACTCTGAGATATCACTACACACCTGTCAGATTGGCTAAGATAACAGGAAAACATAATGATGCATGTTGATAGGGATGTGGGAAAACTGGGACACTAATACATTGTTGGTTAACGAATAGTTTCATTTCGTTTCAATTGGTTTCAATTGGTGAATGGATCCAACCATTCTGGAGAGCAGTTTGGAACTATGCTAAAAAGTTATCAAACTGTGCATACCCTTTGATTGAGCCATTGTTTCTATCGAGATTATATCCCAAAGAGTCAAAAGGAGGGAAAGGGACCCACATGTGCAAAAAATGTTTGTGGCAGCCCTTATTGTAGTGGCAAGAAACTGGAAACTGAGTGGATACCCATCAATTGTAGAATGACTGAATAAATTATGGTATATGAATGCTATGGTGTACTATTGTTCTGTAACAAATGACCATCAGGATGATTTCAGAGAGCCTTGGAGAGACTTACATGAACTGATGCAGAGCCTTGGAGAGACGTACATGAACTGATGCAAAGTAACATTCTGGCACATACAGGTCCCTTTCCTTTCTTTAAGATCTCTTTGGAATATAAGCCCAGTAGTAACACTGCTAGGTCAAAGGGTATGCACATTTTGATAACTTTTTGAGCATAGTTCCAAATTGCTCTCCAGAATGGCTAGATGTGTTCACGGTTCCACCAACAATGTATCAATGTCCCAGTTTTCCCACATTCCCTCCAAGATTCTGCATTATTTTTCTCTGTCATTCTAGCCAATCTGACAGGTGTGTAGTGGTATCTCAGAGTTGTCTCAATTTGCATTTTTCTGATTAATAATGACTTGGAGCATTTTTTTATATGGCTAGAAATAATTTAAATTCCTTTGTCTGAAAATTGTCTGTTCATATCCTTTGATCATTTATCAATTGGAGAATGGCTTATTTTCTTATAAATTAGAGTCAATTCTCTATATATATTTGGAAATGAGGCCTTTATCAGAACCTTTGACTGTAAAAATGTTTTCCCAGTTTATTACTTCCCCTCTAATCTAGTTTGCATTAATTTTGTTTGTACAAAAACTTTTCAATTTGAAATAATCAAATTTTTCTATTTTGTAATCAATAATGATCTCTAGTTCTTTAGTCATAAATTCCTTCCTCTTCCACAGGTCTTATAGGTAAAGTAGCCTATGTTCTTCTAATTTATTTATAATCTCATTCTTTATGCCTAGGTCATGAACCCATTTTGATCTTATATTGTCCTTGGTGTATGGTGTTAAATGTAAGTCAATGCCTAGTTTCTGCCATACTAATTTTCAATATTCCCAGCAATTTTTATCAAACAGTAAGTTCTTATCCCAAAAGCTGGGGTCTTTGGGTTGGACATGGCTCTTTTCAAAATGAAATGATTCAGGCCAATTCCAATGATTTTGTGATGAAGAGAGCCATCTACACTCAGAGAGAGGACTGTGGAAACTGATTGTGGATCACAACAGTATTTTCACTCTTTTTGTAATTATTTGCTTATATTTTATTTTCTTTCTCATTTTTATCCTTTTTGATCTGATTTTTTGTATAAGATAATTGTATAAATATGTGTGCACATATTGGATTTAACATATAATTTTACCATGTTTAACATATTGGATTACTTGCCATCTAGAGGATAGATAAAGAGAAGGTGGAGAAATTGAAACAGAAGGTTTTGCAAGGTCAGTGTCTAACAATTATCCATGCATATATTTTGAAAATAAAAAGCTTTAATAAAAAATTTACAGTGTGATTTTGAGGTAATTAAAATGTTTATGGAAATGATTAATATTTATGTATATATATATGTACACAAAAAAGATATACACATATGTTTACATATACATATACATGTTCACATCTGTTTATATGCCCCAGAAATTAAGGGATTATCTAGGATTTTGGATTATAAACAGTTAAAAATAACTTGTTATAGTATCTCCATTAGTTAGTCAATCAGTTTGATATATTCATTTCAGGTCTGATTGAGACTTAAACAGAATCTTACAGCATTCATTCTTTGAGTTCCCTTATAATCAAACACATAGTTTTGTAAGGCACATATGATCAGTGATGTTATTTGAACCACAAAACAATTTTCTATCCCAACTATAGAATTACTTATTATGCTTTATACAACCAAATAAGATAATTGATTTCTTTTTCACATTGAGTAATGAAATTTCAGAAAATCCATCTTAAAAGCTAAGACTTATTTCTGCCTTGTCAATTTTTTTTTGCACAATGAATAGCAATGAGTCACCTAATATACACAATTATCAAAAATAGCTACATTACTAATCCTACTTTGGCTAAATGGAACTCCAAGAGAGTTAAACTTTGACTATTTGTATTCCCTCATCAATTCTGTAAAAAAAACTTTTTCCTGAGAGTACCACTTTTTGTTAAGGTGAAAGAGAACTGGAACTGAAGATTAATACCATTAGACTTTGATTTTTTTCTAAGGCCTGTCATATACAAACGTGCTTTAATTTTGAGTTTTTGTATCATGAGAATTGGTATATAATAGTGCCATCCCTGAATGTACTAGCTATAACATGAAAAGTTAAACCCACAGTGTGCAAATACTGAATCTTTTTCTCTGCCAGAAGTTATTAAAATTCAAGACAAAATGCATTAATGTATTTGAAGGGAATAAGCTGAAGGACTTTTTCTCATTCCTAAAATTCATATATTTCCTCTAGCAGAGATAGATCAAACATATTACTGCAGCCTGCCTAGAAACTATTCCATTCCAAATATTTATGCAGTATTGTTTGGTTTGGTTAATGATGAATGACTTTGAATGCTACCATTAACTGAAGAAGTAGTATTATAACTCAACCACAGCAGACATAAATAGCAAAAATAGTTTTGATATGTTAAAAAAAACAACCTTGCACTTTTTATAGTTGGAGTACTGTTGGCAGAAAGAAATCTAATAAATAAGAATTAAAATTAAAATTACATCAGATATCCTTCAATCTATTAATACCTTGTAGTTTAATGATAGCACTGATACCTTAAAGTGACTGGTCCCCTTGTCAAGATGTTTATGCTATTGGATGACACTCAGCTGTGTCTCCTAACATGGACATGTTATTCCTTCCTAATAGTTTTGATGGTTTTGAAGCACTAACTAAAATCAATGGCAATAAAAGTTTGAAATTGCATTATGGTTTTGGAGGGCAATAGAAAATTTGATCCATATCTTTCTACTTCCTTGATTACTCCCCTGTTATTTTAGGTACATGTGGAAAGACAGTATACATAGGCTGTGTCTACAAAGGAATAGTAGATCAAGATAACTGACTGAACTAACATTTTTTTTCATTATTTGCAAAGTTAATAAGCAGCTTTTCAATATCTACATTAAAAGCCCTGATAAAGATATTAAATGAGACAAGCCAGAGGATGTAGCCCTAAGGCACAGTATTAAAGACCACCCTCAAGTTAACTTTCATCAGTATTCATTTGGGGACAGTCATTCAATCAGTTACAACTTCAGCTAATTATATGATAACCCAGTCACATTTTCCCTTCTTATCCACAAGGTTACAACATTTAATTATCTTCCTAAAGGTGATAGCATTCTCTTGTTTATAAGTCTACAATCCTTGAATTAAAAAATGAAACCAGATTATTTAGCAAGATTTTTTTATTAACTCATGTGTTCACTGCTTCCCATTATAAGTAATAACAATAATCCATTCTAAAATTTTACCAGAAATTGCTATCACAAGATATATCATTTGCAGAATCTATCTTCTACCTTTTTAAAATATTGAAATCCTTTCCTTGCTTCAGACTGGCAACAACACATTTACATTTGGATTGAAGTAATATGGACTTATTTCTAGCAATTTAATGTTCCAATTATATCCTCAATTATTATTTTATTTAATTTCTCAGTATGGCACAAAATAATTTTTGATTTGGATTTGAAAGAAAATAATTCATATTCTAGTTGAATATCTGCATCATCTTGGACAAGCCATCTGCACATTGTTTAGTCCCTTTTAGTGGTTTCTAAAGTGGAAATGACAAAACAAAAATTACTATGAGAGAGTTTATACTTTAAAATAAGTAAGAGAAGGTAGAGACAAAATGTAGTGAAGACAGGAACTTGCCTCAGGTCTCCTCGAAACCCCTCCAAATAATGACTCTAAATATATTCTAGAACTGCCAAAAAGATGGAGTGAAATAATTTCCAAAGCCCAAGACAACTTAGAAAGACAACAAGAAAGATTTGTTCCATAAGCGTGAAAATGATGCACAGCCCACAGCAAGGCTGTGCCATTGTAGCCTTGGTGCCAGAAAACTAAGAGCAGCCTTTGTGAGACGCTGAATCACGAGCAACTAAGGCAGTTTCTGGAACTCTCAGGCCACATATAGTAAAGGGTCAAACAACTGGTCAGAAGGAAATTACAGGAATCTCTTTGCTAGCACTGAAGTAAGGATCTGTTGGTTTGTCCATACTCAGATCTGGGTTGTAATCCTGAAAGACAGTGCTAGAACAGGAGCACTAGCATACTGGAACTAGAAGATGGACCAGGGCAGAAAAGAGTGCTTGTGGTTACTCACACAACAGAGCACAGGCCAGAAGAGAAGTAGACATTATCTTTCCTTAGAATCATACCACCTTGGAAAAACTGAAAACTTACAGGTCCTTAAAAGTATCTCTGAAAAACAGCTGCACAAAGCTCTTGAAGCTTAGGACAGTGAACCTTCCACCCTGAAAGCAGAGTCTTCTTTAACAAAGAGTTAAAAGTCAAATAACAGAATGGAAAAATGAGGAAATAAGAAAAAAAAAAAAAAAAGATCTGGATTATGCAAAGTTACCATGGTGATAAGGAAGATCAACATATATATTCAAAAGATAACAAAGTCAAAGCTTCTATATGCAAAACTTCCAAAAATACATAAATTGAGGGTTCTGCTGGTCCAGAGCTAATTCAGAGGCTGGATTTGCTAATTAGTCTGAGGGTTGTAGGAGAAGATCAGAAAGAAACTTATGTTATTTCTGCCATCTTGGCTCTGCCCCCCCTCAATTGACTCAAATTTATAATAGTTCAAGCCATTCTCCAATTGATAAATTGTCAAATAATATGAACAGACAATTTTCAGATAAAGAAATTGAAACTATTTGTAGTTACATGAAAATATACTCCAAATCACTATTGATCAGAGAAATGTAAATTAAGACAACTCTGAGACACCCCTTCACACCTGTCAGATTGGCTAAAATGACAGGAACAAATAATGATGAATTTTGGAGGAGATGTGGGAAAACTGGGATACATTATTGGTGGAACTTTGAACGGATCCAACCATTCTGAAGAGGAGTTTAGAACTATGCTTAAAAAGTTATCAAACTGTGCATACCCTTTGACCCAGCAGTGTTTCTACTGGGTTTATATCCCAAAGAGATCTTAAAGGAGGGAAAGGGATACACATGTGCAAAAATGTTTGTGGCAGCCCTCCTTGTAGTGGCAAAAAACTGGAAACTGAATGGGTGCCCATTAATTGGAGAATAGCTTAATAAATTATGATATATGAATGCTGTGGAATACTATTGTTCTATAAGAAATGACCAGCAGGATGATTTCAGAGAGGCCTGGAGAGACCACATGAACTGATGCTAAGTGAAATGAGCAGAACCAGATCATTATACATGGCAAAAAGAAGATTAGGCAATGACCAATTCTGATGGACATGGCTCTCTTCAACAATGAGAGGATTCAAACCAGTTCCAATTATTCAGTGATGAAGAGAGCCATCTACACCCAGAGAGAAAACCATGGGAACAGAGTGTAGACCACAACATAGCTTCTCACTCTCTCTGTTGTTATTTGCTTGTATTGTGTTTTCGGTTAAGGATTATCCCTAAATGTAGGGTCAATTCTCCTAGAGCCTCCACAGCTGTGAATCATAACACTTGAAGGAGTTGCAAAACAGCCTTTACTAACACAAATGTTCCTTGTGGATTTGGGATGAAATAAGTTGGAGGCAAGAGGGAAGAGGAGAAAGGTCAGACAACTCAACTGCCTTTCAGTTTCCTTGTGTCATCATCATTCTCTCACATGAATTGATCAATTCTACAGGTCTGAGTTAGACCTCCAGCAGGTCATATTAAATCTGAATAAGAATGGTTAATAGACATGTTTTGTGATGATATACTGAAGTAAGTCTTTGAATCCCCAAATCTTACTATACTTTGGGTAAAGACAAAATGAAGAATTCTGTGTTTTACCTAGCAATGTTAACAGCATTTATAACTTGTTATTGTTATGTACATTTTCTACATATAATAACAAAATATCAATCTTAATGCCTTAAGAGAATAATAAATGATATTATCCATAAAAAGAATTGTTTAAAATTACTAAAATAAATACATATTAATCCCCCCCCAAAATTAAAAAAAGAAAAACAATTCTTTTTTGCATAGAAATGATAAAATTACACATAAGAAGAATGTTGTCTCTATAGTTTGTCCAGATGATAGCAAAACCTTTAATAAAATATCATTGTCTTATGAAAAAGGAATACATGAATTGGAAAATAATCTAATCAGATATATTTAGAGCTAGTTGGATAGCTAGATTCAAGGAGAGGTTGTAATAGTAGTCAACCCTTATCACTGCATTCTTTATAGCTCTGGATACCATAGTTTAATGAGGACATATCAGAAGGTAACCTAGGAAGTGAAGGATCCATGTCATATGAAAATCATTTCAAGGAATTGTGCTGTTCAACCTGGGGAAGAAAAGCTTGGTGTGGGGACCAAACAGAAAATGACTGTCTACAAATATTTGAAGACGTAGTGTGTAGTAGAGGGATTAAAGTTGTCTATCTTGCCTCAGTGAACAGCACTAGCAGTAATTTGTGCAAGATAAAAAGAGACCTTGATGGCAAGAAAAATAACAAATGTCACAACAAAGAATTTTCCTAAAGTTTTGAGCTCCACAAAAGTGGAAAGCAAATGACACAATGATTTGTCCTCTTTGGTGATCTTTAAATGGAGATTAGATGACCACTTGTTTGAGGTAGATGGTAGCAGAAAGGGCACAGTGTTGAGTCAAGAATTTAAATTCAGCCTCAGATATACAATTAATTACAAAATCCTGAGCAAATCATCTAATCTTTGTTTACTTCAGTGTCCCCAATCATAAGCAAAAATAGCAACATCCTCTTCACAAAATTGGTGTTAAGATCAAATGAGATGATATTCCTACAAACAGCTTAGCATAGTGCCTGGAAAGTAATAGGTGCTATATATTTCTTCAGTCTCTTTCCTTATACGTTATAGTGAAGATTTCTTTCATTTGTACATTACACAAAAGTCAACTTATGTGATTCTGTAATGCTTTCTCATTTGTAAAGTGATGGAGTTGGACTCCATCACCTTTATGGTGTTTTCTAGCTTTAAATCTTTGAATTATTTCAAACTGAAACTGATTCTCTATAAAGAATTCCAAAACTTAATAGATAATGATTTTCTACTTCTTTTCTGTAATCCATCCATCCATCCAACTAGCCAGTCATCCACATGGCAGACCTAATCCATTCCTATCCTTTTTCTTGACTTCAGGAAAATTTTAAAGTAAAAATCCTTCTTATTGTGCTTATATTTGAATGTGAGTGAGTATGTTTTGACCTCATAGTGGAATTTGGATTTTAAGATACTATTGTAAAAAAACATTCAAATACATACCACTCATTTATCTTTGGTCACATGTCTCTGATTTCATATTATATATAGATATAGATAGATACAGATATGGATATAGATAGATATAGATATGTATAGATAAATAGATATGGATAAATGAAGATATTTCTATTTCTATCTGTATCATCTATCTATCTATCCAAATTTTCACTTAAGTTCTTTTTGTAGCCAGAATAATTTCTCTTGATGTTCAACCTCAGCTGACTAATTTTGTTATTATGACCTCACATTTTTTGATCATCTTTTGTTTTCCTCCTTTGTCATTTTTCTTCTGATAGTTTAGAATATGGGATCAACTGTATCTTTTCCATAATATGTCTTCCTATACCTAATCACGATCACTACCACCCTCTTTGTTTACTATGAATGAAGTAACATATTTCATTTCCCCATCATTTTCAATACTTCCAATATTTGGTTAGAATTCAATTTTTCCTTTGGCATTTTCCCTTTCATCTGAAAGGTGAAACTGTAGAAAAATTACAGCAGTTTATCAGCTGCTTTGCTTTTAGTGGAAAGATTCCCAGATAAGATTTCTGGCTAAGTGGAGATTCTCATCAAAAATGACCTTGGCATTCTGTTATTATTCTTTAATCTATATCAGGAACTTATCATCCATAGCCTGCTTATGTAGTTTATAGCACATTTACAGAGGTAGTATTTTAAACTTTGTTTTCCTTTTTGTAATATGAATCTTGCCTCAAGTTTTACAGATTTTCTTATATTCTTCAGATAATTTTCTTTATTTCTATCAGATTGTTGTTTTGACTTATTTCCCAATAAGAAATAGGCTTCCACTTAAATATCCATTTTAAATATTTATTTACTTTCTAATCCTAAAATTCCAACTTAAAAAAATCTGAAGACACAAATGTTGTCTTATCAACGGCTTTCTCCTATGAATTTTTCATTCTATTCTGCATTAGATTCTTTGTTTTATTTTATATCAGTTGCTAACTGTGATGTTTATATTAACAATTATATCTGACTTTTTATTTATCTGCCTAAATTTTCTGTTGAAAATGTAAGCCTTTTTGTTGATATAATTAAGTTTTCTGCCATTTCAATATTTTGGTATTTTTGTTTGTATTCCAATAAAGTAAATAGTCTTCAATCAAATTTTATTTTGTGTAATCTTATTTTCATATTAGTTACAAAATAACACTTTCTTTGCCCTCCTCCTTTTTCAACTTTGTACCCCAAACTCTTCAGTCCTTTCAGGTTTCATTAAAGAGATTATGGTTATGAGTTATGAATTATGAGTATGAGAAGTCAGTTTTATTCAGAAAGTTTGACAAGTATCATCAGCAAGACTTTTGTCAAATTTGAGATGCACATGATAACATTTTCCACAAAATGAAGAATCAATAGTCGTGAAAACAGAACTGGTATAAAAAAATAAGTTCGACAATTGAGACTGAAAAAGAATATAAAACGTTTTATCTCTGTAGGTAGGGGTAGATTCTAAATTTCCTCAGAATGGAAGCTGGAATGTTGTATCTAGGTTGATATGATGAGAATCTGCACCAAGGTAAGACAGTGTCATAAGAGAGGAGACAAAGGGGGGGGACATTCTGAAAGTAAAGTCTATATGCCCTAGTATCAGATTGGATTTGGAGTGAAAGAATGATAGGTTATATGTATATAGTGCTAACGACATTTCCATTTAGAAATCTGAGAACAAGCACTTGAATAAAATTAATAAAGGTAATTATTTGTACACATAAATCAATATCACCGAGCTATTCTGATTATCGCTCTCATGATATCTTTTACAGTAATGAGATCACACTGCTCCCCTAGATGTTTCCATATAATAAATATATCCTTTATTTATGAAACCTAAAATTAAATTTTAAAGTCAGAAAGTATTACTTTTTATTTCTATTGGTCAACTTCCCTAAACATTTAGTTCTACTGACCAATAAGGCCCTATCTAGCACAATCTTTTTTTATCATTTGTCATTGCTTAATAAAGAATATAGGGGAGTATCATAATGATCATGAGAACAAGAAAGACACAACTAAATGGATTCGGAAGGAAGAGGAGAGATTGACATTAAGTGCAAAAATAAGTTGAAGCATAAGGGAAATAAGAAGTCCAATGATAGGTCAACAAGTGGCTAAAATGGATTATGGTTTATTCTCTTCTTTATATTACTGTGCCAAATGTTCTATTTAGTGCATAGCCTTCCAATGAGTATGACCCTCACAGTCTTATTCTTAATTTATTTCTCTAGCCTAGATATACAAGGAAAGAAGATCAATTAACCCCTCCTTTCCTAATCGACTTTTATTTATACACACTCAAATCATGTTTCTAAGTGTTGTAGTCTCAAACCCGACTTTGACTTATAAACAAAAAGTAGTTTCTTGCATTGCTTGGAGGATCTCTTTTCTGGCTAGATTTAAGGTCCACAGAATCATTCCAAATACTACTAATGAATTGGCTTTTAGGGGGCTCAGGCTAGAAATACTGGTTAAATTACTTGGGACCAGTCTCTTAGTTTTCTGAACCTATAATAGAACATAGGCTTGTAATCTCTAGCCTCTCTAGGTCATCCACTATATAATTTTCTAAAGCCCAAGTCATATTATATCTCTACTCAAGAATATTCAACAGCTACTATTACTACTAGAATAAAAATCCAAACAATGTTATCCACAAAGATGGACCCTGTCCACCTTTCTCAACTTATTCCCCTTTATACCTCTTACAATCCAGTCAAAGTTGACCTACTTGTAGTGCCTCAAACTGATCTTAATATTCTCTGCCTCTCTGCTTTTGCATAGGATTTCTCTAATTGATATGTGTTTCCTCCTCGATTTCCCTCTTAGAATAGCTGGAATCTTTCAAGGTATATATGCCTCTATCCCAGAGGACGCCTTTCTCTAATTCAACAATTTCTTTCTCAAGTTATCACATGCATTATATGCTCTATTACCCAAGGGGAATAAAACTCCTCTGGAGGTAAGGTTTTATTTAATTTAGTTTTGTTTTTTTATATCCCCTGTATCTAGTAGTTTTGAGCATGGTACATGATTACTAGGTGTTTGATGTCTTACATAGGATACTTTCATTTTTGTACTGTTCAAATTTCCTAAATAGAAAGCATGGCTTAGACTTTTACCCTACATTGCTTATATCTCATCTGTGTTACCCAGTTCAAGAAGACTTATTGCCATTCTGTGTCTGCTTTTAGCTCCCTATTCTACACTCTACTGGCAGGAGTGATTTAGGTAGATTTGCCATTTTTAGGGGTTGGTTGCATAGAATAACATAACTGCTCAACTCTCAATTTTTTTAAACTACCCAATAATATTTTTAAATTTATAGTTAATAGCATATAGAAAGATGGAATTAGGAAAAGTTGAGATCAAGTCATACATACAAAATATGTGACTTTGGGAAAGCCAGTAAACATTTTAGTGCTCTTGAATACTTTGCTATTTAAGAATAAGAATTACAAAGAAATGATTGATTTTCATCAGAGATTGGCCCATGCTAAGAAGTCTCAAACCACATACATTATATCATTGCTATCATTATGATTAAAATGATTAAAATTTAACTCAGGGGATTATTACTTGTAATTCTCTTTGCCTAATACTTACTATTAGTGTAATTTGACTGAGTCACTTAAATATTCTGTGTCTCATTTTCCTCATTTGCAAAATTATAATTTTGAACCAGATGACCTCTGAACCTTCTTTCTCTCTTAATTCTGTTATAACTTCATCTGTATATCTATAATATATTCCATCAAGGATAACAAAGAAAATATGCAAATTAATATGCCAAAGTATACCTGTATTTTTATGATCAACGTAATTATCATCAAGAAAGGCATATGTTTTAACCACTATTCATACTGTTATAACTAACAGCTTATTATGACTTCCATATCTAATATGTCTATTTTTATGATATGTGAAAAATATAGCTGCATCTTGTTAAATTAAATTAGGTACCACACACAGTTTCAGCAATTCATGTAATTGCTCTGTAATTTTGAAAATGTGTATAATAAGAAGGCACAAATGACATAAAGCTCATTTTTATGTAAACATAGTAATTAATACAGAAATCTCAAACTCTCCCAACTGTCAAAATCAATATGCTTATAAACTTAGGAATGTCCTGGATTACTGCCTTGAAAGACTTAGAAGAAATTAGGTAATCAGCTTTCAGTACAATAAATATATTCATAAGGCATGCAAATGAGATTCAGGAGGTATTATATAACAAATGTTCAAGGATATGATACTATGAGTCACCATTTATTTTTTTTCCTCAGGATAATAAAGAAGACTAATTGTGACCATGCTCATTTAAAAAAGAGAAAAGAAAAGGCAAATGATCTTAGTATAAAAGAATAAAAGCTGGTAGGTTGTTCACATCTTGTCTATTCCCTTTTCCTTTGGGCACAATTCTATTCTTATGTGCTCTTCAAACTCGAATTGCACTGAGTATTTGACTCCTCTTTCAGATTCTTTGAAACTACTAGGCACCACTAATGATTAAGCAGTATTCAAACAAAATTTTTCCCTGCTTTTAAGTGAACTTTTTTTTTTTAATTTACTGACTTAATTTACCTTTTTCAGAGAATCTTTCTTGAATCCTCTAAAGCTCAAAGACACAAATTTATTTTCCTTGTGTCTCTTTTCCAGGATATGCTGCTACTTAAATTTTCACTTTTATATTGAAATTATTATTAAGTATAATGTTAACTCACATTTGTCAGGTAAATTTATGCAATAGGGATTAAGATTTAGGAATTTTGCACTTAGGAAATAGTATGTGCTGAGAGCAACTTTTTTAATATTATTAGGCTGGGGTGTTAGTTTCTAGTTCCATACCAAGCAAGACACCTACCTCTCTTTTGAGCAACTTCTAGCTTCCATTGTTCTCCCACACCCCGGTGTCACAAACAAAGAGTTGCAGATAACTTCAAGACCAGATTTAATATCTATTATATTTCAGCCATTGTAATTAGCACAGAGGGTGTGTGGGGGTTAAATGTACTAGTTTTTGCCCATAAGGAGCTTATAGTTGGGAGGTTCAGGAAAACTCTAACATAGAGGTCACATATGAACTATGTTTTCAAAGGAAGAAAGGGAACTTTAATTCAGAGATTTATATATCGAGTATTCTGTTATTTCCTCTATGTCTCAATAAGAATAAGGTTCATTCACTCTTCCTCTTCTCCTCATCTTCCCCTCCAATAAAATCTTTTTTCTTGCCTCTTTTTATGAGCCAGCTGAGTTTCAAAGTACATGAAAAATCCTTCCTTGTGCAAATATTCTTTTTCTACAAGGACAAAATTATTCATTCAAAATTGCCAAGTAGTTATTTTATAAAAAGAAAAAAAAAGATCATTGATACTAGAGGGATAAAAGATGTGGAAGAAAGAGATACACTTAGTATTGCCTTTCTGACTGACAATGAAAACTTCATTACTCTCCCACTTTGTTAATGTAAAAGCAACCGAAAAGTTCAAATCTCCTTAGCTATCCTTTCAAAATATGGCGCACAGTAATATTAGAAAATTTTCCTATTATAATGATGATGGGGAGGAGTATGAATGTGAACCAGCAGTCAATATTCACATTTCTCTAAGCATGATTGAGTATCAGTCCCTTAATCTTGATCTGCACAATTGTGTGGATTCCTGAATCCTCCCTTGAACATTTGGTCTTGTTTGGCCTAGCCAAGAACTCCATAAAACAAACAAAGGACAGGTAGGTGGCTCATTAGATAGAGCACCAGGCCTGAAGTAAGGAGTTCAAATTTGGCCTCAGACACTAAAAACTTCCTGTGTGACCCTGGGCAAAAGTCAATTAACCCTAATTGCCTTAGGGGAAAAAAACCTGATGCCTTGGGAGAGCTTTAAACTACCCGGAGTCCCCAAACCCTGTCCTATGCTTATTCTCCCTATTCTCATGTTATATCTGCTCTCAGTAAAATCAATTCCTTCATATTGCTCCCATCTTATACTATTTTTCTCTCATGTCCCAGCCAAGCCAGTCTTTTTCCTTCAAAGTGTGGGTTATTGATTAGGGCTGGGACTGTCCAATCTCCTAAGAATATCCAGGATGGATCTTCGGTGGACCAGAAGTGTGCTAGTTAATGTTGAACAACCATTTTTTTCTGGGAGGAAAAATGTGCACCTAAATACTTTTAAGTTTATCTGCTTTGTTAACAATTTATCTACCATTTTCTTAATCTTAGGCAAAGAAAGATCAAATCAAGTTCTGATTTGTAATGTTTACTCATTTCCAAGGTATAAATAATCACACTGACAATGTTACAGTTTGCTCTTGAGTTAGGAATCTCTCCTTGTCCTCAATACCAGGAAAGTGACTAGAATGTGACTCAAACCAAGACTTTATTAAAGTTAATTATTACTTTTATAGTTTAGTTCTGCTATGAGAATCTCATGTGTATTCTACTTTTGCCTTTATCAATTACTGTTTTTTAAAAATTCTTATCAGTGATATCATTTCTACAGGAAACTGCTAGTGAGATAATATTGTCTATCAATTCAAATTAGCATGTGCCCTGCAATTTATAATGTGAGAGAACTCTTTGGGAGTCTTGAGAGAAAAAAGCCTGGCCAAAGTCACATAGTCATACTGTGTATATCTGAGGCAGAACTTAAATCCAGATACTTCATAATTCTGAAACCAACTTTACCTATTGTGCTACTTATTGTTTAAAAATCCAGCCTTTTTACTATTAAAATGGTTAAACTGTTTAAATGAAATTAAACAAAATGGAGATTAATAAGTGATCACACTTATGGCAAACATGATTATGTTTCATAATTAATAACAAAAATAAGAATTTATATCTAAAAAGAGAAATGAAAGTGAAATTTACCATCATTAATAGACCAGAAAACTTGAAAATTCAGATGTTACCTTACTTACCTAGTGATTTTAAAACCCAAATATAAGATTTGCTCCAAGAATAACTTTTGTTGCTCTGTTTTAGCATAATTTTAAAAAAGAAACATCTTAAATAATTTACATACAATGTTTTACCATATAACTGCTTACAGACATGATCTTGACTTCTGATACTGAAAACATTTTGAAAATTTACTGTATTTATTTTTAAAAGACCTTTGCTTATTTCTAGTGAAAAAAAATCATGATCTTTCTTAGAAGCTAATGTGAAGACAACCATATTATGAGTTCTCAAGGAATTAAAAATCTAATACCTTGTTGATATCAATAAAAGGCATAGAAACAGCAGAAATTTAACAAGAAAATTTACTTTTGAAGAAGCAGCAATATGCTTCAGAATTGTTGTATTAAAGAAATGCTTGCTTGTTTCTTTTAATTGCTTCATTTTGTCTTTTTCAGGACAGCATACTTATTGAAAAGGTGCTAAAATATTTCTAATAAATCTTAAATGTAAAAATATGAAAAAGGTAAAGAGAAAAATGATGATATTCAATTTAGAAGAGCAGAAACATAATAACTTCATGCAAAAAACATAAAGTGAAGCTGTAAGTAGATCAGGGACCAATAAATGTCATTAGTCAAAGACTACTAACAAGAAAGAACATGCTTAAGATGCAGTAGGGGAAAATTATGCTAAGTATTAAAAAAAACTTTTAAATATCATTTAAGGAATAAAACATGCTGCCCAAGGAAATTATAGAATCATTATCATCATTCAAAAATAGACATCCTTTAAAAAAGATGGTTTGGAGAATGAGCAGGAAAAATATAAGTTGTCATTCTGCTCCTGGATGGTTCATTAGGATTAACCATCTTATCTAAAGTATATATTGAGCATTTTGTTTTGAGTAGAGGGACTATTAAATCTCTGCATATACAAGAAGATGGAATATGAAGTTATTATTTAGGGGGGAAAAGTTTCAAAAACAATGTAAAACCTCAGAAAATATGAAAACAAAAATGGCAGACAACACTGTCGAACTAAAGATTCTACTCTCTCTAGAAAGATAAAAATGTTTGATAACACAATATGATTCTAGGGCAAAATTTGCCATGATAAATGAATGAACTCTGAAAATTTTTTAACCACCCTAGTACCTGTGGGTGGTTAAATATTTTTTGATGATGATGATGATGATGATTATATATTAAGGATGTTCTTACAAAAATCCAAATCATTTGTTTTTATCATTTGTGATCTGAAGCTTTCAGGAAGCTGGGTATAAAGGAACAAAATACTCAAAGGACAGTAGAGACATATATTCCAATCTCTGCCCCACAACAAACATTCTGTGTGATTTGGAGGAAAGGCCATTTTAACATTCTATGTCTGAACTTCCTCTATTGTAGATGATCATTTTCATGATCAGATAATTCTTGAAACATCTGACAACATACCCATAACCTAAACGCCATATCTCTTCTAAAATTTAAGTTTATGAAGTGATTTTAAAATTCTCTTAAAAACATAGGAAAAAGAAAGGAAGAAGAGTAAGAAGTTAGAAAGGAACAGGAAGGGAAGGAAAGGGAAGAGAAAGGAAGGGAAAAAGGAAAAAAGAAAATTACCTAACTACAATTTCAAATGCTTCTTGAGTAGCCTTTTAGCTGTTAAATCATGGATGACTTAATGATGTTGTTACATATTATTAAAAATGTTGAATATTTAACGAGTTATTTCTATCAAGTGCCAAATTTAAAATAATATATTAATTAATTCAGTTCTCATTCTTAAAGCACAGTGTAGTCACTAAGGATACAAAGGTATATTATGCACAATAGAGATACAAAGAGGATTAATTCATAATTGTAATTGTCCTATCTATATCATTTAATTAGTTTTATGCTTTCTAAACAAAAACAAAAAACACCAAAATTTTTCATTAATCTTGCCTGCTCTAATTTATTTAATCATGATAGACCTCAAATTCATTTTTTCAATGAGTTTATTATTCAATTTTTTTCTATCCATTTTAAAGAAAATAAAAAATTCAGCAATCAAAAAATCAGTCAATTAATATTTAGCAAGTTCCTGCTATATGAAGAGGGTAGGTAACACTATAATAGGCATCAAAATTCCAAATCTATGATCTATTCCTCCAATAAAGTTTCAGTGTGTTTTATAGTGTAGGCTATATACATAAAATACAATATATTACAGATTTTGAACTAGAAAGAAACTCAGGGGAATCCATAATTTAATGACTTTATTTTATAGATGAGAAGAGTGATGGCTAAAGAAAAGATTTACCAAGATTACACAGATCACAGTAAAGAGCCAGTATTTGGCACTGATGCTTTGACTCCAGATTCTATACTCTTGCCTCTATATCAGTTGGCCTGCCCTTCTTATAGCGTAAAACAAATGAATTCTAAAAATAATAAATAATCCTGAACTTTATCTGGAGAGATCTCTTTAGGCATCATAGGTGAAATTCTCACAGGATAAATACAATCTGAGCTGTTTTTTAAAGGAAGTGTAGGTTCTGGATTAGTAAGTAGAAGCAGGAGAAAGACTGCATGTATAAAAACTCATTGCGCTTCATTTCTAAATTATTTTGTCTTTTGGAAACGGACAAAATCACACTTGGAATGAACAAAAAATACAACATAAAGAGAAAACTACCAACTCATTACATATAGAACATATAAAACTCAAATATTATCCTTTTAAGGGATTATATTACATTTCTCTAGTTGTTTTATTTTTGCAGAATCTCATTGCTCTATAATCTGCATGATCAAAATAAAGTCAATTGATACCAAACAGAAAAGTATACCTTGACATGAAAAACCAAGAGAGGTATACATAAAATTTCAGCTGTTACTAATGAATAAAGTAAAATTATTAAAGGTAAGAAAAATGATTCCTCTCCATCATTACCTCCCTCTCTTTTTCTATATACTTCCCTTTTATTCCATTTGTGAAGGGAGCTGCCAATGAAACTCCCTATAAGCAATGTAAAGTATTTATAGGAACATTACTCATCATAAATATTAGTACAAACATTAGTTAGTTGAATGTTCAAATTGATTTTCTTAGGCCAGAATATGAACTTCAATAAAGAAATCATTACTTCTTTCTATTTGCCTCATTTGTAATAGTCTATTTTTTAGGACAAAAAATATTGAATCATTACAAAATAAAAATAAGGGATTTTTGTCACTTTTAAGAAAAAGCATAACACCGAAAGTTGAATAATTTTAATTATACATCTAATTCATATTTATTGATAGACCTTTAAAAAAGACTTGTATTAACTATTTACATAAATATTTATATAAAATATTAGAGATTATAGAAGCTTTCTGTTGAAATTTATAGCCAAGGACTTTTATTTATTTTGGGTATTTTGACTAGGGGAAAAACATATTTGTGACATCACAGATGGAGTTTTCAAGAAATGGCAATTCTTTACAAGCCCCCTCCTCAAAAAATGTTAAAATGTAATTCTTATAGGTTCCTGACAGCCTGAGGGCAAACAAGGTTCTTTGCCAATTTATGGCTAAGTTGATACCTATATAGGTCCTCTGAGAATACAGTAAGCTCCAAGTAATGTCCGTTTCCTTTATGCTGCTTTTGGGCTTTTGAGAGTGATATCCTCTTAGGTGGATTATCTGTCTCCTAGACTCATTAACATGGATACATAAAATGAAAAGTGATGAGCTTTTGGGGTGGACTCACTATTTGTCACATTAAAAGCTAATTTATTATAGCTTAGTGTGACTTTAAGTAATTTTTAAAGGAGAAGACCTTCAAGGGATAGGACAAACTCACTTAAAATAATTAATAAAATTACAAATATTGGAAAAATAGCCCATACCTACAACCTAGTAACATTAGGAAGCTCCCTAGCCTACAGTCATTCTGTAGTATGCCTGCAAGTCTATGAACCATGGAGACACCATATGAATGTGAAAGGAAAGTGAACAATGAAGATGATACTAAAAAATTAACAATTACCTTAGCACAGAGACTCAAAACTCATAGGCCTAGCCTTTAAGCAAAATAATCAGGGATACATAGCACCATGTTTATACTTAGTTGGATGTCTGGTAGACTATTAGCATGTCACTTGGCTGAGGAAAACAATTTGTAATCTCCATTCTCAAAAGTGGGACAAAAGGATCAAACAATGATATATCTCACAGAGCAGAATTCAAAACTAAAGTACTTTCTTAAAACAATTTATAGGCCTATGCTTCTCCACAACTAAATCATGCTCACAAATTTCTCTCTCTCTCTCTCTTTCTCTCTCTCTCTCTCTCTCTCTCTGTATATATATATATATATATATATATATATATATATATATATATAAAATTTCATTTTATAGGATCTCATTCATATAGTTTTAATTCTCTAAATGCAATATTCTTATAATAACAGAGTTATACATACATTACATCTTAAGACAGGAATGCATTGCCCTTACTTAGTGTCTTTCATTTTCTAAGGTTCCTACTACAGTTTTCCAGGTGGAGGGTACCAACTGGCTTTATAATTACTACATAACTGTAGAAATAAATAATATTGCCAAGAACACAAGGGCAAATCTTACTCCAGTGAAAAAAAATTATACAAAGTCTTAAATCACTGTACTAAATAGCCCCTTTTAATAACTGCATATAAGGTGAAAGATGGGCCAAAGTTTTGTCTGGAGGGAATGAACTTCAGAGGAGAAAGCAACTGAGTTAGGCTGACAAAGATAGGCTGTAGTCTCACTTTACATTGATATGGGCCCTTCTAGTTTTTCCTATTACATATCCCTGAAGTTCCTCATGCCTCTTATCTTTTGCTATATTCTGTCTTGATAAGTTCCAAAGCTATCTTTCTTTTTACCCAAACTACTTTTGTTCTTAGAGTTACAGAATAATTTAAGTCTATAGGGACATCTGTACAAATCAATTAAAAATTCATTTATAATGTAAGGGATTGTACTAGGCCCTAGGGACACAAATAAAGTCTAGCCACATAGTGCAACCTATTTTCAAGGACCTTGCTATCTATTTGGGAAAAAAAGGTGACATAGAACTATGAAACAGCAAAGAGTGTGGGAAGTACAAAGTAGAAGTTCAATAAAGTGTTAGAGTTTTAAGAAGAATTTCTCACTTTCAATCAGGGAAAGCTTATTAATGTGGCAACAAAGTTATACTTTGAAGAAAGGGAGAAATTTCAAGATATGAGGCTTGAATAGTAGAAGAGGACTCCATTTCAGGAATGTAGGATAAATAAAGACATGGAAGAGGCTTAGATAAATCAAATGTCAAAGATTATTTGAATCAGTCACTGACTCAGAAGTGAGGTCTGAAGAGATAAATTAGTCATTTTATAAATCAATAAAATGCGGCCAGAGGGCCTAAGTGATATTGACATTATAGGAAACAGAAATGGAATTCAAAGCTAAAAGCTCTGATTAAAAGTCTATGTCTTTCATCCTGGCAAGATACTTCTTAACCACCATCTCAATCATATATCCAAAACTAGCTCAAATACTATATCATTATTACGCCAATTCTTTTGATGCTACTTTTAAACTTTTGATGAAGAATACCACTATTTCCCCTAGTACTGATATCAAAAACCGTGATATTAATCTTGTCTCTTCATTCTCCTGTCATATGCAGTTATTCACCAAGTTGTCTTTTCTATCTCATTGAAACTTCTTTTTCTTCTTTTTCAGGCATATAATCTAAGTACTCTAGTGCTTTCATTTCTCTTTTGGGGAACTGCAAAACACTGATAATCTGTATATCTATACCTTCTATCCACTAACCTTTTATACATCTAATCTCTCTAATGTACAGGTCAAATAACATTTCCCTATTCAAAAAAAATTAACGTTCCTTATTGGAAACCAAATAAAATTTTAATTCATTAGCATTAATTTTATTATTATTATTAGAGTTTTTTATTGACAAAACATATGCAGGATTAACTTTTCAACACTGACCCTCGCAAACACTTCTGTTCCAACTTTTCCCTTCCTTCCCTCCACCCCCTCCCCTAGAAGGCAGGCATTCCCATAAATGTTAAACATGTTAAAGTATAGATTAGCATTAATATACTGGATCCAACTAACATTGTGTTTGACAATGCTATCTTTCCATGTTCATTAAATTCTGGTCAAATCATTCTCTTTTTATTATTATAATGTATTCTGAGCTTTTCTCATATAGTAAACTAAGTTGATCGACTAAACTATATCAACACCTTATACTGAGATATTTTCCACATTCCCTGCCATCATAACATCACCATCATTTTAAGCACAAATGCATTCACTGACAGAAAAACTAGAAAGCAGCATGGCAGAAAACAGGCCTAGACCAGCATCTTAGACCATATGCCAAGATAAGCTCAAAATAGGGACATTATTTAGATATTTAAGGTGATGTCATATGAAATTAGAGGAGCATAGGAAAAAAAAACACTTATCAGATATATGTGTAAGAGATAATTTCATAATCAAATAAGAAACTATGAGAATCATGGGAGATAACTGGGTAATTTTAGCTGCATTCAATTAAAAAGTTTGAACAAAACTAATGGATCAAAAATTAGAAGAAAAACAAGGAACTGGTAGAAAATTATAGCAAATTTCTTTGATAAAGGTCTACTTTCTCATATACATAGGGAACTAAGCCAAATGTATAAAAATAAGTCGTTCCTCAATTGATAAATGATTAAAGCATATGAGCAATTTTCGGAACAAGAAATCAAAGCTATCAATAATAATGTCTGAAAAGCTCTAAGTCAAAAATAGAGAAATGAAAATTAAAACAAAACTAAGGTATTACCTCATACCTACTTGATTAGCTAACATAACAAAAATAGGAAATGCCAAATAATAAAGGGAATTCAGAAAAATAAGTATACTAATACAATTCTGGAGGAGCTGTGAAATGCAATCACCATGCTAGAGAATAATTTGGAACTATAAACAAAATGCTAAAAAATTTTGCATACACAACTTCTTGGGGGCTGAGCCAAGATGGCAGAGAAAACACAAGTTTCTCTCTGACCTTCTCTACAACCCTCAGGCTAATTAGCAAATCCAGCCTATGAATTAGCTGTAGACGGGCAGAACCCACAAATATTGGGAGTGCAACAAATTATCAGCAGAAGATAATTTCGAAGATGCCAGAAAAGATATGGCAGAACAGCATAAACTAAGATAAATTTGAAATGGGTTCATTATCTAGACATAAAGAATGATATTATAAACAAATTAGAAGAACATAAGATAGTTCACCTCTCAGGTTTGTGGAGGAGGAAGGAATTTATGACCAAAGAAGAACTAGAGATCAGTGTTGATCATAAAATAGATAATTTTGAATATATTACGTTAAAGAGGTTTTGTACAAAATTAATGCACACAAAATTACAAGAGAAGCAATAAACTGGGAAAACGTTTCTATATCCAAAGGATCTGATAAAGGCCTCATTTCTATAATATATAGAGAATTGACTCAAATTTATAATAGTTCAAGACATTCTCCAATTGATAAATGGTCAAAGGATATGAACAGACAATTTTCAGATGAAGAAATTGAAATCATTTGTAGCCATATGAAAAGGTGGCCCAAATCATTATTGATCAGAGAAATGCAAATTAAGACAACTCTGAAATACCACCATATACCTATAAGATTGATTTAAGATAACAGGAAAAGATAATTCTGAATGTTGGAGGGGATGCAGGAAAACTGGGACACTGATATATTGTTGTTAGAACTGGTGAACAGATCCAACCATTCTGGAGAGCAATTTGGAACTATGCTGAAAAAGTTATCAAACTGTGCATATCCTTTGATCCAGCAGTATTTCTTTTTTTTTTTTTTTTTAACTTCTCAATTGTTAATTTTATTTTATTTTATTTTATTTTCATTTTTTTATTATTATATATTTTTTTATAATATTATCCCTTGTATTCATTTTTCCAAATTATCCCCCCCTCCCTTCACTCCCTCCCCTCGATGACAGGCAATCCCATACATTTTACATGTGTTACAATATAACCTAGATACAATACATGTGTGTAAATACCATTTTCTTGTTGCACAATAAGCATTAGATTCCGAAGGTACATGTAACCTGGGCAGACAGATATTAATGCTAACAATTTACATTCACTTCCCAGTGTTTCTTCTCTGGGTGTAGCTACCTCTGTCCATCATTGATCAACTGGGAGTGAGTTGGCTCTTCTTTATGTTGAAGATTTCCACTTCCATCAGAATACATCCTCATACAGTATTGTTGTTGCAGTGTACAGTGATCTTCTGGTTCTGCTCATTTCACTCAGCATCAGTTGGATGTAAGTCTCTCCAAGCCTCTCTGTATTCCTCCTGCTGGTCATTTCTTACAGAGCAATAATATTCCATAACCTTCATATACCATAATTTACCCAACCATTCTCCAACTGATGGACATCCATTCATCTTCCAGTTTCTAGCTACAACAAAAAGAGCTGCCACAAACATTTTGGCACATACAGGTCTCTTTCCGCTATTTAGTATTTCTTTGGGATATAAGCCCAGTAGTAGTCCTGATGGGTCAAAGGGTATGCACAGTTTGATAACTTTTTGGGCATAGTTCCAAATTGCTCTCCAGAATGGCTGGATTCTTTCACAACTCCACCAGCAATGTATTAGGGTCCCAGTTTTCCCACATCCCCTCCAACATTCATCATTATTTGTTCCTGTCATCTAAGCCAATATGACAGATGTGTTGTGGTATCTCAGAGTTGTCTTAATTTGCATTTCTCTGATCAGTAGTGATTTGGAACACTCTTTCATATGAGTGGAAATAGTTTCAATTTCTTCATCTGAGAATTGTCTGTTCATATCCTTTGACCATTTATCAATTGGAGAATGGTTCGGTTTCTTATAAATTAGGGTCAGTTCTCTATATATTTTGGAAATGAGACCTTTGTCAGAACCTTTGCTTTTAAAAGTATTTTCCCAATTTGTTACTTCCCTTCTAATCTTGTTTGCATTAGTATTGTTTGTACAGAAACTTTTTAGTTTGATGTAATCAAAATCTTCTATTTTGTGATCAATAATGATCTCTAGTTCTCCTCTGGTCATAAATTCCTTCCTCCTCCACAAGTCTGAGAGGTAGACTATCCTCTGTTCCTCTAATCTATTTATTATCTCACTCGTTCTGCCTAAATCATGGACCCATTTTGATCTTATCTTGGTATATGGTGTTAAGTGTGGATCCATATCTAATTTCTGCCATATTAATTTCCAGTTTTCCCAACAGTTTTTTCCGAATAATGAATTTTTATCCCTAATGTTGGTATCTTTGGGTTTGTCAAAGATTAGATTGCTATAGATGTACCCTTTTTTGTCCTTTGTATCTAATCTGTTCCAGTGATCTACCGGTCTATTTCTTAGCCAATACCAAATGGTTTTGGTGACTGATCCAGCAGTATTTCTACTGGGATTATATCCCAAAGAGATCTTAAAGGAGGGAAAGGGACCTAACTGTATGTGTAAAAATGTTTGTGGCAGCCCTCTTTATAGTGGAAAGAAACTGGAAACTGAGTGGATGTCCATCAATTGGAGAATGGCTGAATATGAATGTTATGGAATACTATTTTTCTGTAAGAAATGACCAGCAGGATAATTTCAGAGGTTAGGAGAGACTTACATCAACTGATAGGTAAGTAAAATGAGCAGAACCAGTAGATCATTATACACAGCAGCAACAAGACTATACAATGACCAATTCTGATGCACTTGGCTCTCTTCCAATGAGATGATTCAAACCAGTTCCCATTTTTTTTTCAGTGACAAAGGGAGCCATCTACACCCAGAGAGAGGACTGTTTGAACTGAGTATGGAACACAACATAGCATTCTCATTCTTTCTATTGTTATTTTCTTGCATTTTGTTTTTTCTATCAATTTTTCTTTTTCTTCCTTCTTGATCTGATTTTTTCTTGTGGAACAAGATAACTGTATAAATATGTATACATACATTGCATCTAACATGTATTTCAACATATTTAACATGTATTTGACTACCTGCCATGAAGGGAAGGAAGGGAAAAAAAGGAACAAAAGGTTTTGCAAGGGTCAATGTTAGAAAAATTACCCATGGATATACTTTGTAAATAAAAAGCTTTAATTTAAAAAAATGAAAAGAAAATTGATCTGCAATTTTAAAAAAGTAAAACTAAAAAAAATAATATGACAGGCTTTTGTGGGACATGATTTTTATAGCAGAATATGAAAAATCCTCCTATATCCAACAAATAATGATGACATTATCTAACATGGATCCTCAAAAATAAAATTTGCAATGAATCTCTGTATTTAGTAAATTAATTTTTGCTTCATGTTGACCAATACATTCTGTTTCAAAAAAACCTGAAATATAATAAATGAGAATATTATTAATAACCTCGGATGTATATACTATCTTCCATATTAAATTCTAAAGTATTCAAATGTAAATCTCCAAATAAATATTCTTGCCATAAAAATTGAATATATTTTGACCTAGCAAAGCTAATATTAGGTCTACAAACTGAAGAGATCAAAGAAAAAAAAGGAAAAGGGCCCATATGTAAAGTACAGATACATACACACATACATATGCAGATATAAACATATATAAACATGGAGAGAACTAGTACAACATCTTACCTGTAATATTATGAAACTGTCTAGCTGTGAAAGACTAATGAATACAATACTCTATTGAATACAATAATCTAAGAGAATTCCAATTATGGTGTTGAAAAATGCTTTCTACTTCCAGAGAAAGTACTGATGAACTTTGAGTGCAGGGTGAGGAATATTTTCTTTTTAAAAAAATATTTCTTGCTTCTTATTTTCTTTCATAATTTAGTTAATGTAGAAATATATTTACATGGAGATTCATAAACATAATGTGTATAGTATTTCCTCCCTTCTCAATTTTTAGGGAATGGTTAGAAGGTAGAAGAGAATTCAGAACTAAAAATATATTTTTTAGATTGAATTCTCTCATTCAGTCTTTGTCTCTGTGAGTCTCTCTTTCTGATTGGGTGGTAGTGGTAACAAGAAGTACTTTGATAGCTGGGTCAGAGCAGGTGAAACGTATGGAGGACACACTGTTATTTGAAAGAAAGAGTGATTGAACACTTGACATCTTTAGCCTTGCTTGAATGATACTCCACTATGTGAAATCCCAGAAGGAATAAAAAAAAAAAGCATGATTGCAGCAAAGATAAATCTTTATATTTTAAGGAAATGGTATGTGAAAATGGAATTTAGATTACTAGAACATAGTTTTAAATATAAAAGTTGTTGGCTTTAGTTCAGGTGGGATTTACATAAAAATACATGATTAGAGTGTATTTTCATATAGCCTATAAGTCAATTCAAATGAATTTAAATTAAGAAAACAGGGTGTGGTGAAGAGCAAGTGATTTATATAGCTTCACCTAACCAAATGGCATAAAGAAAGGCTCTTAAATATTTTATGCCATGAATCCATTTGGCAATCTAGTGAAGTCTATGGATTCCTTTTCAGAATAATATTTTCAAATGAAGAAAACAAAACACATAACATTACACAAAACTAAAGGATGATGAAAAGGAAACAATTTCCCACCCACCCACACATCCTGCTGAGGATCTCCTCACCAGGATCTATGCACTCCAAAGAGTCTTCATTAATCTTCATTAATAAGATACATCACTTTCACATTTTTTAAAAAACTTCAGATGAACAACTAACAAAAACTTAACCCTCTACCTTCCTTTTATACATCATATCTGGCATTTCTGATTTTTTTTACTATCTCAAATAACTTTGACTCTACTTCCATACAACATAGAAATTTCCAGACTGGATGGTGATCAACAAAACTCAATATCTATTTGTTCTAGTTGTATCCTTAAACTATCATTATATTTTTCTCGATTTCATTGCTAGATATACTGAGTGAGTCATTTATCCTTATTGCTTATAATTCTCTAATCCAACCTAGAAAACATACATTAAATACTGATTATATGCAGAATACTAAACAAAGTCTTGGTGGAAATGGAAATTTTAGAAAAAACAGAATCACGCTTTCTTGAAGATTATTTATTATTCCTTCTTTGCATAACTAGTTGCTTACAACATTACAACTTGTTTTATCAAATGTTACTAATTCACTTACTAACAAAACAATTAAGCCTTTTTCTCAGTTTTCTTCTTTTTGACCTTTCAGCTCAAAGTTGGTAGATAATTGCTCCCTGACAGATTCATATCATTTGCCTCTTTTAATACTGTATTACTCTCATTTTCCTGACCTTGACTTAATACTCTTTCCTTTTTCACTGAATCTTATTTCTCTTTCCATTTCTTTTCTGTATTTATAAAGGATTATTTCTTTTAGAATATTCTCTTCCTTAAGACTTATTTTCACTGATATATCTGTCTCTATACTCTGTTGTCAATTTCCACAGCTATATTCCATTGTGATTTTGAAATTCATTTTTGAAATTTCATTTTGATTTGCCATTATCTTAAACTTAATCTATTCAAAGTCAAATGGTGTTTTAAGGAGCTCCCTAGATTTGGAGTGAGTTTGAATCTTGACATTGTTATTTCATTATTACCTTTATGACCATGGGAAAATTGCTGAATAAACTTTTATTCAATGACCTCATTTGCAAATTAAGACATTTTATTGATTTTAGTCTGTTCATTTCCTCCTGAATTATATGATCTCATTATTCCCTGCCTACTTTTTCCTACTTTACTTTGTTGCTTCTTTCACTTTTAATTTATACTGCCAAGGTTGATGTTGTTGCTATTGTTGTTGCTGTTGTTTGTCCTTCCTTCTGGAAGACCATGATATCAGAAAAATTATGCCATAACTTGCAAGTGAATTGGATTTAATTGAGGGAGGGCTGTATATACCAAGTCACTGGCCATATTCTCTCCTCCAGAGTTATCTTTGTCCAGTGGTAAAATATAGATCAAGATGACAGAAAATGACTCTGGATATAGTAGGAGACCTTAGATCTTTTTAAGTTAAGATTTCCCCAGGTTTCACTCTGATTGAGGCAACATCCATTCAGTGATCACTGCTAGGTAAGAAATGAGGCAAAGAATGGCCTCTTTTATCTAATCCATTAAAACTGATACATGAGGGAAAGCAATTGCTATTTACACTTACTCTGAGTTATCAGGCCCAGATAATGATCAAGTGATGCTTGTCCTGGTAACTATTGTAACTATCAACTAGAGCCAGAAAAATGTGGGTTTAAGGCAAGGACTTTACAAAATAAATCTACCTCATAAATCCCAAGATATTTTCTAGGTTTCAGTGATCAATATTTACATTCCTTTGGGCAAAGTCTCCTAATTAGGTGCCTTATTTTTAATGCTTCTTCCCATTGCTACCAGATTGTTTTAAGTCAAAAGTAAATTCATCATGTTAGAACAGTCATTTCACTGGTATGAGCCTCCAATCCCTTGTCTATATAATGAGTGGGGTGGAGCAGATTGTATCTAATATGTCTTCCAAAGCTGCATCTTATGATCTAAAAAAAGGACATGAATAAGGTTTGCATGCTAATTTGGCTGCCATTAAGGTACCATATTAAATATTACTTTTGGTTAAACTTGGATAATTATGCCAGCACCAGCTGAAGAACTCAGGATAATACTACTACCATTGTAAAAGTTTATAATATTAATAAATCTGGATTTCCAAAAAAAAAGTAAATTCATCAATATGAATTCCCTCCAGTGGTAGAAATTTAAATCTCCAAATGCCTAAATAAATAGTTTTTAGGAGTTACTATTAAATTACACTCAAAACAATAACTGGACTGAGGGTTCCTTGAGTTCAAGTCATTTAAAAAGAGAATTGATCAGTTTCTCCAACTCAGTTTAATCCCTTCATTTTGAGGCAAATATCTTTCCAAATGAATAGTTGTATGTTAAACCAAATATCCTCAATGGGTAGGGTAAAAGGAAACTTGCATAAAATCGATGCATCCAAAGTATGTTTATCTAAGTATATTTGGTGTAGCTGGCTAAAGTGAGTAGGGACATACTGTAGTCCTACTAATCTGTATTCAAAGCAGGCTGATGGGGTAGCAGTCCCACATTGTTTTCATTATATCATATCTCTTTGCATATTCCTCTTGTATCATACACACACACACTCACACACACACATACACACACACACAAATTCATCTGTATTACTCTTGTTTTACCATAGACATTTTAAGCTCCTTGAGGGCAAGGACTATCTTTTCCTTCAGGCAGTTAGGTGGTACAGTAGATAGAGTGCTGAAGCATAAGCTGCTTCAAACCTGGTCCTAGACACTTACTAGCTGTATGACTGGGCAAGTCACATAACTGTTTGTCTCAGTTTTCTCATCAGTAAAGTAAGAAGGAGAAGGAAATGACAAGCCTATTCAAGTATGTTTGCCAAGAAAATCTCAAATGTAGCTATTAAGAGTCAAAAAGAACTAAACAATATTTCTTCTATGCTTCTTTATTTAATCTAGTGTTACAATATTTAATATAATACTAGGCATATACTTAATAAATATTCACATTAATAATTATTGCTGTCCATAATATAGTGCAAGTTGTTTTTGGTGTTGTTTCTTTTTTTGATGTGTATAAGCAGGCATTGTTTTTTATTAGGTCTTCAGTGTAACATGATTGTCTAAAAGATCATTTGGTAGTCTATTTTAGTCTGCTTAAGTTACTCAGAAGACTTAAGGAGATTGAAGACCCTTTAGCAATTAGCAGAACATCATTTACCATAATCTAATTAAATAAGAGATGAACATATTCTTTCTCCAATGTACTTTCTCCTATGCAGCCACACTTTGCTAGAGAATGTAACAAAATAGTCTACTTTTGATTACTTTAAAACTACATAAATAAATTTTAAGGACTCTCACTTCTATATAGAAATAATTTTATATAATTATTATTGATCTTCTACTACATATTTCAAGTTCAAAGTAATAACCTCATACACAACCTCCTATATATTTAGCAGGTGGTTTCATCTTGTGTTCACTGAGATAATATAAAGCATCTGATGTGAATTTCTTTAAGTTCTCTCTTCTATATCCCAGAACTTCTTTATATTATCCATTCATTCTTTTTTCCTTTGCTATGATGAAAAACATGTTTCTTTCTTCGCAAAGTTTACACTAATGCCTTACATTTTCTACTATCTTGCCCATCAATTCTCTTCTCTCAACTGCACCATCAATCTCTTTCTTTCCACTGACTTATCCTTGACCTACATAAATGTTCTCAAGACTCCACTGTCATTGTAAATATACACTTTGCCTAACTTCTGCTAACCCTTTACACTAATATCTGATTTCTTTCTTCCCTTTAATTTCCCAAGAAATGCATTCACTAAACTGTCTTACCAATCATTCACAACCAAAGACTTTATAATTAGTCTTCCACTACTCTACTATACAACTTTCTGAAAGAATGAACTTTCCAAAGAAACTGATATCCTCTAATGATACTTTCCCATGGAATAATTAATTTCCAGAGAGTTTAGCCTAAAGGAAAAAAATAAACAAACAAATTCATATAGTTTCATTATTTTGAAACATTTAATACTGGTAGCCACTCTCCCTTTTCTTGATTTTTCTGACTTTAATTAATTAAATTTTTCTGGTTCTCCATCTAACTACTATTTGTTATCTTTCTCTTTCCCCTTATTTATGTTCCATTCTTTCTTCTCTTATATAGTTTGCAATTTTACTTTGGTTCTATTTTCATACCTCTATGTACGCTGCCAAAATTCCAAATATTGCCTCCATTATAAATATTTTTTTGTAGTTCTATTTCAATAAATAACTTCAAAGTTTACTTTTCCATATTTCCTACAATGATCTGAATGTCTGATTGGTACATCAATGTGACTCAAAATAAATTTCAATATTTCTCTTTAAAACTTGTGTTTATGTGCTAATATTTGCTTACTGGTATCATTGCATATCTTCTGCTCGCATATTCATTAATCAAAAAAATTTTAACCTACTTAATTTTCTGTATTCAATTTATTGTATCCTTTTAACTTTCTGTCCAAAATAACTCAGAATCTTTCTTCCACTGTAAGTTCTACAGTCATCACCCTAAGCCAGAATTGGTTATTTTTTTTTTTTTTTTTACTTGAGTTGATACTTACCTAGTCTCTATCCCTTCCTTTCTAGTTCTTCCTATGCTGCTACCAGATTAATCTTTCAAATCAACATAGACAATCATATCATTCAAAAATATCCAATGGGGAGGCGCGGAGCTAAGATGGCGGAGAAGATACACGCAACGGTGTAAGCTCCTTTCTTCCCTCACAACCAACTAGATTTAATCAGCCTCAGAAATAGCGCTGTACTGATAGAATCCACAAGGACTGGAAGCATGACTTACCAGCTGAAGAGAATCTGGAGTTTCAGCAGGAAAGGTCAGCTCCCAAAGGAGGAAGAAGAAAGGCCAGCACAGACGGTGGGGTAGTGGCACACTGCGCCAGTCGTGCTGGGGAGGGCTCTGGGATCAGAGAAGCCACTGAGATAAAGGATCTGGCACAGGCTGTTAGCTCTTCTCTGCTTATAATACAGCAGTTCAGAAGAGAAATCTAAGCAACTTTAAAATTTAAAACCAGATTGGATCTTCCCAGATCCCGGGGGTGACTCAGCAGATCTCGGCACTGGGGGTGTGGCCGACATAGGCAATCCAGGCTTTCACCTGGGGGTACTTAAGGGATTGAAGAGTGGGCGAGGCGGTAACTCATAGTACCTGGCCCAGCTGGCTGGAGGCTGTGGAATGGAAGTCCCAGAGAAGCAGAACCTTTGAACTAGGGACTGCGGTTTCTGGCAGACACTTCCAGTTTGAGCCCAGGGGCTTTTCACGTCACCTGCTGCAGACATCCACGCCCCACCGGGAGGCATAGGCTGGGCTTTGAGCCGCCTTTACTGTTCAGTCCCAACCTCAGGGAAGCCGCTAAAACACAGCACCCTCAAGGCAAAGCAGTGCTGATCACCTCTGAGGCACTTCCAGGGAGGGGGTGGGGAACTCTCTCCCAGAGCTCTCTCTTAGCTCAGGTGCAGGGAACACTGCATCCATCTGGTCTGGGAGGAAGCTGGTAAAGAAATAAAGAAATAATTTCCTACCCCAGGGACAGACCCCAAAAGATTTTTTAAATATGAGCAAGAAGCCCAAAAAAACCATAGATTCCTTCTACACAGAGAAAGAGCGAATATCCAACCCCGAGGAAGTTAACAGCAGAGAGTCAGCAGATAACAACCTAAAGTGGAACGATTCCTGCCCCCCAAACACATAACTCTCTCCACGAAGAGACTATTAAAAAGTTAAGAGAGTTTGAAGAAAAATGGGGAAAGGAAAGGGAAGCTATGATAGAGAATAACAATGTCCTGAAATTGGAGTTGGAAAAAATAAAGAATTCACAGGAGATGCAGGGAAACAAAATTAGTGAATTAGAAAAGGTAAAAAAATCACAGGAAAATAGGATTTCTGAATTGGAGAAGATAAAAAAGTCCCAAGAAAATAGGATTTCTGAATTGGAGAAGATAAAAAAGTCCCAAGAAAATAGGATTTCTGAATTGGAGAAGATAAAAAAGTCTCAAGAAAATAGGATTTCTGAATTGGAAAAAGAAAATAATTCTCAAAAAAAAATTAGGGAAATGGAAAAAAATTCAATAGAGCAAAATAACTCATTTAAAAATGAAATTGGGCATTTGCAAAAAGAACTAAAAACTGTGAATGAAGAAAATAACTCCTTAAAAGTCAGGATGGAATAAATAGAAATGAATGATTCATTGAGAACCCAAGAATCAGTCAAACAAAACCAAAAAAAAAAAAAAAAAATGAAAAGCTGGAGAATAATGTCAAATACTTACTGGGAAAATCTATAGACCTGGAAAATAGATCTAGGAGAGAGAATCTGCGGATCATTGGACTTCCCGAAAACTATGACCAAAAAAAGAGCCTAGATTCTATTTTACAGGAAATTATCAAAGAGAACTGTACAGAGATAATAGAAACAGAGGGGAAAGTAGATGTTGAAAGAATTCATCAAACTCCTTCTGAAATAGACCCTAAAAAAAGAACACCACGGAATATTGTGGCTAAGCTGTAGAATTACCACACAAAAGAGAAAATCCTGCAAGCAGCTAGAAAAAAAACAATTTAAATACCAAGGTGCCACAATAAGGGTCACACAAGATCTGGCTGCCTCCACATTAAAAGATAGAAGGGCCTGGAACCTGATATTCCAAAAGGCAAAAGATCAAGGATTGCAACCAAGAATAAACTACCCAGCTAAGTTTAGCATCTTTTTCCATGGAAGAAGATGGTCATTCAATGAAATAGAGGAATTCCATATGTTTCTAAGAAAAAAACCAGACTTAAACAAAAAATTTGATCTACATCCACAAGACTGAAGAGAAACAGAAAAAGGTACACAGAACCCTTGAGAACTATATCTCTGTTGTGGGTATATAGAAAGTATGCATGGATAATTTGATTTTACTTATATAAAAGAAAAAAAAAAGGAGGGGGTGTAGTAAAGGGAAGGGGGCAGTTTCAGAAAAAGCGGAGGGAGTGATAAAAAGAGGGAAACTACATCCCAGGAAGAGGCATAGAAAATACACCATATCTGAGGGAATTTAGAGAGGGGGAGAATCATTGTGTAAATCTTACTCTCATCAGAAGAGGCTCAAAGAGTAAATAATTGTCATATTTGTTTTTCAGAGAATTCTCTCTCACCTCATTAAAAGGGGGGAGAGGAAAAGGGAAAAGGAAAAGGAGAATAAGGGAAGGGACGTGGAGGGAGAGGGGAGGGATACTAAAAAAAAAAGGGAGGGCTGCGCGTCACAAGGGGGGCCTATAAATTAAATATTGGGAAAGGGGTTCAGGGGGTCAAGGGAAAAAAGCATAATCTGGGGATAATATGATGGCAGGAAATACAGAATTAGCAATTTTAACTGTAAATGTGAATGGGATGAATGCTCCCATCAAACGGAGACGGATAGCAGACTAGATCAAAAATCAGAACCCTACAATATATTGTTTACAGGAAACACACTTAAAGCAGGGAGATACATATAGAGTAAAGGTAAAAGGTTGGAGCAGAATCTATTATGCTTCAGGTAAAGCCAAAAAAGCAGGGGTAGCTATCCTTATCTCAGATCAAGCAAAAGCAGAAGTTGATCTAATTAAAAGAGATAAGGAAGGAAACTATATCCTGCTGATAGGTAGCATAAATAATGAAGCCATATCGATACTAAACATATATGCACCAAGTGGTATAGCATCTAACTTTCTAAAGGAAAAGTTAAGAGAGTTGCAAGAAGAAATAGACAGTAAAACTATAATAGTGGGAGATCTCAACCTTGCACTCTCAGATTTAGACAAATCAAACCACAAAACAAACAAGAAAGAAATTTAAAAAGTAAATAGAACATTAGAAAAACTAGGTATGATAGACCTTTGGAGAAAACTGAATGGCAATAGAAAGGAATATACTTTCTTCTCAGCAGTTCATGGATCCTATACAAAAATTGACCATATATTAGGACATAAAGATCTCAAGATTAAATGTAGGAAGGCAGAAATAATAAATGCCTTCTTCTCAGACCACAATGCAATAAAAACTACATTTAGTAAAAAGTTAGGGATAAATAGACCAAAAAGTAATTGGAAACTGAATAATCTCATCTTAAAGAATGACTGGGTGAAAGAGCAAATTATAGAAACAATTAATAATTTCACCCAAGATAATGACAATGATGAGACATCATACCAAAATCTGTGGGATGCAGCGAAAGCAGTAATAAGGGGAAATTTTATATCTTTAGAGGCTTATTTGAAGAAAATAGAGAAAGAGAAGATTAACGAATTGGGCTTGCAACTTAAAAGGCTAGAAAAAGACCAAATTAAAAACCCCCAACCAAAAATTAAACTTGAAATACAAAAATTAAAAGGAGAAATCAATAATATTGAAAGTAAAAAAAACTATTGAATTAATAAATAAAACCAAGAGTTGGTTTTATGAAAAAGCCAATAAAATAGATAAACCTTTGGTAAATCTGATCAGAAAAAAGAAAGAGGAAAATCAAATTGTTAGTCTTACAAATGAAAAGGGGGATCTTTCCACCAATGAAGAGGAAATTAGAGAAATAATAAGGAGTTACTTTGCCCAACTTTATGACAATAAATTTGATAACTTAAGTGAAATGGATGACTTCCTCCAAAAATGTAGGCTTCCTAGATTAACAGAGGAGGAAATAAATTGCTTAAATAGTCCCATTTCAGAAAAAGAAATAGAACAAGCTATTAATCAACTCCCCAGGAAAAAATCCCCTGGACCAGATGGATTTACATGTGAATTCTACCAAACATTTAAAGAACAATTATCCCCAATGCTATATAAACTGTTTGAAAAAATAGGGAATGAAGGAGTCCTACCAAACTCCTTTTATGACACAGACATGGTACTGATACCTAAACCAGGTCGATCGAAAACTGAGAAAGAAAATTATAGACCAATTTCCTTAATGAATATTGATGCTAAAATCTTAAATAAGATATTAGCAAAAAGACTTCAGAAAATCATCCCCAGGATAATACACTATGATCAAGTAGGATTCATACCAGGAATGCAGGGCTGGTTTAATATTAGGAAAACTATTAGTATAATTGACCATATTAATAATCAAATTAATAAAAACCATATGATCATCT
This sequence comes from Sminthopsis crassicaudata, assembly GCF_048593235.1. NCBI lineage: Eukaryota > Metazoa > Chordata > Mammalia > Dasyuromorphia > Dasyuridae > Sminthopsis > Sminthopsis crassicaudata. The sequence continues at coordinate 318,221,866 of NC_133617.1, read as the reverse complement.
CAATAGATGCAGAAAAAGCATTTGACAAAATCCAACATCCATTCCTACTAAAAACTCTTGAGAGTATAGGAATAAATGGATTATTCCTTAAAATAATCAGGAGCATATATTTAAGACCTTCAGTAAGCATAATATGCAATAGAAATAAACTGCAACCTTTCCCAGTAAGATCAGGAGTGAAACAAGGTTGCCCACTATCACCATTACTATTCAATATAGTACTAGAAATGCTAGCCTCGGCAATAAGAGCCGAGAAAGAGATTCAAGGAATTAGAGTAGGAAATGAGGAAATCAAACTATCACTCTTTGCAGATGACATGATGGTATACTTAGGGAAATATTTTTAAAAAGTAAAGGTTTTTGGGGGCGGAGCCAAGATGGCGGAGAGGAAACACACGACTCAGTGAACGTCCTCACTCCCTCACAACCAATTAGATAAATTAAGTCTCAAAATTAGCTCAGGACTGATAGATACCACAAGGACTGGAAGCACGACTTACCAGCTGAAGAGAATCTGGAGTTTCAACAGGAAAGGTCAGTTCTCAGGGGAGGAATAAGAAAGACCAGCACAGACGGTGGGGTAGGGGCACACTGCGCCCATTGCGCTGGGAGGGGCTCTGGGATCAGAGAAGCCACTGAGGTAAAGGAATCTGGCACAGGCTGTTAGCTCTTCTCTGCTAATTATTTAGCAGTTCAGAAGAGAAAGCCAAAATATTTTAAAACTCAAATTAGATTTTCCCCGATCCTGGGGGTGACTCAGCAAAGAATCGGCACCAGGGGGTGTGGCCTCAGCTACCTCCTGAGAATAGTTAAGAGACTGACAAGTGGGTGGATACGGCCCAAGGCAACACACACTGTCTAGCTTAGCTGGAGGGAGTGGAACTCAGCTCCAGGAAGTCCCAGAGAAGCGGAACCTTTGAACTAGGGACCGCGGTTTCTGGAAGACACTTCCAGTTTGAGCGCAGGGGCTTCTCACGTCACCTGCTGCAGACGTCCACTCCCCACCCGGACACATAGGCTGAGCTTCTTGCTGTCTTCACTATTCTACGCCCTCGAAGCACAGCAGTGCTAATCACCTCTGAGGCGCTTCCAGGGAGGGGGTGGGGAACTCTCTCCCAGAGCTCTCTCTTAGCGCGGGCGCAGGGGCCGCTGCATCCATCCGGTCTGGGAGGAAGCTGGTAAAGAAGTAAATAATTTCCTACCCCAGGGACAGACCCCAAAACATTTTTTAAGTATGAGCAAAAAAGCTAGAAAAACTATAGATTCCTTCTATACAGAGAAAGAGCGGGTATCCAACCCCGAGGAAGTTAACAGCAAAGATTCAGAAGATAACAACCTAAAGGGGAACGATTCCTGCCCCCCATCACATAACTCTCTCCTAGAAGAAGCTCTTAAGAAATTGAGGGAGATCGAAGAAAAATGGGGCAAGGAAAGGGAAGTTATGATAGAGAATAACAATGTCCTGAAATTGGAGTTGGAAAAAATAAAGAATTCACAGGAGATGCAGGGAAACAAAATTAGTGAATTAGAAAAGGTTAAAAAAACACAGGAAAGTAGGATTTCTGAATTGGAAAAGATAAAAAAGTCTCAAGAAAATAGAATTTCTGAATTGGAAAAAGAAAATAATTCTCAAAAAAAAAATTAGGGAAATGGAAAAAAATTCAATAGAGCAAAATAATTCATTTAAAAATGAAATTGGGCATTTACAAAAAGAACTAAAAACTGTGAAAGAAGAAAATAACTCCTTAAAAGTCAGGATGGAACAAATAGAAATGAATGATTCACAGAGAACCCAAGAATCAGTCAAACAAAACAAAAAAAATGAGAAGCTGGAGAACAACGTCAAATACTTACTGGGAAAATCTATAGACCTGGAAAATAGATCTAGGAGAGATAATCTGCGGATTATTGGACTTCCAGAAAACTATGACCAAAAAAAGAGCCTAGATTCTATTTTACAGGAAATTATCAAAGAGAACTGTCCAGAGATAATAGAAACAGAAGGGAAAGTAGATGTGGAAAGAATTCATCGAACTCCTTCTGAAATAGACCCTAAAAAAAGAACACCACGGAATATTGTGGCTAAGCTGCAGAATTACCACACAAAGGAGAAAATCCTGCAAGCAGCTAGAAAAAAACAATTTAAATACCAAGGTGCCACAATAAGGGTCACCCAAGATCTGGCTGCCTCCACATTAAAAGATAGAAGGGCCTGGAACCTGATATTCCGAAAGGCAAAAGATCAAGGACTGCAACCAAGAATGAACTACCCAGCTAAGTTTAGCATCTTTTTCCATGGAAGAAGATGGTCATTCAATGAAACAGAGGAATTCTATATGTTTCTAAGAAAAAAACCAGACTTAAACATAAAATTTGATCTACATCCACAAGACTGAAGAGAAACAGAAAAAGGTACACAGAACCCTTGAGAACTGTAACTTTGTTGTGGGTATATAAAAAATACTCAAGGATAATTTGATTTTACTGATATAAAAGAAAAAAAGGGGGGTGTGGTAAAGGGAAGGAGGTCGGTTCAGAAAAAGGGGAAGGAGTGATAAAAAGAGGGAAACTACATCCCAGGAAGAGACATAGAAAATACACCATATCTGAGGGAACTTAGTGAGGGGGAGAATCATTGTGTGAATCTTACTCTCATCAGAAGAGGCTCAAAGAGTAAATAATTAACATATTTGTTTTTCAGAGAATTTTCTCTCACCTCATTAAAAGGGGGGAGAGGAAAAGGGGAAAGGAAAAGGAGAATAAGTGAAGGGACTTGGAGGGAGGGGGGAGGGATCCTAAAAAAAAAAAAAAAAAAAAGAGGGAGGGTTGCGCGTCACAAGGGGGGTTTGTAAATTAAATATCGGGGAGGGGGGTCAGGGGGGTCAAGGGAAAAAAGTATAATCTGGGGATAATACGATGGCAGGAAATACAGAATTAGTAATTTTAACTGTAAATGTAAATGGGATGAATGATCCCATCAAACGGAGACGGATAGCAGATTGGATCAAAAAGCAGAACCCTACAATATGTTGTCTACAGGAAACACACTTAAAGCAGGGAGATACATACAGAGTAAAGGTAAAAGGTTGGAACAGAGCTTATTATGCTTCAGGTAAAGCCAAAAAAGCAGGGGTAGCTATCCTTATCTCAGATCAAGCAAAAGCAGAAGTAGATCTCGTTAAAAAAGATAAGGAAGGAAACTATATCCTGCTGAAAGGTAGCATAAATAATGAAGCCATATCAATACTAAACATATATGCACCAAGTGGTATAGCATCTAACTTTCTAAAGGAAAAGTTAAGAGAACTGCAAGAAGAAATAGACAGTAAAACTATAATAGTGGGAGATCTCAACCTAGCACTCTCAGATTTAGACAAATCAAACCACAAAACAAACAAGAAAGAAATTAAAAAAGTAAATAGAACATTAGAAAAACTAGGTATGATAGACCTTTGGAGAAAACTGAATGGCAATAGGAAGGAATATACTTTCTTCTCAGCAGTTCATGGATCCTATACAAAAATTGACCATATATTAGGACATAAAGATCTCAAAATTAAATGTAGGAAGGCAGAAATAATAAATGCCTTCTTCTCAGATCACAATGCAATAAAAGCTACATTCAGTAAAAAGTTAGGGGTAAATAGACCAAAAAGTAATTGGAAACTGAATAATCTCATCTTAAAGAATGACTGGGTGAAAGAGCAAATTATAGAAACAATTAACAATTTCACCCAAGATAATGATAATGATGAGACATCATATCAAAATCTTTGGGATGCAGCTAAAGCAGTAATAAGGGGAAATTTTATATCTTTAGAGGCTTATTTGAAGAAAATTGAGAAAGAGAAGATTAACGAATTGGGCTTACAACTTAAAAGGCTAGAAAAAGACCAAATTATAAACCCCCAACCAAAAATTAAACTCGAAATACAAAAATTAAAAGGAGAAATCAATAAAATTGAAAGTAAAAAAACTATTGAATTAATAAATAAAACCAAGAGTTGGTTTTATGAAAAAGCCAATAAAATAGATAAACCTTTGGTAAATTTGATCAAAAAAAAGAAAGAGGAAAATCAAATTGATAGTCTTACAAATGAAAAGGGGGATCTTTCCACCAATGAAGAGGAAATTAGAGAAATAATAAGGAGTTACTTTGCCCAACTTTATGCCAATAAATTTGATAACTTAAGTGAAATGGATGACTTTCTCCAAAAATATAGGCTCCCTAGATTAACAGAGGAGGAGATAAATTGCTTAAATAGTCCCATTTCAGAAAAAGAAATAGAACAAGCTATTAATCAACTCCCCAGGAAAAAATCCCCAGGGCCAGATGGATTCACATGTGAATTCTACCAAACATTTAAAGAACAATTAGCCCCAATGTTATATAAATTATTTGAAAAAATAGGGGATGAAGGAGTCCTACCAAACTCCTTTTATGACACAGACATGGTACTGATACCTAAACCTGGTAGATCGAAAACTGAGAAAGAAAATTATAGACCAATCTCCTTAATGAATATTGATGCTAAAATCTTAAATAAGATATTAGCAAAAAGACTTCAGAAAATCATCTCCAAGATAATACACTATGATCAAGTAGGATTTATTCCAGGAATGCAGGGCTGGTTTAATATTAGGAAAACTATTAATATAATTGACCATATTAATAATCAAATTAATAAGAACCATATGATCATCTCAATAGATGCAGAAAAAGCATTTGACAAAATCCAACATCCATTCCTACTAAAAACTCTTGAGAGTATAGGAATAAATGGATTATTCCTTAGAATAATCAGGAGTATATATTTAAGACCGTCAGTAAGCATAATATGCAATAGAAATAAACTGCAACCTTTCCCAGTAAGATCAGGAGTGAAACAAGGTTGCCCACTATCACCATTACTATTCAATATAGTACTAGAAACGCTAGCCTCGGCAATAAGAGCCGAGAAAGAGATTCAAGGAATTAGAGTAGGAAATGAGGAAATCAAACTATCACTTTTTGCAGATGACATGATGGTATACTTAGAGAACCCCAAAGACTCTGCTAAAAAGCTACTAGAAATAATTCAAAATTTCAGCAAAGTGGCAGGATACAAAATAAATCCACATAAATCCTCGGCATTTTTATATATCACTAACAAAATGCAACAGCAAGAGATACAAAGAGAAATTCCATTCCAAACAAATGTTGAGAGTATAAAATATTTGGGAATCCATCTACCAAAGAAAAGTCAGGAATTATATGAGAAAAATTACAAAACACTTACCACAAAAATAAAATCAGATTTAAATAATTGGAAAGACATTCAGTGCTCTTGGATAGGCCGAGCGAATATAATAAAGATGACAATACTCCCCAAACTAATCTATTTATTTAGTGCTATACCAATCAGACTCCCAAGAAACTATTTTAATGACCTAGAAAAAATAACAACAAAATTCATATGGAAGAATAAAAGGTCAAGAATTGCAAGGGAACTAATGAAAAAAAACTCAGAGGAAGGTGGTCTAAGTGTACCTGATCTAAAGCTATATTATATAGCAGCAGTCACCAAAACCATTTGGTATTGGCTACGAAATAGACCGGTAGATCAGTGGAACAGATTAGATACAAAGGACAAAAAAGGGTACATCTATAGCAATCTAATCTTTGACAAACCCAAAGATTCCAACATTAGGGATAAAAATTCATTATTCGGAAAAAACTGTTGGGAAAACTGGAAATTAGTATGGCAGAAATTAGATATGGATCCACACTTAACACCATATACCAAGATAAGATCAAAATGGGTCCATGATTTAGGCATAAAGAGGGAGATAATAAATAGATTAGAGGAACAGAGGATAATCTACCTCTCAGACTTGTGGAGGAGGAAGGAATTTATGACCAGAGGAGAACTAGAGATCATTATTGATCACAAAATAGAAGATTTTTATTACATCAAACTAAAAAGTTTCTGTACAAATAATACTAATGCAAACAAGATTAGAAGGGAAGTAACAAATTGGGAAAATATTTTTAAAAACAAAGGTTCTGACAAAGGTCTCATTTCCAAAATATATAGAGAACTGACCCAAATTTATAAGAAACCGAACCATTCTCCAATTGATAAATGGTCAAAGGATATGAACAGACAATTCTCAGAGGAAGAAATTGAAACTATATCCACTCACATGAAAGAGTGTTCCAAATCACTACTGATCAGAGAAATGCAAATTAAGACCACTCTGAGATACCACTACACACCTGTCAGATTGGCTAAGATGACAGGAACAAATAATGACAAATGTTGGAGGGGATGTGGGGAAACTGGGACACTAATACATTGCTGGTGGAGTTGTGAAAGAATCCAGCCATTCTGGAGAGCAATCTGGAATTATGCCCAAAAAGTTATCAAACTGTGCATACCCTTTGACCCAGCAGCGCTACTACTGGGATTATATCCCAAAGAAATACTAAAGAGCGGAAAGAGACATATATGTGCCAAAATGTTTGTGGCAGCTCTTTTTGTTGTAGCTAGAAACTGGAGGATGAATGGATGTCCATCAGTTGGAGAATGGTTGGGTAAATTGTGGTATATGAAGGTTATGGAATATTATTGCTCGGTAAGAAATGACCAGCAGGAGGAATATAGAGAGGCCTGGAGAGACTTAAATCAACTGATGCTGAGTGAAATGAGCAGAACCAGAAGATCACTGTACACTTCAACAACAATGCTGTATGAGGATGTATTCTGATGGAAGTGGAAATCTTCAACATAAAGAAGATCCAACTCACTTCCAGTTGATCAATGATGGACAGAGGTAGCTGCACCCAGAGAAGAAACACTGGGAGGGGAATGAAAATTGTTAGCACTAATATCTGTCTGCCCAGGTTGCATGTACCTTCGGATTCTAATGTTTATTGTGCAACAAGAAAGTGATATTCGCACACATGTATTGTACCTAGACTATATTGTAACACATGTAAAATGTATGGTATTGCCTGTCGTCGGGGGGAGGGAATAGAGGGAGGGGGGGTAAATTGGAAAAATGAATACAAGGGATAATATTATAAAATATATATATATATATATAAAATAAAAAAAAAATTAAATAAAAAAAAAAAAAAAAAAAAAAAAAAAGTAAAGGTTTTGACAAAGGTCTCATTTCCAAAATATATAAAGAACTGACCCTGATTTATAGGAAACCAAACCATTCTCCAATTGATAAATGGTCAAAGGATATGAACAGACAATTCTCAGATGATGAAATTGAAACTATTTCCACTCATATGAAAGAGTGTTCCAAATCACTACTGATCAGAGAAATGCAAATTAAGACAACTCTGAGATACCACTACACACCTGTCAGATTGGCTAAGATGACAGGAACAAATAATGATGAATGTTGGAGGGGATGTGGGAAAACTGGGACACTGATACATTGTTGGTGGTGTTGTGAAAGAATCCAGCCATTCTGGAGAGCAATTTGGAACTATGCCCAAAAAGTTATCAAACTGTGCATACCCTTTGACCCATCAGGACTACTACTGGGCTTATATCCCAAAGAAATACTAAATAGCGGAAAGAGACCTGTATGTGCCAAAATGTTTGTGGCAGCTCTTTTTGTTGTAGCTAGAAACTGGAAGATGAATGGATGTCCATCAGTTGGAGAATGGTTGGGTAAATTATGGTATATGAAGGTTATGGAATATTATTGCTCTGTAAGAAATGACCAGCAGGAGGAATACAGAGAGGCTTGGAGAGACTTAAATCAACTGTTGCTGAGTGAAATGAGCAGAACTAGAAGATCTCTGTACACTTCAATGTTGTATGTAGATGTATTCTGATGGAAGTGGAAATCTTCAACATAAAGAAGATCCAATTCACTTCCAGTTGATCAATGATAGACAGAAATAACTACACCCAGAGAAGGAACACTGGGAAGCAAATGTAAATTGTTAGCACTATTGTCTATCTACCCAGGTTACTTATACCTTCGGAAGCTAATAATTAATGGTCAACAAGAAAATGGTATTTACACACATATATTGTATCTAGGTTATATTGTAACACATGTAAAATGTATGGGATTGCCTGTCATCGGGGGGAGGGAATGGAGGGAGGGAGGGGATAATTTGGAAAAATGAATAAAAAAAAACCCAAAAATATCCAATGACTTCTTTTTACCTACCATACTTTTTATTATGGTACTCAAAGCAGTCCACAAATTGGCATCAACATATCTTTTTATCTTTGTCATATAACATTGCCCATTAAGTAGTCTTGCTTCAGGGAAATTAAACATCACTTTACCCTTTCTCAAAATTTTGGTATATATTATGCTATTCCATTCCTTCACTTAGACTTTTCTTCACTTATTCATATCAATTGAAATGTTACCTGATCTTCAATGACTAACTCAAGAAATAATTTCTTCAAGAATTCTTTTTTTATTCCTAAAAGCTAGAAGTAGAATAGTATGCTATTTTTTAGGAACTCTCTTTCAAAAACAGCACACTAAATTCTTTATTAATATCTATTTTTGTCATTCCTTTATATCTTCTCTTAATATTATAACTTCTTCTGGGAAAAAAAGTTTTAAATTAATTTTATTTCCCTCCATGCTTAATATCATAACATATGCTTAAATACATGTGCCTTACACTACAACCAATCACAACCAAGAGCTTTACAATCTGTCTTCTATTCCTATTTTTGTTCTCTTTATTTCATATGTCTCTGAAATGAACCATATATTGTAGCGAGCTGTCGTCTCTAGAAGCTGCTGGATCACTCTCTGGGAAGAGATCTGCTGTGTCGTCTACTCAAATCTCTCCGACAGATTCTTCTTCCTGTAACGAACCGTTGTCTCCAGGCAGTTGCTGTTAACTCTTGTCCAAAGAAGTGACTTCCCTTCCTGCAGAGAGCCCCGTCAAGCCTGATGTAATGCAGAGAGTCTTCTTCTTTCTCTGAGAGTCCTCTCTTTTATTCTCCCAGAGAATGGGCGTGGGATAATGCAAGGGCTTCTGGGAAGAACCACCCCAGCCAATGAGCTTGCCCCCTCTATCAAGTCAACCTGAGTTCTCACCTTGTAATTGTCCAGAAAACCTGAATTCTCACCTTGTCACTGTCCAGACAACCCGAGTTCTCACTTAGTAATCCTAACAATATATGAACCATATATCTTTTTTTTTTTTTTTTTTTTTTTTTGATTTTCTATTGAAATCAAGAATACTATCTGTGGTGAGGCAGAAATTTGGTAATAATTTAAATAGTCTTAAAGGTCTTAAAAACTCCTACTTATATAAGATATAAAAATACCATTAATAATTACCCAGGCTAACCTCCTCATTTTTAAAAATTGGCAAAATTGAGGCTCTGTCTTATTCATAAACAGGACCAGTAAGTACTGTTTATTTAGTACTTACTATTTGCAATGTAATGTGCTGCATGATTTGCAATTATTACCAGACTTGGTTCTTATACTAATCATGGGAAAGTACTTTATTATTATTATTATTATTATTATTATTATTATTATTATTATTATTTATTAGTTGCTGAGGCAATTGGGGTTAAGTGACTTGCCCAGGGTCACACAGCTAGGAAGTGTTAAGCACCTAAGGCCACATTTGAACTCAAATCCTCTTGACTTCAGGGCTGGTGCTCTATATAGTGCACCACCTAGCTTTCCCTATTTTTATTTTAAAGATGAGGTAAAGGTGATTAAGCAACTTGCCTTGAGGCTGAGGTCAAATTTGAATTCAGGACTTTCTGACTGAGGGCCTGATCTGCTTTCCATTGTGTCCACCCCCCCCCCCAACCAACATCTAATGTCACTTTGCCTAATTAAGGGTAGAAGTATGACTGCAATGACCATAGGACTCTTGACATTTTGATGATAGCTTTATTCATCATAAGCAGACTTTTAAATTACCTGCTTATACTTCTGAACTGAATTTATACAATTTGAATACAGATATGTCCTGTGAAGAAGAAATAGTCATTTTATGCATAATATACTTACATTAAACAAATAAATAATAAAACAATTTTAAGGTGTTTGTAATTTTTAAAAAATTGCCAATTTTCTTTATTGGCTATATCAACCATAGCTATAAAGCTTGAAGTGAAATCATAGAGAACGTACTTATTTACAGATGTGGAAAATGAGGCATAAATAGATTGCTTTGCCCTAAGGCAAATATGTATATATGTGTGTATATCTATATGTATATGTATGTATATGTACATGTATATATGTATGGGACAGCTATTGACACAGTAGATAGAATATTGGGCCTAGAGTCAAGAAGATCCATTTTTCTCACTTCAAATCCTGCCTGAGATACCTATAGGGCAAGTTACTTAACCCTGTGTATGAATTAGTGAAGGAAATGGCAAACCATTTCAGTATCTTTGCCAAGAAAACTCCAAATGGGGTTGTGAAGAGTCAGAAATAACTAAGCAAACAACCAAAAAGAATGATATGAATATATATATATATATATATATATATATATATATATATATATACACACACACACATGAATACACATAGGCATATACCTATGTACATATGTATGCATATATATAGTATATATATGTATTACATATATACATGTGCATAATATATTATATACATACATATATATGTTATATATAGTATATAAGTATACACTCACACACATTCATATATATGTACATATATACATGTATATGCATGTATACACACATAGATAAAGCTTTTTTTAGTTTCCTTTCTTACCCTGCTCAGGTTGTAGTACAATTTTGAATAACTGAATAAAAAGCAAATAAGCAATCCTTTAGAAGAACATTAATGTGTTAAAATATGCTTACACTTTTGCCTAAAATATGTATTTTATTAATATTTCTATAACAGCCATGCCTTTTTTCCAAATTAAATGAAGCTCATGCATCAAAGCAACAGGCAACAGCTAGAACTTTAACATGATATATTGTCTACTATAATACCTGTAAAAATGAACAAGCTATGAATAATTACAGAGAAAGTATGCATTTTCTCAAAATGACTGAGCAATTAGAAGATTCTATATATAAAATGTCAGTGCTTCAGAATTTTGACTATTTTTATTTGTTGACATCATGTTTTAATAATGATGAGACATTATGGAAATTTAGTCACGAAATGGATTTTTCATGAAACATATATTTAAAAAATTAAGTGCCATACCTTGGATTCTTTTTCATTTGTACTTCCATAAGAATTGGCTATCATTTGCTTTATAGGATAGTGGAGATTGAATTTCTGAGAATACCAAGTTATTTCATAAACAATTATTACAATAACTTAAACCCCACACACATATATACCAAGTATCTCTTATCATCTAAATTACTTCATTAATTCCATTTTTGTTGCTGTTGTTCTTATTTAGTATTTAGGGTTTTTTCTGAAGCTGCATGAAGCCCTTTGGTTTGTTCTTGACAAATATATTAGAGTGATTTTTCATTTTCTTCAGCAGCTCATTTTACAGATGAGAAAACTAAGGCAAATAGTGTTAAATAACTCTCCAAATATCACACAATTAATGTCAGAGGCTGGATTTGAACGTGGGTCCTCCTGGCCTAGTATTATCCACTGCACTACCTAACTGCTCTCTTTCTTTTTGCTTAGTGATCTTAAAAGGTGGGGAATGATACAACTAAAACTGTCCTGTTTTTAGAAAATTCTTCAGTATACACAAAGCATCACATATTCTTATCTTTGAAATCAGTTTTTGAGTCATTTTCAATCTTCCTGGTAGCTTGCATCAAAGAATGAAATAAAATATTTGTGAAACACTTTATAACTTTAGCTGTCAAACACAATATAAATATATGTGACTATTGTCATAATTAGTTGTCACATCCTTCACATGTATTTGATAGGATACAGATAGAAATTGTCCTGCTGTTAACTATCTTATTTTTTTTTTACATTTACTGTTTCTTTATGCAGATGTCTAGATGGACAAATTTATTTCTTTATCTAGATAAATTTAATAAAAGCGTTGAGATATACTTTTTTCCTATAAGGTCATTGTAAGCATCTTCAGAAAAACTTTGATGGTAGATTCTTTACTTAAACCTTTCCACATGATTTTGAATTTCTTCTATATTTTTATATTTTGAAATATTTTGATTCTATATAGCTTAAAATCCATGATGATTTGTTAGATCTGTGACTATTTAAAAATGCATTCATTTTTAAACATCACTGTTACATTTTGGCAATTGTGGAAGCAGATGTTTGTGATTTGTTCAGTTTTTCCAGTCATATGCAATAATTTTTGATCACATTTGTATTTTTCTTGGCAAAGATACAGGATTAGTTTGCTGTTTACTTCTTCAGTTCATTTCACAGATGATGAAACTGAGACAAACAAAGTCACACATATCTAATAAATTCCTGAGGTTAGATTTCAAATCAAGTTGTTGAGGCTCCAGGCTTGGAGCACTATCCACTGTTCCCGTCTTTGCCTATTATAATATATCAGTTATATATGATATACATTATTTATTGAATTCTTGAGGAAATTTCAGTTCCATATTTGTAATGTGAGGTTTGTCATCTGTTGGTTAGTAAGCTTCTAAATTAATAATTTTTTTCTAACAGACTTATAAACACTACATTTTTTACAACTTTCACAATACAGTTTTTTTGTGCAGATTGCTTATATAGTAATCTTAAATAATGAGCACTGATGAATAATTTCAAAGTCCTTAAGGATAACTTCTTTCCTTCTGGTAGCAATGTTAGCATCCTGAATTGTTACCTTAAATCCTTGCATGTATATAAGCAAATCCATATTACTAAGTCATTTGTTTGTTTAATCCAGGTTGAGAAATTATTGATTGATTTCACATAAAAAATCACTTGGAGAGTTTTTGAATCTTTTGAATCTTACTTATGATTTCATAGGCTTCCTCTGAAGGTGCATTGATTCCAGGTACATTAAACAAATCAGCTTTTACCATTGCTTAGTGAAGTGATTATTACTTATTCAAAAAAATCACTATAGAGTTCTAATCTATTTGACATGTGCTTTAAAAATGTTTATCTATTTTATTCCTTTTTTGTGGGTACAAGTGTTATTTATGTCTTTATACCTAACTTAGAGAAGACTCTACAATTTGTCTGGGTTTTTGTTAGAGCGTTTTGTTATTTATATTTTATAGCTGAAAGAGAAAAGACTCTACAATTTGGATTTTTTTGTTAGTTTACATTTCATTTTACAATTTTGAAAGTTTATGTAAGAATGTTACTGTCTAAGTGTTCATTGCTTTATACAATTTTAACTGAGTTTTAATTCCTTTGATGTATTCAGTTACAGATTTTCTCTTTGATACATCTCTATATGCCTTACATGGAAAAGATCAATATATTTGGAAATTTCTCCATCAATTGAGTCAATGTGATTTTTGATTCAAGAAACAAAATTAATAACTTTTTACTTCTCATATATGGAGTTGTTTACTTATTACATTTTCATATCATTGGAGAAAGATTTAATGTGATGATTGTGTATTTTTTTTTTGGTGAAGACATAGTGCTATGCTATTTTATACATTAGTAATTAAAAGAAAAATATGCCTCTATTCTTTCTTTAGTTTGGGAACCATACTAATTTATATTTAGGATATTTTTAAAGTATATTTAAGGACTGGAAAATCATAATAATTGTAAAGATTCTCCATGAAAAAAAAATCAATCAACAAGCCTTAATTACTTACTATGTATAAGCTACCATACTAAATGCTGGAATTCAAGAGAAATAAAAATAGTAATCTTTAAATTAAGAAGGAAATCACCAAAGCTTATTGAGTAAAGGTATGATGTGGTCACATCTGTAATTAATTAATTTGGTTTTAGACATAGTAAGTTTTAAATGTCTCTGAGATGTCCAAGAAAGGCAATTAGTGATGTGGTCCCTCGGGAGAGCTAATAGAGCTAGATTTGTACATCTGGGAGTTGATGAAAAAAATTATAATGCCTAATTTTATGTAAAATTTTCTTGATCCTGATATGATGCAGTATTCTTTGAATAGAAAATAAATCCATGTTGAGATTAAATATTCTACTATTCTTATTTTGATTATATTTTATAAAATTTCAGGAAATGAATAAGATATAAATGCAGATTGAAGTCAAAGGCTTTTCAGTAATAAAAACAATATTTATGGTATGATTATTTAGGGCAGTTTATTTGAACATTAATTTAACAAAAGAGCTTTTTAATAACCTTGTGATATTTTGACATGTTCTTTCATTGCTTAATAATAATTCTTTTTCTTTTTAAGTTTATCTATCTTGGCTATCTATCTTTATGCTATGTATGTATATATTTCATGATTCATGGTTGGTATAAACTTGGAGAACTCACTGGCATTCTCATACTTTGATATTATAGATTATTTCTTCTATTAAGAAAAGCAGAACTGTACCTCTTTTTAAGAAGTTATAAGAAGGTGGCAATTTGCTTTCCTGGAAAATATATATATTTATGCTTCTTATTCACCATTGGTTCTTTCTAGTCTGGCAGAGAATTTGGCCTTTTATTAGTCTTTAAGACATAGCTCTTCTCTTTATAATTGTATTCAGTAGTAGTTGTCATTGTTATCATCATCATTATCATCTTAGCTGTTGCATTGTTTGGTCTTCTCATAATAGGGTAGTAAAATAATAAGCTAAATCAACTCCCCAACATAGAACAATAATTCACTGACCATAATACAACAGAATAAGATAAATAAAGCAGATGATGGGATGAATGAGCAAAGTATAGTATATTTTGTATGGCGAAGCAAATTGAAGAGATCAGTCTGGGCTTGAAAAATATGAGATAGAAGACAAATTCAACCTATTAGAGACATCAGGAAAAGAGAGAATTGTAATCGTCCTCGTCTATAACAGATATGGTACTCATTTGCATTTAGTGCTTGTTTAAAACATTTTTTATTCAAAGCAACTAACAATGTCAGACATATGATAGATGCTTCAAAAATTATTGATTAAGTAATTAAATCACACATAGACATGGCTGAAGAAGTAGGGCAGAGGATTGTATTCACCTTTGTGCAAAGACACAATACCATATTGCTAAGAATCCTCTTGAGAATGGCAATAGTCATCCATAACTAATACTCTCCCTCCTCTCCCTCTCCCTTTTCTCTCTCCCTTCCCTCTTTCCCCTCCCATCTCCCTCTCTCTTCCCACTCCCCCCTTCTCTTTTTCTATCTCTGTGTATATATGAATGTATAATGGATATTATTTTCCATTAGATTTTTAACTCCTTGAGGACAGGGATTGTCTTTTGTCTTTTTTTGTTTCCCCAGTGCACAGCACAGTGTTTGGTACATAGTAGGTAGTAAATAAGTGCTTATTGATTAATTATACTATTGAATGTGATTTAAATGAAAATGAGGGGAGAGTTTCTCAATTCAATTCAACAAGAGTAATTTAATTCCACTTTATGCTACATACTATGCTAGATACTGGAAAGACAAAGAAAAGTGAGAATAGTCCCTGCTATCAAACCTTTTTTATGAGTTTCATGTGATTCCTTTTTTTTTTTATCACCTTGCGAAGACTTTGAGTGACAACTTCTAGAGTCACTGTTTCTGTGTGTATGTATGTGTATATATGTATTTGCAATGTGTATGCATATGTACACACATATATACACATATGTGTATATATAGCCCCATATATATGTATATATATATATTATTTTTTAACAGCATGTAATTATGTCTTAACAGTTCAACACATCATTTCAATCCTTGCCACAATGCAAATACATGAAGATAGTAATACACTGAAAATAGCAGCAAATGTCTCAAAAGCAAGCCACACATTGATTCCCAAGAAAGCAATATAAATTCACAGCAATTATGATTCAATTACATGTTTAAAGACAAGAAAAAAAAAGCTAGCAGCCCATCTTCAGGTAAATCTAATAAAAGCTAATGATGCTATGGAACACAAAATCCAAACCTCAAGCAAATGATGTTTTCAGAAAGTGAAAAGAGTTCAGGGCTTTTATGTCACAGAACTAGTCCAATGATGGGGGAAAGGAGGAAAAAAATGCTATGAGAAAATAAAATTAATAAAGAGAATGATCCCCAAGCTAAAAGTTACTTTAGTAATAGAACACTACCTTTCTTGAAATTGGTGCCCAGTTTAAAACTTTATTATCTTTATTATATTATCATGAATTTCAGTAGGCCTACCTCATACAAAAAGCACTGGACTTGAAATTAAAGTTTTGTTGATCACCTTGAATATTTTCTATTGCTATGACATTAGACAAGTCAAATAACCTTGCAAAGCCTCTATTTCCTCATCTAATATGTACATTAAAAATACTTGCACTTCTCCACATATAATTTGGGTTCAAAAAAACCTTTTGGAAACAAACCTTCAAAAACTGTATTAATATGAATATGCATGATTACTATTACATCTTCTTAATACTTCTGTTAAACATGGCTTATTTCTCTTTGGTTCTTATCAAAGTTACTTCTTGAATTTTATAAAGCAAGCATCAAAATCACCTAATCATAATGCTAGATAAATAAAATGGGCCTAATTATGTTCTGTCCTTTATACCTTGCACAGTCATAAACTTCAAGCAATACTCCAGCATTTTTTTAATTAACAGTTAAATTTGACACTAAAAAGATCTAATCTTAGGAAAAATACAGTCTTTAGTATAAGGATTAGTAAAATGAGAACTGACAACTTTAGTTAACCAAATATATTAAAGGAGCAACAGATTTGTATTAATCCTAATAACATAAACATTTCCAAATGGCTATTTTCATTTACTTCTGAAATATTTCATATCATAAATTAAGCATGAATAAGCAGTACTCTGAATTTTCATAGGCAAAATTAGGGATTTTTTCAAAATATTTCAAAGATAATTTTTATATGGAAAATAGTTTGACTATATCTTGCTAAAGGCTTCCACAGTTAATGAAGTAATATCAATACTAAACATATGTGCACTAAGTGGCATAGCATCCAAATTCCTAGAGAAGAAATTAAGTGAGCTGTAGGAAGAAACAAACAAAAATAGTTTGAAAATCCCAAATCCTTTTTATGAGTTCAATGTGAGTAATTTTTGATCATCTTGTGATGTAAACTTTTACTGGCCTCTAGATCTACTAAGCTTCATTGACAACCTGAAAATCGTGTTTTCTACCAAATTTGGAATTACCTTTTTTCATTCAGAGCAAAGTCTACAAACTGCATCTCATATAGATTTTTAACTTATTTTTTTTAAAGATGGTAATGCATAAGAAATACTAATTGGATGAATGCATGATAAAAATACTCCTTTTGCAAAACCTGCTTACACTGAGACATATATTCTACACAGAAACTTATAAACTCCATATTGAAAGCAATATTATTCATAGTATTTGTCTTCATTTTATCCCATTTTGAATTTAGAAGGTTTTCATTGAGTTTGAAGTTAATGTTGCTTTTTCTTTATTGTAGTGAAAATGTCCACACACTGTGGATTACAAAACAGTAATTTAATCTAGTTTACAAAATCAACTTTGTATCACTTCTGACAAGACAAATAAAAAAGAAACAACAAACATAGTAAGCAGGAAATGAATGTCCTTTAAAAAAATTGTATTATTATTTCAGTTTAGTGACCTTACTTTTTATACATAGTATGTGTGTATGTATATATATATATATATATATATATATATATATATATATATATATATATGCATTGTATATGTGTATATATGTATATATGTACATCAATACATACATTTTAATAAATGTTTATATATTGACTGATTATACTATTAAAAAGATTGATTTGGAAATAAGGGAAGATATTTCAATTCAATTCAACAAGTACTAATTTTATGTCTACTGTATGTCAAACACTATGTTAAGACATTGGAAACATGAAGGAAAACAAAATAATCCCTTCCTTCAGAGAGCTTAAATTATTTGAGGATAATGATAAATTGAACATATTTTTCTTCAGTAATATTCTTTGATTACAATGTAGGTAATTTCATCCACTGCTGCATATTTACAGGTTTTTGAGTCTAACCTAGTAAGTTAATAACCTTATATGCTGCCCACAGTGCTAAGATTTGTCCATGAATTCCAAAGTAACATGCATCAGAGAGAGACAAGCTTGGAATCCATGTCTTTCTATCTCCAAGGCAAACATTTTGCGTCATATTTTATATGTGAACATTACACATATAATGACAGAAATAATCTGGGAATGAGAGAAAGAAGGCTTTTTATATAAAATGAGCAGTAACATCATCCTTAAAGTATGGATTTTAAAAGGTGAATTAAATTATAGAAATATGGAGAAAGAGCATTTCAAAAGTGGATGGATGCAGGAATGGCATGTAGAGAGAACATGAATTATGAAAGTTTGATTGGAATATAGAATATATGAGGGTGAGTAATTTGAAATAAATCAAGAATATGATTTTGGCGTAAGATTATAAAGTGTTTTAAAGGTCAGAAGAGTTTGTATTTTTTTCTTCAGACAAACTTTGTCTTTAACCCAGTCAAAATTCTTGAACTGAAAGAAAGTATTTGATATAAACTACTAAATATGAGTCTACATTAGATGCTAAGGATAGCAAAATACTATTTCACTTCACATAGCATATTTTACTTGTGGGATAAAATGTGTAATGCCATGACCTCTAATTTTGCATGTTTGGTTGAGTTGTTGTTTTTTTAATTTAATCTAATAAATTCATGGTTCTTACTAAGTTATCCTTATTTAAGTCTGTTCAAATCTGCCTATCAATTTTTTTCTTTTTTTCTAAAACAAAACTTATTTTGGTAAAATGAAGGTATGCAATAATAGAATAAACATCTGTTTAGTATTTATAGACATAATTCTAAGCAAACGATATAAATATTGATTAAGATGACCATCTACCAATACTGTGCACTCATTGAAGCCTGTACTTACTTGATTGTAGATGAAAGAAAAGTAGTTTTTGGACACCCAGCATTAACTTTCAATCAATAATCACTGTAATGTTAGAAGAGCCTCACTTCTTCACCCTCTTCTACTTGCATTATTGTACCATTACTATTTGTATAATGATTAACAAGCTCAATATTTCAAACTTTAAATTATATTTCCATTAAGGGATACTAAAATACATATGCTATATCTCAGCATAGCACTTTGGGATCAATGACAAAGTCTTTAAAGGGCAAAAGTGTGTTAATATCTTAAGATGAAATCTAGAATTGCTGAAACATCTTACTTTAAATGAATCAAATTCTGCATTTAAAAATCATCTAAAAATTGCATGCAAAGACTTTGTCTTAACATAAGTACATTTATGCCAAGATCAGAAGGGCAACAAAACTGGGGAAATTTTTTATATCCAAGGATTCTGATAAAGGCTCATTTATAAAATAAATAGGTAATTGACTCAAATTTATAAGAATACAAGACATTTTCCAGTTTATCAATGGTTAAAGGATATGAACAGACAATTTTCAGAAGAAAAAATTAAAGCCAGTTCAACTCAAATGAAAAAATGTTTTAAATCACTACAGATTTATGCAAATTAAGATAACTCTGAGGTATCAATACACATCTCTCCCTTTACTGAAGATGACAGGAAAATATAATAATAAATTCTGGAGGGCATGTGGGAAAACTTGGATATTAATACACTGTTGGTGGAGCTGCAAACTGACCCAATCATTATGGAGATTAATTTGGAATTATGTCCAAAGGACTATTAAACTGTGCATACCCTTTCATCTAGCAGTTTTGCTATTGCCACTGACATCCTAAAGAGAGCATTAAAGAGAGAAAAAGACCCAATGTACAAAACGTAGCATCCCTTTTTGTAGTGGAAAGGAACTGGAAACCAGGTGGATTCCCATCAGTTGAGGAATGGCTGAATAAGTTATGGAATATTATTGTTCTATAAGAAATGATCAGCAGGATGATTTCAGAATGGCCTGGAGAGACTTACATGTTTTAATGATAAGTAAAGCGAGTAGAAGCAAGGGAACATTGTACACCGCAACAAGAAGATTATATGATGTTCGATTCTGACATATGTGGCTCTTTTCAACAATCAGGTAATTTGGGCCAAATCCAATTGATTTGTGATAGAACCATTTGCATCCAGAAAGAGGACTATGGGGATTTAATGTAGATCACAACATAGTGTTTTCACATTTTTGGTGATTGTTTTGCTTAATTTTTTCTCATTTTAAAAATATGATTATTTCTTGTGCAGCATGATAAATGTAGAAATATGTATAGAAGAATTGCACGTGGGTAACATGTTGGATTGTTTGCTATCTAGGGGAGTGAGGATATGAGATGGATAGAATAAAAATATGAAACACAAGGTTTTATAAAGTGAACGTTAAAAACTATCTGTGCATGTATTTTGAAAACAAAAAGCTATTGTCAAAAAAATCCCATAAATATATTTAAAATAATTTAGAAAAATAACCTCAGGTTAAAGTTATCATAAAATTGTCCCAATATTGAAAACTAACACAAGGAGGGTGATTTATATAAAATTTTGGCAGCTAGGTATAAGTAAATTGAGTCATTTTCCTGGGTTAAGAAGATTTGAGTTCAAATCTAGACTTAGATACATGTTAGCCTTGCGACCTGGAAATGTCAAATCTCTGTTTGGCATAGTTTCCTCATTTGCAAAATGAGGATAATAGTAGCACCTTCCTGGCAGGGTCACTGTAATCATCAAATGATATAATATTTGAAAAACACTTAAAGTTCCTGGCATAAATGTAGTACTACATAAATGATAGTTATTATTGTTATCTTCATCATAAAATTCAATTAATCATTTTGTGTTGAACAACTAGTTCTAGTTTGTCCAATTACAGCACATTTAGTAATCCACACATGCAAAGTGGATGAAAAATGAGTATTAATCACAATTTTTGTGCAGCAAGGTAAGCAGATTGAATTCAGTATATATTAAAAAAAATCTATGCAGAAAAAAAAAAGCTGGTCAGAAAATTAAATGGAAAGAGAAGAGCAGGTAAGATTCATTTAGGAAACTATAGGACACCCTCCTTGCAACCACATTATTTTCTACCCATCCAGTTCACCTACTCAATAGAAATATTTCCTCAATTGCTGCTAAATGATTGAGAAGAACAGAATAGCATGATCTCAAAAAAATCAAAATCATAAATACACCAAAGAGCAATATAAAACACATGGTATATAGATTATAGTATATTACCATTAAGAATGTGACCAAGAAATATATTTTAAGAATAATGCAGAATCATCCCTAACTCATTATATGCTTCATAAATATCTATTTATTGATTGATTTGCTACATAATGAGATATTGAGAAAGAAACACATGATTACAAAAGGCAGATTTCATGGAACAAATATGCATAGCCAAACAAAACAAATTCTCCAATGGTTGTACACAAAAGTTTATGTTTGACCACATAATAATCTTTGTCATGGATAGTATGTTTTATTATTAGTCATCTGAAATAATGAATGATCATTGTATTTATCAGAATTATGACTTATTATGGAATAAAATATAATCCTTTCCAATGAATTCAGGGATGAAACACTTTCTATTTGACAAAATATCAAAAATGCTGACTAGAGCAATAATACAAGAACGAGATTGAGGAAATAATCATAATAAAGAGGAATCAAAATTATCACCTTTAGGATATTACACTGAGATACTTAAAGAACATTAAAGAGTCCACTAAAATTTTTGAGATAATAACTATAGAAAATTTGCAAGATTTAGAATATGTTAAAGTTTTTTTTAACAATTTAAATCAGGAAAAACTATATGAAATAAAATATATACATGTGAATATGGAGACACTTTTCATGGAATGATTTTAGCCTTGTGAAAATGGCAAAAAGTTTTCTTGCAGAAGGTGAGACTTTAGCTGAAATTTGAAGGTAGTCAGGAAAGCAACAAAAAATGAGATCTTTGTGCATTATTTTCCTTTTTAAAATAATATTTATTTTTACCAATGGCATATAAAATATCTTTACCTCTTTAATTTTTCATGAATTCTAAATTCTCTTTCTCCCTCCCTCCCTGAAGTTTGAAAAATTCATTAATTTCTAATGAAACAAAGATTTGTTTTATTTCAGTGAGTATTAGTAGGGGAACTCGTGAAAAATAGCAGTATTAAAATTTCAACAAAGTAATTGAATCTGCTCAAATCAAACAAGTTTTACAGGCTAATAAAATTATAATAATCCAAACATTTATTCTTGTGCTATCTAATCAATTGCTTTAAGATGAAGTAGACATGAGCTATATAAATTATTTGCTTTACTACTTTTTTGTTTATATAACCAATGGACAGTGAAGATGTTCAAAATCAAAGATAAACCAAATGACATTCAAATAATACCTTTTCTGACAATTCAAAAATACTGAATAATCAGTTTCTTAAAATGCAATAATGCTATGCTATTGTAGTAATCAACATCTACCTTTGTTAAAGAATGAAAATTTTTTTTTGTTTTGTTTTGGTTTTTTTTCCGTTTCATAGAAAACAGAAAAATTAGTAGTAGGTACATTACAGTTAGGCATTAGATTTATCACTGTGTTGGTTGATTAGTGTTCAAAATTAATCTTTTTTATAAAAGAATACTAATTTGAAGGTTAGCAAATTAGTAGTATCTATCAGAGAAAACATACTCTTAGATTATCATTTTTAAAATAAATTAATAAATTTAATTTACAAAATAAGAATGACTCCAAATAATATATGTGAACTTCCTTAACAATTGTCAGGTTATACTGATTGTGATACTAGGTAAGTATATCAACAGTGTCACATAAGCTGGAAGCCTTAACATTAGCTTCATATTACTATAGAAAATCACACTAATTATAATTTCACCAAAAATTTCAATTTGATCAGTTTCATAATGGACACCTTTATAAAGTTTTTCTTTAAGCAACTAACTACAATTAGTTTTTATGTGATAGTGATGAAGAGAGTGTAAGGGACTTAGTAAATAAAATTATAACTAGGGATGTGTGTATATATGGGTATATGTGTGTGTGTGTATGTGGGTATGGATGTGGGTGTGTATGGTCTAGACCTGTATATTCATTGATATAGGAAACTTTTGGCATAATATCTCATTCTACCTTGCAGATGATTTAGTGTCCTACAATGTAAAGTTGACATGAATTTCCTCTGGCATTTAGCCCATAAGTGACTTGTCTAGAGTCACAAAAAAAGTATATGCCAGAAGCAGAACTTGAACTGAAATCTTTCAAATCTGAGGCTGTTCTATCTTACATAATAATCCTATTGAGCATTGACTCAATTAAAATGATTTACTCTATTTGAAATCTTGATTCTTTATTATACGCAAAATGATGAATGTAATTAGAAATATTGAGAAACATTTTCTAAGGTGTACAGTAAGTTATTTTAGAATTGCATAAGGCTATATTTTCCTTCAATTTTTAAAAGGATGTTCTTTGAAATATGAAATGTGGCCAAAGAAGTTAGTAATCAGACTAATTCTTAGACATATGTATACAAAATTATTAATATTCAGAAATTGAAAAGAAAACATATCTGATAAATGCACATATTATAACGACAAATATAAGAAAACTGTACTTTTTAAATGGTTAAATTTGTGCAGTATAGAGATTTAAAAATTATCTGGCTAATTTAATATACCTATTTTGGAATGTGCCTTTTCTCATTTAGTTGTGCGCATTGATTAAATTTACTGGATTATTTTCATATCTTCACTTCATGTTATGCTCTGTAAATTCATCCTAATGTTCATAGATCAGGTTAATTCTGCACTTCACCTAGACAATCTGCATTTGTTAGTATCCAAAGAAAAGTGAGCACACTAAGACTTTGATATATTAACTCTAATTCAGCTCTTTCAGAAAAACAGGAATATTCTTTTTTTCACTATGAATTTGTATATACTTATCCCTTTATTTTGATTCTATAGGTTTATAACACAGAATAGTAAACTATCTAAATGAAGTATTCTAAGATTCTAAAAGCCACACCCAATGCAACAGATAATAAATTCAGCTCAATTTTTCAGTCTGTTTCTTTAATAAGGGATATATTAAAGGTAGAAGGTTAACCCCATGTATTTAAATTTCCATTTAGCAATTATATGTCTCTCAAACCTAGGTATGTATTTTGAAATTATTTAATGATTTAAGTAAGCATACAGTTCAGACGAAAATTAAAAAAAAAAAAACAACAAAAAAAAAACATGCCGTATACTTAGATCTTTAATGCCTTTTGTAAAGGATCAAATCAACTTCTATAGAGGAAAGCATTTTGAGAATAATAAAAAGTGAACAATACAAAAGTCATTGCTGTTATGATCAGTGCTGTGTGAGTTACATAACTGTACCACACATACTTTGTAAAATATAACTACAATTTTTGTTCTCTTTGTTTTCGCTATTGTAGTAGTAATAATTGTATTTGTTCTATTCCTTTGTACATTCCTTTTTTCTTCTTCATCTACTTCTTCTACTTTTTTCTTGTCTACTTTTTCTTCTTCTTCACCTACTTCTCATTTGTGTGATTATTCTTCTTTTTCATCTACTTTTTTCCATCTTCTTCTTTTCCTCCTTCTCCTTCTTCTCTCCCTCTTTCTTCACTTCCTCCTTCTTCTTCTTTTTCTTTTTCCTTCTTCTCCTTCTGATCCTTCTCCTCTTCCTTTTCTTCCTCACCCTCCTCTCTCTACTCCTTCTTCTTTTCCTCTTCCTCCTACACTTGTGGGTCAATCTAGAAAAAACTTTTCAGTTTAAGTTGCTTCCTTCAAATACCCAAGATGTTTCTGCAACATTGGTCTTTTTGATATGTGAGCTCTGCATCAAAAATAATTTTATTATTAGCCTAAGCAAATATCAATAAAAGGCAGATTTGCTTTACATTACTCTTTTTTTTAGAATTTTTTCCAGTTTTTAGTTTTTTATTTTTTAAATTAATTTATTTGTTTTTAACACACATTGCTTTATGTATCATGTTGGGAGAGAAAAATCAGAACAAAAGTGAAAAACCATGGAAAAGAAAAAAAGAAGTGAATATAGCATGTGTTGATTTACATTCAATCTCCATAGTTCTTTTTCTGGATGCAGATGGCATTTTCTGTCCAAAGTCTATTAGAATGGCTTTGGATCACTGAACCACTAAGAGGAATCAAGTCTTTCATAGTTGATCATCACATATTATTGCTGTAACTGTGTACAATATATTACTGGCTCTGATTTTTTCGCTCAACATTAGTTCATGTAAATTTTTTTTTTTTAATTTTTTTATTATATATATATATATATATATATATATATATATATATATATATATATATATATATATATATATTTTATAATATTATCCCTTGTATTCATTTTTCCAGTTTACCCCCCCTCCCTCTATTCCCTCCCCCCGACGACAGGCAATACCATACATTTTACATGTGTTACAATATAGTCTAGGTACAATACATGTGTGCGAATATCACTTTCTTTTTGCACAATAAACATTAGAATCCGAAGGTACATGCAACCTGGACAGACAGATATTAGTGCTAACAATTTTCATTCCCCTCCCAGTGTTTCTTCTCTGGGTGCAGCTACCTCTGTCCATCATTGATCAACTGGAAGTGAGTTGGATCTTCTTTATGTTGAAGATTTCCACTTCCATCAGAATACATCCTCATACAGTATTGTTGTTGAAGTGTACAGTGATCTTCTGGTTCTGCTCATTTCACTCAGCATCAGTTGATTTAAGTCTCTCCAGGCCTCTCTGTATTCCTCCTGCTGGTCATTTCTTACCGAGCAATAATATTCCATAACCTTCATATACCACAATTTACCCAACCATTCTCCAACTGATGGACATCCATTCATCCTCCAGTTTCTAGCTACAACAAAAAGAGCTGCCACAAACATTTTGGCACATATATGTCTCTTTCTGCTCTTTAGTATTTCTTTGGGATATAATCCCAGTAGTAGCGCTGCTGGGTCAAAGGGTATGCACAGTTTGATAACTTTTTGGGCATAATTCCAGATTGCTCTCCAGAATGGCTGGATTCTTTCACAACTCCACCAGCAATGTATTAGTGTCCCAGTTTCCCCACATCCCCTCCAACATTTGTCATTATTTGTTCCTGTCATCTTAGCCAATCTGACAGGTGTGTAGTGGTATCTCAGAGTGGTCTTAATTTGCATTTCTCTGATCAGTAGTGATTTGGAACACTCTTTCATGTGAGTGGATATAGTTTCAATTTCTTCCTCTGAGAATTGTCTGTTCATATCCTTTGACCATTTATCAATTGGAGAATGGTTCGGTTTCTTATAAATTTGGGTCAGTTCTCTATATATTTTGGAAATGAGACCTTTGTCAGAACCTTTGTTTTTAAAAATATTTTCCCAATTTGTTACTTCCCTTCTAATCTTGTTTGCATTAGTATTATTTGTACAGAAACTTTTTAGTTTGATGTAATCAAAATCTTCTATTTTATGATCAATAATGATCTCTAGTTCTCCTCTGGTCATAAATTCCTTCCTCCTCCACAAGTCTGAGAGGTAGATTATGCTCTGTTCCTCTAATCTATTTATTATCTCCCTCTTTATGCCTAAATCATGGACCCATTTTGATCTTATCTTGGTATATGGTGTTAAGTGTGGATCCATATCTAATTTCTGCCATACTAATTTCCAGTTTTCCCAACAGTTTTTTCCGAATAATGAATTTTTATCCCTAATGTTGGGATCTTTGGGTTTGTCAAAGATTAGATTGCTATAGATGTACCCTTTTTTGTCCTTTGTATCTAATCTGTTCCACTGATCTACCGGTCTATTTCGTAGCCAATACCAAATGGTTTTGGTGACTGCTGCTATATAATATAGCTTTAGATCAGGTACACTTAGACCACCTTCCTCTGACTTTTTTTTCATTAGTTCCCTTGCAATTCTAGACCTTTTGTTCTTCCATATGAATTTTGTTGTTATTTTTTCTAGGTCATTAAAATAGTTTCTTGGGAGTCTGATTGGTATAGCACTAAATAAATAGATTAGTTTGGGGAGTATTGTCATCTTTATTATATTCGCTCGGCCTATCCAAGAGCACTGAATGTCTTTCCAATTATTTAAATCTGATTTTATTTTTGTGGCAAGTGTTTTGTAATTTTTCTCATATAATTCCTGACTTTTCTTTGGTAGATGGATTCCCAAATATTTTATACTCTCAACATTTGTTTGGAATGGAATTTCTCTTTGTATCTCTTGCTGTTGCATTTTGTTAGTGATATATAAAAATGCCGAGGATTTATGTGGATTTATTTTGTATCCTGCCACTTTGCTGAAATTTTGAATTATTTCTAGTAGCTTTTTAGCAGAGTCTTTGGGGTTCTCTAAGTATACCATCATGTCATCTGCAAAAAGTGATAGTTTGATTTCCTCATTTCCTACTCTAATTCCTTGAATCTCTTTCTCGGCTCTTATTGCCGAGGCTAGCGTTTCTAGTACTATATTGAATAGTAATGATGATAGTGGGCAACCTTGTTTCACTCCTGATCTTACTGGGAAAGGTTGCAGTTTATTTCTATTGCATATTATGCTTACTGACGGTCTTAAATATATACTCCTGATTATTCTAAGGAATAATCCATTTATTCCTATACTCTCAAGAGTTTTTAGTAGGAATGGATGTTGGATTTTGTCAAATGCTTTTTCTGCATCTATTGAGATGATCATATGGTTCTTATTAATTTGATTATTAATATGGTCAATTATATTAATAGTTTTCCTAATATTAAACCAGCCCTGCATTCCTGGAATAAATCCTACTTGATCATAGTGTATTATCTTGGAGATGATTTTCTGAAGTCTTTTTGCTAATATCTTATTTAAGATTTTAGCATCAATATTCATTAAGGAGATTGGTCTATAATTTTCTTTCTCAGTTTTCGATCTACCAGGTTTAGGTATCAGTACCATGTCTGTGTCATAAAAGGAGTTTGGTAGGACTCCTTCATCCCCTATTTTTTCAAATAATTTATATAACATTGGGGCTAATTGTTCTTTAAATGTTTGGTAGAATTCACATGTGAATCCATCTGGCCCTGGGGATTTTTTCCTGGGGAGTTGATTAATAGCTTGTTCTATTTCTTTTTCTGAAATGGGACTATTTAAGCAATTTATCTCCTCCTCTGTTAATCTAGGGAGCCTATATTTTTGGAGAAAGTCATCCATTTCACTTAAGTTATCAAATTTATTGGCATAAAGTTGGGCAAAGTAACTCCTTATTATTTCTCTAATTTCCTCTTCATTGGTGGAAAGATCCCCCTTTTCATTTGTAAGACTATCAATTTGATTTTCCTCTTTCTTTTTTTTGATCAAATTTACCAAAGGTTTATCTATTTTATTGGCTTTTTCATAAAACCAACTCTTGGTTTTATTTATTAATTCAATAGTTTTTTTCCTTTCAATTTTATTGATTTCTCCTTTTAATTTTTGTATTTCGAGTTTAATTTTTGGTTGGGGGTTTATAATTTGGTCTTTTTCTAGCCTTTTAAGTTGTAAGCCCAATTCGTTAATCTTCTCTTTCTCAATTTTCTTCAAATAAGCCTCTAAAGATATAAAATTTCCCCTTATTACTGCTTTAGCTGCATCCCAAAGATTTTGATATGATGTCTCATCATTATCATTATCTTGGGTGAAATTGTTAATTGTTTCTATAATTTGCTCTTTCACCCAGTCATTCTTTAAGATGAGATTATTCAGTTTCCAATTACTTTTTGGTCTATTTACCCCTAACTTTTTACTGAATGTAGCTTTTATTGCATTGTGATCTGAGAAGAAGGCATTTATTATTTCTGCCTTCCTACATTTAATTTTGAGATCTTTATGTCCTAATATATGGTCAATTTTTGTATAGGATCCATGAACTGCTGAGAAGAAAGTATATTCCTTCCTATTGCCGTTCAGTTTTCTCCAAAGGTCTATCATACCTAGTTTTTCTAATGTTCTATTTACTTTTTAAATTTCTTTCTTGTTTGTTTTGTGGTTTGATTTGTCTAAATCTGAGAGTGCAAGGTTGAGATCTCCCACTATTATAGTTTTACTGTCTATTTCTTCTTGCAGTTCTCTTAACAGTTCATGTAAATTTTATCAGGCCTTTCTAAAATAAGGGTGTTAATCATTTTTATAGAACTATAATAATGTTCCATTACTTTCATATTCTGCAACTTATTCAGCCATTCATTTCCCAACTCATGGGCATCTACCCATTTTCCAATTATTTATTACCACAAAAAGAGCTGGACAAGGGTCCTTTCCCCTCCTTTATAGTTTCCTTGGGATACAGACCTAGTAGTAATCCAGTAGTAGTAGTAGTAATTCTACTACCTGTAGTAGAACAGCCCTTTGGGCAATAGTTCCAGATTTCTCTCCAGAATGACTAGATCATTTTAAAATTCTCTTAACAATGCATTAGTTCAATTCTGATGGACAAGGCCCTCTCCAACAATGACATGAGCCAAATCAGTTCCAATAGAGAAGTAATGAACTGAACCAGCTATACCCAGGGAAAGAACTCTGGGAGTTGACTATGAACCACTACATAGAATTCCCAATCCCCATATTTTTGTCTGCCAACATTTTTTACTTCCTTCACAGGCTAATTGTACACTGTTTCAAAGTCCAATTCTTTTTGTACAGCGAAATAACTCTTTGGGCATATATACATATATTGTCTTTTACTTAGACTTTCACATATTTAACATGTATTGGTCAATCTGCCATCTGGGGGAAGGGGTGGGGGGAAAGAGGGGAAAAGCTGAAACAAAAGGTTTTGCAATTGTCAATGTTGGAAAAATTACCTATGCATAAAATTTTTGTAAAAATAAAAATTAAATTAAATTATAAAAAAAAAACCCAATGCATTAGTATCCCACTTTATCAGTATCTTTTCTTGTCATTTTAGTCAATCTGAAAAGTGTGAGTACAATCACTTTTAATCATAAAATATCAATTATACAGAATTTCATATTTGTGCTTATATTAATGTTTTCAAACAGCTTAAAAAAGTATTTGTATGTAGCCTAGGAGACTAAAAGGTCTTATGTTACAACTCAGGTTACATGAACTACAAGTGTCCTCAAATCTAAGATCTACAATCATCTTTTTGCCACTGATTGATTTGTTATCCATTGCTGGAACTCTGTCTTCTCAGAAATCAGCCAGTGTCAGGATCACCAAAAATCTTTATTCTTGGTCTTTTGGGGTCGCTGTCAGGAGATTAAATCTAGCAATCTCCACAGCACCTTCCTCTCTCTCCACCTCCAGGAGAATGCCTCAATTTCCTCCTCCTACTCCACCCACACAAATCACTTCCCCTTCTTTGTCCCACCAATCAAGTCAGCACAGAATAGTTGGGGAGGGTCAACCTTCAAACATGTTAATAGAGAATTGTCCAATTGGCAATTAGTCTCAAGTGCTCCATTATCCAAGTGCATTTGCTCAGTTCAAGCCCTTTACAATCCATCATTTCACATGCTCTCTTTCCCATGAGATTTTCTCTTAATCTTCCCTGACAGTAAAGAGTGTCTTACATGAATCTCTTGTCATAATTTGTTTGCAAAAATATATTAATATATTTTAATATATTTTCCTCTTAATACTGTGACTTATTTTCTGTACCTTAATATTGTCTTTATTTCTAGACTCTATGTTGCTTTAAAGACTGGGAGGTATATTATGAAAACTTTACATTCCCCTAGCACTAAGCCAATTGTTCTGCACTTAATAAGTATTAAATGAATGTTGTATGAATCAATCAATCTGTTACAGAAAGATTTCTTTCTTGCATAATTATAGTCTGCAGTAGGCATCAAGAGAACCTAATAATTAGCCAATAAGTCTGCTATTTCTATTTCCCCAACATAAGTATCAAATCAAGAAGGTAATATGCTTTAATTCCAAGACTATTCCTAATGCAGCAATTCTAATGGCACAAACACAACTTTCTTAAGGAATCACTCTGACCATGGCTCCAATTTTTACAGCCTTATAAGTTCTCAATTTCTTCTGTCAAATTTAAACTAGTACCAATTTGTTTCAAGATTTTCTGCCAATTGCTTTCTTCCATTTCACTGCCCTCATTTCCCATTGCTCTCTGACTTTGAATCAAATTCTGCTTCAGACATGGAATCTGATCACATCATTAAAAAGCAACATGTGCACTTCCAGTGTTTTTATTTTAAAACAATTGTTTCTCTAAATCATAAAAATCCAATTTGTAAATGAATTTTGATTTGTGTCTACTTTGAAAACTGAATCTATTCACTTCAACATTTGTAATAATTCCCAGAATTGTGGATAAGAATTGGCTACCTCCAAAAGTCACAGCATATTTTATTTTATGGGGTACTGCTTCACACAGGTATCCTCCCCCCCAAAAAAAATTGGAACACCATGCGTTTATTCTGTAAATATTGTGGCATTGTATATTTCTTTTTTCCCCTATGACCTTCAGTACTGGAAACTGTTCTGGGCTTAAGAAATGCTCAATAGGAGGCAGAGCCAAGATGGCAGAGATGATACACACCTTTTTCAGAGCTCTTCTACTACCCTCAAACTATTTACAAAATTCAGCCTCTGAATTACTGCTGGACTATCAGAACCCATGAATATTGGGAGAACAGCATATTGCCAACAGAAGATAATCATGAAGATTGCCAGAAAAGGTCTGTTTTGATTACACATGGACACGGGAGGAGGGCAGGCACAGTCACAGGTAGACAGGCAGGCAGAGCAGTGAAGCCAACGTATCCTGAGCAGAAGAGGGGGAGGATTGTCGTGGGTGAAGAATCTGTGGGGAGGACTCTACCACAGTGTGAGCTACTCTGCTCTAGTTACAAGCCAGTAGATAAGTAGAGAAGTTATAAAACTTCCAACATAAACACAGAGGATAAAGAGTGTACCCTAAAGTGCCAGGGTCTCATGGGACCTGGCCACACCCACCAAACACCAGGAGTGACTCAGCCTAATCACAGCACAGAAGCTGCATTTCTATTCCCACTTTGCTGCCACTTACTGTTGCCTGTTGAGGAAGCTGGGAAATCCCTCATTGTCTCAGAACCCAGCATTTATTTTTTTTTGATGATTAAAATGGTAAAGCAGGCTCTAACTATAGATAGCTTCCATACTGAAAGAGAGCACATTTCAAACCCTGAGGAGACTAAAAGCAGATTGTCTCTAGATGAAGCCCCAAAGGGGTATATGACCTGATCCCCAACATACAAAACTCTCATAGAAGAAATTAAAAAGGATCTTAAAAGAGAGTTAGAAGAAGAATGGGGAAAGGAAAGGAAACTCTATAAGAGGGTCTGGATAAGGCATTAATTCATTAAAAGATAGAGTGGAAAAAGAAAATAACTCCCTGAAAACAGAATTTGTGAATTGGAAAACATAAATGACTCCTAGGAAAACAGAATATGTTAATTGGAAAAAGAAAATAACTCCTTAAAAAAAATTGGTGAAATGGAAAAAAAAATCCATAGAAGATAACAACTCATTTAAAAACTCAACTGGACAAATACAAAAAGAAATAAAACAGTAAATGAAGAAAATAATTCATTAAAAATCAGAATTGAACAAATGGAAATGAATGACTTGAAGAGACATCAAAAATCAGTCAAGCAAATTCAAAAAAATAAAAATAGAAAAAAATGTCAAATATCTATTTGGGAAAACAACAGACCTGGAAAATAGATCTAGGAGGGATAATCTAAGGATTATTTCACTCCATGAAAATCATGATGCAAAAAAGAGCCTAAACATTATTTTTAAGGAAATCATCAAAAAGAACTGCCCAGCTGTCATAGAATCAGAAGGTAAAATAGTCATTGAAAGAATTCATCAAACACCTGCTGAAAGAGACCCAAAAATTAAATTCCAGAACTATCTAAACAAAAAAAAAATATTTCAAGCATCCAGGAAAAAAAAATCAAATACCGAGGAGCCACATTAAGGATTACTCAGGATCTAGCAGCATCCACATTAAAGGATCAAAGGGCCTGGAATCTGATATTCTAAAAGGCAAAGGAACTTGGAATACAGCCAACAATAAATTGCCCAGCTAAACTGAGCATTTTATTCCAAGAAAGAAGATAAGCATTCAAAGAAACAGATGAATTCCATTTATTTCTGATGAGAAAACCAGAGCTAAACAAAAAAATTGACCTCCAAATATATAATTCAAGAGAAGCATAAAAAGGAAAAAGAATTCTTGAGAACTGTATTTCTGTTATAGGTATTACATAAAGAATACATGTATAATTAGATTTTACTGTTATAATATAAAAAAGGAACTAGAGGTTTAAAGGAGATTGTATCAGAAAAAGGGAAAAGTGGAGGTAAAAAGAGGGAAACTACACCTCATGAAGAGGCAAAGGAAACCTGTTACATCTGAGGGAAAGGAAGGAGGATGAGGAGCATTGTGTGAATCTTACTCTCATCAGATTTGGCTCAAAGAAAAAATATTAAACATATTTGGTAACAGAGAAACTTCTCCCACCTCATTGAAAAGTGGAAGTAGAAAAGCCAAAAGGGTAGAAGTAGGTTAAATAGAAGGGAATACAGAAATAGTTGGGAAAGGTTTAAGAAAGGGGGAGGGGCTCTAAGGGGGAGGGAGGGATTCTAAAGAGGGAGGACTGCGTGAGGAAAGTGGTGCCCTTAAGTTATATACTGGGGAGGGGGGTAAGAGGAGAAGAAAAGAGAAAAGCATGATCTGGGGAATAATAAGATGGCAGGAAATTCAGAATGATTAGTTTTAACCACAAATGTGAATGGGGTGAACTCTCCCATAAAGCTGGGGCAGATAGTAGACTGAATTAAAAGCCAGAATCCTAGAATATGTTGTTTACAGGAAACATTTAAAGGAGGTGATACATATAGAGTAAAGGTAAAAGGTTAGAGCAGAAAGATAAATGCAGAGTAAAAGTAAAAGGCTGGAGTAGAATCTATTATGCTTCAAGTGAAGTCAAAAAAGCAGAGATAGCCATCCTGATCTCAGATCAAGCAAAAGAAAAAAAAATGATCTAATTAAAAAAGATAAGATACTATAAGATACCTTGCTAAAAGGTACCATAAATAATGAAACAATATCAATACTAAGTATATGCACCAAGTGGTATAACACCTAAAATCCTAAAAGGAGTACACTTTCTTTTTGGCAGTTCATGGACCCCATACAAAAATATACCATATATTAGGACATAAAGATCTGAAAATCAAATGCAGATAGGCAGAAATAGCAAATGAATCCTTTTCAGATCACAATGCAACAAAATTATATTCAATAAAAATCCAGAGGAAAATAGACCTAAAAGGAATTGGGGACTAAATAATCCCATTCTAAAGAATGAATGGGTGAAACAGCAAGTCACAGACACAATTAATAATTTCAAACAAGAGAATGACAAAAATTAAACAACATGCCAAAATTTGTGGGATGCAGCCAAAGAAGTAATAAGGAGAAATTTTATAACTCTAGAGGGTTACTTACATAAAACAGAGAAAGAGAAAATCAATGAAAAAAAAAAAACAAATTAAAACCCCCCAAACACTAAACTTGAAATTCTAAAAATAAAAGGAGAGATTAATAAAATTGAAAGTTTTAAAAAAAACCTATTGACTTAATAAATAAAACTAAGAGTTAGTTTTATGAAAAAACCAACAACATAAATGAACTTTTGGCAAATTTCGTTAGAAAAAGGAAAAAGGAAAATTAAATTGTTAGTCTTAAAAATGAAAAGGGGGAACATTCTACTAATGAAGAGGAAATTAGGACAATAATTAGGAGTTATTTTGCCCAATTTTATGCCAACAAATTTAATAACCTAAGTGAAATGGATGAATACTTTCAAAAATATAGGCTGAGCATAGTAACAGAGGAATAAGTAAATTGCTTAAACAGTCTCATTTTAGAAAAAGAAATAAAACAAGCTATTAATCAACTCCCTAAGAAAAAATCTACAGGAGCAGATGGATTTGCATGTGAATTCTATCAAACATTTAAAGAACAATTAACTCCAAGGCTATCTAAACTATTTGAAAAAATAGGGATTGAAGGAGTCCTACCAAATTCCTTTTATGACACAGACATGGTACTGATAACTAAACCAGGTAGGACTAAAACAAAGAAAGAAAATTATAGACCAGTTTCCCTAATGAATATTGATGCAAAATCTTAAATAAAATTTTAGCAAAAAGATTACAGAAAATCATCCCCAGGATGACACACTATGATTAAGTTTGATTTATACCAAGTATGCAAGGCTGGTTCAATATTAGGAAAACTGTCAGGATAATTGACTTTGTCAATAACAAAATTAACAAAAACCATATGATCATCTCAATAAATGCAGAAAAAGCATTTGATAAAATCCAGCACCCATTCCTATTAAAAACACTAGAGAGTATAGGAATAAAAGGACTTTTCTTTAAAATAGTCAGTAGCATCTATTTAAAACCATCAGTAAGCATCATATGGAATGGGGATAAACTGGAAGAATTCCCAATAAGATCAGGAGTAAAACAGGGTTGCCAACATTCATTGTTACTACTAAATATTATATTAGAAAGACTAGCTTGGGCAATAAGAGATGAAAAATAAATTAGAGTAGGCAATGAGGAGACCAAATTATCACTCTTTGCAGTTGATACCATGATATATTTTCAGAACCCCAGAGAATCTACTAAAAAGCTATTAGAAATAATTCACCACTTTAGGAAAATTGTACGATACAAAATAAATCCACATAAATCATCAGCATTTTTATACATCACTTACAAAATCCAACAACAAGAGATAAAAAGATAAATTAGATATAAAACAACTGCAAAAGTTTAAAATATTTGGGAATCTATCTGCCAAGGGAAAGTCTGCAATTATATGAGCAAAACTACAATACACTTTCCAAATAAATAAAAACATATCCAAACAATTGGAAAAATATTAAGTTCTCCTGAATAGGTTGAGTGAATATAGTAAAGCTGACAATATTCCCTAAACGAATCTATTTATTTAGTGCTATAACAATCAGAATCCCCAAAAAATTATTGTACTGACATAGAAAAATAACAACAAAATTCCAATGGAAGAACAAAAGGTCAAGAATATCAAGGGAACTGATGAAAAAAATCAAATGAAGGTAGCCTAGGTGTACCATATCTAAAACTCTATTATAAAGCAACAATCACCAAAACCATTTGGTATTGGCTAAGAAAAAGACTAGTTGATCAGCAGAAGAGTTTAAGTTCACAGGGCAAAATGGTCAATAACAATGGCCAATCTAGTGTTTGATAAACTCAAAGAACCCAGCTTGGGGATAAGAATTTACTATTTGACAAAAACTTCTAGGAAAATTGTAAACTAGTATGGCAGAAAGTAAGCATGGACCCACACTTACCACCATACTCCAAGATAAGGTCAAAATGTGTTCATGATCTAGATATAAAGAATGAGGTTATAAATAAATTAGAAGAACATAGGATAGTTTACCTCTCAGACCTATGGAGGAGGAAGGAATGTATTATTAAAGAAGAACTAGAGATCATTATTGATCTCAAAATATAAAATTTTGATTATGTTAAATTAAAAACTTTTTTGTACAAACAAAACTAATACAAAAAGATTAGAAGGCAAGCAATAGACTGGGAAAACATTTTTTATAGTCAAAGGTTCTAATAAAGGCTTCATTTCCAAAATATATAGAGAACTGACTCAAATTCATAAGAAATTAAGGCATTCTTCAATTGGTAAATGGTTAAAGGATATGAACAGACAATTTTTAGATGCAGAAATTGAAACTCTTCCTAGTCATATGAAAAGGTGCTCCAAATCAATTTTGATCAGAGAAATACAAATTAAGATAACTCTGAGATACTACTATATGCCTGTAGATGGGCTAAGATGACAGGAAAAGATAATGACAAATGTTGGATGGGATGTGGGAAAACTGGGACACTGATACATTCTTGGTGGAATTGTGAATGCACCTAACCATTCTAGAGAGCAATTTGGAACCATGCTCAAAAAGTTATTGATCTAGCAGTGTTTCTACTGGGCTTATATCCCAAAGACATTTTAAAGAAGGGAAAGCGACCCACATAAGCAAAACTGTTTGGGCAACCCTTTTTGTAGTGACTAGAAACTGGAAATTTAATGGATGCCCACCATTTGGAGAATGACTGAAAAAATGTGGTATATGAATGTTATGGAATATTATTGTTCTATCAGAAATGACCAGCAGGATGATTTCAGAGAGGCTGGAGAATCTTACATGAACTGATGCTATGCAAGATGAGCAGAACCAGGAGATCATTATACACTTCAACAACAATACTATGTGATGATCAATTCTGATGGATCTGGCTCTCTTCAACAGTGAGATGATACAAACCAGTGCCAATTGTCCAGTAATGAAGAGAATCAGCGATACACAGAGAGAGAACTATGGGAAATGAGTGTGGACCACAACACAACATTTACAGTCTTTCTGTTATTGTTTGTTTGCATTTTTGTTTTAATTCTCAGGGTTTTTTTTACCTTCTTTCTTGATCCGATCTTTCTTGAGCAGCAAAATAATTATACAAATATATATACTGTATTTAACATATACTTTAACATATATTGATGTATTGGATTACCTGCCATCTAGGGGAGGAGTGGGGGGAAGAGGGGAAAAGTTGGAACAGAAGATTTTGCAAGGGTCATTATTGAAAAACTAATCATGCATATGTTTACTAAATAAAAAAGAAATGCTCAATAATACTGTATTCTTCCATATACACAGAAGAGGTCCACTTGCTTGCTATCATATATATATATATATATATATACACACATATAAAATGTATGAGTTTATGTATTTATGTATATATGTATATGTGTGTGTGTTTGCGTGTATAGTGATGTTCTTGTACTCTCATATACCCTCTTAATAAATCTGATAACACACAGTGAAATGGATAGTTGCAGTTATGGACCAGTTTTTTTTTTTTTTCTGTATAAAACTAATTAGTTTAAAAGGACCCATAGCTTCCCTGAATGATGAATCAAGGGCATTCAATAAATGTTGATGACAAACTAATTAGATATTAAAAGACTGCATAAAATACAAAAAAAACATAACATGAGGACAGCAACTCAGACATTCTAGATGAACTAATTTGATACAATTTCATGTGATCAAGTGTCAGATTTTCAGACTGCCTTTTACATAATCTTGAAACCTTCTCTTTGGTTAAGAAAAGACTTTAATAAGGTTAGCACTGCTGGTGGTGAACAATTTTCTGCTAAATTAATTTGTTAGAAGAAAACTCCCACTGCCACACAGAAGTGCACTGTTTGCATGCTCCAGAAACTTCAGTAGTGGAGAAAGCCATTTGAGGTGATGAAATTGGTAGTGCATTCTATAGATAATGGGGGTCACTTGAGTCTTATGGCACGATTCAAACAGATAAAATAATCTTTCATAGTTATACTGCAAACACACACACACACACACACACACACAGAGAGAGAGAGAGAGAGAGAGAGAGAGAGAGAGAGAGAGAGAGAGAGAGAGAGAGAGAGAGAATATTTGTGTCACAGAGAGTGTGGCAGATTTCTGTAAATTAATATATCAATGAGATCAGCTAAAGCAAGTTAAAGAAAATGAGAAAATGAGTGTGAGGAAATAAATGACACCTTTTTTCTAGTCTTTTTTTTCTTTTCTAGTATTAAGAGATAGAAATGAAATAAAGAGAATATCTTTTTTAGAGAGTATTTTTAAAAGATTATCTTTGTTTCCCATAAACCTTCACCTCCCACAAATTACCAAGTTTCCCCCTTAAGGTATCTATCTATTAAAAATAAAAGTAATATTATATTTTTCTCTTCTATCTTTCAGGATACATCTTTAACACTGGATAGGTAGGTGTTCTGCAATAAATTGTTACCAGGCAATTGGGAATTCATACCTAGGACAGTTGAACAACTCTGAGTGAAAATATTGGCAAATGCAATTCTTTTCTATTGTGAATAATGAAAATGTTAAAAGTGAATTTGGCTTGGTGCCTCTTTCTAGCCAGTAGGCTAAAAATACAGACTCTTTATTCTATTTTTAAAATTATCTTTCTCATATTAGATATTCTGCAGGCTAATTTGCCTTTAGAGATTTTTTTCCCAAAAAAATGTTTAGTTTATTTCAGGTGAGTGGAAAATGCAAAGTTTACCAAAGAGATTAAAAACCTGACCTGTTTATACTAACTGATAAAAGCTTGACAAAATAAAATTGTTTTTTCTATTTTTAGTTGATTTTGAATGGAATCTATCAACTTTTATTACTTTTATGTGGCTGGTAACAACAAAGTCTGGCATTAGACTTTTCCTCTATTCACATATTTTTAAGAACTCAAAATAGATGAGTTTTTTAGTTTAGGCTGCTATTTAAAATTAATTTTACACATAATTACTGATGATTCTCAGGTAAAACATTCACGTTGACTCTAATTTGCTGATCCTTGGCTTAAGGGATTGATATATAGCTATGAAAATAGAGATATGACTCAAAGCAATCTTGTATTAATTAGCTTTTTGTATAATATTTAAAATTTTCTGAATATCCATCTGCAAATGAAAAGAAATATCAATAACAATATTGAAACAAAATGTTCATAAATGATTAATAAATTCTGAAGAAGTAACAAGCTTGTAATATGGATCCTACCTGGATTATATAAGACTGAAAATATACAGAAAATCTATTAATGAAAAACCAATTGGCCTTCATAAAGTTTTCATTCAGACAAATCTGATTATTTAAATATACACATTCTTCTCCAATTCTTCATTCTCTTCTGCTTAATTTTTTTTTTTTATTATATATATATATATATTTTTTTTTTTTTATAATATTATCCCTTGTATTCATTTTTCCAATTTACCCCCCCTCCCTCTATTCCCTCCCCCCGACGACAGGCAATACCATACATTTTACATGTGTTACAATATAGTCTAGGTACAATACATGTGTGCGAATATCACTTTCTTGTTGCACAATAAACATTAGATTCCGAAGGTACATGCAACCTGGGCAGACAGATATTAGTGCTAACAATTTTCATTCCCCTCCCAGTGTTTCTTCTCTGGGTGCAGCTACCCCTGTCCATCATTGATCAACTGGAAGTGAGTTGGATCTTCTTTATGTTGAAGATTTCCACTTCCATCAGAATACATCCTCATACAGCATTGTTGTTGAAGTGTACAGTGATCTTCTGGTTCTGCTCATTTCACTCAGCATCAGTTGATTTAAGTCTCTCCAGGCCTCTCTATATTCCTCCTGCTGGTCATTTCTTACCGAGCAATAATATTCCATAACCTTCATATACCACAATTTACCCAACCATTCTCCAACTGATGGACATCCATTCATCCTCCAGTTTCTAGCTGCAACAAAAAGAGCTGCCACAAACATTTTGGCACATATATGTCTCTTTCCGCTCTTTAGTATTTCTTTGGGATATAATCCCAGTAGTAGCGCTGCTGGGTCAAAGGGTATGCACAGTTTGATAACTTTTTGGGCATAATTCCAGATTGCTCTCCAGAATGGCTGGATTCTTTCACAACTCCACCAGCAATGTATTAGTGTCCCAGTTTCCCCACATCCCCTCCAACATTTGTCATTATTTGTTCCTGTCATCTTAGCCAATCTGACAGGTGTGTAGTGGTATCTCAGAGTGGTCTTAATTTGCATTTCTCTGATCAGTAGTGATTTGGAACACTCTTTCATGTGAGTGGATATAGTTTCAATTTCTTCCTCTGAGAATTGTATGTTCATATCCTTTGACCATTTATCAATTGGAGAATGGTTCGGTTTCTTATAAATTTGGGTCAGTTCTCTATATATTTTGGAAATGAGACCTTTGTCAGAACCTTTGTTTTTAAAAATATTTTCCCAATTTGTTATTTCCCTTCTAATCTTGTTTGCATTAGTATTATTTGTACAGAAACTTTTTAGTTTGATGTAATCAAAATCTTCTATTTTGTGATCAATAATGATCTCTAGTTCTCCTCTGGTCATAAATTCCTTCCTCCTCCACAAGTCTGAGAGGTAGATTATCCTCTGTTCCTCCAATCTATTTATTATCTCCCTCTTTATGCCTAAATCATGGACCCATTTTGATCTTATCTTGGTATATGGTGTTAAGTGTGGATCCATATCTAATTTCTGCCATACTAATTTCCAGTTTTCCCAACAGTTTTTTCCGAATAATGAATTTTTATCCCTAATGTTGGAATCTTTGGGTTTGTCAAAGATTAGATTGCTATAGATGTACCCTTTTTTGTCCTTTGTATCTAACCTGTTCCACTGATCTACCGGTCTATTTTGTAGCCAATACCAAATGGTTTTGGTGACTGCTGCTATATAATATAGCTTTAGATCAGGTACACTTAGACCACCTTCCTCTGAGTTTTTTTTCATTAGTTCCCTTGCAATTCTTGACTTTTTATTCTTCCATATGAATTTTGTTGTTATTTTTTCTAGGTCATTAAAATAGTTTCTTGGGAGTCTGATTGGTATAGCACTAAATAAATAGATTAGTTTGGGGAGTATTGTCATCTTTATTATATTCGCTCGGCCTATCCAAGAGCACTGAATGTCTTTCCAATTATTTAAATCTGATTTTATTTTTGTGGCAAGTGTTTTGTAATTTTTCTCATATAATTCCTGACTTTTCTTTGGTAGATGGATTCCCAAATATTTTATACTCTCAACATTTGTTTGGAATGGAATTTCTCTTTGTATCTCTTGCTGTTGCATTTTGTTAGTGATATATAAAAATGCCGAGGATTTATGTGGATTTATTTTGTATCCTGCCACTTTGCTGAAATTTTGAATTATTTCTAGTAGCTTTTTAGCAGAGTCTTTGGGGTTCTCTAAGTATACCATCATGTCATCTGCAAAAAGTGATAGTTTGATTTCCTCATTTCCTACTCTAATTCCTTGAATCTCTTTCTCGGCTCTTATTGCCGAGGCTAGCGTTTCTAGTACTATATTGAATAGTAATGGTGATAGTGGGGCAACCTTGTTTCACTCCTGATCTTACAGGGAAAGGTTGCAGTTTATTTCTATTGCATATTATGCTTACTGACGGTCTTAAATATATACTCCTGATTATTCTAAGGAATAATCCATTTATTCCTATACTCTCAAGAGTTTTTAGTAGGAATGGATGTTGGATTTTGTCAAATGCTTTTTCTGCATCTATTGAGATGATCATATGGTTCTTATTAATTTGATTATTAATATGGTCAATTATATTAATAGTTTTCCTAATATTAAACCAGCCCTGCATTCCTGGAATAAATCCTACTTGATCATAGTGTATTATCTTGGAGATGATTTTCTGAAGTCTTTTTGCTAATATCTTATTTAAGATTTTAGCATCAATATTCATTAAGGAGATTGGGCTATAATTTTCTTTCTCAGTTTTCGATCTACCAGGTTTAGGTATCAGTACCATGTCTGTGTCATAAAAGGAGTTTGGTAGGACTCCTTCATCCCCTATTTTTTCAAATAATTTATATAACATTGGGGCTAATTGTTCTTTAAATGTTTGGTAGAATTCACATGTGAATCCATCTGGCCCTGGGGATTTTTTCCTGGGGAGTTGATTAATAGCTTGTTCTATTTCTTTTTCTGAAATGGGACTATTTAAGCAATTTATCTCCTCCTCTGTTAATCTAGGGAGCCTATATTTTTGGAGAAAGTCATCCATTTCACTTAAGTTATCAAATTTATTGGCATAAAGTTGGGCAAAGTAACTCCTTATTATTTCTCTAATTTCCTCTTCATTGGTGGAAAGATCCCCCTTTTCATTTGTAAGACTATCAATTTGATTTTCCTCTTTCTTTTTTTTGATCAAATTTACCAAAGGTTTATCTATTTTATTGGCTTTTTCATAAAACCAACTCTTGGTTTTATTTATTAATTCAATAGTTTTTTTACTTTCAATTTTATTGATTTCTCCTTTTAATTTTTGTATTTCGAGTTTAATTTTTGGTTGGGGGTTTATAATTTGGTCTTTTTCTAGCCTTTTAAGTTGTAAGCCCAATTCGTTAATCTTCTCTTTCTCAATTTTCTTCAAATAAGCCTCTAAAGATATAAAATTTCCCCTTATTACTGCTTTAGCTGCATCCCAAAGATTTTGATATGATGTCTCATCATTATCATTATCTTGGGTGAAATTGTTAATTGTTTCTATAATTTGCTCTTTCACCCAGTCATTCTTTAAGATGAGATTATTCAGTTTCCAATTACTTTTTGGTCTATTTACCCCTAACTTTTTACTGAATGTAGCTTTTATTGCATTGTGATCTGAGAAGAAGGCATTTATTATTTCTGCCTTCCTACATTTAATTTTGAGATCTTTATGTCCTAATATATGGTCAATTTTTGTATAGGATCCATGAACTGCTGAGAAGAAAGTATATTCCTTCCTAATGCCATTCAGTTTTCTCCAAAGGTCTATCATACCTAGTTTTTCTAATGTTCTATTTACTTTTTTAATTTCTTTCTTGTTTGTTTTGTGGTTTGATTTGTCTAAATCTGAGAGTGCAAGGTTGAGATCTCCCACTATTATAGTTTTACTGTCTATTTCTTCTTGCAGTTCTCTTAACTTTTCCTTTAGAAAGTTAGATGCTATACCACTTGGTGCATATATGTTTAGTATTGATATGGCTTCATTATTTATGCTACCTTTCAGCAGGATATAGTTTCCTTCCTTATCTTTTTTAACGAGATCTACTTCTGCTTTTGCTTGATCTGAGATAAGGATAGCTACCCCTGCTTTTTTGGCTTTACCTGAAGCATAATAAGCTCTGTTCCAACCTTTTACCTTTACTCTGTATGTATCTCCCTGCTTTAAGTGTGTTTCCTGTAGACAACATATTGTAGGGTTCTGCTTTTTTGATCCAATCTGCTATCCGTCTCCGTTTGATGGGATCATTCATCCCATTTACATTTACAGTTAAAATTACTAATTCTGTATTTCCTGCCATCGTATTA
This sequence comes from Sminthopsis crassicaudata, assembly GCF_048593235.1. Classification (NCBI taxonomy): domain Eukaryota; kingdom Metazoa; phylum Chordata; class Mammalia; order Dasyuromorphia; family Dasyuridae; genus Sminthopsis; species Sminthopsis crassicaudata. The sequence continues at coordinate 318,177,683 of NC_133617.1, read as the reverse complement.
TCCCCAGATTATACTTTTTTCCCTTGACCCCCCTGATCCCCCTCCCCGATATTTAATTTACAGACCCCCCTTGTGACGCGCAACCCTCCCTCTTTTTTTTTTTTTTTTTTAGGATCCCTCCCCCCTCCCTCCAAGTCCCTTCACTTATTCTCCTTTTCCTTTCCCCTTTTCCTCTCCCCCCTTTTAATGAGGTGAGAGAAAATTCTCTGAAAAACAAATATGTTAATTATTTACTCTTTGAGCCTCTTCTGATGAGAGTAAGATTCACACAATGATTCTCCCCCTCACTAAGTTCCCTCAGATATGGTGTATTTTCTATGTCTCTTCCTGGGATGTAGTTTCCCTCTTTTTATCACTCCTTCCCCTTTTTCTGAACCGACCTCCTTCCCTTTACCACACCCCCCTTTTTTTCTTTTATATCAGTAAAATCAAATTATCCTTGAGTATTTTTTATATACCCACAACAAAGTTACAGTTCTCAAGGGTTCTGTGTACCTTTTTCTGTTTCTCTTCAGTCTTGTGGATGTAGATCAAATTTTTTGTTTAAGTCTGGTTTTTTTCTTAGAAACATATAGAATTCCTCTGTTTCATTGAATGACCATCTTCTTCCATGGAAAAAGATGCTAAACTTAGCTGGGTAGTTCATTCTTGGTTGCAGTCCTTGATCTTTTGCCTTTCGGAATATCAGGTTCCAGGCCCTTCTATCTTTTAATGTGGAGGCAGCCAGATCTTGGGTGACCCTTATTGTGGCACCTTGGTATTTAAATTGTTTTTTTCTAGCTGCTTGCAGGATTTTCTCCTTTGTGTGGTAATTCTGCAGCTTAGCCACAATATTCCGTGGTGTTCTTTTTTTAGGGTCTATTTCAGAAGGAGTTCGATGAATTCTTTCCACATCTACTTTCCCTTCTGTTTCTATTATCTCTGGACAGTTCTCTTTGATAATTTCCTGTAAAATAGAATCTAGGCTCTTTTTTTGGTCATAGTTTTCTGGAAGTCCAATAATCCGCAGATTATCTCTCCTAGATCTATTTTCCAGGTCTATAGATTTTCCCAGTAAGTATTTGACGTTGTTCTCCAGCTTCTCATTTTTTTTGTTTTGTTTGACTGATTCTTGGGTTCTCTGTGAATCATTCATTTCTATTTGTTCCATCCTGACTTTTAAGGAGTTATTTTCTTCTTTCACAGTTTTTTAGTTCTTTTTGTAAATGCCCAATTTCGTTTTTAAATGAATTATTTTGCTCTATTGAGTTTTTTTCCATTTCCCTAATTTTTTTTTTTTGAGAATTATTTTCTTTTTCCAATTCAGAAATTCTATTTTCTTGAGACTTTTTTATCTTTTCCAATTCAGAAATCCTACTTTCCTGTGTTTTTTTAACCTTTTCTAATTCACTAATTTTGTTTCCCTGCATCTCCTGTGAATTCTTTATTTTTTCCAACTCCAATTTCATAACTTCCCTTTCCTTGCCCCATTTTTCTTCGATCTCCCTCAATTTCTTAAGAGCTTCTTCTAGGAGAGAGTTATGTGATGGGGGGCAGGAATCGTTCCCCTTTAGGTTGTTATCTGATTCTCTGCTGTCAACTTCCTCGGGGTTGGACACCCGCTCTTTCTCTGTATAGAAGGAATCTATGGTTTTTCTAGCTTTTTTGTTCATACTTAAAAAAAATCTTTTGGGGTCTGTCTCTGGGGTAGGAAATTATTTACTTCTTTACCAGCTTCCTCCCAGACGGGATGGATGCAGCGGCTCCTGAGCCTGAGCTAAGAGAGAGCTCTGGGAGAGAGTTCCCCACCCTCTCCCTGGGAGTGCCTCAGAGGTGATTAGCACTGCTGTGCTTCGAGGGCATAGAATAGTGAAGACTGCAGGAAGCCCAGGCTATGTGTCCGGGTGGGGAGTGGGTGTCTGCAGCAGGTGATGTAAGAAGCCCCTGCGCTCAAACTGGAAGTGTCTGCCAGAAACCGCGGTCCCTAGTTCAAAGGTTCCGCTTCTCTGGGACTTCCTGGAGCTGAGTTCCACTCCCTCCAGCTAAGCTAGGCAGTGTGTGTTGCCTTGGGCCGTATCCACCCACTTGTCAGTCTCTTAACTATTCTCAGGAGGTAGCTGAGGCCACACCCCCTGGTGCCTAGTCTGCCGAGTCACCCCCAGGGTGGGGGGGGGGAAATCTAATCTGAGTTTTAAAATATTTTGGCTTTCTCTTCTGAACTGCTAAATAATTAGCAGAGAAGAGCTAACAGCCTGTGCCAGATTCCTTTACCTCAGTGGCTTCTCTGATCCCAGAGCCCTTCCCAGCGCAATGGGCGCAGTGTGCCCCTACCCCACCGTCTGTGCTGGTCTTTCTTATTCCTCCCCTGAGAACTGACCTTTCCTGTTGAAACTCCAGATTCTCTTCAGCTGGTAAGTCGTGCTTCCAGTCCTTGTGGTATCTATCAGTCCTGAGCTAATTTTGAGACTTAATTTATCTAATTGGTTGTGAGGGAGTGAGGACGTTCACTGAGTCGTGTGTTTCCTCTCCGCCATCTTGGCTCCGCCTCCTCTTCTGCTTAATTTTACAAAACTTTTCAGATGAATGATACTATTACATTTGGAGACTATATGATTGAATTTTAATCATTTTCAATTTTTTTTCTTACTTCAGACTTTACAACAATATTGAATCCTTCTCAGATCCTGCCACTAAATTCTATACAAGCTTTATTTGTTTTCAGTGATATAAATTTGCATTGCTCATTTGGTCATTTTTGGAGAGAAGATTTAGTTTAACAAGTACCAAAGGCAGAATGCAGAAAGTGAGAGGAATAGAAGTAGAGTCTCTGTGTGTAGCCAACTTTCTCAATGAATTTAGGCAATAAGAGAAGGAAAGATGTTAGCTAGTGGGGAAGATAGAATGCAATGAATTTTTTTCTTAAGAAAAGCTGAAATATGGGCTCAGTAGGGAACTAGTATATAGGGACACAATTTAAATAAGACAGTGAGGATAACATTGGAGGTGGTAAAAAGGATTGATTAAGGGTAGATGCAGAAGTATTTGTTTTGACAAAAAGAAGGCCCACCTCTTAATTAGACACCAAATTGAAGAAGGTTGTGGAGGAAGATCTAAATGATATAAGATAAATGGTAAAGGACAAGGGGAAAGATTGGCGAGTGGTTTTAATTTATTGTTTTTCTGTGAAATATAAAGCCAGATTATCATTTGATATGGTTGAAGAAGAGCTGTTCTAGGAGGGTTCAGATAGATGACAATGCTTGAACCATTCATTATCTAGAGGACAATAACAGATCAATTAGAGTAGATGATTCCTTTAATATAGTGAGGTCCCATATAATATAAGCTAATGGAAATCTGTAGAGGACCATATATAATTTCATAATTTCCTTCAGCTTTATTCAATAATATGTTAATAGTAGCAAAGCAGATTAATAGTAAAAGTAATTAATCAATGAGGTTGAAGAGATATGACTGAATATATGTTAAGGGACAAAGTATTCAAGTATAGAAGATAATGTATATTTGGACCTCAGCATGGAAGGGAAATGAAATAGAGGTACAGGCCATAGGAAATGAATGGATTGAGAAACTGGGAAGCAAAGATATTTGAGATAGAACCACTATAGTTGTTGAAATTCCCTACTTTCTTTTTTTTATTTATAATATTATCCCTTGTATTCATTTTTCCAAATTACCCCCCCTCCCTCCACTCCCTCCCCCCATGACAGGTAATCCCATACATTTTACATGTGTTACAATATAACCTAGATACAATATATGTGTGTAAAAACCATTTTCTTGTTGCACATTAAGTATTAGATTCCGAAGGTATAAGTAACCTGGATAGATAAACAGTAGTGCTAACAATTTACATTCACTTCCCAATGTTCCTTCTCTGGGTGTAGTTGTTTCTGTCTATCATTGATCAACTGGAAGTGAGTTGGATCTTCTTTATGTTGAAGATATCCACTTCCATCAGAATACCTCTTCATACAGCATTGAAGTGTACAGCGATCTTCTGGTTCTGCTCAATTCACTCAGCATCAGTTGATGTAAGTCTCTCCAAGCCTCTCTGTATTCCTCCTGCTAGTCATTTCTTACAGAGCAATAATATTCCATAACCTTCATATACCATAATTTACCCAACCATTCTCCAATTGATGGACATCCATTCAACTTCCAGTTTCTAGCTACAACAAAAAGAGCTGCCACAAACATTTTGGCACATACAGGTCCCTTTCCCCTCTCTAGTATTTCCTTGGGATATAATCCCAATAGCAGCAATGCTGGGTCAAAGGGTATGCACAGCCCGATAACTTTTTGGGCATAGCTCCAAATTGCTCTCCAGAATGAAATTCCCTACTTTCTAGGAAGGAGAAGATTAGGAGAGTAAAGGTGTAGTCAATGACTTAAAATCAATAGATAGAGGTTCACAATTATTAGCATAAGTGATGTATAAGGATATGAGTATAAGGGAATGAGAATATGCTAATCATTTGGAAGAGAGAATACAGGCAAAGTATCAGTGTTTGGAGAGAGTCTGAGGAGGGCAAAAAATTAGTGTTGGGAGACTTCTCAAGTTCTACTTCCCTATCAAATCATAAGACTTAACTTTTATAAGGCCTCAAGAGGGCTGATTCATAGCAGGGAAAAGCAAGTAAAATTAATGGGTTTCTGCTAAGGATGTGGAGGTGACTTGCTTGACCTAGAAAAGACTTTGGTAGTTGTGAAGGTGAAAAAAAGTTCTCTCCCACAGAATAGATCCAGATATGAAAGGTAAATTTTCAAAATCATTACTTACTTATTAGTTTGGCAATCTTGAATTTTTAGTATCAAATATTTTTATTCTTATTCTCCAATTCTCCAATCTGCAAATAAGCTATTTTTTTCTATTGTAGGTCCTTCACATGCTCTTTCTCCTGTGTAATTTGGCTTGAATCTACATAATCAATTTATCACATTGTCCTCAATTTTCATTTATTTTAATTTTGAATAACCTTTCCATCTTATCTGTTTGCTAGAAACAGTTTTCCTCACTCTTTTTTATTCTCTGAAGCTACCTTTAGCACTGCTATTGTACTAGGATACTTTTGTTGAGACCAAGTTAAAGAAAGAATAAAATGGGATAAAGGAATGAAATTATAAAAGTCTCAATATGATCTGGTTATATAAATAATATATGTGTATATATGTATATATATACATATATATATATATATATATATATATATATACAACATATACATAAAAAGTGACTATGAAAAAGGAGATGAACAAAAGTAATATCTCTAAGTATTTTACAATTTCCTAGAAAAGTTTAACCAACATAGACTAGCCATCAAATAATGAAAACAAAAAAAAATGCTTTATCAAGGAAGAAAACAATATCTTTGTCAAAGGCAGACATGAGTCAAGGATTACAATGATCTTTAAAAAGTACAAGTTAAAAAACACTTAGGTGAATAAAGATGAACTCCTTGTTTTTAAATTTTATATAGAAATATAGAAAACAAGCTTCTAGAAAGCTTAATGACAGAAACAGAGGAAAGAAAAAAATACTGGAAGGTTTTATTAGAAAAGACAAAAAAAAAAAAAAAAAAAAAAAAAAAAACAACCCCAAAATGGCATAGATCTATTGTTTTATAAGGGATTCTGTTCTCATTGGTAACAACAGGACAACCACCTTTGTATTTTACTACTTATAAAGTAAAAGAAAAAAAAAAGAAGCAAAATTAGCTTTTTTTAAAACAACAGAAATAATAAACTTTTGACTAATACGGGACAAAATAATGCTATAAAATTTAACTTATTTGTCTTTATTTCCACTTACTAGAGAAAATCAAATAATACAAAAAAATTGCCTCATAATCATATGAGGAAGTGGAAAATTGAAATCCTGAAAAAGTTTGGAATTGATCAAGTATACAAATGAGAAAAAAAATAAAGGTACCCTTACAGCAGTACCAAGTTAATGGCATTTGGCTACTGACTATCAAAACATTTTCAAAAGGATATGACTACTAAAAAACGAAAAACATGATTTGTTTTTAAATAAACATACACAAGTACACAAATGTGATTGAGAATGTACTTGCAGCTACCTACTTAAACGTCCACTTATTGACAAAAGCAGCCTACAAGAAATCAGCGAGAGTAATTCTCCAAGTAATATTCTACAGTACACTCCTTTATTATCTTCATAAAACTAGCTGAGCATTTTACATGATACAAAATTAAACTTTGCATATTATTAATTGACATTTTAAAAAAGTATTTGATATATTAATGGCTTCAAATATCTTCGAGATATTTTTTCTCACATATATACCAAATTCATACAATATATTATGGCAGACATGTAATCTGCTAAGAATTTATATCAAAGAGATGTTAAGCATATACATATATATATATATATATATATATATATATATATATATATATATATATATGTTTATCAAAGGCCTTCACTAGGTGTTACAAAAAGTGTCTATATAAATTTAGAAACAGATTTTTCTTTTGATGATTACTTTCTTCAGATCCATAGATGGCAGAATTTTAAATACACTGAATCACTACTGAGTAACCTCAATCAAAATTCAAAAAAATTAAAAAAAAGTCAGTTTTAAGTAACTATATTGGAGGAAAAGAGGAAAAAAGATAGATAAAAGACCAAATACCTACACTATGAATGACTTTGAACACAGTTTTGAAATTATTCCATTAATATGCTTGTTCTGAAGAAGTGCTAAAGATACATAATAAAGTATGCCAGAAATCATTAGGGAGAAAGAGATGACTTGTATGATAAGGGGTTATATTAGGATTATTTAGATGATGTGATTTCATGATAATTAGAAATGTATTGAAAGTTTGAGACTAAAAGGAAAAAAATAAGAAGTGGACTTTCAGATTTAAGATATGATCTGTGTATGAATAATGGAAGAAGAAATAAAGAAATGCATTAAGTTCAAGAAGACAGTCTTTGAAGATGATCATATTGATAATTTGAATAAAGGCAATACAATATATCAAATGACTGATTACAGATATAGGGAGTTAGAGAATACCATAATCATCAAATTGGACAAAAATGTTTAATATTTGATAGCTTAAAATAGTTTCTATTAATGGTGTACATAGAGGTAAACACAGAAAAATCACTTACTCAGGTTTGTAATTTTTTTTGTAACAATTATAAATACAAACATTGCACTTTATCATTGTTATTCCAAACCTCTCTCAAGTCATATTTTATCACTTGTCAACATTTTTATTTGCTTGTATAAATAACCAGACTATAAAATATCTGTCTGAAAGAGCAAGCTAGACATTCCCCTACTATAGTTGAATAAAACCCAATAAAGCTACCTGCCAATCTCAGGGTAGTGTGTTTTAAGCACAACAGGCAGTGAAGAGGGTGAATTGTTGTTTTAAAAATATCAAATGCAATTGAGCACATATATTTATTTAGTTGTAACCCCAGAATTTTATTCCTTATTTTCTTTTTGGTGGGGGATAGGAGAGTCAACATGTATCTTCTTTGGCATGGGGAGCTGTTGGTATGGGAAAAAAAAAAACAAAAAACAAAAAACAAACAAACCAAAAAAACTCTACCAATGAAGATCAGAAATTGTCCTGTAACTTAGAGCCCTTTCTGTATGATTTAGATTTATTAAAAATACAACCATTACAAAAATTATAAATTCAACAAAAATATTAGTGTTTTCTGAAATAAATCAATCTGCTTTTTTGCCTACATTCTACTTAAACCAGTGAATTTACATTTTAACTTTATTAGCTTTAGTCTCTATAAAGTTAAAGAGACTTGCTTAAACAATTATACAGCAGTAAATTGCTGAGAGGGAAAACATTCAATCTAGTAACAGATGAAAGCATAACTGCTCACTCTTCACAGTCATCATGAATTGATATTCTAATAGGTCAGTAATGAAACATTTGTATCAATTAGTCTCTAGGGAAGATCAATTAAGGCAAATAATAAATATCCAAAGGAAAAATTGGTTTTGAAGCATGGAACAAATGCATCCAATATGCTAAAATTATTTCACATAATTCTATCGAGATGTCATTCCACCAGTACAGAGATAAACATAGTAAAAAGCACTTCATGTTAGAAATTAACTTTCATTAAAATATATATTTTAAAATATGTTCTTTAAATGAATTACATTTCATTTCATATTAAATATCTAAATATTCTTATCTATAAAAACATTTGCATACTTTACAATATCACTAGATTTTCATCTAAAATTATTATGTTAATTTTTTAAAAGCAACAATAACAATAACAACTAAATACATCAGAGTGTGGTGACACATGCTCAATAATATCTACAAGCAGAATGATGAATGTGGCAAATAGGAATTCTGAGTTACGATAGGTTTAAAGTTGCTTTGATTTCCACATTTTATGTATAACCTATACAGTAAACCCCAGAGAACTGGAGAACAAATTCTTGAGGAAATACCAAACTGGTTCAGATAAGAAATGAAACAGGAGAAATTTTTGGTGCCAAATAAAAATGTGATTGTGTAATGAATAAATACTGAACCTCTAGCTTAAGAGTGAGGAAAAAAGAAAGGGAGAAGGAAAGAGAAGTAAGAAAGAAAAGAAACAAGAAAACATAAAGGAGGGAGGGAGAGAGAAAGGAGAGAGAAAAGTAGAAAGAAAAGGAAGGAAGGAATGACAAAGTGATCCACTGGTAGACTCTACAAATTGAATTTATTATCTAGCAAAATTTCATAGAATATATAATATATTAAAGTATTATGTACAATTTTATGAAAACTACATTTTAAAATGCAAAAGATGTAGAGAAAGAATCTGGTTTAAAGCTGAATCTGAGGAGAAAAATTAAAATGCAAGATATATCAAGAAATAGAAAGTTTACCTCAAGAAAACAAAGGAAATTCCTATCACTCTAGCATAGGCTCATTAATTCAGTTTTGTTATACTGGAAAAGGTTAATGATGCATATTCCTGACTCAAATCTCTCTTGATTCCAATCTATCTTCTACTCAGTTATCAAAATGATTTTCTTGATCTGATCATGTCCCATTTTTTCCATCATTAGAATTAGCTCCAATATATCCATACAACCTATAGGATCAAATATAAAAAGTTGCTTGCTTTTAAAATGTTTTACAACCTCAATCCCTTCTACCTTTACAAACTTCCTAGATCCTACTTCCCTCCTTGTATTCAAAATCCAGTGACACTCTTCTTACTATTCCTAACACAAGAAAATTCATCTCCTTGCCTGTCAGTGTTTTTCACTTGCTATCTTTCATACTTGCAACTTGTTATCTTAGCCTTCTGGCTTCTTTCAAATTTCAGCTAAAGTCCCACCTTCTGCAATAAACCATTTTTTAGTTCTTCTTAATCTTAACTCCTTCTCTTTGAGACTACCCCAAGTTTATCTTGTTTCTACAAGCTGTTTGTAGATTGCAAATTTTTTGGAATGTTTTCTTTCTTTGTATCCCTGGCATTACTATATTACCTGACACATTGTGGGTACATAATAAATATTAGTTCAATTTGTGATTGGATCATAATTTTTTAATTCAATCAGTATTCCACTGTGTTATCTGTCCCTACTAGCAGAAGTCATCTTTAAATTTGATTATTATGCCACTACTATTTATTCAAATTATTGATTCAAAAAGGCCAAAAATATCACCAACATGAAATAACATTTTCCCCAAATTGATAAGAATATTGTCTAAAGGCTATTCAACCATTTCTGAACATAGCTAATTCCATGTGTCTTATTAAAAAAAACACAGCATAATAGATTTTGTGAAAAACTTTGCTAAAGTTTAGGTTCATAACAAAGCATCTCTCTGAATTCTGATTGACCAATCTAGGAATGCCAGAACCATCTTTTTTATAAAGAGATCTGGAATGTTTTCAGGAGTCAAAGTTAAGCTTATTGGTTTTCAGATACAAATCTTCTCCCCTTTTTTGAAAATCAGCACATTTGCCATTTTTCAAAGTTGAATTAATTTTCCTCATCACCGATTTTTCAAAAATCACTGATAATAGCTCAGCAATCATGTCTAAAAATAGGTTTAATTTGACATGAGACATTTATCCAAGACAAATAATTAGACACAGTCTATGTCTACACATCATAAAATGAAATGCAGATCAGGCTAATTTAATTAACATAGATAAACACATCAAATAGCTGTGACCAAAAAAAAAAATGAACAACCCACTCTGGAACTTTCCTTATTCATATTGGTTACTTAAACTGACTGTAATAGTTGATTAATTTATAAAATTACATTAAATTAATGCTAAACAGACATAGCTATTTTAAAATAGTTCAAGTTTTATAACTTGGGTGTTGTCTTTCCACACTAGGAAAAATCAAAAAGCAGCAATAATATTATTCCTTTCAACACTTAAGGTTCCTAATGGATGTGGTAGCAAAATCATTATGAATTACCTTTTTTGTGACTAAGCAATATTACAACACTTATACAATAACAGTTCAATAATAACAATGATTACCATAGAAATAGCTTGAGTTTTATTGCTGGCTTTACCCAATTTCCTATATGAAAGTGACCGATCAATTTTGCTAACATATTTTTGTACAACCCCATAGTGTTAATATTGCTAAGAACTTTGTAGGGTACTAGATAGTAATTTGAAGATAAGTAGGCTAAGTATGATGAAATAAAATTGATTGATTAAAAAAAAGATTTATTTAATTCAAACTATTTGCTGGGTATAGAGGTAAATATGTGAAATTTTGAAAATACTAGCAGATCAAAGAAACTATTCAACAATATCAAATAAAAAATATCAAATATCAAATTATGGTGGGGTGGGGTGGGTGAGAATGATTTCCTGAAGTAGGTTAGGTTCTATCTAGAGTTAAAAGTTGCCAAATTTGAGAAATTACTTATAATCCTATGGTCATATTAAGTTATAGAGGAGTATTTAATAAAATTTCCAAACACTAGAATTCTCCAGTGCTAAATCTTTTTAAAAATATATGAGTTATTGTTTTCTTAAGTATTTCCCAATTACATTTTTAAAAATTAACATTCATCTTTTAAAATTTCAAACTGCAAATTTGTTTGTACCCTTCCTCTACTCATTGAGGAGATAAGCAAAATAACTTCAGTTAAATATGTAATGTCTCTATTTCAGTTCCTATGAAAACAACAACAAATAATTTAAAAAAAAAAACCTATAAGAAAGGCAAGAAATGTGAATAAACTAAAAAAAAAAAAAAAAGATCATGCTTCAGTCTGTACTGAGAGGTCATTAATTCTCCCTTCAAATTTGCATAGCAGTTTTCTTTCTAGAATTGTCTTGATCTGAGTAGCTAAATCTTTAAGAGTTGATCATCAATAAAATATTGTTAGTAATGTGTACAATGATCTGTTTTTTTCACTTCACTTTGCATTAATTCATATAAGTATTCCATATGTACAATTATCTGTTTTTTTCACTTCACTTTGCATTAATTCATATAAGTCTTCCCAAACAGTTATTAGCTGTGTGATTCTGGGTAAATCATATAGCACTATTTACCTCTATTTCCTTATCTGTCAAATGAGTTGAAGAAAGAAATGACAAATGAATCCAGTCCAAATGGGTTCATAAAGAATCAAATATGACTGAAAATAACTGGAGGACAAAGTATTAGACTCCAATGTTAATTCTTAAAGAATTATGCATTGTCAGGGGTTCTATCTTTTATGGATTTATTTATAATCATGTTCTTCTAGTGTAAAAGTCATTTAGTAAAATTCCTTGTGAGATGTGGGGAAAAGTGATTAATCTATAGTCTTTTAATGATATAATCAAGAGCACTTCCTTTCAAGACTGTACAAAAATGTTGGTTATTAAAATATTTAACCCAATAAAGAAGTGGTTAAGAACTCCATACAGATAATTTAGTAACTAGACAATTGCTAGAATTTTATTTTTAGGAACATTTATCCTTCTTGAACAATATATCTTTTTGGTAGTCACTGGACTTTATATTATCTCTTTCCTCTGAAATTAAAAATAAGACAATAGTAAAGCAGAAACAATAAAATGTATTCATCTTATGAATTCACTTGAATATTATCCCTCTGTGTGTTTCTATCTCTTTACACCAAAACTCACTTTCTGCCCTACCAACTGCCCCAAAGCTCTCATAAATTTTACTTTATTTAAGTACAAATAAAAAATTATTAGAATTATTTTTCTTATTTTCTGAAACATTGAGAACATTATGTAAATTTAAGAAAATTATTTATATGTCATCTTTATTTATATGAATTATTAAAGTAAAATTTGGATAAAGTTCTCAATAATTATTATGTTTTAATTCAAGCAAGGCATTTATTTATTTATTTTACAGATGCATAATCTATCTGGTTATTCATTCTTCAAAAAAAAAAAAAAATCTTAACTCAGTTTACTGCATCTTCACCTAAATGGATTTGTCTATCATTTTCACATCAGATTTTAGATTTTTAAAACTGTGGAATTAGAAAGCAAAGTTTAATTTGGCTAGACTAGCTTATAATAAATTTTTTTCTTCTAGTAATCATCATTTTACTTTTAAGTACTTAAAACATATTTGAAATAATCACTAAAATTTTTCATATTTAATATTATATTACTAGATTGTAGCTTCGGAAATTACTTCTTTTTCCTATTTTTAAATCTAGAAGAATAATTTTCTCCTTCCCTCCTTGTCTCTTTCTCTGTTTTTGTCTCTTTTTCTCTCTCTCTGCTCATCTCTCTGTCATTCTTTCTTTGTCTTTTTTTCTGTCTACCTGTCTCTCTCTCTATGTTTCTTTGTCTCTCGATCTTTGTATTTTGGAATTTCATATACGACTTGTGATCTATCAAAGATGAGTAAAATTGTCTCTCTTCAACAGAATTTATAAATTCTTTGAGAATTCTAGGTTAAAACTCATTTATTAAAAAAAAACACATTTATAAAAAAAAGAATTGATCTTTTGAGTTAAAATACACATTTTTTTTTCCTATTTGACGCAGATTTTAACTTTACTCAATTTTGAAAGAATACCTCAGGTCATTGAAAGTTATTGCTTATACTGAACTAAAATTGCTTAGTAATTGACAATTATTGGTCATGTCTTTCAAATTATATGAGTAAGGCTAATTTCCTTCCCCAAAACAACTCTTCAAATATTTTAAGATAGCAGCTATCTCTAAGGATTCACTTCTTCACAATAAACATCCCACCCCTTTAATTTATCCAAGTATTCTGCAAGTGAATAATGATAATAATAGAGGTGAAAATACCATATATCATTTAACAGTAATTTACAATTTTACATACATTAATTTGACTAATAATTTTTAAGTATTCAATTTTTTGCATTTTAAAATTATAAATGTTTATTTAATTTATAAATTATGAAATTATAAATTATAAAATGTTCAATTTACTCACTCATAAAAAAATCAGTCAAATAATTTGGTACATCCTAGACAAAATGACTGATTTGTAGATGCTTTCAACCCACATATTTTAACTATTTAAAATATACATTAAGTATACTACATCCATGCTTTTGCATCCTTCTTTGTTTCTCTTCTAACATATCAAGGACAATAGTGAAGGTAGTAAAACATAAAGGAGAAGAAAAAAAAGGCAAACAAAAGCAAATATGAAAACTGTGGAATAACTGCTACCTTAGAGAAGAGACAGAACTATTAGTACCAAAATTATATTACTGTTACAATATTCTTTTACATAAGAAGGTCCAGTTATTTATGCAAAGTAAGAAAATACCCTGTAAAAGGAAATGTAGGCAATATGAAAATTACTGCCATAAACAAGAGCTCTGCTAGAAATTGGTGCATGTGTGTGTATGTGTGTGTGTGTATGTGTGTGTGTGGCTATGTGAGAAGTAGATATGCACGTGCATGTGTGCACAGTTACATGTGTTTAACTCCAATATTGGATTTAACAAAATGGTTTTTAAAAAAATAGTATTTTAGGCCAGAACTTCCATAGGAGCCATTTGAGCCCAATGGATAGAAAAAATATATATGAATTTTAGTCATGGAAAGGAATAATCAAAAGATTACTCAGGAAGTTGAATGTAACCCATACTACTTTATCAGAGCAGTAACATTCTATATAAACACTTAAAGGAATATTATTTCTGAAGATATATTGACTATGATCTATTTTATTTATTGTCAGAGGCATGAAAGGAGAACTTATAAAGGAAATTATTTAGAAAAAAAGGTTTCAATGACAGTAACTAACATTGTTAAAAGCTGCAGAGAGGTCAAAGAGAAGGATGATTGTGAATATACTATTGTATTTGGCAACTAAGAGTTTTTTTAGTAACTTTGGAGAATCCATTTTTGTGAAATCATAAGGATAGAAGCCAAATTGTAAGGGCTAAAGGAAAGCCACAGTATAGATTTATAGATGATCATTTCAAAGAGCAGAGGAGAAATAGGATGAAAGGTAGTAGGAGTAATTGACAGTAAGTAAAAGTTCTTTCAGGAGAAATATAACAATATTTGCAAGCAATAAGAAGTTGACCAGTAGAGAGGAAGGAAATGAAACTAAATGAAAGTGGGAATGGTAGAAGGAGTAATTGGTTGGAGAAGACAGGATGAGAATAGAATCATTCCAACAAGTATTGAAGTTAGTCTTGGTAAGAAACAAGGACATTTTCCCATGAAAAAGAAGAAGCTGGCAGAAAGCAATGGACTAATAATTTAAGAAGAACAGAAAAAATGGGAGTTTATGGCAAATGACCACAATTGTCTTCTGTAAAATGTGAAGTGTTTTTTTTTTTTTGTTTTGTTTTGTTTTGTTTTGTTTTTATTGTTTGTTTTTTTTTTTTTTGCTTAGAGAGTTTTGGGTGGCAGAGTCATGGGAGTTTTGAGGGGAGATGAATAAGTTTGGAAAAATGCTATGGAGAGTGAGATAGTGAATTCCTAAGGAAATTATAGGCCTAGAAGCAATAAAGACCAGTTGAAGGTACATAACAAAAAATGTTAGTGGGTCCAGTCAGAACAGTATAATTTTCTCCACTTTCATTCAGCCCCACATATGTAGGCATAAATGAGACGAATGGTAGGAGTGATAGAAGAATGAGAACTGGATTGATGTGATCCACAATATAATAATCATGTTAAGCATTAAAGGGAGGAGGAAAATGTAGAGTGAAATTGGTTCACCAAGGAGTCAAGATGTAGAGAAGAAGAGAGTTTGCTTAGCATAAGGGAATTGACCTGGGAGAGAATTGAGGGGTCAAGTCACAGTGAATATGAATAGTAGGTTGTGGAAGACAATAAGATTTACAAAGTATTGGACATTTGCTGTTACATTTGATCCTTCCCAACAACCCTGGGAGTTAGGTGCCACTATTATTCCCTTTATTTATAAAAAAAAGACATAAAGCTCTCAAATACTGACACTAAAGATATTAAAAGAACTAAGTGTGGCTAAATGACAATTTTAGTTATAGCCAATAATTATAATTGCTTATGATCAGCCTTGCACTTCTTTTCTCCTGAAACAAAGCTTACTCTCTTGAATGAATAATTGGTGAATAAATTCCCCTTCAAAAATATCCCCCAATGAAAGCAACCTTCTTAGCTGACATACAAATCCACATAAAAATAATCATTCAAGTGCAATTGCTCTCTTTGTGATTTACTTCATAGCCATAAACATATTTTTCTCAGAATAACAGCAATAATGCTAATATTTCACAATGCTGCAGATTTCAGAATGATCTTATAATGAAGGCTCAAGGTAGACTTCTGAATAACAGAATTTTTTTTAAAAGATGAAGGCCAAAATTGTCTAAAGACAAGTCTGCAATGGTTTGATGGATCCCCAGGCTCTCATAAAGTTTAAGCAAAACATTAATAATATAAACTATGATAGTTAATAACTTTCAAGCAACAGCTGTTAAGAAAATGACATGCTCGAATCATACAAAATAGAACAAGTTTTGAAGACTATTCTACTAATTCTTTCATGTTTCATATCACAACCAAAAAAAAATCCTCAAATTTCAAGGATGGATATGATCACTTATATAATATTGTAATATGGAAAATACATTTTAATAGTTTCCTTCCATAAAGTATCACTAATATAAAACAAAAATGTACTAAAGATAATGTTTGCTACAATGGGATTTAGACATGCAAAGGCTCTTAGAGCTAGACTTTCAGTCATATTCAAATCTTCATGACCCCATTTGAGATCATCTTGGCAAACATACTGAAATGGTTTGCCATTTCCTTCTCCAACTCATTTTACTTTTGGTGAAACTGAGGTAAACAGGGTTAAGCAGTTAAGTGTCTGAGGCAAATTTTGAACTCAGGAAGAGGAGTCCAGAAGATTTCAAGTCTGGTACACATCCTTATTGTACTACCCAGCTGTCCTTCACTTCATCTAATCCCCAGAATTTATAGGTAAATAAATTGGGAAAATCTTGGGAAGGGTGATTTACTTTCTCAAAACCAGCCACATGAGAGGAAAGTCCTTAGTCTGGTTACACAATCAATATTGAATTGTTGTTGTTTTGTTGTTGTTGTTGTTTTGTTTTTTACATTATGCAACTATTAAACATTGGAAATGCAACCTTATATAATGAAACTCTTGACAGAGACTTGGAAAATCTGAATCCAAATTTCACCTTTGACAAATATTTAATTTTGGGGTCATAATCAAGACATTTAAACTTTATAAGCCTAAGTTCCATTATTGGGTTGAATTGAAAGGTATAACAAATTATGTATGTGTGTGTGTGTCTGTCTGTGTATGTGCTTTTTTTTTTTCTCTAAAACTATGTAAATGTCACCAATGGCTATTACAAACCAGGTGGATATAGTATTATATAAAACATAGTCTCTTAGCATTTCATTTTTTAAAGTATTATAGTTTGTGTCTTTAATACTAGTCTGCTGATTATCTCCAATTAATTCTTTAAATATCTTGTTCATATAGAGATCCTTCCATTCTGTATCCCCTCATTAGGTTGAAATCACGTTGAAGCCAGATACTGTTTTTATCTTTTTATCCTCAATGCTTAGTCCAATGGGTGCTTCATAAATTCTAATTGACTTGATTTGACTAAACCAATGTCTTGGGTTTCTTAAAGCTTTCAAATTATAAGATTTAACATATAATATACGATAGTGAAACACTCTAAATGAGTAGAGATTTGCTTTGTTTGAATTATTTAACATCTCCAAACTTCAGCTTCCTTGTTAAATAAGAATAATGTGTCCATAATAGCCAAGTTTATGGATAGAGATTAACTTTTAAACTAAAAAATTTACTAACTTAAAGAGCTATGATTTATTTTAAAAATAGAAATAGCTTTTTATTTTTATTTTTTCATCTTAAAATTGTCTGTTCTTATCCTTTCACCATTTATCAACAGGGTAATAGGTTGTATTCTTATAAATTTGAATCAATTCTCTATATATCTTTAAAATGATACCTTTATTAGAAACAATGCATGTAAAAATTGTTTCACAGTTTTCTGAGGAGCTATGATTTATAATGACTCTTCCAGCTTTGAAAAAATTCAGTACATTTTCACAGGTTTCATAAAAATGTTAATAATTTAATCCTTCTTTGGGCATTGTTTAATAACTGGTCTTTTAAGTTTAAATCATAATAACATAGCAACTAATCTATTTTCTTTGATCAAATAATCAACCAATGAATATTTATTAAATGACTTCTATACTTTAGACTAAATTCCCCCTTTGGCAGTGGGAATTTAAATCTAATAAATGAAATACTGCCTTACAAGGTGTTTATATTCTAAATGAATAAAATGTAAAGGAAAATTCTGTCTCTAAGATACTTTTACAATAAATAAATAAGTCACTACAAAAGAAAATTACCCATAGAGAATGAAGAATGGTCCCTTTACATATAACCTTTGTGGGATCTCTTTCCAAAGGTGATTAAATGGATTCTTTCATTGAGTATTTTCCACTTTGTTTCTAGTCTAATGGGACAGATTTCCTTAATGATATCTTGAAATACTCTATCCAGGCTTTTTTTTTGGTCATTGATTTCAGTTAGGCCAATAACATTTTAAATTGTCTCTTTTGGATCTATTTTTCTGGGTTAGCTGTTTTTCCAATAAGATATTTCATATTTTCTTCCATTTTTCATTCTTTTTAGTTTGTTTGACTGATTTTTGCTGTCTCACAGAATAATTAGCTTTTATTTTCCCTGTTCTAGTTTTTAATATATGATTTTCTTCAGTTTGATTTTGTATTTTTTTCCATTTCTCTTCTACTTTTTTAATGAGTTTTCTTCCTTTTCCTAGATGTTGATGCTCTCATGCATAACTCTCATTTTCTTTCTCATTTTTTAATCTACCTCTCTTATTTTCCTTTTAAAATATTTTATGAGGACTTCTAAGAAGTCTCTTTGAGTTTTAGACCAATTCATATCACTCTTTTAGATTTCTTCTGTGCACATTTTGTCCTTGTCTGAATTTCATGTGCCCTATCACCATAGTAGCTTTCTATTGTCAAGGTTCTGTTCTATTTCTTGCTCATTTTCTTTCCTTTTCTTTTGGTATTTCCTCTTTTTCTTTTACTTTTATGGTGACACTCTACTCCTGGGATAAAAGGGGTGCTGCCTCACACTTCCTGTGAAGCTTTGAGTCTTTAAGCCCAGGGCTCCCCTTGTCTTTGTAGTGGGTAGCTTGCCTGCTCTTTCTAGGAAAAGCCTGGTTTCCCAGAGTTTGCCTTTTGAGCTGGGACTGGAAACTGCCCCAATGATTTGCTCTCCTACTGAGCCAGGACTAAATGTCTTAGTTGCTGATTTGCTGTGATTAAGCCTCTTACCAGCTTTCCCAGAATATATCTGAGCTGAGCTGAACATCCTTTTCACTCCAGTGAGACTGACCTTTGATAACTGTCAAGGCTTGTCAACAAAGTTAGGGGAAATTTAATGTTAATAAAGTTCTTTAGGAAAGGCAGAAAACCTGAATTATATAGAACATAACATACACACACATATGCTCACACACCACACATTTTTTTTAAACAGGAAGAAATTATTTTAAAATTTTACTCTCAAAATACATTATGTATACTATTAAAATTATATTTCATATAAGATCAGAAATTGTACTATCTTCAGTACAGTGATTAGAACTATTAATAGTAAGGAAGTAGCATTAACAATAAATATTCATTTATATTCATCTGTTTTTCCCTGCCAACTCCATGGGGCAGAAATTTCTCCATTTGTCACTTCTTTGGAGGGAAAAAAGTTTCAAATGATCTGTGGAGAACTTTTATGCTACTTCAATCCGCAGGTTGAAAAATCAAGTTTTTATTTCTTCTAATAAAAAATAAATATTACCATATGAGGTTCATTTTCCATGTGAATTTAGGCAGAAAGCAAGACAAAGAAGCATTACTTTACTCTGAAACATGTATGAACCAAAGCAGTCATGAATATTAGAAGTAAGTTTTCTAAGGTAAACTTTTCATTAAAACTCTTGGAAGTATATTTTCAGTCTAAATACATTCCTTCATTTTGGGAATTAGAAACTGATCTAGGGTAAATATGTGTCTGTTTAGAACTTGCCTTTTTAAATTGGGAAGGCTTCCCCTAAACCAAATAGTACTTGTAAGGTTGTATCCTTAGCACAGATAAATGTGATTTTGAATGGAAAAGGAATAGTTGGAGAAAAAAAAAACTTAAAAGCAATATTAGAAAATGTACAATTCAGATGGATCAATCTTAATGTCTATCTTTGTTGTTTGTCTACCATCTTATTCTCTTAATACTTAGAAGTGACTCCAAAATATATTTAAAAATTATTAAAGTGTAGTGCTATGTTTAGAAATAAACAATATGTTAGTATAGAATATAATAGTAAATGCTTTCCCTAAAGTGTTGGTATTAATGATTGCATTTTTAAACAAAGCATGATATAAATATGTTCATTCTCTAATTTCAGAAGTAATATGTAATGTTTTTTTTCCTTGTTCTCTCCAATATGTCATTGCTGCCTCTTTCTTTTTGCCTTTTTAAAAATTAACATTTACTACATAAAAACATAAGATACCAGCATATTTGAATTGCTTTTTTCTTGTTTCATGTAAAATTTAGTCTTTGATCTGGGGGTTTCAAAATTTGGCAATAATATTCCTGTGTGTTTTTCACATAGGATCTCTTTGAGGAGATGATTGGTGGATTTTCTTTTTGTTTCTACTTTCCCTTCATGTTCTATCATTCCAGGATAATATTCTCAGATTATTTTCTGCATTATTGTGTCAAGGTTCTCTTTTTGCTCACAACTTTCTGACAATCCAATTATTCTCATATTTTCTTTTCTCTGCTTTGTTCTCCAGACCTGTTGTTTTACTTATGGTATTTTTCATATTCTGTTTTGGTATTTCTTGGTCTTTCATAGCTTCACTGGCCTTTCTAAATTCTTATTTTCAAAGAATTATTTTTATCTTTGAGACTCTATATCTCTTTTTCTAGTTGGTTAACCTTTTTGTCATAAGCTTCTTGTTTTTCTTAGATGGTTTTAATTTTTTCTTAAGCCCCCCCCCCCCAAATATCACTCATTTGATTTTTTGAATTCTTTTTTGAGATCTTCTATAAATTCTGTCTTGGCAAGGAGTTTCATGTTACTTTTTGGGGTAAATATTTTTTTTACTAAAGTGTCCTTCTCTGAAGATGAACCCCAGTCTTCCCTGTTCCCATAAGGTTTCAATGGTGGGGTTCTTTTTCTTTGCTGTTTCATTTTTTAAAATGTATTAGTGGAAGCTAATTGTGCATTGGGGAATGATGTCTAAAATTTGCCTTCAGCTCTCAACTTTGATCAGAACCACAAACTAAGGGCTCCACCCTCCTGCAAGTGCCTGTAGCCAACAGTGCCTCTGCCCCACTGCTTCTGCACTCACCAGGTGCTGGTTCCTTCTCATCCAGGGCCACATCTCAACCGCATAGCTGGGCCCAGCCATCCCATTCTGTGGAGGTTTGCTCAGTCCTCCTGGACTCAAACCTCAACTCCACAGTCAGGAAGGTGAAAATCACTATCTTTATTGCTGAAGTTTCAAGCTCACCAAGCTAGCCAGAAGGATAGCCTCTCAAAGTTTCAGGGGAGCTAGCCCTTTGCACTGCACACATGTTAATCCCCACCCTGGGGCCTTTCTTCAGATTTTTCTCAGGTTGCATTACAAGTCTCAGTTCCGCTCCAAATTTTCTTGATTTTTCCTCAGTTTATATTTGCCTTGAGGCATGAATTTGTTCTATTTGTGAGGGAAATTTTGGAGAGCTTGAAATTCACTAACCTGTTCTGCCAACTTCCCAGATTCTTCCCAATTCAAAAAACAATTCAATATGCTGGAGCTACAATCAGAATTGTACAAGATTTACAAGGAACTACAATAAAAGACCACAGGTCCTGGAATCATATCTACACACAATTAAAAGAACTAGGCCTGTGGCCAAAAATATTATATCAAGCAAAGTAATCTATAATCTATAGTTGAATAACTAACTTGGAGATTTTTAGTATTTTATATCAACCAAACCCAAACAACAGAAAATTTAAAATATAATAGCCAATATGAAAAATCAATATTAAGAAACTTAATATGGACAAACTGTTTAAACAAGGATGTATGCTTATATACATACATATATATGTGTATATATAAGATTCACATCAACAATGTGATAGTTAAAAAGAAAGATTGGCAAATTTAGGTAAAAATAACAATCATACAAATGAGATATAGTGGAAGAATAGAAAAAGAAATATTAGAAGGAGGTAAAGGGCTCATTTTTCTGAAAACCTACTCATATAAGGAATGGATTGAATAGGTAACCCAGGTGTGTGTGTGTGTGTGTGTGCATGTGTGTGTGTGTATACAATACTCAATAGAAATCAATTGAAGACTATTATATTACTAGTTTCACCTTTTTTTTAAACAAATAAAAATCTAATCAGTCCCTTTATAGAAATGAAAAACACACTCTATGAGGGAAGGAGATTGACTATCCATATAACTGACAATAAATGTTTTCAAGAAACAAATGTGAAAAGACTAATCCTTATTTCTTACCTAGCAAGTTATTTCACTAAATGGAATTTTGCATTGAAAACTTGTGTTTCAAGACAATGTTTTCTGGTTTTGTTTCTTATCTTCCTTACAGTGAATTTTCAAAAGCAACAAACAATACAATATTTAGAAATAACTGTCAGTGGATCTCCTCATAATGGGTAGTACAGTATATAGAATGGAAAGTCTGGAGTTGTCTTCCTGAATTCAAATATGGCTGTGATACTATGTTATCCTGGGCAAGTCACTTAACCCTGTTTTTCTCAGTTTACTCATGAAAAATGAGCTGGAGAATGAAATTACAAAGCACAGCAGTATCTTTGCCAAAATAATTCTAAATTGGATCAAAAGGTGACTGAAACAACTAAATTAATAAAGAATCTCTCATTATGAAAAAAAACAATGATTTATAAATTCTAGCTTCATACAGTCTGGAAACATTCACCATTATAAAGAAATGACTGAAGTAAATAATTTTGACTTAAAGAATCCTTTTTGAAAATGTCACTTAAGAATAAACATCATCTCATTTTGTCTTGATATATTATTCAGGATGAAAACACAATACTTAGTATGTAGTAAGAACTTATGTTTCTGTATAATGAAAAATGATAATAATAATAATAATAAATAATAATGTAAGCATACATTTGCCTTCTTCTGATTCCTCATGAAAGAATTGAGGTAAACCTAACTCCTCTCCTTTCTCTGCCTATTAGCTATTGTGGTTTCCTTTCTTTCTTACTTTCTGCAAGAAGCTTTTCATTTTTTCCAGTCCTCCTTCCTGCTATGATTACCCATAAATTATTCACATACACACACATACACAAACACACACATGCATATAAATATACATACACACAAATATAAATATATATATATATATATATATGCACAGCAACATACTTATATGTATATAATTACTATGTGTATATTGTTCATACATGGCTATTTATATATTCCTAGCCAATTGAATGCTTTAACCTTAGGTCTTAATAACTTGCATATACCCATTGACCAAATGATATAGTTAATGTCTAAAGGGAATGTATAAGTGAATGAATGAAAGAACATTTGGTAAGCACTTACTATGTGCTAGATACTTTGGCACTGCCTAAACCAGCAACATCCAAGCTCTGGCAATTTTTGAAGAGGTTCTGGGTTTGGTCCCAGTGATGGATTATGAATATTGTAGTTGGCTTTAACCAAATTGCTGATTATCACAAGATGACTTTTTTTCAGTCACAGAAGCTCATAAAACCATCTACAAAGGCAAGAAGAAAACTGTGGAAGTATTTTAAAAAGGAATACTCACAAAATGTCCAATTTTAAAGCAATATTTTTAATATTTTAGGGATTTAAGCCTGCTAAAATACTGGAAAGTACACAAAGTAAAATGATATTAAAAAGAAATAAAAATATATGTTTATAAAAGAGAAATTATAGACCATAAATAGTATTTTGGGGGATTGTATTCATGTGTCAAGTTATTCAATGTATCAACAACAACATAGTATAACTAAAATTCTCTATTTCTTAAGCATCTACTAGCCAGACAGTGCTATTTATCTTCTCACCTCAACCAATAAACTCATTTGAAGATATTAAACTTTTTATCCCTAAAAATTCTGTTGTGGAAAATGTCTGTCCTGACAGGGTGTTGCCTCATTCATCTATTACAGATAATCACATCTCTAGTCATTATTGACTTTACTATTTGTTTATTATCTCATGCACTGCCTTGCAGACCCTCAATCCTTGACTTTGAGTTCTGGTAGCATAACAAAATAATTTATTACTTCTAACAACCCTAAAAACAGGGTGTTTTACCCTGCTATGATTGACTCCATTATATATCTTCTTATGTTTTAAATGAATATATTTTTCCTAGGCTAGCACTGCCTTACATAAGTTATCTCTTCCAAAAAGAAGGGAAGATCTTTGAGGACAGACTATCTTTCCCATTCTATTTGTATTCTCACAGTTGGCCCATAGTAAGTGTTTATTTTATTTTATTTTTTTCCTTCCTTCATTCTCATTGTAGTTCCTTGAGAACTTGTTCCTTTACATATTCATGTATTTTTAATTTAAGGCAAATTCTGAAAATTAAAAAAGATTTTGTTTAATTTTGCAATTGCTTTTAAGTACACTTTTAAGTAAGATTTTTAAAATGTAACAACTGACTTGGATTTTTGTTATTTTTCTGATTGTATTTCTCTAACCTTGAGTAGTGATTGTATACAGTAGATTCTAAATTCCTGGAGAAAAGGCAAATTTGTTTCTCTTTATATCTTATCTAATACTAAGTATAATATATTTCAAAGGTGTATACTAATTTTTTTAAAATAAAAGTAGCAGTAATGAATATATGCATGAACAAAGATAAACATGGGGATGTAAAGTTTAATGGTCAGTGAATATGCATGATCTATTATCAAAACAAAGATCAGGCAGCATACTGAAGACTTCTTTCCTACCAAAGGGCTTTTTAATGGTGATCTGAGTTCACTCTATAATTGTACTAACTATATACTTCAATTCTTAATAGCTATTCGATTTAAAAAAATCTATTGTTAAATAAAGAGACAAGGAATAGATTTATACTGGCAAAAGAAAATAAAGCATTTCTACCCTAAATTAGCATTTCTATTATTTACACAGGTGGCAGAAAACAGGTGGTACCTAGGCTGGTCCCAGATTAAGAGGGCATAAATTTCCTTGTGGTGACTTCAAAGGATTGGCTGAAGCAATTAATATTGTGACATGGCAATACTGGGACACATCTGGTCTTGGCTATCACTGACTGAAAAATAACATGTAACTACATTTTAGCATAGGAAATAGAACTGTGATTTCATGGTTAGAGAGAACACCTGTTTCTCTCTCCCAATACAAGCCAAAAAAATTCTCTGAAACTTGTCATCTTAGAGAGTTTCTGAGACTACAGAGAATTTCACTGATTTGTACATGGTCACAAAGGATGTTAGGTAATATTTGCACCTATACTTTCTTGGCTTTAAAGTCAGCTTACCACTAGTTATACCATGTTGTCACTGATGACATTTATATTATTTTTTTGTTGACATTTGTAACATAATCCTGTAAATAGCAATAGAAGCCCTAAGGTTTTAAAAAATAGTTTCATTCACACATACACACATACACACAAACACACACAAACATATCCTTATAGATCATTTGCCTTTATGTGGAATTGCTACTATTTATTTTGTTTTAAAATGTATCAGTAAATAGTGAAATTGAATAACATAAATATGTTGATTACTTAAAAACTTACAATTTTTCTTTTTTAATTTTAAAACAAAAGTTTAATAAGGTCATTGATATAACAATGAAGGATAAAAATTGCATGGTTCAATTTTATTAAATATAATTTACAGAAAGTAAAATTTTAAAAATTAAAAACAAATATTATAGCTAAATATAAACATATACTGACTACATAATGAAAATACAATATTATCATTTAAAATAGTTTAGCAGTGTAGACTGAATTTTATTCTTTTTCTTTAAATCTTCACATATGCAATAGTGGGATCAGAGAATTTTACCCATGTATTGACAAATTGCACACTTGCATTTTACACAATAAAACAAGTGTAGTTGGATAACATGAGTGTTATCTAAAATCAGTAATACTTTTAACATTTTATTTTTAATCCTTATAATACTTTGCAATAAATGTTCTAAAATATCTTGAAAAATAACCTTCATAAAAATAAAATAAAATAATGCATTAGTCACCCCCTGCTTTCTTATCAGATCACCAATAAACTGGAAAAAATCAATGGTGGTAGTCTCTCTAATCATGCTGCTCTGCTCACTCCAACCCAATGGCTCCATATTATCCCCATAATTAAATATAAACATACTAGTTAGCTTTCAGAACTCTTTGCAGCATGGCTGCTTCCCATCATTTCATTCTTTTTATGCTTTATTCTTTCTTTCTTTCTTTTTAAAATTCTGAACTTAAGAAATAAAACAAACATTTCTGTAATAGCATAATAGAAAGAACTTGATTGCACATGAAAGTGCAAATCTATTATGTATAGCTTATTATTCCTTTGAATTATAAAAAGTAAATAACATACACATATGTATATACATATATATATTAAAAATAAGTACACAAATGTCATTTATAATTTTCATTTTTAAGCCAAATAAATTGACATGTTTCTCCTATGTATCTCTAAGTGGATAGAGAGCCAGGTTTAATTCCTGCCTCTAGCATTCTGGCTATATGAACCTGGGAGAATCAGACAACGGTTTATTTTTTAGATCATGAGCTACGTTGATAGGAGTTTGCCTTTTTTAATAGTATTTTATTTTTCCAAATACATGCATAAATAGCTTTCAAGACTCACTTTTACAAATCCTAGTGTTCTAAATTTTTCTCCCTTTCTCCCCCTCCCACTCTCCAAGACAGCAAGAAATATGATATAGAATAAACATACACTTCTTCTAAACATATTTCCTTATCTGTTCTACTTCACAAGAAAAATCAAATCAAAAGGGAAAATATACGAGAAAGAAAAAAATAAAGCAAACAAACAAGAACAAGAAAAAATAAGGTGAAAATATTATGTTTTGATCCATATTCAGTTTCCATAGTTCTCTCTCTGGATGCAGATGATACTCACCATCACAAGTCTATTCAAATTTCCTTGAACTGCCTCATTGTTGAAATGAGCCTGGTAAAAGGAGTTTTCTAACTCAGGCATTTTCTCTATTTAGAAAAGTACAGATCTAATACTTATCTTTATCCTTCCCTTTAGTTGGGAATGTCTTTTTTTAAAGTTAGAAACACAGTTCTTCATTAATTTATTTCTGTTGCTTTGTTTAATAAAATATTCATTCACATTCATACTATAGGAAGAGTTTAAAGAGAATGTCCTTTGGCACACTCTCACTTTCTAAAGTTTTTCAAAATCACTAATACTGACTCATAAATTACATGAAGGAAAATAATGGGAACACACATTTATTAAGTGTCTACTATGGACCAAATATATGTATTAAGTACTTTTATAGATATTATTTCATTTGATTCTTATATTTGGGGAAATTTGGGCAGACAGGTTTGGTGACTTGCCTAATGTCACACAGCTAGTATTTGAGGTTGAATTTAAACTGAAGAATCCCATGACTCCAAGTTCAACTCATTATACCACGAAACTAACAAAGTTCTTTCAGAAGCAAATGACTTAATTTATCTGGGACTGGTAATTTAAATCCATTAGGGCATACAGGTATTCTTTTATTATCTAGCTACTTATATTCAGTATCAACTCCTTAGTAGCCAATTGGGTTCTGGTCTTTCCAATCCAAAAATCAACATTTGTTATTGGTGAAAATGGAAGCAAAAGAAATAGCAATTCAGTATTCTTTTTGTTGTCAGTTATTATTCTATGTATCTGGAACGATAACATTATGCCTTTTTGGATCCTATTTTTTTTCCCCAGTCACAGATTTTAAATTTCTTAACTTTCTTCCATCTCAGCTCATTCTGAGTGTTAGTACTCCTGACATCTTCATAGGGCTGTGCTAAGCTACAAATTGTATTCATTCACTATTCTGCAGCTGTAGGTTGATTACTGTGAGGTTGAGTTAATGTTGTATGGGGTTTTGTTTATCATTACTTCCATGTGATTTCTGCTTTTACTCTTGTCTCATTGCTTAAAAAAAGAAAAAAAAAACTTTAAATGGTCTCTCTTATTTTATAGTTATTTTTAACCTCCTAGATATTCTTTTTCTATTTTTTCTGCATTTTTCTGAGGCAAATTATTTCATTAACTGTGACTTTTTTGGTTGCTATATTGGTTTACTTTTTTTGTTACCTTGTAGTCTGGAGTATGTGCAATACAAATAATTTTTCCAGATTTTTTTTTGTAGAACTGTTTCCAATGCCTCTTTTTAATTGAATACCTAATATCTGCAACTGATTATAGAATCAGATTTTTTTTCTAAGGCAACTGGGGCTAGATGACTTGCCCAGGATTAGATATCTAGGAAGTGTTAAGTGTCTGAAGTCACATTTGAACTCAGGTCCTCCTGACTTTAGGGCTGGTGCTCTATTCACTGTTTCACCTACCTGCTAGGTATATCATTTTGTA
The DNA here is from genome assembly GCF_048593235.1 of Sminthopsis crassicaudata. Taxonomy (NCBI): domain Eukaryota; kingdom Metazoa; phylum Chordata; class Mammalia; order Dasyuromorphia; family Dasyuridae; genus Sminthopsis; species Sminthopsis crassicaudata. The sequence goes on along the minus strand of NC_133617.1, from coordinate 318,149,438 downwards.
TCAACTTGAGCTTCTTTACTCTTTTAAACAGTGAAACAATCAGGAAAGTAGAAAAATCTACATATAATAAACACCCACTATGTATTAGACACTATGCTAAATATTAGGATTCCAAGAAAAGACAAAAGACAGTCCCTCCTCTCCAATGTTCAGAATCTAAATGGTAAAAATTCTTAAATCCAATTATGTACCAATGGGGCATATTCAGAATAAATTAGAGATAATCAACTAAGAAAAAGTTCTACAATTAAAGGGGATTAAAATATTTGTGATGCAGTTTATAGTACATAATAGTATTATCATTATTAAATTTTTATTTTCTTTGTATTTAAAAGTCTTTCTCCATGTCACCAGAAGTTTGTTGTTTGTCATTGGCATTGCTAAATTTAACCACCATATGTCTTAGAATTTGTATTGTGGGCTTTAATTGTGAGGTCATCCATAATTTCTTTAAATTGACACTTTATTTTCTACATTAAGTGATTCTGGGAATTTTTGTTGTATTATTTCTTGTCTTGTGGCATTCAGATTTTTTTAATTGTTTGTGTTTTTCTGGGAAATATTTAATATTTAAAAGTGTCTCTTTGTATCCTGTTTTACTCTACAGAAATCATCTTTTCTTTAAACATTAATTTTTCCTATACTTCTTGATTGTCCCACACCTCTCTGTGGGACAGAACTGATTGCTCTCTTTTCTTAGTGAGATTTAACTTGGTGTATTAAAGTTCCACTATTGTATTTATTATTTATGCTTTCTAGGTTATAACCTCTGCTTTTATGATTTTTAATTCACTCTTGCAACTTTTAGGAACATCCTGCTGTGGTTAGATGTTCTCATAATTATCCACAGGGTCCTCTGCTTCCTCAGGTATGTAATAGTTTGACTTTATCTCATAATAATAATAGCAATAATGAGATTTATATAGCATTTATTATGTTCCAGGCACTGAGCTAAGTGCTTTACAAATTTAACCTCATTTTACTCTCATAATAACCTGGGAGGTAGGTGCTAATATTATTTCCATTTTACATATGAGGAAACTGAGATAAACAGTTTAAATAACTTGTTCAAAGACACAGACCTAGCAAATGACTGAGATTAGATTTGAACTTATTTTACTGACTCCAAGTCTAGCACTCTAATCAGTGCAATAATTTCAATAATGTGAAAGCCATATTTCCTTCCATTTTAATACTGGTTTACCTGCTTATGATCAAGATTTTCAAGTTTTCTTCTTCCTGAAATATTAGTGAAATATTCACTAATCCTGGAATTAGTCTCCTCCACTTACATTTTCATAACACTTTTTGACTCTGCTCCCTTTTATGGTGGTTTTGGGGGTGGATAGGGGAAAAAGGGGAGGACTAAACCTCAAAACTGTTTCAGCTTGTTTCTATGCTTGTGAATTCACTTTGTACTGATTTCAATGTTCAGCCCAAGAAAAATTTTTGGGGGTGGGGAAGAATTGGCTTGAATTGTATGTATTAGTCTCCGTTTCTTCATGTCTTGTAGTGCTCCCCTCTTTCTCACTCATCACAAACCTATATATTTATTAAGATTCTGTCCCTGTTTCCCTCTGTTCCTCAGTTCTCTGGTTGAGCATCACAACAGCAATATGAACTGCCTTTTTTCCTTATAAGGTACAGCATTTTTTGTTTACTTTCTTGAATTGGCTTTTCTTGGCAAGGTTGTTTAGTGGCAGAGGAATAGGGTTGTATTATGTTGCAAATTTGTGCAATCCATATCAGTGTATGGATAGAGTGGCTGACCCAAAGCTGATGTAGAGAAAACACCAATGGTGGGACCAATTGGTGGCAATAGCATCAGTAGCTACTTCTTTGCTACATCTCTAGCCATCAATTGGAAAGGGAGATGACTACTGAACAGAAAGAGATTACAAGGGATTCTTATGCTAGCACTGATCACAGGAGCAGACTCTGTTTGCCTATACCCACTTCTGAATTGTTCAAAGACAATTCAGGTTCAAAGGACCATTTTACATCAAAATGCAGAAGTCCTGAAGTAGAAAGAAATGACTCAAATACATTGAAGTTACAGTCAAGAGCACACAAAAATTATTAGCTACTATGATAAAACTGTTAAGAAACTACTAAAATTATCACCTATTGTGTTACTTATACTGTAATATTCTAGAAGGAAAGTGAGCCAGGATTATAACTCACAATAACCTATCTAGCAAACTTAGTATAATCTTTTAAGACCAAAAAAATTCATTTGGTGAAACAAAGTACTTTTAATTATCCCTAATGAAAAGACCAGAGTGCAATAGAAAACTTGACTTTCAAAAGTAAGATTAAAGAAATTCATGAAAAGGTAAAAATGAAACAAAAATTATATGGAACTCAATAAGTACTTTTTGGAATAATGTAGAAAAATGACATGAAGATCCTAAAAACTTTGTAGTTATTAGGGCACTTAGAAAACGAAGAAGAATGTATGGAAGTGATTAAATTATGTTGGGATGATATAAAAATGAAAAAAAAGATACCATGGCAGAAGAGAGAGGAAAAGAAGAATGGGAAAATTATTTCACATAAAATAATAACATGGGGAGAATCTTTTATAGTAGAGAGGATAATAGTGGGAGAAGAGAGCAGGCTATGATTAAAATTTATTCATATCTAAATTGCTTTAAAGAGGAAATACACACACGCATACACATAAACACACTCAATTGGTATTAGAATTCTACCTAAGTAACATGAAAGTATCAGGGAAAAGGGATAAATTAAAGAGCGAGGGTGATAAAAGGGAGGGCAAATATAAAAAGGAAAAAAGCAGATTTGAGAGTAGGGATAGAATAAAATAAATGAAAGAAAATAGGATAGAGAGAAATGTACAACTACTAATGATAATTGTGAATGTCAGTAGGAAGAATCTACCCATAAAATGGAAGCAAATGGCAGATTGGATTAAAAATCCCAATATTATGTAATTTTAAAAAAATAAGTAAAGAAAGAGCCCTACCAAATTCATTTTATGACACAAATATGGTTTTGATGCATAAATTGAGAAGAGTAAAAATAAATAAAATTACACATTATTTCCTTAATGAATATTTAATGAAATATTAACATGAAGGTTACAGTTATATATCACAAATACCATATGCACTATGAACAGATGAGATTAATACCTAAAATTACTAGATTGACTCAGCAGCATAATTGTTGATATTAATAAATTAACAACAAAAACTAGGCTATAATCTCAATAGATATATAAGTAGCTTTTGACAAAATGCAAAAAACAATCCTACTAAAAACAAGAGAATGAGTAGGAATCAATCGAGTCTTTCTTAACATAAGCAGCAAACATCCAAAACCAGAAGTCTTCTCAGTAAAATTGGAAGCAGAGAAAGAATGTCCATTATTAACATTAATATTCAAAATTATACTAGTAAGTCTAGTTATAGCAATAAGAAAACAAAAGTAAACTGAAAAAATTAGAATAGGAAAAGAGGAAAGAAAAGTATCACTCTGCAAATGATATGACCGCATATTTAGAAAACACTAGACTAAACAATCAACTAAGTTGCAGAAAATAAGACAATGAATATAAATCATGAGCATTTCTATATACTACTAAGAAAATTCAGGAGAAAGAAATATAAATAAAAATGATATTTAATGTAACAACAGACAAAATAAAATATTTCTAAGTCTACTTGCCAAGATAAACCCTAGAATTATAAGAACACTATTATGAATCACTTTTTGTATAAATAAATAAATAAATCTTAAAAAATTGGTGAAATACAAATTACTCATGGGAAGACCAAACCATTGGAACAAAAATGACAATTCTATTTAAGGTAATTTACTTGTTGTCATACCAAACTACCAAATAATTATTTATAATTAATAAAATTAATATTTATGAATTATTAAATGCTAATGTTTACAATTTTAAAGAGGCAGACAAAAATGACAAAATTCATCCAGAACAAGTAAAGGCCAAGAATATAAAGGGAATCAATAATATATATATATATATATATATATATATATATATACATACACATATATATAAAAGTACTTTGGAGTCTATCTACCAAGACAAACCCAGGAACCATATGAATACAATTACAAAACACTTTACATAAATAATGTCAGATCCAAACAAATTAAAAAAAAAAAAACCCACAATTTTTCATTAGGCCAAGCCTATAAATAAAAATCACAATTCTACCTAACCTAATTTACTAACTTGGTGCCAGTCAAAAAATATTATATAGATCTAGAAAAAATAACAATAAATCCATTTGGAACAACAATTAAGGTCAAAAATGGTGAGAAAATTAATGAAAATAAATTACAAAAGAGATAGTCTAGAAATACCAGATCTCAAACTATATTACACAAGAGTAATCATGAAAATTATATGATACTAAGGAAAAAGAATTGAAAGATCCATAACATAGATTAGGTACACAAAACACAGTAGTAAATAATCATAGTAACCTAGTATTTCATAAATTCAAACACCCCCACTCTTTGGGATAATGACTCCTTATTTGACAAAAAGTGTTGAAAACATCTGGAAAACAATAGATCACAAACTAGGTGTTGCACAGGGGTAGGGAATGGCAGGCTCATAGGCCACAGAAAGCCTGCAAACTTATTGGGTCTGGACTTGTCAAAGCAATTGCAGGTGATGATGAACTGAAAGCTAGGTATAATAACTTCCCAGTGCTCTAGTTTTTAAGTTGATAATTTTGTATAGTCCTTTTGTGATGGCAAAATGTTAGAAATTGAAGGAATACACATCAATTGGGAAATGACTAGACAAGCTCTGGTATATGAATGTAATGGAATGCTACTGTTCAATAAGAAATAATGAACAGGCAGATTTCAGAAAACCTTGATTTGTATGAACTAATGCAAAGTGAAATGGCAGAACTAGGAATGCATTTTACACCATATCAGCAACATTGTGTGAGGATAAATTATGAGTAACTCATCTCTTGTAAGCAACACAATGTTCCAAGAAAAGTGCAGAGAATGGGGCAGCTAAGTGATGTAGTGGATAGAGCACCAGCCCTGAAGTCAGGAGGACCAGAATTCAAATCTGGCCTCAGACACTTAACACTTACTAGCTGTGTGATCCTGGGCAAGTCACTTAACCCCAATTGCCTCAGGAGGAAAAAAGAAAGAAAGAAAAGAAAGTACAGAGGCCTTGGGAAGGAAAATATGATCTATATCCAGATAAAGAAAATGTTCTCTGCATGCTTATTGGAGTATACTCTTCATTTTCATTACTTTTTCATATTTTTATTTTTCCTTTTGTTCTGCTTCTTCTTTGACAACTGTGAAAAATATTAAATTTTTTTTTGCATAATAACATATGTATAATTTATTTCAAACTGCCTTAAATTTTAGGAAGAGGGAAAGGGAGGGAGGAAAAAAATTGGATTCAAAATCTTGTACAAAATGATTTGACATGCAATATCAGAGTGACACAGTGACTTGATGTGCGATTTTTTTTGAGAGCAAAATATTATTTTAAAAAGAAGTTGGGCATTAAAAGGAATGTAAAAAAGGGAATGTTTTTGCCATTACAATCATGATTTTGTTTGTAGATTTTACTCTTTAATGCTTCTTTAGTCCTGTAAGGTGAATCAGAACAATATAACTTGTAAAAATGGCCTTTTATGGAATCATAGGAACTTGAGTCAGAAGATAATTCATAGGGTCTCTTATCCAACTTATATTTAAATTGGATTAAATATCACCATCTTAAAATAGTGAATCACCACTTTAAATGCCTAGAATATATAGGACATTGTACTAATTGCTGGCTATAGATAGAAATATATGTCACCACCAAAGAGTCTCTTCCTTTGACCAATTCTCATGTGATATTTGCTTTCCTCACCACCCTAATGCCAATTTTTTCAAAATGAGACACAGAGTACTGAAAGATTCAGATGTTATTTAACCAGGAAGATAATAATCTTTTTCATATTGGACTATTTTTAAAAAGTAATGTATATTCATTGTCACTATTTTCTCTATTTTCACTTACTTTTTAAATTTCTTGTTATCTGCCTACATCCTTAAAAATTATCTATTAAATGCCCAAGATTACCTTTTCTTAATGCTCATTGTCCTTGATGTCTCTGCAGAACTTCTATATCTCCAACACAGAACCTAATATATAAATTAGTCTCTAACATATCAAACAGTTTTAGGAAAAAAAGTTTTTTAGGCATATCTGATTTGCTCATCCCAAAGGCCTAGAATGAATGGGAAAATGGTGAGGAATAAAAATAAACTTTACTCCTAGTGAAGATTAGAGAATACCTTTCCCACTTTTTCTTATGTTTTTTTTTTCTTTGTCACTGTTGTGTTTTCTTTTACAATGTAGCTAATATGTGAATTTAGTTTCCATGACTTCATTCCTATAATTGGTACCATATTGCTTGCCTCCTAGGAGGAGGGCAGGAAGAATTTGAAGAAGAATAAAAATTTGGAACATAATTTATTTTTTAAATGAATATTTAAAAAGGTGTTTTTAAAAACATTTTGGGGAAATATCTAACAAAATTAAAATTATATATTTTAAAAACATATTTTACCATCACCCTAATCTAATTATGCAGTTCCTAAAGGAATAAATCATATTTCATCTTACTGTTAATATCACACATAAGAATTAACATCCTCAGCACCTTCTTCAAAAAATAGAGACCCCGGGCCAAGATATTTTCCCTGTATCATTTCAGAATATATGTTATTTCAACTTTCCTGATCGTCCTTTTCAAATTGTAGAAATCTGTCACAAGCATAGAAACATTTTTATTTACAACATAATGTATATAGTGGATGCCCCTGTTAATTAAGTTAAATGAAATGAGGTATAATATTTTAAGAATTCTTAGAAATTATTTTAATTTTAAAATTTAAGGTTCATAAACCAGAAATAAAGTATTCAATGGGGACAGTCTTACAAATGAACTCTTTAAAAATAACTTTTTTGAAGCCGTTCAAATGTTCTTTATCTATTGTTCCAGCCAAAAGTGAACATATCAATCATCATATAACCTTACTCAATAAGTAGAAATAGAATTTCTCTTCACATTATCTTTTATCTTATCAACCTCATTACTTTTGTTCTCCTTAAAGGGAAAATATTCCCTATTTTTCCAAGTAGATGATATAGAATGGAGATTGGGTGTGCTGATCCTTTTGATTTCCCAGTTTAATATATCTGTATATGTATATGTATGTGCATGTATTGTGAAAAGAGTGGAAGAATTGGAGTTAGAGGACCTGACCTTAAACCTTAGTTCTATATATAATGTCTATGATTTTGATGAACAATCTTATTTCACCTTCCCCCCTTCTCCCATAAGCTTACACTAAAAGCAGGATATGTTCTAAGGGACTGCCCAAGGTCAACCAACTAGTAAATGGTAAAAATTTGATCTAAAATCACATCACAACATTTTTTCAACTTCAGTCTACTATACTCAAATATTTATTTGATTAGTCAAACATAATTTTTAGTTTTAATAAATCATCTGATATGTCAAAATATGGTAATAACAAAAAGATTATCAATTTACCATTCTAAACATATAATTTTGTTATTTAATGGGGGGAAAGAGAACATCAGTTTTAGAGCCCATTATAATACTTAAGTGGGATGCAATATAAGCAGAAAGCTATTATTAAAAAATTCATTGAAGTTAATTCTCATATCTTCTCTTTAATAATTTCGGAGTTACTGAGAAAGAAATTAGAGTTAGGTTTTTACTATAGTCATTACAAATGAAAAAGTCTCATTAAATGACTAGCTCTGTCCATATTTTAGGGTGAGACTAATTCTAATGGACACAGAATAACAAATTTCTCCTCTATTATTGTAGCATTATAAAATTCCCTATTTAATTATGAATTTCAGTTATTTTGCACATCAATCATTCTGTAGGCTGTGACAGCTCTCTAAGTTTTACTATACTCTGTCATAAGTATCTAAATATGATTTTCCTGATTTTAAAGAACATTAGTCTTTCTACTTCCTTTCTCCAATTATTTTAGTAAATCCTTCATTTCTTGTCTAAATTAATTTACTATATATAAAGATTTTATTTCACTCTTCTGCTCAATCTCTTTAATGGTTCCCTGTTGTCTACCAACAAGCATTAAGATCTCGACTGTCATATCATCCAAAAATCTTCCTCTGATCATCTTAAGCAGCAAAGGCTCTTTCCTCCTTCTGTTCTAATATAATATGTACACACACACACACACACACACACACACACAAACACACACACACACATGGTTTTTGGTAATTTATCATATACTATTTGTATCATGTGTTGTAGCTTTTCATAAGACATTGAATTCGATTAAAGAAATACAAATAAATCACAAGTCCTGTCCCTATCCACATTCACATAGCTATTTCAAGACCTTAGTTTCCATATATGACTCTCTGCTAAAGTAAAACATAGGACACCCTGTAGAATCTTCTCAATTCTCTTGATAATGGAGTTGATACTCTGCCAACATAGAATGATAGATTTGCCATGACAAACTCTTTGAGACAATTTAGTATATAAAATTTTATAGAATATAACATAACAATAAAAACTTAGAATATGAAAACTTTAAAAGTGATTTATGTATATTCTTATGTGAGCCTCACAAAACTTTTGAAGTAGGTCCTTATTAATAATAATTATCATTATATTATCATAAATTATAGTAATCATTATAATAAATATTATTACTATTAATGAATTATTTAAGCTTAATGGGGCTAAAAGACTTGTTCAATGTCACACAGTAAGTAACTGAAATGAATGAAGATCTCCCTAGATCCAGTTTTATTCAGGTAAGATATCTATTTTAGACACAATGGATCACCTACAGACTGAGGCTCCATACAAAGTCTTTTTAGTCTCTTCATATTATAATACCTTCAGGTTAAAAAAAACAAACAAACAATTTCAAGGTGGTTAAATAGTTTATAAAGATAGAATCTAATATAAACAGCTGACAAGTTGATTAAAAGCAGTCAGAAGTTCTTGGGAGCTTTCCAGAAGGTTTTACAATATACTTTTAAAAAAATACTTTTACTCAAAGGAGGCGATATAGCATTTGGATGTTAGCATGAGTTTTATTGTGACGGAAGGGATTTGGGAGCTTAGACTTTAAAGGAAGTTAATAGAAGAAGAAAAAGGGAAAAGGAAAGGTTGCTGAAGAAGAGTAGGAAATAAGCTACAGTATTCTTCCTGGTTTAAGTCATGATGGGGGGAAGAAAAGCAGTTATCCTGCTACAGAGAGAATGAACATTGCCCTCCAGGTGACCCAGTTAGATTCTCAGAAATTCTGGTAGCAACTTCATCTAGCTAAATAGGGTCTCTGAGTAATCATTTTGCCTTTGAATTCCTGGAGTAGAGTATCCTCTGTGAAAGAGAATTAAATATTAATGACAGGAAAACAGGTTTATCAATGCACATCAACATGTGCATCAATGCACTTGATATGAAGGTAAGAGGCACTCTATAAATCACTAGATAAACAGAATAGATGACATAGCAAAGTAGCCCCTAACTCCAGATAATTTATTTGTTTTCCAATAAATTTATCATCTGAAATTTGGAGTCAGCAAATATAGTTTCAGTGTTTACATTATCATTTGTTATTTGAGCTAACATCTGGCAAAGGTATTTCATCACAGAATAACCATCACCAAGGATGGGTATAGTATGTAATCCAATTCTAAGGTGTTCATGCAGAACGACCTTGGAAACTCAGCATGCTATTTATGCAGGAATGTCATATTTTATGCTTCTATTGGACCTTGAAGAAATATATTGTTTGAAAGTTCAGGCTTGCTTTTTAAATAATTATTTTGGATGAAAATTGTATTAAATGAGTTAACAAGTACTGGGGGGTAGAACTGGCTGGCTAATTATTTACAACAAATACATTACACTCACTTTTTAAGATCTTCATACTTTGCTAAAATTATTTAGCTCACCTAGAACAAATTATTTTCTTATTCTTTTCTATTTAAACCCTATCTATTCTTCTAGTCCCAGATGAAATAACTTTATCCACAAAACCTGTACTATTTTCTCCTACCTTCAAAGAACCTCTCCTTTAAACAATGACTACACTTGAATTCCATATTAGAATCTATATTTTTTATATATTTTCTTACTCATCAATGGTTTAATGAATATTACTGACCTTTTTTCAAGATCTTTCCCACATATTCTTTGAAAGTGTTTTTTTCTCTGTTTATATAGAGCTTAGTGCAACCTCAAGAAGACAGTAGACATGTTTTCTTGTCATGAAGTCAAACATGAATTGTGTGACTAACAGAAATATATTTAGTGACAGATTCTGGATTTAAACACCCAGGAGTTTTATTTATGTGTAAAAACTAAATTCTAGCATAGTTATGTAATATGAATTAAATGTCATGAAAAAAAAATCTCAACTATACTATCATACTATCATTAAACTTATCTAATTACCTTGGTTTAACCTTTATACAAGCTTAATATTTAAAGTTCAGAACTGCTATCATCCTGAGAGATCCAGTCTGTCTTCTTCTGACCTTGATTGGATATTTTTCAGTTCCAATGGTATCCATTAATTTTAAGTGCCAAGGAAAACTAGGACTAGTTTAAAATTCCAATTTTCTAGTTTATTCTTTACTTTCAAGAAAGTCTAAGGTCAAGGATACAAATGCTAGATTTTAGAGCAGTAGGTTAAGTGTAATAAACATTAAATCATATTTTTCATAGTTTTATAATTTAAAAAAAACCATGATTCAATGTATTATTTAGCATAAAGAGTGCCTTCTCAATGCCTTGTCTTATTCACTGCAAACTTTTTCTTTCTCTAGTAAAGATGTGATGAGTAGATTGTTGGATAGAGTCCCAGATGCTAAGAGTATATTCATGACCCAACTGCCATGAGTTGCTGTAAGTCTTTGTTTTATGAAGGTTAATATAATAAAATTGATCCCTTGCTTCCCAAATTAGTAGAATTTCAAAATTAACTACTTTTATTTTTAATGTTGTACAACTCACTATCTTTTACTTCTACTTTTAATTACATTCATTTTAATAACCAGAATTAAAATTGTCTGTAGAGAATAATTTTTTCTTTAAATATTAGCCCCAAAGTGATTCTATTCAGTCTTTCTTATTAGTCTATTAACCTCAGTATTAACATATTTTCTGGTTCTATGTCTCAATTGGATTAACTCCTAAATGTTAAGAAAATAGCTTTTTCCCCTTAAAAATACTTTATTTTATGTATACTGATGAGGTGTATTTATCTATCAGCCTTGTAAAATAAGTTGGCATGCCTGCAATGAGATCATTAACTCTACTGACATAATTACTGCAAGAGGTTAAATTGTACCCTCAGTATCAGAATTAAGTGGATAACTGCTCCGGGATGTCTCTCTGAAGCTCTTCATGAGAATATAATTATTTGTAAAAAATAATAATAACTTGCCCTTACTTTAGTTGGGTCCTTTCACTTAAAATATTCTTTCTGTAATTAAGGCATAGAAAAAATTTCCTTCTGGCTAATCCATTACCTATTCATTGGTAAAGAAAGAAGATGGAACCAATTTTCTAGAAAACAGAATATATTTTAGGTTATTTTTAATAACCAAAAATCTAAATTTCAAACATGTAATTTGATAATTGCTTAAAATGCCAATGCCAGCTCTTAATAATCAAGAAAAATTTGAAGAACAAGTTGCCATTGTACTTTATACATTCATGGAATACTAAAGAATATTTTATTGTTTAATTCATTTTTATCAAGAGAATGCTAAGAGATGCTATATTTTAAATATAATAATAAACCAAAGAAAACATGGTATGTCTTCTACTTAAACAACAAAATTGCCCTCATAATAAGATATATGACGTGGATAAACATCAGGCTAGAGAATATCTCATTGGTTATCTGCAAAAGAATATTTTATCTTTCTCTTTGAGTAAGTCAGAGAACATTCAGAATATAAACAAAGGAAAGACCCATCCTGATAGTACAGAAATATGAGGAATATAGTATCATAGGTTCATAAATTATTATATGGAAGAGATCTCCAATGTTATGAAGTTTAAATTCTTTTTTCAGAAATGGAAATTGAGGTTTAGAGAGCTTAAGCAATATGCCCAGGACCCACAATTGGTAGATATCTAAAGTTAGCTAAGTTTTCCTGATTCCATGGTCCAGGGTCATATCCACTATAACATAAATTTCATGATTCTTTCCACATTATTTCTACTATGTACTTCTTATTTTTCTCTAACTGGATCAACAGAGGGAATTGTTTGACAATTTTAATTCAGGTTGTGAAAACTGATATAAAAGTAGAACTATAATGAGCTGAATTGAAATATTAATTCAATTAAGTAGTTTAAATTTTGTATGAGCTATAGGTCATATTTGTAGTTCTTATCATATAAAATATTTCATGTTTTAGTCTTTATATAGCCATGTATCCATCTATATTAGGATTCTCTGAGTTGATAATTTTCCCACAGATTATTATAGCCTGGAAAGGTGATTTTTTTCCTATTTCCTTTCTCATTATGCTCTAGTTTACTGGAGGAGAGAAGCATTCTCTTTCGGCTGATTATCAAAACAACTGTCATGCTTGCTACTCTTTGTGACAAGGATATCTGTACAAAATAAGTACTCCAGACTGTGATGCACAGATATATGGTACACATGGCTACATTTTCTGAAAAAAAAGGATCTGTTATCCTTCATAGTATTTAGAGAGTAGAGAAAAAAAAAAGAAACAGTAAAATCATTAATGTTTAGAAATTGCCATTTTAAGCATTAAGATATCTTCAGAAAAGACTGAGCAGGATATAAACCTATCTACAGGTAGAAATACCACTAGGTATAGGGAATATATTAAACAATGTAGCATTCTGCAAAAGTCAATGTACATTGCAATTTTCTTTGTAATAGTAAAGACTTTTTCAGGATCTTACAAAATTCTATGCTTTTACCCAATGTAAATGCTGTGGAATACTAATTACTTTCCTTTACGTTTAGGAAATTTCTACTTTGTGGAACTTCACATTTCTGAAGTTGGTACTATCATTTTTCTAAAATTAACAGATTTGTGTTTATGTTAGTAAGAAAATGGATTTCTGTCTAATCTATGACAAATGGAAATGAACTGCAGATCACAAATTCCTAGACCCATTCATACAAGTATTTGTTGAGCATCTGCTTTATGTCTATGGACATAAAAGGAAATAAAAATTGAAAAAAAATTTTGAATAATTCAAGAGCTTCCACCAACTCCCATATGATCATTTAAGAAAAAAAAATTGAACTTTTATCTGAATATGTCCTTAATTTATGAATATGTTAATTTCCTCTCCAGCCAGATAGTAATCCATGTCAATAAAGCATTAAAAAGAAAAATATAAAAGTATTGATTCAGCAAAAATTGGGTAGTATGTGAACTGTAGTCATAGTAATATTCATAGTAATATTCAATATTTCTTATCTGTAGCTCTCTACTTATGGGACAGAGTGAAATGTTTTCTTATCTCTTTCATTGAAGCAACCATGGTTACTTTAATTATACAGGATATCAGTGTTTATTGTTGTGGTGATTTTTCCTTACATTTAAATTGCTGTAATCTTTATGTAAATTATTTTTCTGGTTCTACTTCAATTTGCAACTGTTAATATTTCTCCTCATGTTTCCTTGTATTCTCCATTTTCATTGTTTCCTACAATAAAGTTATGTGCATCACAATCTGTTTAGTCATTTTCCAAAATAGATGATCTGCTCATCTATTTTGTTTCTAATTCTTTTTTTCTATTCCTCCCACTTTTACCCCACATGTCAGCTCTTCATACATTTGCAGACAATCACCATCTTCTTTATGTCCAAATTTTTCCCTCTCCATGCTATTTCCCCATAATACTCACTTTGTGAAAGAAAAGACAAAAAAAAATTCTCAAAAATAAATTAAAAACAATTATGCTTCTTTCTATATGTATTTAGACATTATAAGTTCTTTCTCTGGATATGATAGAATTTTTCATCATAAGTTCCTTAGAGTTGTCTCAGAATATTGTATTGCTGAGAATAGTTAAATCATTCACAACTAATCATAATACAATACTGCTGCCAGTTTGTACCCAGTACATTTCACTAAGCATCAAATTATGGATGCCTTTCCAGGTTTGTCTGAGAGCATCTTGCTTATCATTATAATCATCCTGCTCATCACATAATTACATACTACAAATTATCCAGCCATTCCCCAATTGATGGACATGCACTCAATTTCCAAATTTTGCCCCCTGAAAAGAACAGCTATAAATATTATTTTGTACATTTAGATCTTTTTCCTTTTTGTTACAAATTTATCTTTTTTTTGGATACAGACTTAGTAGTGGTATTGCTCAAAGGATATCCAATTCTGGAGAGCCTTTAAGACATTCTAAATTGCTCTCCAGAGTGGTTGAATCAGTTCACAAACTCCACAAACCATGCATTAATGCCTCATATTTTCCCCTCATGTCCCCTTCATCATTTCCTATTTTCCTTTTCTGTCCTATTAGACTGGCTAAGAGATACATGGTAGTACTTCATATTTGTGTTAATTTGTATTTCTTCAATCAATAATGAAATAGAGCATTTTTCCATATGGCCATGCATAAATTTGATTATTTGATTTGGAAATTGTTCATAAATCTTGTTCATATATCAGTTAGGGAATGGCTCTTATTTCTATAAATATGACTCAGTTTTCTGTATATTTGAGAAATAAGACCTTTATTAGAGAAAAGTGCTTCATTTTTTAGTTATTTTTTCTAACTGTATTTTTACCCTATTTATTTCATTCTCTTTCCTTTTGCCCTGTTCTTTCTCAAAAGTGTTTTGTTTATCACCTCCTTCCCCCATTTACCCTCCCTTATATGATCAGACCCTGTTACCTTTTCTTGTCTTTTTCCTCTCCCATATTCCTGTAGGGTAAGATAAATTTTATTTTATGTTTTAAAGTAATTATGTAAACACATTGTTATGGGACCTTCTAGTTTGATGTTCTTGGGGAATATCTTTCTTATGAGGATTTCTACATCTGAGAATATGGACATTTTATCCCCATTCTTAGTTTAATTCTGAAGTGCCTTCTTGAATGATTAGGGTAGTTATACTAACAATTTATTATTGTGACTTTCTGTTGATACCCCACCCCCCCAAAAAAAAAACACTGACTATTCCCAAATTATGTCATGTAACTCAAATTGTAGTTGTATAGAAAAACAGAATTTTTAAATTAGCAATTAATTTTAGTAATATGATTCAGAGTAATTATTAAATATCCATTATTCATTTGAGAACTTTCTTACTTTGAGGAATTATACATTGAAAAATCATTGCTGGCTTTAATATATATATGTATATATATATAATCATTTATTTAATTTATTAGACCATAATCAGAGATATGTAATATATGTTCTCAACTCATTTAACTTTTGTATATTGTCTATCTAATCTAGCAAAATTAATATACTTTTACCACTTAACAAACTTTCAATAATTGTTTATGTATGTGCAAATCTTCACTATCCAAAATGCAAATTGACTGTTTCTTAGCCAATCTATCGCCTCCTAAAATCTCTATTAAAACTTAAAAGTAGTATGTCCTTACTATGTCAAAGGCCTTTTATAATTCTTATCATCTATACATCTTGACCACATATTTCCTTAATACTTGATATCCTGTACAGACAAATATGTTAACATGTTGGTTTTTTTTTTTTTTTAACAAAGTTGATATTGATGTCCTCTTTCTCTAGAAAATTCTACCTTTTTTTGGCCTTCATAAAATAGCAATCTATGAAATCGTTTACCTTTCTAATACTCTACACCTTTTCTTATAAGTTATGCTTACCTGTAAAACACTAGCATTCTCTAAGATTCTATACTCATTATTTTTCTACCCTTTTTTTTAACATTAATAAATAGCTCTATGAGGATGACTCCAAAATGCATTCTCTCACACTATCCACTCATTCAAAGTCTACATATTTATAAGTGCTGTGGCAAAATATACATGTTTTTCCTTTCCTAGATAGCAGACTAAATGCATAAACTCAGCTAAGTTCTTCCAATATTCTCCTCCAAACATTGACATTTAAAATCGAATTTTCATAAGAGTACTGTTATCAAGAGCACATTTGGTAGATATTGGAAGTGGCTAGAATAGTGCTAGCAGCAGTTTCATAAACTCTTAACCAAGAGAAATTCAGTGTGGGTCACAAGTGCTCTGAGTCAGCATTGGGTGTAGGATCAGGTGCTGTCTGGCAATGTTACTGATAATATGCCAGTGTGAATAGCAGTTCTAGAACAGAAAAGAACATTAATGCTTAAAGCAAGATGGAAACACCATTTCAAAAATAAGAGGAACACTGGTACTTGGAGCAGTAGAACAGGACTTTTAAAACTATTTTTGTTTGTGTTTATTTCCTAGGTAGAGACCAAAGTGTCTCTACTTTTGCCTAGTGACCACACTCTCTTCCCAGAAGTACCGACAACTTTCAGAAGCCCAATATTAGTTCTGAAACAACAGCATGAAAAAGCCTTAAACTCATGATAGTGTCTCTACCCATCTAGAAGAGTACCATCAAATTTTTATGTCGACTTCAAAATCAAGATATAGGATTGAAAAATGAGCAGCAAATAATAACAAACCCAAAACACCTGACTTTTAAAAGCTATTATGGTAACAAGGAAATCAAGACACAAACTCAGAAGGGGGAAAAAGAGAGAAAATAGTCACAAGCAAAGCTCCAAAGGAGAAATGCAAAGTGGATACACATTGGACAAGAATTCCTGGGAAAATTAAGAAATGAGTTGAATGGTAGAAGGAAAAAACAGGATGGGGTAGAGGTAGAAGAAAGCAGGATGAGACTGATGTGAGACAATTATGAAATGAAAAGTAATGGTCTGTTAAAAGAGGTACAGGGGCAGCTAGGTGGCGCAGTGGATAGAGCACCAGCCTTGAATTCAGGAGGACCAGTGTTCAAATGTGGTCTCAGACACTTAACACTTCCTAGCTGTGTGACCCTGGGCAAGTCACTTAACCCCAGCCTGGGGGGGGGGGGGAAGGTACAAAAATAATAAGGGGAAAAAAAGCCTTAAAAACAGAGTTGCAAAATGGCAAAAGAGGTGCAAGAATGCACTTGAAGAAGGGGGAGAGAGATAAAGAATGGAGAAAAGTATCTCATAAAATAGCCACACAATGAAGAACTTTTATGGTACAAATAGAGAAAAATAAGGGTGAATGGGCAACAATTGAACCTCATTTTTCATCTAAATTGGATCAAAGAGGGTAATACACACAAACATACACAAATTAGTGGGCATAGAATTCTAAATTACTCAACAGAAAATAAAGGAGAAAGGATTAAAAAAGGGTGGAGAGTTGGGAGAGACAAAAGGGAGAGTAGATGGCAGTGGCCAGAAACAAAACACATTTTTGAAGAGGTAAGGGTTAAAAGAGAAATATATAAGATGGAGAGCAATATACAGTAATCATAACTGTGTATGTTGATAGGATGAATTCACTCATAAAATGGAATTGGATAACAGAATTGATAAGAAACCAAAATCTAAATAACATGTTGTTCACAAGAAACTCATTTGAAGTCCAAAACATCAAAACCCACCACCCTCAAGAAAAAAGACAAAAATTAAGGGGCTTAAGCATAATAAATTCTTCTTCTGAAGTTAAAAAAACCCAACAAAACAGAAGTAGCAATCATAACATCAGACGAAGGAGGGAAAAAAGACATGATCAAAAAAGATAATAAAGGAACTATATTTTCCTCAAAGGTATCTTAGATATGAAATAATCATGAGGACTTTTTTTTTCCATGAAAGCATATATTTTGATACTTGTGAGGTATAACATATTCCTCTATCATTCTTTTTCTTGATCATTAATTTCTTTTTCCCCCAACATTAAGAGAGAGATATATTTGGAGTCCCTACTTTATAAACCAAATGCCAAAGTCCTAAGCATCTTCTTTGACAAGGGGCATAGGAATTTCTTATTGTACAATTTCAGAGAGATACATATAATTCTCTTCTGCCAGCATCCCAGAGTGAGTCATTTTTTAAAAGTTTTTTATCTTTTTCATTTCACATGCACAAGCTTAGTCAGTGTGTCTTCTGGGTTATAGGAGGGGGAATCTGAAGACAGAAGAATGAAAACTGCTGGGCAATACTAGAAAAGGTGAATAGATCAAAGATGATGTACAGCATTCTAGCCTGGCATCTTTTGTCAAGATGAATAATTGATGAACATTGGAGAACACAAGCAGCTGCTTCTAAGCATCTGGCCCAGAGTCAATACCACACATCAATCTCAATTTTTTTGTTTCAAGTAAGGTTCTCAGAGGTTCAAAGACGTGTGTGTGTGTGCGTGTGTGCGTGTGTGTATGTGTGTCTCTTTCTCTGTGTATATCTTTAAGTCATAATACTCTACAATATTTTTCCAAGATAAAAGAATCTTTAAGAGTTTTGGCCCTCATATCCTGCCATAAGATTTAATAGTTTTCATTTCATATAGTGGAAATTTCCACATCCTGAATTTTTCATCTTTTTATGTGCAAAGAATATATGCAATTGCTCTTTGTCTTCATTTGTTACTAATTAAAACAGTATGCTTTAGAGATACATAACCAGTGGGAGGGGCACTGAATTATTCATAAACATCAGTTTATTCAGAGAAGCAACATTAGGTCATTTGTCCTTTGAACTAGAATAGTCCATGAAAGAAAATTCTTTATCTGCTTCAAAATTATGAGGGCTTGGGGCAGGAAAAAAACCTTGAAAATCACTTTGTCGCTTTCTTGGGTTATAAACTATATCTGTAAATAAAAAGCAATGACAACTATGAACAATATATAATTAGAAACTAGAAAGTTCCAAGAAAGGGGGCAAAAAAATGAACTGGAAGATATGGACGCTGATGTGATGATATCAAAGAATAAAAGACATTAAGGGATGGAAAAAAGACTAATGGAAGAATGGGAAAGAGAAGGTATAATGGGACATATTAGATCAAGTGAAGAAATACAAAAGAACTACTACAATCAAGAGAAAGAAGGGAGGAGGATGAACACTGTCTGAAACTCTATCTCATCAGTTTTGGCTCAAAGAGGGAATAAGGTAATCATTCTGTTGAGTATAGAAGTTTATGCAACCCTATTAAGAAGTAGGACCAGAAAGTGGAAAGAAAAGGGAGGGGTTAGTTAGAAGGGAGGGCAGAAACACTAGAGGAAAAAAAAAAGGGGAGGAAAAGAAAGGGAAAGGGGTGATAGAAGATAAAGTAGTGGGTGGAGTGAAATGAAAAACACCCAAACACTGCTAAGGACATGGTGGAAAGAAAGAACAAAGTATTAACAAAATAAAATGTATATGAAACAAGTGGTAGAGCATACAAATTCCTAGAGAAGACATTAAGCCAGTTACCGGAAGAAATAGATAGCAAATCTAGATTGGGGGGGATCTCAACCTTCCACTCTCAGAATAAAACAAACCACAAAATAAACAAGGAAGAAACTGGGGAGGTTAATAGGATTATAGAAAACCTAGATATAATAGACCTATAGTGAAAACAGAATAGAGACAGGAAGAAATAAAC
This sequence comes from Sminthopsis crassicaudata, assembly GCF_048593235.1. Taxonomy (NCBI): domain Eukaryota; kingdom Metazoa; phylum Chordata; class Mammalia; order Dasyuromorphia; family Dasyuridae; genus Sminthopsis; species Sminthopsis crassicaudata. The sequence continues at coordinate 318,129,720 of NC_133617.1, read as the reverse complement.
ATTTTTTTTTCCTGCAGTATATGGCACTTATACAAAATTGACCATGTATTATGGCATTAAAAAGTTTACAATCAAATGCAGAAAGGCAGAAATAGTAAGTGCTACCTATTCAGACCATGATGCAATAAAAATTATATTCAATAAAGATCCAGAGACTAAAAACAATTGGGAATTAGATTAATTTCCAATGAATGGATCAAGCAATAAATTACCAAAAAAAAATTTCATCCAAGAGAATGATATTAATGAGACAATATTACAAAACCTATGGAATGCAGACAAAGAAGATCTTAGGATAACTTTTTTTTATCTCTAAATTGTTATGTAAATAAAACAAAAAAATAGAACAAAAAAGAGGTGATCAATGGCATACAACTAAGCAAGCTAGAAAAAGAAAAAATGAAAAGCCCCCAATTAAATATCAAATTAAAAATTTTGAAACTTAAAGGAGAGAGTAATAAAATTGACATTAATAAAATGAACTGTTAAGAGTTGGTTTTATTAAAAAAATAGATAAATATTTGGTTAATTTGGTTAGAAAAAGGAAAGAAAAAAATGAAAAATGAAAAGAGTAAACGTACTACCAATGATCAAAAAAATAATGCTATAATTAGGAATCATTTTACCAAAATGTATACGAGGAAGTCTGACAATCTAATAAAAATGGATGAATATTTACAAAAGCAAACATTTCCAGGATTAGTAGAAGAAGAAATAATTAAATAGTCCTATTATAGAAAAAAGAAATCAAACAAGCCATCAGTGAAATCTGTTAGAAAAACAACATTTCTAATACTATGTAAATCATTTGAGTAAAAAGGGAGTGAAGGAGTCCTTCTATGACACAAATGTGGTATTGATATGTAAAACAGTAAGAATCAAAATAGAGGGAAAAAATAATAGAACAATCTCCTTAATAGATATTAATGTAATTTTTTTCTTTTTACATATATATATATATATATATATATTTTTTTTTTTTTTTTCCCCTGAAGTAATTGGGGTAAAGTGACTTGCCCAGGATCACACAGCTAGGAAGTGTTAAATGTCTGAGGCCAGATTTGAACTCAGGTCCTCCTGACTTCAGTGCTGGTGCTCTATCTACTGTGCCAACTAGCTGCCCTGATGTAAAAATTTTAAATAAAATATTAGCAAAGAAATTACAGTAACTTATCAGCAGAATAATACACTATGACTAAGTGGGATTGGAATGCAGGGTTGATTCAATATCAGAAAAACTATTGCCATATCAGTAACAAAATTATCATCACTTTTATACAATATTGTACTAGAAATGTTGGCTTTAGCAATAAGAAAAGAAAAATAAATTAAAGGAATTAGAATAGGCAATGAGAAGATAAAACCATCACTCTTTGCAAATAATATGATGATAAACTTAGAGAATCTGAGAAAGTCATACAAAAATCTACTGCAAAAGATTAACAGCTTTAGCAAAGTTGCAGGATATAAAAAGTCACACAATTCATCACCATTTCTATATATAACTAACAAAGTCCAATGGCAATAACCATAAAGAGAAATTCTATTTAAAATAACTGTAGAAAAAATATATTGAAAGTGTAACTGCCAAGACAACCCCAGGAACTATATGAACACCATTACAAAATATTTTTCACACAAATAAAAGTCAGAACTAAACAATTGGAAAAAAAAATCAGTTGGTCATGGGTAGGCTCAGCTAATATAATAAAAATATAATAAAAATGAAAATTCTGCCTGAATTGGTCTACTTGTTCAGTGCCATACCAATCAAACCACCAAAAATTATTTAATAGAACTAGAAAATAATAATAATAAAATTTATTTTGAAAAATAAAAGGTCCAGAATATCAAAGGAATTAATGAAAAGAAAAACAAAGGATGGTGACTTAGCCATACCAGCCCTAAAACTATAACATAAAATAGTATCCTCAAAATCATTTGGTAATGGCAAAGAAAGTGGTGAGTCAATGGAACAGATTAGATACACATGACCTAATAATCAGGGCCTATAGTAAAGTAATATTTGATAAATTCCCAAGTTCCAGCTTCTAGAATAAGGACTCACATTTGTCAAAAATTGCTGGGAAAACTAGAGAGAAGATAAGTAGGCACAAACCTATATTTCACATTCCATACCAAAATAAGTCAAAATAGGTACATGATTTAGGCATAAAGGTGATATCATAAGTCAATTAGGAGAGCAATGGATAATTTACCTGTCAGATCTCTGGAGAAGGGAGGAATTTGTGATCAAAGAAGAGCTAGAGAATATTATGAAAGGCAAAATAGAAAGCTTTGATTACATTAAATTAAAAAGGTTTTCTACAAACAAAATCAACAGAATCAAGACTAAAAAGGGAAATAGACAAAGCTGGGGGGAAAATCTTTATAGCCAGTGTTTCTGATAAAGGTCTAATTTCTTAAATATATAAAGAAATGTGTCAAATTTATAAAAGTGCAAATCATTCCTCAATTGATAAGTGGTCAAAGGATATGAACAGAATTTTCAGGTGTCTAAATCAAAATCATCTATAATTACATGAAAAAATGCTCAAAATCATGGTTAGAAAAATGCAAATTAAAACAACTTTGAGATACATCCTCACACCTCTCAGATTGCGTAAGATGACAGGAAAAGAAAATTATAAATTTTGAGGAGATGTGGGAAAACTGGGATACTAATGCACTGTTGGTGGAGTTGTGAAATGTCAAATTTTCTTCCTAGAGAAGTCTCTGAAGAAGAAGCCAGCCTTTAGAAAGGTTTCTATATTTATCATATCTCAATCTTCAGCTTAACAAAGTAAAAATATCAGGGTCTCCCTTAGGGGTGAATTGTGTCTCTTTCTTCATAGATATTTCATTCCTAGTGGGAGAGCTCATTTGCTTTATATTTAATTTTGCCTGGCACATTATTGTCTATAAAATGTTTGAGATTTCTGTTCAAAATTCTGCTAGCTGGATGAATGAATTCCTTTGCTTTGTTATATATGGTCTTTTGTTTACTTGACATTTAGTGGAACACGTACATTGAAAATACTAATTTCCTCTACACCCTGTTTATTTTCTTTATTAACGTTAATAGCTCTTATTGAATCCTTAAATTTAACAAGATGAAATTCTAATCATGAAAAGATCTTAATGAAACTTACTACAGTCTATTAATCAAAAATCATCTAATGAGTGCCTACAATGTTTCTAAGAGCCTTGTAAGTACTCTTGGGGTTACAAAGAGAATATAAAACTTGGTCTCTGTTCATGGTATTTATAGTCAAATTAAGGAGATAAAGTCAATACATATAAAAAGAGTAAATAATTAGTTCCTAAATTATGTGTGTTACAAGTAATAAGTAATAGAGGACTCTTAGGGAAAGAATTTTCATTGTGTGTTTGAGTAGGTAAAAGAGTTTTATAAAATGATTAAAACTTGAATCTAGTCTTAAAAAAGAAAAAGGATTTACCCAAGTGAGAAAGAGGAGCATGGATATGGTTTAGGGCCTAAAGGAAACAGCATAAACAGAGATATAGATATAAGAATGAGAAAATCAAAGATAGAAAACAAAAAGGAGATTTACTTGAAGAGAAAAGTTTCACTCTGTAATTATTAGAGGTCCAAAATAGTCAAGAGATTCTGAATTAAGAAAGAAACTTTAGAGGGTCAATTTCTTAAATGGGACTTAGTCACTATATAAGCATGGCTAAGGATGCAGGCAAAAATCTGCCCTGTGGGAATAAAGTAATAGATTGCTTGCTGCTCTTGTTTCTCTTTGTCCTTTAGTTCAAAGAATTAAAATCACATCATGATGTGGAGTCAATATACAGTGTGTCCTATTGTGACTGAATCGATCAATATGATATCATAAGGCCCAAATATGATATAGATTAGGCCCAAATAGTTCATATGTTCATTCATAAGAAAGATGTCTATAAATGTACAAATCTCACATTTCTCACAATAGCAGTTTTATCCTGCTAGATAAAGAAAAAAAGCTATGGTTCTAAGTCAGTCTTGTTATAGCATTATACATGATACATAGGATGTGATAATCAATGGAAGGAAGGAAACCAATTATAGGACTAGGGAAGCATTGATAACAATGGATTGAGCACAAGGACAAAGAGCAACAAGAGCAGCCAGCAATTTACTTTGTTCCTACAGGGTAGATTTCACTTACATCCTGACACATGTTTATGTGTTGAATAGGCTTGATACAAGAAACTAACCCTCTAAAGTTCTTGACTTCCTAAATTCAGAATTTCTTGTAGTAGTAGTAGTGGTAGTAGTAGTAGTATTAACTAGTATGTAGTGCTTTATAGAGTGCTTTAAGTTTTACATATTATCTCATTTGATCCTATCATTAACCCTGTATGATAGGAACTATAATTTTCCCCATTTTAAACACAAGGAGTTAAACTTCAAAATCAAACACCTAGTAAGTGTGTGAGATTGGATTTCAACTCACTTCTTCCCTTGTTCAAATTTAGCACTCTTTCCACTAATCTACTTTCTGCTAATCTTCATCAGAGGATGAAGAAGAATGGAGAATAAGAAATGATTCTAGTGTTTTATTCTATAAGAATTAGAGTGAGCTACCATCATTACCAAAATGGAACATTTATGCAGGAAACATAATATTTTGGGGAAAAGGAATAATAACATACTCTTCCTCAATTATATTTTTCATCAATGCAGAGTAATTCGATTCAACGTATAACAAAGTCACATTTCCTGACAGACAAACCAAAAAAATTCTTGAATTTTCAGGTATCCAAGGATTTGTTTTCACATCATAAATAGACCAAAAATGTTTGGATCATGTAATGACATGAAATTACACACACAGAACTACAAATATATGTACATACACACATATATACATATATATATGTACCTACTTTTTTGTATCTAAAATATGTAATTTTTGTATGCAATGGCTGAAAATGAGAAATCATTAAAATGCATTTAAATATCATTTGTATGAAGAAAGAATTTGGAATCTTAGGTGAAGAAATGTTGCATTTATTTGTATATATATATGTGTGTGTGTGTGTGTGTGTGTGTGTGTGTGTGTGTGTATAAGAGAGAGAGAGAGAGAGAGAGAGAGAGAGAGAGAGAGAGAGAGAGAGAGAAATCATGTTACTGAATGAAGTGTTTATTATACTTTTGATAGGCACAAAGAAGTCAACCTCACTATGAAGGAATTTGATAAATTGCTGGCAAATTGATAGTAAAATCAGATTTTACTGTTTACTGGCAATGATACTTAATATCATCATGTATTTTGGATACCAGGTAACAAAGTAAAGCTAATCTTTAATACAAATAAAGTAGATCATATATATTCTAAAACAAAAATTATCTGTCCTACCTTTTTTATTTTCCCCAAATCACTACTACTTCTGCCAAGAAAACTTACATCAGGAAAAGGATATATATTATATCTGAGAGATATGTCTAATAGTTCTCCTGTTTGACAAGAAACTACTTACAAAAAAACATTAATCTCCAGCTGCCCTTAAATATTTGATATTACATTAACTATGACCACAATCTTATAAAAAAACAACCTCATTTAACACCACCAAAATAATTCTAGGGTTTCTCTTTACTGACCCATCAGTTCAATTAAAAAATAAACAAAATAACTGAAAATAGTTCATTTTATTTGAATGTTAAATCCTTGCCTAAAATGACAAAATAACAACAAAATTCATATGGAAGAACAAAAGGTCGAGAATTTCAAGGGAAGTAATGAAAAAAAAATCAAATGAAGATGGCCTAGCTATACTTAATCTAGAACTATATTATAAAGAAACAGTCACCAAAACCATTTGGTATTGGCTAAGAAATAGACTAGTTGATCAGTGGCATAGGTTAGGTTCATAGGGCAAGATAGTGAATAAAAATAGCAATCTAGTGTTTGACAAACCCAAAGATCTCAACTTTTGGGATAAGAATTCATTATTTGACAAAAACTGCTGGGAAAACTGGAAATTAGTATGGCAGAAACTAGGCATGGACCCACACAACACCACACACTAAGATAAGATCAAAATGGGTCCATGATTTAAGCATAAAGAACGAAATCATAAATAAATTAGAGGAACATAGGATAGTTTACCTCTCAGACTTGTGGAGGAGGAAGGAATTTGTGACCAAAGGAGAACTAGAGATCATTATTGATCACAAAATAGAAGATTTTAATTACATCAAATTAAAAAGTTTCTGCACAAACAAAACTAATGCAAACAAGATTATAAGGGAAGTAACAAATTAGGAAAACATTTTTACAGTTAAAGGTTCTGATAAAGGCCTCATCTCCAAAATATACAGAGAATTGACTTTAATTTATGAGAAATCAAGCCATTCTCCAATTGATAAATGGTCAAAGGATATGAACAGACAATTTTCAGATGATGAAATTAAAACTATTTCTACTCATATGAAAGAGTGTTCCAAATCACTGCTGATCAGAGAAATGCAAATTAAGACAACTCTGAGATACCACTACACACCTGTCAGATTGGCTAAGATGACAGGAACTAATAACGATGAATGTTGGAGGGGCTGTGGGAAAACTGGGACACTGATGCATTGTTGGTAGAGTTGTGAAAGAATCCACCAATTCTGGAGAGCAATCTGGAATTATGCCAAAAAAGTTATCAAACTGTGTATACCCTTTGATCCAGCATTGTTACTACTGGGCTTATATCCCAAGGAAATACTAAAGAATGGAAAGGGACCTGTATGTGCCAAAATGTTTTTGGCAGCCCTTTTTATAGTGGCTAGAAAGTGGAAAATGAATGGATGTCCATCAACTGGAGAATGGTTGGGTAAATTATGGTATATGAATGTTATGGAATATTATTGTTCTGTAAGAAATTACCAACAGGAGGAATAAAGAGAGACTTGGAGAGACTTACATCAACTGATGCTGAGTGAAACAAGCAGAACTAGGAGATCATTATACACTTCAACAATGATACTGTATGAGGATGTATTCTGATGGAAGTGGATATCTTCAACATAGAGAAGAGCTAATCCAATTCCAATTGATCAATGATGGACAGAATCAGCTACACCCAGAAAAGAACACTGGGAAATGAGTGTAAACTGTTAGCATTTTTGTTTTTCTCCCCAGGTTATTTTTACCTTCTGAATCCAATTCTTCCTTTGCAATAACCACAACAACAACAAAATTCAGTTCTGCACATATATATTGTACCTAGAATAAATTATAGCATATTTAATATGTATGTGAATGCCTGCCATCTAGGGGAGGGGATGGAGGGAAGGAGGGGAAAAATTCGGAACAGAAGGGAGTACAAGGGATAATGTTGTAAAAAATTACCTATGCATATATACTGTCAAAAAATGTTATAATTATAAAATTAATTTTAAAAAAGAAAATATTTAAATATATATGTGTGTTAGTTTTCAAATCATTTTCTTGTTCATCCAGAAAGTATTTTCCTAATGATATCTCTCAATGTACTATGTGTTATTTGATAGCAAAGATCTCTTCTCCCTGTCTTTATATCTGCAGTGCTTTAAACAGGGCTTGACACCTTGTAAGTGATTAATCAATATGTGTTCATTTTATGTATTAGCCTATCTATTCTATATATTGAGAGAAATGTCCACAACATAGAAGATTAGGGATAAACATGACTATATCTAAACTTCTTGGGAAATTATTTGTTTATTTCCTGGTACCATGGCCTGAGTTTGATATGGCAACTGAAATATTAAAGAAATATCAGATTACATTTAAGAAAATTATAGTGTACAGGTCTAAAAAGATTATAATTATGCTATGACTTGTCTTTCTCCCACAAAGAATGGAATACTATGGTACTCCAGCTAGAGATACTGTCTTTTTAAAAGGAAAATGATAAGATTTATTCCATATAGGAATAGCAAGGGGAAGATGCTGGGAGGAAAAGGTGAGTTTTTAAAATGAGCCACATATCTTTGTTGACTATCCTTTCAATGCTGTGTTTTACTTAAATGAGGCCCAGCCCATGACTATATAATTGGTAATTTGAAGACAAGAGCATGATGGCTCACCTTATTTTTGAATTGGGGGAAAAGAAATGCAGGCAATGAGGATGATGTACTCAAATGACCAGATAAGAAAAAGTGATACTCTAGCACAAGATTCTTTCCAGTGCTGTATGTAAAATATTCTCAAACTGATCAGGTAAGAAACATAGTTGCCAATGGTTACCATTATGGACGATTAGGGGATGAAAATTACTTGTAAGAAAACTAGGCTATTCAGTCAAATGTTAGGTAATACTATGGAAGTGGTGAATCCAGATGATTTCAAACATTATTTGAAATAAGGTGCTGACATTCAGATCCTCACAAGCTATAAAAGAATTCCTGAGCCTAATTAGACTATTCCAATTTGGGAGATTGTTTATTCCTCACTTGGATATCCTGATGGCCCACATTTACTAAGTTACCTACAAATCAATCTTTTAATTTTTTTTTTTTTATCTACAGGGTACAAAAACAGATTACAGTCCTAGTCTACCTAAATACAAATATCCACCCATCTTTCTCTAGGTGCTTATGACCTTATAGAGTCTACGTTTTGGTTTAAAATGTAGTCCTTAAAAAAACAAACTACGAGCATATCCTTTCATAACTACTTCATGGTGGATAAAACAAAATATTTGGTTGCTAGAGATGCAAGACTTTCAAGATGACCTCTTAGTACGCTATTATTGAGACCTACTAGCTATTGAACAGATGACAATGTCATTCAGTCACCTAGAGTCACATTTTCATGCAAGAATGATTCAATAAGATCCTATAATTAAGTGAAAATTAGATATTCAATATCACATTTACCTTCAATGGGGTCCTGACCAGTCTTCCCAATTGGTACATGGAGGAGTCTTGGGGAAAAAAAGGCCAGATAAGATCTTCATCTATATAGATTCTTAAGTGGCAGCCATTGGTCTGACCAAGTCATCTCAGTCTTGGAGAGAGCAAGATGGGATTATCAAAGCCTCTCCTATTTAGCTTCAAGACTGGTAAAGGCATTTTCTTATTCCTGAATGCATTCGGTTGTTTTGAGGGTGTATTAATATCCATTAGTAATAACATGCCCTGTGCTGAACAAAAAGATCAGGGTGAAGTGCTTATAAGAATAACAGAGGTATGGTGTGGAGGGACATAGAGATCATCATATCATATTGTGCTATATAAAGGACCGTATGATTCTCTTGACTAGATACTAGGCTACTTAAATACTTAGTTATATCAGTTAGCTCTCAATCTAATCCCCAAAAGGAAACTGAACCATTTATCCTATTTTGGAGCAAGCAGTTTGCCATTGCCAATTATTTCCTGATTTTAGAGTTCATTTTTTTGTCTCCCAGTAGCCATATCTATAATGAATGAATGGACCATAACTAGAAGCAGGGTCTCAGATCCAATCCCCAGGAAATGTTACCCAATATGGATAAAATGATTTTGGACATAGTTCTTGCACATCCTCCTCAGCTCTTATTATTCTTTCCATGACAGAAAGTTACCCAGAGTTCAGGGCCCTTTATACACTTTAAAAGGGTTTTTCACACACTGAAGAAATAATTCAGGTCATTTTTCCTCTATGATAAATTAGATAATTTATTCTCAGAAGTGGCAGGAAGGAATAATTGAGTGGTATTATTGAAATATTCCTTGCTTTTAAATGTGATGGAGGGAGCCAAAAGGTATAGATGTTTAACAATGGTTAATACTTATTTACGTGGGGGGAAAAAATGCCTTAGCTGACAGGGTTATAATCCTCAATTGCAAAAAAAAAAAAAAAAAAAAAAAAAAAAAAGGTGAGGAAGAATCCTTATCTAATACCTTCAATAAATGGGAGAGGGATTTATCTGTAGAGACCTCTAAATATTCATAAATTTAGCATTGTCTATGCAATTGAAATCCTAGGAATAAGTATTTCCTTAATTGTGGACTAAGAAAAATTGAGAAAATTGTGTTTTAGAGCAACTTATGTTATCAAAACTGACATTTGGGTAATTTGCATGTAAAGGGGTAATGGCCTTTATAGCAATCTTCCTACAGATGAAGGTCGCGGAAGAGATGTCATAGTTGTGCTATGGTATTATTACTCCTGATTCTGTTCCTGATTATTATTCACCTTACAGTAGTTGTAGAAGAGATGTCATAGCTGTATTATGGTATTATTATTTCTGATTATGTTCCTGATCATTATTCATCTTATAGTAAAACACCCACTGTGAATTTAAAAGTTTTAGTATCACTCACTACATGTACCAGATAATAAAGATTTTAGGATCAGTCTTGAAATGGGAAGGTGAACCCAGGATTACTTGTCTTTTATTTTCTCCAAAATTTGGCTCCTTTCTCAGGACACATAAATATTTCATTTTATTGTTTTTATATTAGGCTCTTCACACCATTATTAGTCCTGTCTAGTATTAACATTAAAATCATTTCAATAGTAAAAAAATAAAAAATAAAAAAAATATGGTTTTCCACAAAACTCTTAGGATCTTACTACTAAGTGGTAAGGTTAAGATGATAGAATCACTACATGTTAGACTCTCCCAAACTCCCACATTAATTCTTACCTTTCAGAGATAGAAATGACTCCTCAAGACTTAATTGGGTCAGGCAGTATTACAATTAATACAAATTTCTGCTGTCCTCATGGTATACTGATAGGCTTTCTCATCTTTTAAATCCATAAAAGATTACCCATGTAGAATCAAAGACCTTTAGACTTAGTGAATAACCCAAGGTTAACTTCCTCATCAGGATCTACTTTGGAGACCAGCAAATTTCATTCTGGGGATGATGGGAGTTACATCTATATATGCTAAATCTATAATTTTGATCATCCTTTCTCTGATAGATAAGGAAACCTTCTTTTGTAAACTGTTAAATGACACAAAAAAGTCAAATTTAATTATTGAAATGGAAGTATCAGGAAATGCAAACATTCCCTTTGTCTCTTTTATATCCTCATAGAATCTTGAAATTTGTAAACACAAATGTAGAAATGTATATTGATTTGATTAATGATACAAATATTGTAAGCAGTAGCAAAAGCTAAATATAAATAACTACTAAATTTTCAATTCTAGGAACTTGGTGAAAATTTGATTAATTACAAAAATACTACATATAAATATTAGATTTTTTCATGATATTGATTATGTATTTCATTGAACACCTATTATGAACCTATTAACCATTTAGTAGTCTATAATTTTTCATGTGCCAACACAATTATGTTATATCTGGGTTTCTGGGGGAAATAATATACTAACTTTCCAAGAGCATCTTTATATTAAAAAAAAAACCATAAAAAATAGAAAAGCATTCACCTTAATTAGCAAATTAAATTTTTCAACATTAACTTCATGGGCAAAAAATAAATTCAGACCTAGAAGAGTGTGTCTAATTGACCTCTCTCATTGCCATTTATGACATCTTTGGAGTGAATACTGCATTTTTCTTGCCGTGCACTATACTGCATTTTTGGAGTCTGAAAAGAGTTAAAATATTTCCTTATGCACAAGTCACTAGCTGTGAGTGAAGGAAAAGAGAGCTCAATTTGTTGTTTAATCATGCATTTAAGCTTACTAAATACACCCTTTTCCAGGCATAATTAATTCTCATGTATTTTAGACAGTGTTCTCTATACAAAGCTTTCTTTGCCTTTTCCTAAAAATACACTTGCTAATGGACAGATTAGATCTTTTAAATAGTTTTGGAAAGTCTTTTACTCATCTAATGTAAATGAAGGATGACATGGGAGGAAATGTTTTCCAAATAATTAAAGGTTTTCTATTTGCTGTTAAATTAATCTTAGGGGATAATAGCCCAAATCTTATTAGCAATATTACATTTTAGAGTTAAGAAATGAATTCAACCTCTTCATGCATTAAGTTACTTACTCAGTATTTCAACACTGGCAAATGAAGGCTCTCTTTAACACTAATAATAATATCAATAATTGAATCGCACTTAGTTATGCAGAGCACTTTATATTTAATACATCATTAGTTCTCTAATTGTTTTCTTTTTAAATGAAAGGTAAGTGTATGCATATTCAATGTTTTTACATTTGAACATAAGTATATACAAAAGCAATTATGAATTAATGGCAATTTGTTATTTTGTTTTATAATGGATCTATGATTTTGTTAATAGAGATAGTGAATTGTAGATAGTAAAACTTCCTCTATCAAAGACTAGTGGCCACCATTCAATAATTTGTATTCTGTAGAATTGCTTTCATGACTGTCTCTCTTAAAGGTCAGCCCTCTCCAAAATTACATAATATTTTTAAAAAATAATTAAGCAAAACATTTAGATATTGAATTTTGTTAAGTAATTTATACTTAGCCAATTATGCTAAGAAAAATGGCAATTTAAACTTTTTTGAACATAACATGGAATTGGAACTCATTCCTTTCAGAGGCAGACTTATCTCTCTTTGCATAAATCTCATTGATGGGAAATTTTTCCTTCTGCCTAGAAATATTCCTTCTCTCTGCCACTTGGACCCAATGATTCCAGTCCATCTAGATCGATACAAAATCCATCTTCTTTCTATATGACAGTCCTTCATATATTTGAAATAAACATGTATCTCTCTCCTTAACTCTTCTCGTCCCTAGGAAGAATAAATTTTTCAATGAATATGCATATAGTATAATTTTAGCTAAGCTAATTGATATCTGGGTAATCCTTTCACTTTAGGGACAAGTTCAGGATTGTTGTTGTGTTCAAATTTATGGTGTTCAGAGTCAACTGTGATATTCATATATATTTCATTGAGTCACATTCATAGAATATAAAAAATAAATTCTAGGAAAGTTTAATAAACACAGATTATACACGTTCATGCATACACATATATACACACATACACATTTGCACACATATTTTATATGTCTCCCTACTTTAGTCAGTTGAGCACAAATCTACTAAATAACTGGGTAATTAACATTGAGCCTACTGGCTTTACCTCATCCATATTTTGTAATAACCAGTTGAAGATAACTAAGAATGCCATTTTATCATTTCCCCAAATTTCTTGAAGATGCAGATCTGGTAAATATTGGATATAATATAGAATTGTAGGGGGAAATTATTATATCTTGAAAAGCACCAAATATGGACTCGTGGTTCATCTTTAATGATATTTTTTCCATTGAATTAAAGTTATGTGATACAAATATCAATTTTACAACTTTAAAGGGACTTTAATCTTATCAATAAAAATCAACCTATTTTAGCAACCAACATCTTTGTATTGTGTGGGACTATTTCTATGTCATCTTAAAAATTTTACATAAGTGGTCAACCCAAAGTAACAAGACCTATTCTATAGAAGTTTTTATACTGTTTGGGTAACAGCAAGGTTTTATTAATTTTTATTATATATACATGATCAGGTCACCTTCTTTTCTAGGCATAGTTGTCCTTTAAGTATTATACTATTTTATTTGATATTTTATTTTTACCGGTTATATGTAAAACGATTTTTAACATTTGTTTTCAAAGCAGAATTCTAGATTTTCTCCCTTCCTCTCTTCCATCCCCTGGTCCCACTGAAAATGCATAGATGAAGTTATGCTAAACAAGGGATTTTACTCTTTACATAATTTTAATTTATAATTATTGTTCACAACGAATATTAATCAAGACATAAAATTTAGAAAAGCATTAATGCTTAATTTGATGCTTTTTGATGCCTATTCCATGCCTCTTTATTACTACTTGGAGAATTTGCCATTGCACTTCATTGAAGTATGTAGCATTTCATGTCCTATAAAGTAACAGTACCATAAGGAGAATTCTTATACTTAAAAAAATGTGCCATTCTGTCAAGAATTTTTTAATTTTCATACCAATCAATCAATAACTTACCATTTATTATTTATTGTCTGCTAAAAACTGTTCTGAGGATTTTTTTATACATAGCTTAGAAAGTGTAAAATTACAATTTTAAACCTACATTTGAGGTGCAAGGGTAGATAAGGCAGATTTTATCAAGATAGGTATGAGGAATTCTAAGTACACAAACTTCCTCCACAGATAAAGATTAGCAACTCTTCATAACTTATCATTTTAGAGAATTAATGAGATAATTAAAAGTTAGATGAGTTAGATATGGCCAAAACTGATGTATTTCAGAAGCTAGAGAATCCAGGTAATCTTTACTCCAAGGCTGATTTGCTCTTAAGCCATGTAGACCTGTTTTAATTTAATTACCTCCAATGATTTGTGTTTTCTCAGGTTTATATCCACCCTCTAACTCCTCTCAAAAACAAGAGTTCATATGTTCCTCCTTGTCCTTTGAGAGAGAATCTATTTGTAGCTGCCAAATTTTATCTGAGGTGACTAATGCAAAGACTTCACTAACTTTCACAATCAATAGCAATCATCTTGACTGAATCAATGAGGCAGTGAGTGATTCATGCCCATCATTAAAATGGCCAAACTGATGCAATTGGTTTATTAATTTAATGCATTAGCACGGTTGGGTTGTTCTACCTTGTTGGACATCCTGTAATAGTCAAATGATTCAAAATTTTAGTTGCTGCTTTGTTCAACTTCCCATAAATATTTTCAGGAGATGGTCACAAAGCATATAGAATGGCTCTCCAAAAATGGTTCAAATCAAATCAAGAGCACCTGCAAGGCATTTTACTGGATAGGTCATGATGGTAGTATAAGCCATAATTCCTTCTCAAGATTTGTTGGAGAGAAAATCGATGAAAATTAATTAATAATAAATTATTCTAATGACTCCAAAATAAAAAAATAACAGGGATGTTACAAAGTATGTATGATATGTCTTACAATGCCAAGATGGTAGTAGAGATAGTAAAAACCTATGAGTTTAAAAGAGTGGGGAATGAATCATTCTTGCCTGGACTGATCCAGAAAATCTTCACAGAAGTTGAGGGATTTAATCTGGGCCTGGAAGGACGGGAAATATTTAACAGTAAGAGATGAGAATAAGAATTTAAACAGAGACATGAAAACAGGATGCATTTGAATCACAATGAACTTGATTAAAAAATTATAAATAAGTTAAGTGACTCACCCAGATTCACATATCTAGATGTCAAATATAAGTCTTCTGACTCCAAATTTAGTGTTAGGTATACTACTACACAAAAGAAACTGATATCAAATGATATGGGAAATCATAAGTAATGATGAAAAGAAGGAGTGTCACTGTCAATATGGTGTTTCAGGAAGATTGATTTCGTTGTGGTGAATACAATAAACTTGTTAAGTTAAAGACTGTGGGTCATTGAAATGAACCAAGAATTATATAGTAAGGGGCTGAAAAAAATATTGTTAGTAAAAATAGAAAGATTGTATGTAAGATACAGTTTACATTTTCCAAAGAGAACTAAACAATAATTGAGGACTAATTATAATTATTGAAGGAGTCAAAATTATCAGATTTAAGCCCCAGTTGATTGGGAGAATGGTATTAAAACTAACAGAAATGGGGAAAAAATCTTGGGTTTGATATATTGAGTTTGTGGTAATGGTAGAACAGTTATGGAAAATGTACAGCAAGTATATGAATATATGAAATTAGTTCTCAGGAGATAGAAGAGGTCTTGACAAAGGGATTTAAATGCCATTTTACAGAATTACCTATTCAAGTTAATTCAGATTGGCCCTCTCAAGTAACTGACCCCTGAGGAATAAATAATCAATATCTCTCCTTCATTGAGTCACCATCCTATTTGTTTAATTTGGTATTTTTTCTTGCTCTTTCTACCCATTATTCATACATTTGTAATGAGTAAAAATTGTATGTACATGTATGTTTGTATGTGTAAATATATGTACCCATATGTATGTATACACACACATAGATACATACATATACATAGCTATTCTGAGCTGCAATGGACTATGCCTTCTGGGTGTCAATACTAAATCTGGTACCAATATGGTGGGGCACCAGGAGTGAGGGGACACCAATCTACCTAAATAAGAGCAAATCAGCTCATGTTTGAAATGAAGCTAATCAGTGTTTCTGTGCTGAACAGCAGTAGGACTACAATCATGAACCAACACTATGCTTCCTGCCTCAGCGAGATAAGGTGACTCAGCCTTCATTATTTTTTCAAGGAAGTTACTGCTGATCCTCAAGGACATTGCTTCCAAGTAGTTGCTTTGGCAGCAATCTGATTGCAGGAGCTTAAAGAGAAAATGGATGCTGAAGTCATGAAAGCACAGGGTGGTCTTCACAGTTTGGCAATGAATGAAAAAGTTGAAAAATTGCCTTAACTATAGAGGATGACAGGGTTAAGTCTGAATTTTCTGAGTACAGGGAAAGATCTATGTATATTTAAGTAAAGAGGAAGGCAATTTTGTGGAAAAGGGATAATGAACATATCTAAAAATATAGGATAATTGAGAGGCAGAGAATAAAGTTAAGAGGCTGAAGATTATCTAGTATCATCATTAATAGCATTTTATGAGGGAAGTCATCATATGGAATCAAGATTTCAAATAGTCATCAATTAGAAAATATTAAATAAATGCAAATTATAGTGAAGGCAAAAGCTTGTAAGTTGAGGGAGAGGTGGCAAATAAAAACAATGCAGTCAGATAGAAGAAAAAATATCTATTCAGCTAGGTAATTTAAAAATTTTAGCAAGGTTTTTCCATGCTAAGTATCTATTGGGTGTGAAGCTAAGATAGAAGAGAGTAGATAGGACTTTGCCTGAGCTCTTCCTAGCTCCCCTCAGAATCAATACTAGAACAAGCCTCTCAATGGATATTGGATCAACAGAACTCACAAACATTGAGTGTAATAATTTTCCAGCATAAGATATCTTGGAAGGAATTCAGGCAAGGCCTGTCTCAATTGGGCAGAGGAAACACAACCCACTGAAAGAATAGCTCTGGGAGTCTAGTGAGGGGAACCTAGCAGGAGACTCAGCCAAAAGACAGCATTTGGCTCCTATTCTCTTGTTCAGAAAGCCAGTGGATTAGCAGACTAACTGTGAGACCTCCAACACAATTACAGAGGACAAATAGTGAGCCAGTGAATTCCAGTAAAATAGGTAGGACTCTACCAGACCCACTCAGCACAATGAGGAAGCCTACAGAAGTGCCAGTCCAGTGAGAAGTCCTTGCAGCCCTGTAGAGGAAGCTCAGGACAATCTCCCTTGTGCCCTAGGAACAGACCACAATTTTTAAAAATGAGCAAAAAAAGCAAAAAGAGTTATTACAGAGACAGAGACGAACAGAACAGAAACCCAGAAGAGGACACCTAGACCAGAGCTGACAAAGTACTTCCAGGTGAAGTCTCAAACTGGTCTCAGCTAAAAAGGGTCTCTTGAATGAGTTCAAAAAGGATCATAAAAGAGAATTAGAAAAAATGGGGAAAAAAACGAGTGCTTTGCAAGAAAGTCTGGAAAAGGAAACGTAGAAATTAATTGAAGAAAGCAATTTTAAAATAGATTTAGCAAAATGGAGAAAGAAAACAACTTTAAAAATAGAATTGGTCAAATGGAAAAAAAATACTAAGTATCTCAAGTTTCATATGGACCTAGATTATGTATATCCAAGTTTCATTGAGTGGTATAATATATTCAGTTAATATCCAAAAGCAATAATATATGGTTTAAAAAGTATCTGGAGAATGCAAAGAGAGGAAAAATCAATTTGCTTGCTCAATCATTTTGAGTCATAAATAATGCAAGCCACTTTATTTAACAGTTTTTTTTCCTACCTTAATTGCTAATGATTTTAATGCAAATAAGAAGATATAATTTAGAATTGTATAGCCAATTAATTGCACATAATGTTATTTACAAAATACTGTTATTTTCCTTAATAAGCAGTGAGTTTTCTTTATGATTCTTTTTTCCATTGAAAGAATATTTCAAAACCTTTTAACCTTTCACTTCAAAATGTCCAGATGGATATATGGTTTGAAAAATCATTCTCTCCCTTCCTAGTGTGCCTATCACACCATAAGCAAAACCATGTGGCTTTAATCTACCACCAAACTAATGGGTTTGTATACCTATATCACACACATTCATCACTCTTATTCTGTCTTCATGAAATTTCTGGTTTTGCTGCTCTGTAGGAAAGTAAGACAATAATGGGAAATTACTAGACAGTGTAGTTACTAGAGATGAGAGGACTATATTTAAAATGACAGAAGTGAAGTAACATCTAAAGGGCTGAAATTCTTGAGTCAATGCACTGGAGTCGGACAATGGAACACTGAGGCTAATTACTCATTGGACAATACTCTATAAGAATATGCTTGGAAAATGGTCCTTCCCACTATCTTGTGCTGGCCCAATCGTTTGTTGTATACAGAGAATTGTGGGAGAGACTAGGAGATGGAGGGAGACTAGCCAGGGTCATTTCTGCAAGAGAGACAAGGTGGTGAAGTCACAGAGATTCTGCGTGTCCATTCTCTTCACTTCTACCACTAACAACCTAGAATAAAGACTTTTGCTTATCCTGACTCCGGCTGATTCTAAGGCATCCAGGGTCCTAATGTGGTCTCCACATTAACACTCCTATTAAAATGAAAAACCGAGAACAAAGGTCTTGAGTGCACAGAGAAACTAGGGTAATTTGTCCATACCTACATTTTCTTCTCTTCCCTTGCTGTTCAATCCACATTTCTTGATCAACAAATACTAAATTAACAGTCCTGAAAGGAACAGTCCTTTAATAGAACAATGTATGGAAAAGTACCAGTTTCTAATTCTATGTCCAATGCTAATAAAGAGCAACTAGATATCTATGTTTAGAAGCAAGGAGAGCAATACAGATATCACCATGAAGATCAGGTCTCTACAAAAGCCTTCCAATACATGTTCTTGGATTAGGGATAAAGTTTAGAAATTTGGCTTTAGCATCCAGTCTCTAGTAGATTGCATGAGGAATTCAAGTCAAAGGTTATAATCTTTCACTTTAACAACTAAGGAAAGATCTGAGAGGGTATACTGCACCATAATTGCAGGTGTATTTTGTAATAAGCACTCACATAGTATTTTCCTTTCTACTTTTTTTTGTTTTTTTTATCCTGATTTTGTTTTATAAAAGACTCATTTTCAATCATGAATGTTTTGTACATAATTTTTGCATTTTTACTTTTGCACTGAGAAAGGGGAAATGAGGGAGGAAAGAGGCAGTAGAGATCTGGGATGTGCAGAATGAAAAAGAAAAATAGTTCTAGGGACTAACTCCTTTTCTAGTAATCAGGATTTGTTTCTTGACTTCAGAGTTCTAGATATATAAATCAGGAAAGATATTACCATTTTTAGCAACTCTTTAAAACAGCAAAGAAGCAGACCAGATATATACTAGAGAGCAAGTAAAGTTTAATTTATCTAACATCAGATACCTCAAGTGAAGTTCCACCATCTAAGTGAGATGGGTATGGTTCAAGTATATTTTCAACCAAAATGAAAGTCATGTCTCTGGATACCTAGTCAGAAAGGTCAGCTGGGAGTTATCAACTTCTTTTTTTTCTCATCAGGAGAAGAGTTTAAAAAAAAAAAAAAAGAAAGAAAAAAGGAAATATCCAGACTATTCTGCTCCACAGCAACAGCTGAGTGTGAAAGTATTTTGAGATATAGCCAGAATCAGGATAGAACTAACAGTAATAAAATCGAGTCTACTTTTTCCTTTCCATTTTTTAAGGAGTTTTCAAAAACATGAATGCAAGAGATTTTGGTATGAATGGACATAGGAAAGAAAGTTTGGAAAAAATTCAAAATATTAATTCCTATTCAATCAATCCAACACCAACTCAATGCAAAGTAAAAGGGAGAACAGTAGGACAAAGATGGCATTCTGAATGTTTGCAGAGAGAGAGACTCAATGCACAGTAAAGCATATTATGGACCAGGTACTAGGGAGATAGCAAAGAATAAAATGCTTCCTATCTGTAAGGAGCTTAATTCTAATGGGGGAATCCAACATGTACAACTGAGAATTTTGCCTTATACTTCATAGAATAAATAGAGGCGATTTACTAAGAGTTCCCTTTCATGCTCATCCCATATAAACAATCTGTGGCCAAATCCTGTCATTTCTAACTTTGCAACAAATTTCCAGCACCTCATAGATATCTCTCTCTCATCTGACACAGATGCTAGCCTAGTTTCGTCCTCCTTCATATTCTCACACCTGAATTATTGAAATAGCCTTCTTGTTAGTCTCCCTGCCCCAAGTCTCTCCCTGCTTCGGTTCATCCTCAAATCAGTGATCCAACTGTCTTCCAAAACTGCATGTTTAACCATATCACCTCCTTATTCAGTAAACTCCAGTGATTCATTGTTACTTCTGGTGTCAAATACAAAATCCTTTATTTGGCTTTTGAAGCCCTTCTTGACTTGATCCCATTCTATCTTTTCAGTATTTTTGTACTTTATTGTCCCACCTGTATTATGTGGTTTTATATTACTGACTTTGCTGTTACTAAAACATGAAGTTTCCCTTACTGTACTTCAAGCCTAAAAAAACTTTCTGTCTCTATTCTGTCTTCCCTATTTTCCTTTAAGATTTAACTGAAATATCTTTTTCAAAAGATGTTCCCTGGTTCACACACATATAGACACACGTATACACACACACATAAACACACACACACACTCCTCTGAGATTATCTACCTTTTATCCTATATTTAGCTAATTGTACATAAATCTTTGTATATCATTTGTCTGTTATTTGTTACAATTAAAAAAAACTTAGAATACAAGTTAAAAAAAAGATATATCTATTTGATAAAATAAATCTCTGGGACAATGAAAATTACCTCTTTTGATTAGACAGACATTCCACAGGAAAATGAAAATTTTACTAAATTTCCTAAGTATTAAATATGTATGTATATAGGCTGTTTTTTATTGTAATGTAAGTTCCATCAGGGCACAGACTTTTTTGATAGGGCTTTTTTTTTTTTTAAATCCTCAGTGCTTATCATATTGTCTGAAATTATAGTCATTCAATAAAACTTTCTTTATTGATTGAAAAACAGGACAATGGATGATGAATTCAAGAGCATAAGTCACTGGAAAGTTGAAATATAGTGAGTCTAGATTTCAAAAAAAGGAATTGAAGTCAGAACAGGAGGACTGGAAGTCCTGATGAGAGCAAATAATAGATTGAAGAGAGGCTGAGACTTGAGGAGTGGTGAAATTATAGGAGCTTATGATCAGAGAGAGGTATGTTAGAGTTTCTAATTAAAGAAGTAAAGCATTTCCTTCTGGTATGGCAACATAATATTAATAGGTGAGGTTGGAAGAGAAAAAGAGTAAAACATAATCTGAATTTAATAGTTCTTCATTGTTCTAGCTCCAGATATCTTTGCTTACTAATCAGTGCTTAGTTAACTTCTTAACTAGTTTACAAGTGTTCAATCCTAGAAGGTTATTGTTTGTCCTTAGAGGATCATGACATCTGAAAGATAATGCTATGATTTGCAAATTAATTGATTTTAAGAGACAAATGAGTTTGCAAATATACCATCTTAACTTTCTCCTTTGGAACTATATGGATTCAAAGGCAGGATCTAGATCAGGACTACTGGAAATAGCATTTTTTAAACAAAGATCTTTAATACATCTTAGTCCCAATATAAATTCTTTGCCTAAAGATATTGTTTTATTGATTTTATTTTATTTGTAAATCAGTACAATGTCTGATGCTTAGCAGACACTTAATTCTTTTCTCATTAGAGTATAAGCTCTATAAGAGAGGCACATTTTTGTCTTTTTTTGTATCCTCAGCACTTAAACCAGAGCTGGGTATGTAGTAGGTGCTTAATAAATACTTAGTGATCTATGACAATCAATTTTAAATTTGGTTTTATACAATAGGTACCAAAAGGCTCCTGCTTCTGATCTCTGAGATTAAGCAATAATATTATTAAGGGGGGACACACTTCAACAAGATCAGGATTCCCTAGTTGGTCATGGTTTTGGGAAAAAATGCATACATGCAATGTATCTCTAAGTTAAGGGACAAAGATTTATTATAACTGTGCCACCAAATGAAACAGGAAAAAGGTTCTAGGGATTTAACAAAGAGTCAGAATAAAGTAAATAATTTTATAGGAAAGAGAAACAAGGATTAGGTTGGATATGCTAATATTATAAGTGAGGAGTATCAGGGATGAGGTAGCTCCCATATTTAAGTTCTTCAGCTTACTGACCAACAGACTGCCCAGTACTGATTTGGGTACTTCCAAGGCCAAGCAGCCTTAGGGTTTCTCGGGAATTGCAACTTTCTCACATCTCACCAGTATAACTAATTCCTTTTCTACCTTCTAATATTTTATTAATGTCATGTTGTATGTTGTGCTATGTGTGTGTAAGTGTCACTTTTGTCTCAATATCTACTGCTGGTTCTGACTCTCAAAATCTCTCATGCCTTGCACTACCTCTTTATTTTTCTCATATCTTCTTCATAGTTTAGGCTTATTCCTGAATGAAAGGAATGAAAGATTAGGAAATTTTTTTCCTGGCCCATGCAACTAATTCTATTCTATTTGCCTTTTGTATATGCTTTTGGGTGTGTTGCGGCAAATTTGGTAAACCATCAGCTTGAAACCAGGACAGAGTAGCTTTAGAGCTTCACATAGAGTCCCTCTTGCTCAGATACCATAAGTCCTGATTCCCCACCCAGACTTCCTATCCTGAACTTTCTACACTGTGGTCCTGGCTTGGCAGTCTCTTTCTCTGCCTAATTGAAACACACCTTTCCTGAAGTTCTTCCAAAATATCTTTTAATGGAAAATTGTTGTACTCCAAA
This sequence comes from Sminthopsis crassicaudata, assembly GCF_048593235.1. Classification (NCBI taxonomy): domain Eukaryota; kingdom Metazoa; phylum Chordata; class Mammalia; order Dasyuromorphia; family Dasyuridae; genus Sminthopsis; species Sminthopsis crassicaudata. The sequence continues at coordinate 318,106,885 of NC_133617.1, read as the reverse complement.
TACTTGTGGCTTTTGTCATTCCAAAACCAGTTCAGAGGCTTAATTTGCTGTTGATCTGAAGGGAAGCTCAGAGGAGGTCAGATACATTCATGTCTACTTTCTGCCATCTTGGTTCCCTTATCCTTCTTTTTCAATAGTCCATAAATTTTATGGCCATTTCAATCTCAATTGTTATCACAAATGAGAACAACAAAATAATAATAACAATAAAAACGTTAAACAAAATCAAGTGCTTATATTTCTTTAACCCTTTCAGATCTTCTTAGTTCTCTGTTCATTATTCCATGGAGGGAAAAAACATCCACTTTGACACTATTGACTGTGATGCTGAAAGAGCAATTTTGCCAAAGAAGGATCTGAATTAAATGATTTCTGAAGTTATTTTCAGCTTTAAACATAGCAAATGATCCAGGAATATATGAAAATAATTAAATTTAAATTAAACATTTCAAAATAGTGTTGTTTGTTGTTGAAATGATTGAAGTTTTAATAATTATAAAGAGAAGAGTCAAAATGGATAAAAGAATATATTCAAATCTGGCCTCAGACACTTAGCTTCCTAGCTGTGTGACCCTGGGCAAGTCAGTTAATCCCAGTTGCATCAGGGGGTAAAAGGAATATATTTGAAAAAAAAATTGAGAAAGTGAAGATAAAGAACTAATAAGGATGATCTAGATAAATGATAAAACAAACAAACAAAACAAAGCAAAACAAAACAAAAAAACAAAAACTCATAAAACATGATGACATAAGAAAAATAGGTCCAGGTAATGGAACAGAAAGATATTGCCAAACAAAATACAATGGAATATGAGAAGAGAATAAGAGGCAATTGCAAGGAGAACCATCAAACACATAGTACCAAAAACCTTGGGGAAAATGAAGTCAAAGGAAATTTTAAACTCATAAATGAATATGTAAGAGTCATGGGAAAATTTCAAGTTAGCAAATTAGAAAGGAACAAACTCATTAAAATACTTGCATATGTCCCTAAAAGTGAAGAGAGATTAAGATTAGAGAAAACATTTACAAATTCTAACATTTCCCCTCCTTTCCCCCTCCATTCTTTCTTTCTCTGTCTTTGTCTCTCCTATCTCTTTCTGTGTGTGTGTGTGTGTGTGTGTGTGTGTGTGTGTGTGTGTGTGTGGGTGTGTGTCTATCTCTGTCTTTCTCTGTTTCTCATTCTCTCTTTTTTCCTCTTTTTCACACACGCATTCATAAAAGGGTAATGTAACCTTTGGGATTTTAACAAAATGCTTTAATATTTCCACAAATTTCTGGATCTCACAGACATATTATGCTTAATGAATTTCTGTAGTCATGTAATTTTCTATGCACAATTCAGAGCATTAGAATTTTTGGTAAAGCAAAAGTTTTTGAAATTTCTTTGACTTTTTTATTCACATCAATAAATTATTTTGAAATGATGTCCATCATAGTAAAGATTTACTGAAAGAAGCAAAAGGCATGTGTAAGGAACATTAGAGTTGCAGTTGATGTAATTCATTGGAAATTGCTTTATAACAAAGAAGCATGTAAAATCACAGTTTTAAATTTTAACATGATTTGACATAAGTCTAATACAGAAAAGTAGTAAAACTGACAGCTAAGTAAGTCCTCAAGCAAATCCTGACACTAATCTTTGCCTGCTCCTCCTCCTTTACCTTTCAGCTATGCAGTAGACAAAAGAGATTTAAAAGGGAAAGGAAAAAAAAGTTTTAAATAATTTATGTACAATCTCCAAAAGCTTAAAGAATATGACTACCACTTATTCCCAATGGAAAAACTTTCTAAAAGCATAGTGTGTGTGTCTGTGTCTGTGTGTGCGTGTGTGTGTGTGTGTGTGTGTGTGTTTCTATTTGTGTATTTACGGACCAGTGAAGATAACAATGTAAAAAAAAAATAATTTTAGAGACAATAAAATAAATCAGAAGAAGTTATAAAGACATTCAATGGACCATGAAGATCAAACAAGTTTTCTAAAGATTGAATTCAGATGTGATTTGAAAATATGCATATTGAATATCTTTGTTATTCAGGATAACTTACTAATAGTTTCAATTTTAAATAGAAATTTGATTATTTTATTTCAAAACTATTCTGTTAAAATTTGATTGCACAAATAGAAATTCAGCATGGAAAGGCCATTTCGTCATAATATAGGATAACTCAGAAACCAAACCACATTGCAACTTTTCTTCTTACTTTTTTCAGGAACATTGAAGGAGTCTGAAACTGAATCATGTTGAGTCACAGAAAATAAGAATTCAAGATACAGTATTTAATTACTGTATGATAACATTAAAAGATCCATAGTGCCTTAAATAGATGTTTTCCACTTGAGTCATACATTTTCACTCTCCTTCTCTCTTTGTCTCTGTTTCTGTCTCTTTTCCCTTTGCCGCTCTGTCTTACAAAAGAAACCTAACAAATTTCTTTACAAAATCAACGTCTGATTTAAGCAAATTATTTCAACTGGAATTAGGCTATGAATCATGATACTGTTATATAACATGGAAAATGTCACCCCAAGTCAAGAAGTTAATAAGATAAAACTGGACTTAGCTACATCTCTGAAAAAGCCTCACCATCTCTTCCCATTGAATCTTCTTGTTCCAACCTTCTGCTACTTACTTCTTGCTGACCAGGACATTTGTCTTTGCAACCTATGAATTATTTAGAGCTTTCCTTGTGACTAAAGAATACAATTATTCTTGTTGCTTTACAACCTGTTTATCATCTAGATGATATTAGAATATTGATCAATAATCAAATAAAACTGACTTCTTATGCCACCTGTCATTTTTTTATTTGAAAGCATTTTCCCATATCAAGTTTAAAAAATGTTTTCTAATAGTCTTTAAGAAGTGATACTAATTGTAAAAATCAGGCACTATAGTTGGTAGATATTGTTTAGGTACATGGGTTTTTGTCAACCTTCTAATGAGACTGTGAAGGAAACAGGTTCTGGACCTACTTACCAGACTGGCTTGGGCATTTAAAAAATAAAGAAATATAAACAAATAGAATTATGATCAATGCTTTAACATGGTTTAACTTATTGCCTAGAACTCAATATTTCATAACTAAAGAAATATGTTAAACAAAAATGATGCATTTCCTTTCTTCTTCCATCTTCCCAAACTACAGAAGAAAAGTGCTCTTTTATTACAGTGGGAAGACTTAAAAGGCCTTCTGTCTTCTCCCCAACTATAAAAATTGATTTGGAGTTATATTTTATATACTTTATATCTACTTATTTGTCTATATTCTATTTACTATAATTTCCTTAAAGACAAAGAGTTTTAAAATTATCTTTGTATATGTCATCATCATTACCTCACATTTTTATAGTACCTAATAAATGCCAGACATTACAAACTTTCTACATACTTTACAAATATCATCTCATTTGACCTTATCCTGGCATATAAATGTTATTATTCTCTCCATTTTATAGATAAGGAAATTGAGGCAAGCAGAGGCTAGATGACTAATCAAAGACTTAGCCCAGTGACTAGCATATAGGAGATCCTGTATGATTTTTTAAAAACTGAATTAAACACTATCTAATATCTTTAAGCAATTTGCTAATTTATGCATATTAAAGTCATCTTTAATCTAGATGCTGTAGGGGTGTAAAAAACCTTCACCTTCATTTTTTTTTTTTCATTTTCTTCCGAGAATATTTTTAACGAAGGTCTCCTCTATAACATGCCTGAGAAATGGCTGCTATAAAGCCTTTGTGAACATGATAACTGAGAAGAGCTCTCAATACCTCTAGAATCAAATTATTTGTACAGTTTCATTTTCTTATCTGTGAATATCTGTTTTCTAAGTGAGAAGGGTTGTTTTTTTTTTTTTATTTGTTTGTTTGTTTGTTTGGTTGGTTTTATTTTGTTTTCTTCAAAAATCCCTATCTAACTCTTTGCAACTTCCAACATTGGTTGTAATTTTGTCTGCTGAATACTAACACAAGTCTAATCTCTTTTCAAACTGGCTCCCCTTCAACACTTCAAGGTAGTGACTGTTTCCCTCTTAAGTCCTACTTTTTTTGTAGTTGAAAGAAAATCTAGTTCCTTCAACTAAATCTCATGGGTCACAATCTCAAAGTTCTTCCCCATCTTGGTCATTCTATGGACATTCTTAAGATAGGATAACTTTTACTATTAATCTATTATGTACAATTCTCTGTCATAAGCACAGAGGATTCAAATAAAAAGGCTGAAGCAGCTCTCAAGGTACTTACAATCTATTAGAGGAAATAAGAAATTGAAAAGTGTGTGTGAGAGAGAGAAAGAGAGAGAGTGAGAGAAAAGAGAAAGAGAGAAAGAAAGAGAGAGAAAGAGAGAGAAAGAGAGAGAGAGAGAGAGAGAGAGAGAGAGAGAGAGAGAGAGAGAGAGACAGAGAGACAGAGAGACAGAGAGAGAGAGACAGAGACAGAGACAAAGAGAGAGGAGAGAGGGAGATTGATTGATTTGTGGAATGCCAGATGCTACCTGGCCCAATTTGAGTCAAAACTAAGAAGAAGAGATGGTGGCTGATGGATATATGACTAGGATTTTGAGCCATTTCTAAATGGAGGCTATAGGAAGAGTTGTTTTTTTTTTGTTTTTTTTTTTTTTCTCTTTTTTTTCTCCACCCTCCAGCCTTCTAATCAGACTGACAGAAGATTCTGAGAGTGTTGATAAATTGTGAAATCTGAAGCTAAAGTGATCTTCACAATGAAGAGTTTGCTGGTAATGACCTCATGGGATTGAAGGAGTGGGATCATGATAATAGAGTCAAAACCAAGTGGATTAGTTGGTGAGCTTATAAATGGATTTTCTAAAATGTGGGACTCAGAACTAAATACAATATTGCAGATGTGGATTGACCAGCAAAGGGTACAACAGAACTAGCAACTCCTTTCTAGACAGTTGGCCTCATTGCAGCCTTTGATCATCTAGAAGGAGAGTTATGCTTATATAAAGAAATGAAAGGACAAAAACAATCCAGGATCTTCATGGATCCATTGAGCAAACTTTATATTGCATTTGTCCCCAAAGCAAACATTGCTTTAAATGTCAAAAGAGAGAACACTTTTACTCATGTTGAAGACTATTCTATTAGCTAATGATTATCACTGCAAGGTTTTTTTTTGTCTGTTAGACATTTCTTTCTTAACAAATTTGTGTATACATGTCATTAATAATTTCTCTTTCTAGTCCTTAAGCACCTATTTTTCTTGCTCTTTATGTATAATGCAATATACAACCCTATATGCCCAGATAAAATGATTAAAGGACCATTATTTCAATGAACACAGATGTAAATTTAAAGAGTCAATAGCCACAGAACATTTATTTTCTATTTTGCGATATAAAAGTATACCACATTATTCTTCTCATGGCTTTCTTAAATTATCATTAATTTTTTCCTTTTCTTATTTTGATTGGTCTAATTCCCATAACTATATGTTTTTATTTTTCTCACTTTCTTAAATCTCACTTCTTCTGAAATTTATTTCTCATTTTTCTAAGTCTTTCTATGTAGCTTATCAATCTCCTATCATTTATATGAATATCCTATTTAATCATTATCTGAAATTATATTATTATTTAGCTCCCAGTCCTAGAGATAACCCCATTTGATTCCAATTCATCAAAGAAGTATACTTATTATTATTATTATTATATAATAGAAAGGCAAACAATATCACCTTTTATTAATCATAAACATAATTTTACATAGGATTTCTAACTCTAGAATATCTTGCTTCTTTGTCTTCCCAAATTTTTCTTCTCTGACATTTTTAATATATCTGTAATCTTAAAAAAAATTTATGCTTATAATCCTATTTTCTTGCCTTTGTTCTCTCCATTCTTTCATTGTTTTGATTTTGTCTTTCTCATCTGAACCTTCCTTTACCCCTTTTTTTCTTGATATTTCTGTCCTATTCTTCAAACCATTTGGCAATTTTCACTCTTCCCTTAGAGAGCAGACTGATTCCAGCGTAACAGGTAATTCCTCATCATGAAAAAAAGAAGATAAATCCAGAGACTCTTCAAAGTAGTATACATTTATCTATGCCTGCCCACAGTGTACTGAGATTTATCTGGAGACCTAATTGGTAACTTGTCAAATCTTATCACAAGCTGTAAAACAAAATAGTGTTTTTCCTTAACTACCTGAGGTTTCCATCTCAAAGTCAGAAACTCCAGGAAGTTACACAATTCACTTAAAGGATAAAGAGGAAGAAATGGCAACACCATTTCACTTTTGTTACTCCTTGTTGTGTTATTATAGGAATATGTACATAAATACGTGTATATGAGGAGGAAGAAGGTGGAAAGGAGGCAGGAAAAGGGAGGGAGACAGAGAGAAAGAGAAAGAGAGAGAGAGAGAGAGAGAGAGAGAGAGAGAGAGAGAGAGAGAGAGAGAGAGAGAGAGAGAGACAGAGAGACAGAGAGACAGACAGAGACAGACAGACAAGGAGACAGAGATGGAGATAGAGAGAGAGACAGAGATAGAAGCAGAGACAGAGATAGAAGCAGAGACAGAGACAGATAGAGAGACAGAAGAGAGATAGAGAAAGAGAGACAAAGACAGATCTACATCCTGTGTATACGTAAGACTACATATGCATATCTACATGTCTATAAAGACTTCCAAATGTTTTAGTGCCAATATTCCTTATTCTCTGTCCTGTCCATATTCTTCCTTGTTTTTTGTTTTTTTAACACTTTATTTACTGTGCTCATTATGCCCTCAATTCTTTCTGAAGAAATCCACCCACATTAAGAAAATAAATTCTTGCCAATCTCAAAGTTTTGTCTTTGGTAATGATGGGTTTTTGATTATCTTAGCACATAATATATTATTCCTTTTCTTCAGCCCTAGATAAAGAGACATATTTTTTGAATAACTTGTGTGATCATCCAGAATAATAAATTGCCTATGGGGGGAAGTGGGAGTTCCTCAGCAACAAATTTCAGCTCCTCCTTCTCTTTGCCACCTTTGATTAGCTCTTCCAATTTGGATGTGTCCCACTTAAGTGATAGATGTCTTTTGGCTCTGCACCAGGCTCCCTGAGAAAGGATACTCTCTTCGGACCATGAAGTGAGAAAAAGTCCTTTTCCTCTAAGTTTAAAGGCCTTAGATTCCTGTGATTATTTCCTACTCGTTGGGAGTCTCGGAAGAGGAAAGCTCCAAAACCTTCAAGCACCAGAAGCTCTTTTTAACAGGCAGCCTATTCTGAATTTCCTTCTCTTATCACCAGAACTCCACCTAGCAGGACTTCTCTTTTGTTATTATGGTACTGTGCTCTACATTCCATGGATATAACTTATAATTGTCTTTCACTTTCTATATTATTTTCTTTTAAATACAAATAAAAGCCTTTTCAAACTGTGACATATATGTATGTGTGTGCATATGTATGTATTTATATAAATATTTACATACCCAGTGTTTCCTAAGACATGGTACCAATAATTAAATGAGATAATCTCTATCAGTTTTGAAGATACTATTCTCCCCTACTTCTCAGTTTCCTACGAAAGTCAAGTGTTACAGCACCTATAAAATATATTCATCTAGCTATTCTTTATGTATTCAAACACATGCAAAAAAAAAAAAATGAAGTCATTGCCTTTTCCCTAACTTTACTCCTTTTACCAAATCTGTCTACTTCTATTGAGGATACAAGAATCTTTCTGCTAACCCAGTTTCACAATCTTGGAGTTATTCTCAACTCATCACTTTTATTTCCATGTCCTCAGTAGATAAAATGTATCACTACTACATCTTTATTAACTTTCACATCTATTATCTCTTTCCCTATTCACAGTCACTAATTTTAATTCATGTTCCTATCTTTACCACATCTCTAGATGAATTTCAATAGCTTCTCAATTATTTCCCAGGTTTCATTCCATCTCTTTCTACCTCATTCTTTGGCACAAATTCCAAACTCTAATACATAAGTTTGGTCATCCAATTTGTATGCTCAAGAATCCTCAGTAAATGGCCTCCATTAATGTTCCTTGAACACAATCCAAACAACTGAGCTTTTTATTTTTATTTTGTATTATTTTATCATATTATATATGTATATGTAAAATGTATTAGAAATTTGTATAATGAATATATCATTATCTGTTAGGATTATTACTAGGTCCTAAGTCAGTTGTCTGGTACTTAACAATTCTTTAACTCAGAGTTCACACCTTTAAAGGAGTTCAAACCTTTAAAGGAGTTTTACACCTTTAAAAAAAGTTCACTCATTGGTTCTTTAAGGAGCTCCCACAAGCCCAGGGAGAACCCACAAGCCCATTCTCTGGGAGGATATAAGGAAGGAACATTGAGTGGGGAGGTCAGTCTGATGTGAGTCAAGGGGAGAACTTCAGGGAAGCTTGAGGAGATTCAGAGAGCCAGGATTCAGTGGATTCACAAGTCCAGGAGATTCACAAGTCTAAAGGAAAAGCCTGCTCATGGACTTCCAGGAGATTCACAACTAGAATTAAATTCTGGGAATTTCACAATCCCACACTTTTGGATGCAGAGTCTGATTCATTTCCATGCCTTCACACTGGCTGGAGGCTTTGGATTCAGAGGGAGCTGGAGAGAAGATTTGGAAAGAGACAGTAAAGGACTTTAATTCCTGGCTGCCTTTTGGGATTGTTGAACTGAAACTAAGGCTAGCTCCAGAGCCTCCCCAAGAAACCTCCTCCCAGAGAATGATTACAATTTAGAGACAACAGAACATTATATTTTGGCGCCCAATGTGGGGCAAGGACTTTTGCTTATCAGGGATTCTGAGCCCTTCAGGGATCTAGTCCGGACTTTACAATTATCATATTATTTATTATTATTTTATTTTTATTTCATATGTTTGTATTTAATTATCATAGCTTTATTAAAGTACTTCAAGTTTGATATTTTCAGGCTTTTCTGAATTATTCAAAAGCTAGTAAGTCCCAGTGCCAAAATCTAGTCTTAGGGCTATCTTGATTCGAAGTCCAAACCCCTCATCACAAAGACATATCTGATCTGAATTGCTTTCTTTTAAATTTTGTGACAAGAAGATTATCACTTTTGTTCTTAATAGTCACAATTAATAGGAAGATTGAGGAAGGGATTCAGTTATTTCATGGAATAGCGTGTTAGGATTCTTACAAGGTTTTAAGTTGGTTGTCTACTTTAGCATAGTACTTAATAGTTCTCTAGTTCAGAGTTCACACATTCTAGTGTTGAGGAAGGCCTCCAGAAAATTAGCTGAGCTCCAAGTGAAGAAGATTTTGGAAGAGACAATAAAGGATTTTTATTTTAATTGGCTGCATTTGAGGTGATTATTGAAACTGAACTAAAGCCAAGGCTGCCTCTAGAAGCTCCCCAAGAAATCTGCTCCCAGAGAACAATTACAATTTAGAGAAAAGAACATTACATAGCTGGATGGTGGCAATAAACTATTGAATCACATGCATTACAAAATTCCAAAGTACATTATTAAAGATATTTTGAGTATCAAGAACAGGAGTGATAACCTTCTTGTCACATAGTTGTAAGACATTCACTCCACTTTCCACCTCCCACATATTCTTTCTCATATTCTTTGGGACTATAGCATTATTGATATTGTCCTCAGGTAAGTGCTCTTGACTTCTTCAGTGCATAAAAAATAAACATTCTGTGATTAACTCTCAAGGAAGTCTTATCAATATGTGTGTGCATATTCAATTGGAGATCAGAATCACTTCTTTGCTAATTTTTTTTTTTTTTCTCATCCCTGTGTGAGTCAATTTTTTTCTTCAAAGTTTTATTCTAGGGAGAGGGGGGTGAAGGCAAGATGGCAAAGAGCAGACACAACTTTCTGTGACCTCCTCTAAGTTTCTCTCAAATCAACAATAGATTAAGCTTCTAAACTGATTTTGGAGTCACAGAAACCACAAATATTTGGAGTATAACACATTTCCAGAGACAAATACCTTAGAAGAATTTCAGAACAGGTCTGTTTCAAACAGGAATAGGGAGAGTCTACCCAGCCCAGACCACAGCACAGGGGAAGTAGGACAAGGAGAAGGAGCAGGGAGTCAGAGTGTTGCAGCTTCTATACAATTGGGAATCTTCTGTGAGCCTCTTAGGCTACTCTGTCCTGTTTGCAAGCAGTGGTTTGGCAGATTTGCTAACTAAAAAAAAAAAAAATGCAAACCACTGAGGCTTAGAAGAATACAGGACCTAGCCACAATTACCCAGCCCTGCCCCCAAGTCAATCAGCAGAAATACCCCAGGGCAAACTAAAGCAGCTGTGGCATTTTTTTGTTAAGAGAAAATGTGAAGCCTTAAAAAATAAGCAAAAGAGTAAAAAGAACTCTCACCTATAGACAGCTTTTATGAAGAGAGAGAATAGGCCTCAAATCCTGAAGTTCCTAAAGGTAAATCAACTCCAGATGAAGCCCCAAAGGGAGATATGAGTTGTTCCCCATTACACAAATCTTTCTTGAAAGATTTTATAAAGGATCTTAAAAGAGAGTTAATAGAAAAATGGGGAAAGAAAATGAGATATTAGTAAGAAGGTATGGGAAAAGTATGTATCTCTCTACAAAATAGATTTGATGAAATTGAATGAGATGAGGTGAAATCTTTCAAGACAGTTGTAAAAATCAAGTAAGGCTTCATCTACTTCAGAGTTTGAGTAGGCCTGAAGGACTTTGAGGATTGAGTCAAGGGCATAATCGAGTCCTCTTCCTGCTATCCTCCCATGACACCATTTCCTCCCTATTTCAGTCAAATATGGGCAACTATGTACTTATTGGTCAAGTTCAATTTCGTGGGTAGATCTCTAGTTTAGAATGTAAGACTCTCAGCCAATGAGGATGAGGGTCAGTGGTGGGAGGGTGTGTTTGTGTTAGGGATTAAAGATGCTGATCCTGCCCACAGGAGGCCCTTCCTCTCTTCTATTGTCTGCTGGAAGAGTAGGACGCCCTTCTCTCCAGAATGTACAATAAACTTTGCTTTATTCTAGAGATCTCTCCAGCTTTTTTTATTAAATTGTGTTCCCTCCCCATTTCTGTACCACACACAAAAAAAATGGATATAACTCCTTACCAAATAAATATGAAAAAGATAGCAATTCATTGAAAAACAAAATTTGTGCAATGGAAAAAAATGCAATGAACAAAACAATTCAATTGGCCAAATACAAAAGGAGCCAAAAAAGGTAAATGAAGAAAATTCCACTAAAAATTGGAACCAAACAAATGAAAGCAAATAAATCATTAAGACTTCAATAATCAGTCAAACAAAAACAAAAAAGTGAAAAAAATAGAAGAAAATATGAAATACCTCCTAGGGGAGGAAAAAAAAAAAAAAAAAAAACTGACCTGTAAAATAGATGCAGGAGAGATGATCTAAGGATAATTGGACTTCCTGAAAGCCATAATGAAAAAAAGAAATCAGACAATATTATTCAGTAAATCATAAAAGAGAACTGCCCTGATGTCATAGAATCAGAAGGTAAAATAGCCATTGAAAAAAATTCATCCATCACTTCATGAAAGAGACCCCAAAATTAACACTCCAAGGAATATCATGGCTAAATTTCAGAGATATCAAACAAAGGAAAAGATACTCTAAACAGCCAGAAAGAAACAATTTAAATACTGAACAGCTACAATTAGGATTACCCAGGACCTAGCAGCTTCTATTTTAAAGGAACAAAGGGACTGGAATCTGATATTCTGAAAGGCAAAGTTACTTGGATTGCAGCCAAAATTAGGTGATCTAGCTAAAATGAGCATTCACTTTCAGGAAAGAAAATGGATATTCAATGATATAGCTGAATTTCATCTATTTTTAATGAAAAGATCAGAACTGAACAAAAAATGTGATCTACAAACACAGAACCCAAGCATAAAAAGTTAAAAAGGAAAGAAGTCTTGAGAACTATATTTCTGCTGTGAATATACTTAGAGAGTGTGGGCATAATTTGTTTTTATTATCATAATATGAAAAAGAAACTAAAGATGGAAAGGGGATTGTACTTGAAAAAGAGGGAAAAGGAGGTAAAATAATGGAAATTATCTCTCATGAAGAGGAAAAGAAGACCTATTATAACTGAGGGGGGAACAGGAGAGGGATGAGCATTGTATGAAACTTACTCTTATCAGACATGGCTCAAAGAAAGAATATTAGGTATGTTTGCTTTCATGAGAAACTTGTCTCTCCTTATAGGGACATGGGAGGGGAAAGGGGAAAAGAAATGGAAAGACTAATAGAATGGAAAACAGAAGTATTAGTGGAACGGTGTAAAAAAGACGGAGGGACTCTAAAAGGGGAAGGCTGTTTGAGGGAGGTAGTCATCAAAAGCAAAATACTGGGTAGAAGGTTAAGGTTAAGTAGAAAAGGAAAGAGAAAAGAATAACAGGGTAAATAAGATGGCAGGAAATAAAGAATTAGTTATTTTACCTGTGAATGTGAATGGGAGGAACTCTCCCATAAAAGGGAAGCAGATGGCAGACTGGATTAAGAGAGAGAATCCTACAATAGGTTGTTTAGAAGAAACACATTTCAAGCAGAGTGAAACTTAGAGAGTGAAGATAAAAGGTTGGAGCAGAATCTATTGTACTTCAGGTGAAGTAAAAAAAGCAGGGGTATCAATCCAGACCTCAGATTGAGTAAAAGCAAAAACAGATCTAATTTAAAAAGATAAGAAAGGAAATTATATTTTACTAAAGGATACTATAGATGATGAAGCTATATAAATTTTAAACATATATGTACCAAGTGATATAGCATCAAAATTCCTAGAGGAGAAGTTAAGACAAATACAAGAAGAAATAGACAGCAAACCTGGTGATCTCAACCTTGTTCTCTCAGAACTAGACAAATCTAACCACAAAATAAATAAGAAAGAAGTTAAGGAGATAAACAGAATGTTTGAAAAAGTTAGGTATGATAGATCTTTGGAGAAAATTGAATGGAGACAGAAAAGAGTTTACTTTTTTCTCAGCAGTTCATAGAACCTATGCAAAAACTGATCATGCATTAGGACATAGAAATCTCAAAATCAAAGGCAGAAAGAAAAAACGCATTTTTTTCTGATTGTGATGCAATAAAAATCACATGCAATATAAGGTCAGAAGAACATAGACTAAAAACAATTGGAAATTAAATAAGCCAATCCTAAAGAATGAATGGAAGAAACAAGAAATCATAGATACCATCAACAACTTCATTCAAGAGAATGACAATAATGAGACAACATAAAATCTGTAAGATTCAGCCAAAATGGTTATTAGGGGAAATTTTATATTTCTAGATGCTTACTTGCATAACATAGAGTAGAAATTCTAGCTATCCTCTATTAAAAATAACTGACATGAAAGAGCTAAAAGATAGAGGAGGAAAAGGTAAAGGGAAAAGAATGACATGAGAGAAAAAAGGAAAAGAAAGAGGTATAAGAAGAGAAAAAGGAAGAGGCAAAAGAGTAGGAGCAAGATAGAAAAGGGAAAAGAGAAAAAAAAAAGGTACAAAAAAGGAAGAGGAAAAATTATGGAGCAACCAGTGTATTACAAAGGATACTGTTATTAGGTTTGGTTGGGTTTGTTTGTTTGTTTTTTTTTACATTTACTTTTAATTTTATTTTTATCAATTATATGTAAACAGAAATTTTTAAGATCATTTAAAAATGTTGAGTTCCAAATTCTTTCCTTTCTCCTCTTTGAAAAGGCAAGTACTCTGTTAGAGATTCTACATGTATAATCATAAGAAAATTTTCCTATTTGCAATGGTGTGAAAATGTAGAACAAAAACATAACATCCAACAGTAATAGTTTTAAAAATATTCTTCAATCTGTATTTATACTCCATTAGTTCTTTTTCCATAAGTAAAGAACATTTTTCATCACTACTTTTCAGAATTGCCTAGTATTACTGTATTTTTGAGAATAGCTAAGTCAAAGTTGATCATCATATAATATTGTTGCGGTTAATACAGGGTTTTCTTGTATCTGCTCATTTAATTTTTCATGAATTTACATAAATCCAGGTTTTTTTGAAAGAATTTTGATCATTTCTCCAATTCTCTACTTTCCTTTTAACCATGTTCCTCTAATTTGCTGATATCATTCTTCGTGTTGAAACCATGCACTCATTTTGGCCTTATGTTTTAAGATATTGGTCTATATCTAATTTCTTCTAAACTTCATTCCAATTTTCCCAGCATTTTTTCTTGATTGTGATTTCTTTTCCTGAAAGTATGAGGTCTTCAGTTTTGTCAAGTATTAGATTACTATGGTCATTTACTGTTGTATGCTTGTACCCAGCCCCCACCGGATCTGAGACAGTTTGAGCTGTACTCAGCCCCCATTCTAATGATCTGCTTAGGTAGCCCAACCCCCATCTGGTGGGTTTTGGCTATCTAGGAATCAACCTGGGCTCCATCCATATGCCCCTTCAAGCAGATAAAAGAGTCAAGCGGGAATCATCCCTTGGCATAGAGTTGAAAGATGCCAGCAACTAGGCTTTGCATCACAGACTCTCTGTCCCGCCACTTTTGGTGTATTTCTTCCTCTATCTAATACCTTTTACTAACCAGACTTTAACCTTACTTCAAGCCCTACAATAAACCTCTTTTTATCAATCTAGGTTTTCAGGCCTGTAAATTCATTTACAGGGGACTTTGGCAGCCACTAGACCTCACTTAACTTTGTATCCTTGTGCCGAATCCAAAGGGGTTGCAGGGGACTCCATTTGACTCCCTGTACTCCAATCCTGCCACTAGACCTTAATTAATCCTAATTTTATTGAGCTATAGACCTCATCATTAGGTATATACCTCATCATCTGGGACATCATAGATACTTAATAAATGTATGTCACCATAGCTTGTCTTTAAAAATTCTAAGCAGGTCTAGTTATCAATTTGTGCAATGTTTCTGTACTCAAGAAAATACTTTTAAAAATAGCAACAATAACTTAAAAAAAAAAACCTTACTGGAATACAAAGAGACTTTGACCAAGAAACAAATGTACACCTTTTAACATTACTTTCACCATATGGGTTATCAACTGTTAGAAACAGAGACAATTGTATACTTTGTAGGAAAAACAAAACAAAACAAAACTAATTCATACGTTTTAAAGTTTATTTAAAAGTATAGTTATATATGAAATAAATTTACTTTAAAGATAAAATAAAAAGCATAAGAAAGTATGATAATTGGTTTTATTGAATAGTTTGAATTATCTGATTCCATCTTCTAGATGAATATTATTATCTACAAACAGTTTTCAGCTAGCTTTAGGATAGTTATCAGCTAACGGATATGCCTGTTTAAAGACTTCTTGTTTTATCATACAGGCTTTGGTTTGGTTTGTTTTATTATTATTATTATTTGTTTGATTTGGTTTTGGGGAGAATTTATAGACACTAACCTAAAATAAAGTCTCTTTTAAAAATCCTTTCTTATTATAATGTATTCAACTTCACACTCCAAGAAAATTACAAAATTGGCAGATGTAAAACAAAATATAAAAGTTAGCAAGACAGGAATTAGTATTTCACTTAATTTTCACTTGTCCTATACTCTTCTTGAAGTCAATATGAAGAAATTTAAATTGTGAACTAGTTGGATAAAAGTGAGAGAAAGAAGAGAAAAACAAAGTAATTTTGAAACTACTCTTTTCTGTCAGTTAACAGAAGAGCAATACATAAGAATATGACTCAGGACCCCATCTTGTTCATAGATGGTTCCAAGATCTCCATAAGTAGTGTCTCTCATTGATACAGAAATCAGAAGTCATTGACCTTGAACCCAGATTCCTTAATCCTATCTCACCCTAGAAGCCACCTCTGTTAAGTAACAAAAATTAATCTTTCTATAGAGTTCTGCTGACACTAACCAAGTTTTCTATAGAGCTGAACTAAAGCGAAGTACCACTGCTTAACTTTCTTTTTTTTTTTTAAATGAACCTTTTTTTTTCATTATATATTTTTTTATAATATTATCCCTTGTATTCATTTTTCCAAATTATCCCCCCCTCCCTCCACTCCCTCCCCCTGATGACAGGCAGTCCCATACATTTTACATGTGTTACAATATAACCTAGATACAATACATGTGTGTAAATACCATTTTCTTGTTGCACAATAAGCATTAGATTCCGAAGGTACCTGTAACCTGGGCAGACAGATATTAGTGCTAACAATTTACATTCACTTCCCAGTGTTTCTTCTCTGGGTGTAGCTACCTCTGTCCATCATTGATCAACTGGAAGTGAGTTGGCTCTTCTTTATGTTGAAGATTTCCACTTCCATCAGAATACATCCTCATACAGTGTTGTTGTTGAAGTGTATAGTGATCTTCTGGTTCTGCTCATTTCACTCAGCATCAGTTGATGTAAGTCTCTCCAAGCCTCTCTGTATTCCTCCTGCTGGTCATTTCTTACAGAACAATAATATTCCATAACCTTCATATACCATAATTAACCCAACCATTCTCCAACTGATGGACATCCATTCATCTTCCAGTTTCTAGCTACAACAAAAAGAGCTGCCACAAACATTTTGGCACATACACTGCTTAACTTTCAAAAGAACTGAATTAATTTTAAGTACCACCACTTAAGCTTTCTATAGATTTGAACTACCACCAATCAAACTTTCTATAACTTTACTGAAACCTATTCAAGCCTAAAACTTCTCTATTGTTTCAAAAGCCCCCAAGACCTAACTCAGATCATATAACTAAGTACTCTGGCTGTACCAATTAGAAGAACTCTAATCTCATCTAAGAGTTTTTGTCCACTGAGGGACTGAGATCTCTCAGTGATTTAAAATAAACTTTTACTTTTTTATTTTAGAAAATTGAGTAAATTATTTTACTAAACTAGTGCCTTGTCTCACACATCATAAGCCTGGATCCCCAACATAATGATCTCTCACAGAGAAGTCACTTCTACTTCCTAATTTTGGCTTTTACCTCAAAATATGCATTTATGTTAAGATACACATCCTTTAACTTCTTTAGATCTTTAGAGTTGGTTAGCTTTATCTTCAATATATTAAATATTTGCCAAATAAATATATTAAATAATTGCCAAATTAATGCTTGGCTTATTGAAATCTTAAATAAACAACATTTTAAAAAGTAACCATTTTGTGGTTTAATTTTTATTTTGTCTTTATCATTGGTTTCCCTTCACACCAAATAAATCAACTTAAACTGACTCCTAGGAGTTTGGCCTTATGTGTCAAAATGGGGGGAAAATAGTATTGATATATTTATACTCTTTTGATAAGTAGAAACAATGAAATGTAGCACTTAGTTCACCAAAATAATTATTTGTGATAGAAACTTACCAGATAAGCCTTCCTCTTCCCCAGCCTTGCCTTGTTCCATTACTCTGTCCTATGGTCTCCTGAGCACCTTGTGAGGATCTATCTATAGACCTAATATCAATCTATTTATTAGAGTATAAATTTATCTTTAAAAAGTTATTCTGATTATGCCTTTCACTGCTATTTCCCCAGGCTCATTTTGTACTCATACTTGCTGCTGGAGTAGAAATTCTAGCTATGCTCTGTTAAAAATAACTGACATGAAAGAGCTAAAAGATAGAGGAGGAAAAGGGAAAGGGAAAAGAATGACATGAGAGAAAAAGGAAAAGAAAGAGGTATAAGAAGAGAAAAAGGAAGAGGCAAAAGAGTAGGAGCAAGATAGAAAAGGGAAAAGATTAAAAAAAAGGTACAAAAAAGGAAGAGGAAAACTTATGGAGCAACCAGTGTGTTACAAAAGATACTGTTATTAGGTTTGGTTGGGTTTTTTTTTTTAATTGTTTTTGTGTTATTGTTGTTGTTTTTAAATTTTAGGAGACCATTAAGAATATAATTCTGTGTCATTTCTAATTAAAATAGCAATGGCTGAAGAACACAGAGACTTTTCATAGAGGAACCAATGGAAGGCAATACTTTTATTGTCCTTATAAAGGGAGAAAGTAGGGGGAAAAAAATCAAAGCCCATGATTTGTATTCTTTTTTTGTTGTTAGTTTTTAGAAATTTATGTGAGAAATGTGGCTTCTGTTTTGCTGTTTTTCTTTCCCAGTGCCCAGTCTTTGTTTTCTCCATAATGTTCCATTAATGAATTTTTTGTAGTTCTAGAAATATGTATTTGGAAATAAGGAATGTTTTTCTTTTAGTTCCAAAAGTAAATTATTTTGTATTTTGTTTTGATTAAGCAAGAACCAAATGTAACTATAACCAATAAAGAATAAAAAGGCAAGCAAGCAACAAAGTAGTATTTTTCAGTATGTTGTGCATTCAAATAGTAGATATACTTTAAAAAAAATAATAATTAACATTAAATTTAAAGTCAACTATATAAAAGCAAGAGACAGAGATAGGTAAAGACAGACAGAGAGACACAGAGAGACAAAAACAGACTGACACATAGTGAGAGATAGAGACAGAGAGGCCCAGAAACATATAGAGAAAGACAGAGTAGGAAAGAAAAAAAAAGAGAGAGAGAGAGATCAGTCCTAACCAAATATTAAATAAAATGGTTATATAGGATATTTTTTTCTTGGTTTTTAGGTTTCATTTTAAAGGATAATATTTCAAAATCACTTTTCCTAGTGCGCTCTTCACTACAACAACATTTAGTTTATTTTACCAGTCAGTCATTTCTGTTCTTCCCTTGCTTTTGACTATTGCTATTTGGCATGAAAAATAATTTCTGGAGGAAAAGGTAATTATTATATAACATTATCACTATTCTAGATCTAGGAAAAAATGAAGGAAAGAGAAAGAAAGGAAAGAAGGAAGGAAGAAAATTATGATGTCAATTCTATATTATATTCAATATTTATACTCAGATTAAGTAGAGAAGGTAATAAAACACTACACAGAATCAGAGATTTAGAGCTGGAAGGGACCTTAGAGGGCAATGAATTAAATTCCCCCATTTTACACATGAAAAAGCTAGAGTTTCAATTGTTTAAGCAACTTGCCCATGGTCACATAGCTATTAAGGGTCAGGACAGGAATTGAGCTCAAATCTTCTTTACTCCAAATCCAGTATTTACCACTATGCCATATGCCCCCTCTTCATTCATACTATTTGGTTGTTTGCATTTAAGTCTGTAGAAAAGGGAAAAAGGCAATTGCATAGTACCATAAAATTAATAGAGTATTCCTCTCATACAAATCTCAAAAGAAGGTAATGCAAATTATATTATTCCAGTTTAAGGTGACAAGATATTAAAGTATTTGTCTGACACTCATCATGATAGAATTGAAATTAGAGCCACTTTATCATAATGTCTACTGTATTTAGTCATTCATTCATCTATCTTATTCTCTATTTATATCATTTTTGTTGATTTTTTGTTCATTTATTCATTCATTTTAACCTGCTACTTCACCTTGCTTCACCACCCCTGTCATGTTGCCAAGGTTCAGTTCAAATGCCACTTTTTCTTACATTATTCTCTGACTTTCCATGCCAAAAGTTATATGTTGCTTTGTTAACTCCACTATTGTAACCACCACTCTTCTGACACTTTTTATACTCACTTTGTTCTATATTTATTTATATGTCTAATAGCCTTTAGTAGTCTCAAAATGTTTTCAGGAGCATAACATATACTTATTTTTCTAGTGCCCCAATAATAAAGCTATATACAGTAGATGTTCAATATATCTAAGAACAAAGCTTAGCTTATAGGAGCACTATACATCAGTATTGGAAGTCCTAATAATAATTTCTAATATGAGCTAAGAAGCAGGAAAGTTAGCATAGAAATGTAAGATATAACATCTCTCCAAGTAAGCTTAGTCAAAGAAAAATAGGGTTAAAGGGTCATAGAATAGAACTGAAACAGGGTATCTAGCCTAAATCCCTAATTTTCCAGATAATAATTGGAGGCCCAGAAAGGAAAACCAAGGTCCAAGGTCATATAGATTATTAAATTTTCATTAGGGACTTATTGGAATAGATTTGACTCTGAAGAATATAATAACCAATGTCTGAAAAAAGAGAAAACAATCCAAATATCTTCTACTTTGAATTACCCCTAGCACTGTTCTCTCCCCACTGCCCTGAAATAAATACTTGAATAACACGTATATTAAATACATACATGTATATAAGTTTATATACATACATATCTTATCACTATATTGCAATATATTATAATAGATTAGAAAAAATATTGTAACGAGAATGTATAGATTCACTTCACCTTGTATACAAATCATTCCCATTTTTTGTACTTTTTCCTGATCCTGATTTCATTTAAAAACAATAACAACAATTAAAAAAAAAACACACAAACTCATCTTGGACAAACTCATATGAATATTGTGAGAATTAACAAAATAGTGGTTTTAAATAATTTCTGAAAGAATTCAATGGTTCAGAGGAAAATATACATATCCATATACCCAGACCCATATGCATATATACACATACATACACATAAGGAATTCAGTTCAGTCTAAAATATTACAACCTCTTTATGAGCTTTTTTATTTTAAAATTTATGTTCCTAAGTACATAGATTATTTATTTGTCATGTGTTATAGGAAACAGCTATATCTACTTTCCACAATTATGCTGAATTTTGAGGTTTAGTATGATGTTTGTTCTTTTTTATGAAAACAATGTTTAGAGAAAGAACAAAGCACTTGAAGATATCATCACAGTGATATAATGCCCAGTATCTTTTCATAAGGAATTCATTATAATGTTTATTTATTTTATAAAATATTTGTCAATTACATGTAAAAATTAACATTCAGATTTAAAAATTTTTTTTAATTCCAAATTATCTTTTTATCACTTCCTTCTACCCTATCCCTTGAGAAAACAAACAATCTGATGTTGATTATACATGTGAATCCATGCAAAACATTTCCATATGAGTGTTCATGCTAAAGAAGGATCAGATACAGTGATCTCCAGTGGCTTTCATCACTCCCCATTGAAATGGAATCTTATTAATTGCTCATTACTAGGATAGAGGGAGAGGACACTTGTTAATCAATTTTAAAACTATTTTTTGCTCCTTTCCCAAATGGCACATGTCAATGCTAATTGAGAGAAGCCTTAAACACATACATACACACACACACACACACACACACACAGAGGCACTCTTTATCTCTGCACAAAGATTACATGCACAGTGAGTTGTAATCCTTGGCTTTGCAATATTGCTTTACGAGGTTAAGAAGATGAATGTTCATTGCTTTTAATCCTTACCATGATTTACGAGACTCTGGGTATCCTTTCCCCAGAGCATCTACAACTGTGTGGTTGTTCTGCCTGCTGCTTAAATTACAACGACATCTGCAAAGTAAATTATGGATTGTTGTCCCATAACCTACAAGCAAGCAACCTCCTCATCTTTCCTGCAGTATTTCTTTGATTAGAACAAAGGGATTGTGCAATTTTACTTGTTTATTTGTGGTTGCTGTTTTAAACTAGCTAGATTATATTATTATTGGCTAGAGTAGTAATTGTCTTGCTAATATTGAAATGAGGTGACCCATAAAGATGCGAAAAGGAAATTGGTTTTTAATCTATTTAAAAATTGTTCTTTAATAAATCACAGAAAAAAGTGACTTAAAATTAAGTGAAAAAATATTTTGAGAAAAAATGTCTCTCATCTCCATGGAATACTTAAATTCTATTCTTATATCCTAACAATAAATTAATCCAATAGGGTAACCAGCTGACACAGTGGTTAGTTTGTCACTCAAAGTTGAAAAGACTCATTTTCCTAAGTTCAAATCCAGCATTAAATACTAACAAGTTGTGTGACCCTGAGCATGTCCTTTAACCCTGCTTGTCTTAGTTTTCTTACCTGTAAAATGGGCTTGAAAAAGAAATGCTATATCACTCCAGGAACTTTGCAAAGAAAATCTCAAATGGAATCAGGAAAAGCAGGACATAAGTGAAACAACTAACCACCACAACAACAAATTTTAAAGAAAGGAAGTCCAGGAAAAGAAAATATATTTAAAACATAGTTTCTTCTTTGATAATATATTTTTCTTATAACAATGATAGTCATTTAAATAGTATTTTCAAATGTCTATAAAAGGCTAGAAATCAAGTAAATCTGTACTTGTGAGTGAATGCCAGAAATAGCATAAATAGAATTTCAACTAAATCTTCATGCTTTTTGTCTCTATTTGCTTATGATTCTGTGTGGGGTGATGAATCATGATTTCTGATAATGAGACCATTGTTAAATATTATTGGGATTATCTCAAAGCACTGTTATCATTTACCATAATTAGAAAAATTCCATTACTTTCTTAAGATATGTTCACAATAAACAAAGGGGAAAATCATACTAAAAACTTGAGGAGAAGAGAACACTAAAACCTTTTCAAAAGTTCCAATAAAGACTTACAAAGGGAAGTGATTTGTTTGCTTGTTTACAATGTGGTGTGTGTATGTGTGTGTGTGTTTCAGCATTTGGTCCTGTATTTATTTATTTTTTTTAATACCACTATCAACTTGGCAGGAAGATGTAAACATTATAAACAGAAATGTTGAAATCATGCCCTCTATAGGATATATTGCTCTTTATGGGTTTCTATCAGTTTCAATTTCACCTCATTATTGCTGAGTGGCAGTGTTTCCTGAGAATCAGGACCTGACATTTTTACAGAGGCTTTAATGGTAAAAAAGAAAAAAACAAAAAGAAAGAAAAGAAAAGAAAATATTAGATATCCTGTTTGCCTCCATGGATGCTGATATCTTTGTCCCTTTGCCTTTAGTATGAAGAAGGCTATTTGTAAATACACGATTGAAAATCTAATTTATATTATGGGAAATTATTTGATAAATATGCCTTGGTCAGCTGTTAAATTTAAAGGACTTTGCTAAAATTTTATGAGATACATTTTATCTTTGCTTATAGATATTTTAGTTAAAAGCCAAGAAGACTAGGTAAAAAGAGGAAAAGAGATAGCAACTATATGACTGCATGACATTGAATTCATGTATTCATATGTATTGTATAAAATCAGTCTCTCTGCTTTATGATCACATCTCATGTCCAATTTAATAAACATCAATTGAAATACATGGCTAAAGAAACTTTACATATGACCTAACTCTCTTACCTCATTAAGGTTAAAATGTAGGAAAAAAATCACAGAATTATAAATCATTGTAACAGATTTAGAGTGAAAAGGAATCATGGAGGATGGAATCAAATCCCCTCATTTTATAAAGGAGAAAATGAAGAAACAAAGAATACAAGTGATTTTCCCAGAATCACAGAGCTAGGTAGTGTCTGAAGTGGTATTTGAACTGAAATCTTCCTCACTTGATGTCCAACACCATTACACTAAGCTATATCCGAAGTAAAGACACAAATATAATTAATGACATACAGTGGCTTAGCATATTGATAGAGAGCTGGATTCAATCAGAAAACATGACCTCCTGCTCTATTATCAACTTTTTTTCTGAAACTCCTTGCTCTTTCTACTGCTCACTTATCTTGGAACCTCCCTAAATTTCTGAACCCTCATCACTTTGGAACAGTCTACTTACTATGGTATATCATTCTGAAGCCTCTCTTCCCTTTTCTTCTACTGAAGGAGAAGCCATATTGATGAAAGGTTTAATCAACCTTTCTATGCTCTATGATCATAAATTTAATAACAACAACTGACAATTATACAATGCTTACTACTACCAGGCATTTTACAGTCATTATCATTTACAAGTTACAAAAATACATTTTTTTTTCCAATGAATAAATCCTAACATTATGGAGAATTAAGACAATCTTTGCTACCTGTCTCCCTATTAAGGTATCTGTGCATAGAGTGCTTGGCCTAGAATCAGGAAGATAAATTTGGCTTCTATTTACTAGTTGCACAAGTCTGCCCAAGTCATTTAGTCTCTGTCTACCTTAATATCCTCAAATGTAAAATGAGAATGATTGCTATGAGGATCAAGGGAGGTTATATTTGTAAAATACCTGGCACATAGTAGGTACTTAATATTTCTTTCCTTTCTTTTCCTGTAATCTAATAGGCCTTGGTATTTATATTAACTGATTTCTATGTTTTTTGATATTTATTGGTTAACAGACCTCTTGAATCTTAAGTTGAGAGACTTAGTTTCAAAAACTAATTTCCAAATGTAGAAACCTATGGCTTAGAGCAAGTACTCCCAAGTTCAAACTACAATGAGATTCAGGTTGGCAAAGGGTTTACAGATTCATTCCTTATTTGAGTCTGTATTGTCACAAACCAGGTATGATTCAATGACTTGATCTTTTAGAGGGTAGGTGATATAATGCTTTTCTACATCAACTCTCCCTTTTGAGGCTTTAGGATATCATTTAACTGGCACATGACTGCTCAACCCATTTTAAATGCAGTCTCTATTTGACTAATGGATGATGTTTCTCATGATGACTATTTTTTGTGATTAGTAAATTCCCTAGTTAAAGTAAAGTGGCTGGTTCAGCCTTCAATGATAAATTTGTTTCTTTCACACACTGTCCAAATTTATATTA
This sequence comes from Sminthopsis crassicaudata, assembly GCF_048593235.1. NCBI lineage: Eukaryota > Metazoa > Chordata > Mammalia > Dasyuromorphia > Dasyuridae > Sminthopsis > Sminthopsis crassicaudata. The sequence continues at coordinate 318,082,350 of NC_133617.1, read as the reverse complement.
GAATCTTAGGTCTTAATGAATAGTGAGGGCAATGAGGCTAGACATTCATTATTGACTTCTTTATGTTATTCCTTGCCTTAGGTCATTCTTAAGGTTTCTTCCCAGCCTAGTTCTTAACTGATTGGTGTTCCATGGTAGCCCAGGGCTCACTCTTCACTCTTTGCCAGAATTTAGATAGCAAATGATATGTACTAGATCTCTTATCTTGGTATTAAGTCCTTCTTCTATAGTCTAATAGAGATAAAGTGCAATTTCAGATTTTACAGTAATTAAAAGCAAGTTTAAAACTCCCCAAATATCCAACTTATAAACAATTTGACAAAGTAGCTAGATTTGGAGAAAGACCTGGGTTCAAATTTCACCTATGATACTATGTGACCAGAAATAGGTTTTATTTAATTTCTTAACCTCGGATAACTCTATAAAACTAAAAGTTTTACTGATCAGAGAAATGCAAATTAAGACAACTCTGAGATACCACTACACACCTGTCAGATTGGCTAAGATGACAGGAACAAATAATGATGAATGTTGGAGGGGATGTGGGAAAACTGGAACACTAATACATTGTTGGTGGAGTTGTGAAAGAATCCAGCCATTCTGGAGAGCAATTTGGAACTATGCCCAAAAAGTTATCAAACTGTGCATACCCTTTGATCCAGCATTGCTGCTATTGGGCTTATATCCCAAAGAAATACTAAAGAAGGGAAAGGGACCTGTATGTGCCAAAATGTTTGTGGCACCTCTTTTTGTAGTGGCTAGAAACTGGAAGATGAATGGATGTCCATCAATTGGAGAATGGTTGGGTAAATTATGGTATATGAAGGTTATGGAATATTATTGTTCTGTAAGAAATGACCAGCAAGATGAATACAGAGAGGCTTGGAGAGACTTGCATGAACTTGTGCTGAGTGAAATGAACAGAACCAGAAGATCGCTGTCCACTTCAACAACAATGCTGTATGAAGATGTATTCTGATGGAAGTGGATATCTTCAACATAAAGAAGATCCAACTCACTTCCAGTTGATCAATGATGGACAGAAACAACTACACCCAGAGAAGGAACACTGGGAAGTGAATGTAAATTGTTAGCACTACTGTCTATCTACCCAGGTTACTTATACCTTCGGAATCCAATACTTAATGTGCAACAAGAAAATTGGATTTACACTCATATATTGTATCTAGGTTATACTATAACACATGTAAAATGTATGGGATTTCCTGTCATCTAGGGAGAGAGTAGAGGGAGGGAGGGAGGGGAAATTTTGGAAAAATGAATACAAGGGATAATGTTATAAAAAAAATTACTCATGCATATATACTGTCAAAAATTTTATAATTATAAAATTTAAAAAATAAATAAAATTAAAAGTTTTAAATAGATAGTTGTCTGCAAGGATGAATATTGTTCCTACACACTCAGAATCACAGAATGGAGATTGTCAGGATTACTTGCCAAGAACTTTACAACAAATATTGCAAAAGTACTAATTTAAAAAGAAAACAGTCTTATTCCTATCCTTATCATATATTATCTTCAGAGTTGGGATGAAAAGAAATTTCTTCCTTAAATTTTATCCTGATCACATTCAACTTTGGACTTGTTTAGATGTTTCAGTTCCTATGAGGTAATAAGCATCACTCCTCCTACAAATTGTATATGATATTAAAGTGTGAGTTGGACTGATTGCTGTGTCATTTATATAGAGCTTCCTCTTTCCACCATAGTTCACATAGAAATTTAATAATGCACTCTCAAGACAAATTTAAAAAGACACAATTAATACACAAGAAACATTTCCAAAACCGGTAGTTCAAGGCTACCTTAATTGCAATATAAGGATAAACATAAACAAAGAAGTCACAATATAACAATTTATTTTATAACACATAGGTATGTATGGATACAAATTTATAGTGAGACATCTTTCAACAAATTTGGGTGTATATATTTACATTCATATATTCAATGTATATGTGAATATGTATTGTGGGTTTTGTAATATATAGGATATGTAAGTATATATGTAAAATATATGGAGTATAGCTAGGCAGAGAGATATCCATGTATACATAATGTATGTATCTATATATGATCTACATATACATAAACATGTGTATTCATACAATATCATATATGTTTTTTAAAAATCCTAGTTCAGTTTAAAGCTTTGAAATTTCAGATATATAAATGCTATAGACTTAAACAAAATTTAAAGGTTAATTTTTTGATGTTCAGTCATTTTCATCTATGTCTTGACTCTGTATGACTCCATTTGTTGTTTTCCTGGCAAAGATATTAGAATAGTTTTCCATTTCTTTCTCCAGCTCACTTTAAAGATGAGGAAACAGAGGCAAGCAGAGTTAAACTACTTGCCTAAAGTCACTAAGCTAGTAAATGTCTAAAATAAAATTTGAACTCAGGAACACAAGTCTTTCTGACTCCAGGCCTGAAACTCCATGTATTGTGCCATCTAGCTTCCCTAACAAAGGCAAATTAATTATTCATATATTTTATTGGATCTTCATATTTTTTATTAAGATTCAATTGAATCATAAATCTTGTGCTAAATATCTTGTCAATTTTAGAACTTTGTAAAAGGTATCATCATTAGTTCTTCAGTCATTAAAAGTTTACATGCATGATCCTAATTATAATGTCATCCAGATAGTGAAGTTTTGATCCATACTAAGTAGTTTAGCTAAGACTATGCAAGACAAAGTGGAAAAGAGATACATTAGGTAACTGAGGTAACCAAGCAGGATCTCTACCAATCTACCATTCTAACAACTCTCCTTGAGGAACTGCTATTCACACACTGATGATAAGTTGCCTTATCTTGTTAAAATTGAAATTATTTTATTCAAAATTCAAAACAACTTAAAAATGGAAAAGAAATACAAATACACTTTCAAATTATTTTTCTAAGTCATAATATTTAAACTTCTAAAATTATTAAAACTTTAAAATTCATTAAGTCTTTTGGGACATCTTGCATATACTTATACATACTTACGTAATTTTGGCCTGTGAGTGTATGCATATGTATATGTGTATGCATGTAGGTTTATAGTTTGGTAAAGGACCTGTTATTTAAGAGATATGAGGAACTTTGGGATAAAGAATTTCTACTAATATTTCATGGTAACTTCTCTAAATTTGTCTCTTCTATTCTTCCCAAGGGAGGTTGAAAGGGAGGTTGGGGGACAGGGAAATACTTATATAAGATCTTGAATTTATTAATCCTTTAATCATTTTAATAAATCATTCAAGAGCTACTATAAAGATGTGAAAGGAAAAAAGATCATTTGTTAGTATTTGTCATAAGGTAATGTCAGTGTCAATGCCAATTCAGGGCAAGGTAAGATAGTAGGCATTTGGAAGTAGAGAGAGTACCTGAAGGACACATCCAGAATGATGGACTTGGAGAGAATTTTATTATATAATTAAATTTTGTTCTTGGCAATAATGAAGATTAAGGACAAATTTGGAAGAAAGAAAGACAAAGCAAAAGCCATTTTTGAAGAAAACTAATTTCAGAGAAAAAAAATTGGGAGTTTGGGAGGCTGACTTAAGTTTGTCATCCATTAACTATGGCCTCCCATTGAGATGCTGGACAAAAAAATCACTGCAAGGTATAGCATGCCTTTAGTTACAGCACATTAGTGTAATTACACTAATAATCCTTTCACACATTCTCTTGTCCCTTAATTATCTTTCCTTTCCAAGGTTTATTATTCTCAACTGAGAATCTTAATTGATCACTAAGAAGGAGTTATGGACATCAAACTTATTTTGCTAATAATCCAAGAAAAGATTTCATAATTACTATTCAGGGAGTGTCAAAAGGTGCCTGTACCAGCTATCTTTATCAGATATGAACTTTAAGAATGTACAGAATTTCATTAGTGAATTCTATTCTCTGGCATTAGATTCTTGCCTTGAACAAAGGAAAAATGGCTTGCAATTGAAAACTGGAAAAGATAGTAGAATATTAATATCAATAAAGACAAGGGAAACAGTGTCATTATCTCTCCACCCCATAAGAGATTCTTCAGAGGTTTACTTTTGAAACAGAAATATCCCATTTGGAAAAAAAAAAAGTAATTTTCAGTAATTATGAGATGGAGATGGGGATGAGGAAGCAATGCTCAAAAAGAGAAAATGAGCTTTTTTCCTTTAAGAGATTCATGCCCAAATATAGAAAGAGCCTTCATTTTCCAAAATATATATGTAAATTGAAATAGTTCAGGAAGAATATAATGTAGGCAATGGTAAATATAAATTTTTCACAAAAAGAAATGGTCATGTTAATTTTCTTTGTGCTATTTAGCTCTTTTGAAACCTGCTTTCCTCAAGTTTTACCTTATCCTCTCAATTAAAAAAAATAATAAAAAGGTTATTTTATTTTTTAACTACCTGTAAATTTAACAAATATAAAAGCAGTTGTTACTGAAACATAGACCCAAAATGTTGCCAAAAAAAAAAAAAATCAGACGTACCTCTAAGAAGGATGTCATTTATCTGAGACTTCAGAGACATATAATCCAACTTGACCACATTACCAAGTGCTTCTAAGTTGTTGATATCTCAAGCTGAAAAATCAAATGGAAATGCTTCAATATTTACTACTGTTTTCATGTTTTCTTTATTATTTTAATGCACTAAGCATCTCAGTTTTAAAGTAATAAATCCTGTATCCATTGATAACACTAGTGAATTTTTTTTGTTTGTTTTCAAATGTACAATAATGGTAAAGTTTCAGTGGTTTACTAAAGTTCATAAATTGTATCTAAGCAATCATAATTGTACATAAATAGTTTCATTATAAGCAGGATATAAAACAGCGTGAAATTTATTTTTATAAACTTCAGATATTTATTGTATTGTGAAAAATTATCAATTACTTGTGTACAAAATTATAGCTGTCTATATATTTCATCATCTGGCATACGTTAAGCAATAACTTTCTCAAGTGTGGGATAGAGTGAAGTAGCTCAAATGTTATGCTTGGAGTGGAGAAGAACTGGGTTCAAATTGGGGCTGATACTGTACAAGTCATTTAAACTATTCTATACCATATGAAACTCCCTAGCACTTAACAGATTTATTCAGAGGTAATTTCACTCTGACTTAGTGGATTGAAGTCCTTTGCAAATGAAATCACAGACCCTTCTATTAGTCCTGTATATGGAATAACATGTCAAAATATTACTTTGTTAATGTACTTCTCAATTTTCATTAATTTTTGTTATCAGTTCATCTTGTTGCTATGCTCACCTTCACATGTACAATCACTTAAATATAGAAAAGAATTGAGTATATATTAAAATAATAATGATTCTGAGTGGTTCTTGTTTGTCACAATTGGGAACTTAGTACAGAATAGTAAGAAACACTGTGGTTTAAAAAAAAAAAAAAAGGCCTGATCTAAATGTCAAGAAAAACCTGGGCTCAAAACCTATTTTTGCTACTGAATATTTTCATAAGTCTTCAAATAATTCTGAGACAGATTTCTACAATTTTAATAGTGAATCAATTAGCATATAGTAAGTACCTATTATGGGTCAGCCATAGTAGAAAGTGTTGAGATATAAACACAAAGAATAATAGAATCATTAGATTTTGAATTAAGATCATCCTAAATTTCCAGTAGATCCAGAACCAAATGATGTTAAAGGGTATGCAAAATTGAACCCTAACCTTAAAAATCAAAACTTATATGGCTCAAAATGTTTGTTTTGTAAGAAATGAACTGCATTTTCATTATTAAAAGTCTAATGTAATCACAGTGTCTGCTTTTGGTTATGACAGAAATGATAACTAATTCTGTTCTGAGAATTTTGATTGTGATAGATTAGAAAAACTGTTTGACATTTATAGCACCTGCATCCCCAATATAAAAATCACTAATTAATCCTATCAGTCTTTTACTTTCAGGAGTAGTAAAAGTTTATTTCTCTGTTAAAAATTTTATGAATTCCTATTTATGAAAAATGATCAAACAGTTCTAGGTAAATTAATCACCAACTTTAGAATATTTTCTCTCTTTAAAAAAATGAAAACTTGTGGATAAAGTATGTTGTTTTATTATGATAGGAACAATTGAAACTTTTTTATTAATATTCTGATTTAATATACTTTCTACATTAAAGCAGAGTATATTTAATTTAATTCTTATAACTGCAAGCTCTAGATTATCTTAAAATTACATTTTCTGACTTCCAGATGGGTTTTAATGGTTGCTAATAATGAAAAAGTTAAGAAAAATAGTGGAGAAAGTAAAAAGAAAATATGTCAGATAAAGTAAATGAAATTGAAAAATGTTGAGTAGAGAACAGAAAACAAGTATGCATAATACCCATACATCACTTGTCTTGATGAAGGACTTAAGAAATGAAGCTCCACTTCTCTAGAGTATTGAGTATTTTGCCATTTTTAAAAGAAAAGGCAAGTTTTCAGAAATTTCTGTTTTGGGCTACTGAATTTAAAGATGTATTAAAGACATAAATCCTTTGGAAATTCACTAGAATACAATTCCCCACCCACTAGAAGAAATGAAAAGAGTGTCTCATTAGAACTCAATCCAAGGATTTGTACTGGTAAATAAAACAAAAACAAACAAACAAAAATTCTTTTGAAGCAAGGTCACCTTTTGAGGCCACACCAACAGTCTCAGTTAAGGATAAAATTTTATAAGAAATCTAGTCCAGGGCCATAAGTTTAAAAATAGTTGAAAAAAGGAAAACAGCACAGTATATAATCTGAATTCATTGTTGTGACCTGCTTCCTACAACATTTTTTGTTTCTATAAATGAATAAAAGAATGAATGAATAAGAAAGTATTTATTAGGCATTTATGATGTGCAAAGCACTACTTAAATATCATGGGTATGAGGAAAAAAGCAAAAGCAAGATAGTTTTTGCTCTCAAGGATCTCACATTTTAAGAAGAATAAACAACACATGGAGATGGGGGGGTCGGAGGTGCAGCTGCAAGTTAGTGTCATTTCCATGGTGGGGGTGGGGGGGAACTTCAATTTCTAATGTTTAACCATTTGACAAAACCAAGACTTTTATGATAAGAACTTTCCCCCATTTTCAGGAGATCTTTCTACTGTAGGAGTAAGAGTCACATCACAAAGACATTTATTTGTCAGATTGCAACTCCACAAGCATTGTTTCCATGAACTTTGGCCAAGCTTGACAGGATCACAGTCTAGTAGGGTAGAATGGAGGCTTTGGGGTGATAGATAGAGAAGGATTGCTATTGCTATTACTTTATTGCCTATTGATGATAGCTGGTCAGTGGACATTGATGAAAGCAGAAAAGGAGGCTTATCCTCCATTAGGGTTATTTCCTGTAATAATGGCTTTAAGGGCCAGGCTGGAAGTAGGTTTAATCATCTGTGGTGGGTGAATATTACTATAACTAGGGCTCAAGGTAATGAGGTACAGTACTTTTCAGAAAAAAAAATCCTTATTAATATCTTGCTAAAATTAGACTAACATGAATGCTGTTAACAAATATATACACTAATATTATAGTCTCTCTATATGTCAGTGGGTATTATTGATTGGAACATGATAAGCTGAAAAAAATAAATCACACTTGAAACTGAAAACAGAAGTCGAAAAGTTGAGTATATATAACTACATTCTATCTATTCTTTTTCATTTCTTCTGTTTTATTCCTTCCATTCTCATAATGCTTTTCCCCCCCTTCTTTCTCCCCTCATTTCTTTTTATACTTTTTATAGAGGTGAAAGAATATGTATGTAAAATAACAAATAAGTAAGCATACATAGTAGTATCCAAGCTGGCAAACAGATGCACATTGTTTATGCATCACTATTTTTTTTCTTGAACAAATACAACTGCCCCAAGTACATATTCAGATAAGAGATTGTTTTATGTTGGGGAATAGCACTTGTCTAGATGTAAGAAAAGACTGAATGGTAACTTTTTAAACATAATGGAAGAGAATTATTTATGGAATTATGGTTTTGCAATTCAACATATATTAATCAGTTATTTTCAGAAAATCAATTTACCTCAATGAAAATTTAAAACTCACTGTTAAATGGATTGTTTTGATTTCAAAATTATTTTTGATAATACAAAAATTTTTAAATTCACTTCAAAATTTTGCTGTAATGAATAAAACCAGCAGGTTGAGGTACTAAAATATTAATTGCTAACATTTAGATAAATATATATATATGTATATATATATATATATATATAAATATAAATATACACACATATATTATATAGAAATACACATATATTATATAGAAATACACACACACACACATATATAAAATACTGTTATGTTACAGTCTCTTTGAATTGTCCTACCTCAGCTGTTTTACCCCAATCCCCCTGGTTGCAACACAACCCCTCCCTCATAATCATCAGGATGTTTGATAAGGAAAAAGACCTTTCACTTTAGACATTATGACCCCAGATCTTCCCTACTTATCAGAATATCAGGTGCGTCCTCCCATTCTGTCATTGTTCTTCTTAATCATCAAAACCTTATAAAGAATCTCTAGAATCCCACATTCAATACTGGATTCTCGGTGAAGAGAGTCCAATCCAGTCAAGTAATTAAGCTCTTTGATAAATAACATATTATAACTCTCTAATCTCTATCCTGCCTCAATTTCTTCAGCAGTACATTTTATGTGTATATATATACATATATATGTGTGTGTGTGTGTGTGTGTGTGTGTGTGTGTGTGTGTGTGTGTGTGTGTATCACTTTAAAAATATTATCTCATTTTATCCTCACAACAATCTTGGGAGATAGGTCCTGTTATTATTCTTACTTGATAATGAGGACACAGAAGAAGATGACATTAGGGACTTGAACAAGGTCATACAACTAATAAATGAGTAAGCCTAGATTAGAACTCAGGTCCTCCTGACTCAAGGTCCTGACTTAGTAACTCCAAGTTCTTTCCACTGCACTAGCTATCTATCAATATTAGAAGAGGGAATTGAATGACTCTTTCACTTGATGGAGACAGTATCAGAATTCCTCAAATATATAAAAAAAAAAAAAAAAGTCATGAGTATAGATATAAGAAAAAGCATTTGTAAGCCCTTGCTATATGCCGGCAAGTGTGATCATAAGAATTAAAACTGTACTGTTTAACTTTAGAGAGAGATTTATGGCTACTTGAGTGAATTATGAGGAGGAATATTTTGGCTCAATTTAATGAATAATGACACTCAGAGTAATGGAGAAATGGAATAGAATGCCTCTTGAGACAGTAACATTCACTATCACTGGAAGAATTCAAAAGAAGATCAGCTGGCCAATTGTTTGGAATTTTATAATTGAAGTTTCTGGGTCAACTAGGTAGTACAATCTATAAAGCTAACCTGTAGTCAGAAAGACTAGAGTGAAAATATTGACTTAGACAGCTGCTAGCTTTATAATACTGGGCAAATCACTTAACCTCATTTACCTGAGTTTCCTCCTCTATATTATGAGCTGGGAAAGAAAATAGCAAATTATTCCAGTAGCTTTGCCAAAAAAAATACATATATATATATATATATATATATTTCTTCCAAATGTCATGAAGAATCATATAGGACTGAAATTATTGAACAATAACAAAAATGCAATTTTTAGGTAAAGATTAGACTAGATAACCTCTGATTTGCCTTCTAATTATAATACTATCTGATTCTTAAGGATAATATCACTAATAAAAGTACTCTTTCCAAGTTATTTTACTCTTTTCTTAAGGCATTATGAGTCTATAAATTAGTAAAGTATTATAATATCATAAGTGAAACTGTCAAACAGAGCAAACAATTAAAAATGAGTCAGATCATTAGCCTAGCAACAGAAACCTTATAATCAAAATTTGAACGAAGCACAGAAAGAAACCAAAATAGTTGTTTGTTTTCATCAATCAAAATCACAGTCACAGAGAATTTCCTCATATGGAAGGTAGGGCACTTATTACATATTGTTTAAGATTATTAGACTTATGAATTGAAGTGCATTCAAAGCCAGAGTGAGAGAGATTACTAATGAAAATGATATTATAGGCAGGAGCAATATGTGAGGTAAAAATGGGCAAAAAGGAGAAGAGGAATAAATATCTGGTCTTTCCACCTCCATACATCATCCACGACCAAAGATTAGCCCATTTATACCCACTCAGTCTTTTTCCCCATAGGATTCTGATGATTAGAACAGTCTCAGGAAAGGTTAAGATTAATAAATGGATACATCTGGCATGGATCTATTAAGCTGAAGATCAGGAAATATCCTTGGAATGAGAAGACTACTTAAGAAGTTTAACTGGTTGAAAAAGAAGATCCAAGGGTGATGATGATTTGTAGAGAAGTGTATTTAAATGATCAGCTACAAAGCTTCTCTCTTATTGCTATGGCTGATGAAACAGGGATGTCTAAGCATGTGGTACAGAAAGAACCAAATGATCATGTCAACCCAAGACTTCTAAATTATTATAAAGCAATGCAATATTTCAAGATTTTAAAAGATACTACTACTTATTAGGTCCTTTCTCCACCCCAAAATCCAAAAAGATGAAAAAAATCTTATTTGGTAAGGATTGCTTCAATATTATACCCCTAGTTTTCTTTATTTACTTTAAATTACTGTGAAGAACTTACTTTATGCCTCTGTAAGCTTCTCACTTTAGTTGCCTTGAGAAAATCTCGAGATTAAAAAATATATTACATTATTGGGGCCTGATTATATGGCTTCTGGTAAGACTATGAATTAAATTCACACTGGATGCACATGAAAATATTAATAATCAGTAAAGTTTTCAAAAACATTTACAAAACAAAGTTAATGCTGTCAGAATTATTGTCAACCATGAAATTGTAGAAGAAAGTTTGTTCAACCAAGTGATATAGAAACTACATAACTTGAAAGAAAACCACACCATTAAAATTAAAAACATTTTTCAAAAATCTTGGTCTTCATTACAACTCTGTGCTTTTAGTCTGACATATAAGGAATCTTGCTAAAAATGTTTCTTTCTTAGCAATTAATTAGATACACAATAACTATCTAAGGCACATATTATAAAAAGAAAAATCAGGGTGTTCAATAGAACTATTATTTCTGTTTATAATTACCTATGGCTTTCCAAAATATAAGCTTTTTATATCAATTTAACTGATTTATTCAAATTAGTGCTTATCAAATTTAAAATGAATTCAGGATTTATTGTATTTAATACTTCTTGGTTGGTGGCTGGATATGTATAAATAGAATTTGAAAATATAAAGAAACATAATTTTAAAGCAGGTTGGGAAGCAAACTTTGAACCTTTGATTTGGGAAATGTTTTAAGTTAAAGATAATTTGTTCTAGCCAATTCATTTGAAAATTAGAATAGTTCTAAAGTGGCATTTGTAGAATCTGACTTCAAGTTGTTTATAGGTAAAGGAATTTGGACAGGCCTCATGCCCAAGGTAACTTGAAAGGATGTGGGATTTTAAAACATGAAGTTGATAAAGAGTCCATTAGTAAAAGAAATAGCAGAGAGGCTATGCAAAGGGCCTTGGAAATTTGAGGCAGAATATAATCTAAAGGAAGGTCTATAGTAATAATATGGAGTCATTATGCCCAAAAAGTTTTCAAAATGTGCATACCCTTTGATCCAGCCATACTACTACTGGGCTTATATCCCAAGGAAATACTAAAAAAGGGAAAGGGACCTGTATGTGCCAAAATGTTTGTGGCAGCCCTTTTCATAGTAGCTAGAAACTGGAAAATGAATGGATATCCATCAATTGGAGAATGGTTGGGTAAATTATGGTATATGAATGTTATGGAATATTATTGTTCTGTAAGAAATGACCAACAGGAGGAATACAGAGAGGCTTGGAGAGACTTACATCAACTGAAGCTGAGTGAAACAAGCAGAACTAGGAGATCATTATACACTTCAACAATGATACTGTATGAGGATATATTCTGATGGAAGTGGATATCTTCAACATAGAGAAGAGCTAATCCAATTCCAATTGATCAATGATGGACAGAATCAGCTACATCCAGAAAAGGAACACTGGGAAATGAGTATAAACTGTGAGCGCTGTTTCGTTTTGTTTTGTTTTGTTTTTCTTCCCAGCTTATTTTTACCTTCTGAATACAATCCTTCCTTTGCAACAGCAACAACAAAATTTGGTTCTGCACATATATATTGTACCTAGGATATACTATAAGATATTTAATATGTATGGAAATGCCTGCCATCTAGGGGAGGGGGTAGAGGGAAGGAGGGGAAAAACTTGGAAGAGAAGAGAGTACAAGGGATAATGTTGTAAAAACAAAATTTACCTATGCATATGTACTGTCAAAGAAAATGTTATAATTATAAAAATTAATAAAAAAGAAAAAAAAGAATATGGAGTCCATGAAGAGAAAAATGTACAAATAATCATTGGAAGGTACATTGAAGCCAAATTATTAGAAACTTTAAAATGTCAAGTAAAGGAATTTATTGGATTTTAGAGACAATAGTGAGTAATTGAAACTTTCTGAGTAGTAAGTAACATGATCATATCCATGTTTCTAAAACGTCAATTCTGTCAGCTGTGGAAAGAATAGATAAAGACTATTAGGAAGTATCTGTAATAGTCCAAATGAGATATAAAAAAGGTCTAATTATGATGTGTATATGTCTATATAGAGAATGAAAAATAGTATGGAAGCCAAGTAGATAAGCTTCGCAATTTACTGGATGTAAGACAAGAGGATAAAGTAAAATAGACATTAGAATTGTCTTACTGGTTAAATACCCAAGTAACTAGAATTATGTTTTTTTTCTTTGAAAGACCTAGGATGATGAGAAAGAAGTGTGCATTTTGGAGAAAAGAAAATTATTTACATTTTGGACATATTTAATCTGAGATACATAGGAGATAAAGAATTGGAGATTTCTAATAAGCAGTTGGTAATATGAATAAGAAAGGAAGAGAAGAGTAGAGGAAAAAAAGGGAAAGGGAAGGCAGGAAAAAAGACAGGGAGAGGGAGAGAGTAAGAAGAGGAGAGGGATAGGAGAGAAGAAGAGAGAGGGGAAAGAAAGGGAAAGAGAGAGAAGAAGAGGAAGGATTTGGGTAGAGATAGAGATTGTTCCTGCGATTTCATTGGTATAAAGGATACCCCTTAAAAAGAAAGTCCTTGTACCAATACAGTAAATTTGTCAGAATCTCTCAGCAACTTAAAGCCTTATAGAAATGCCTAGAGCACTGAGCAGTTAAGCAAATTTTAGAAGAGGAATTTGAATTTGGATGTGCTTGTGTGTATGTGTAATGTTACCTTTTAAAGAGCATGTGTACCTTTTAAAATAGTAATACTAAGAACACATGAACTATCAGGCTTTTGGAGAAGGCCAAAAGAGAAAAATTGGTAGGTGACTGAGAAGTATGTCATAAGACATCTAGAGGGTGTGAATAACAGATTAAAAGTACTTTATTTTATTACAGGAAGACATAGATATATTAATGCTGGGTCAATTACTTATTGTATAATTGCTTTGTCTACAATCTTAGGTTCATTTGCCTTTGCTGGATTATTGTTTTGCCCTTACAAAAACCCTAACAACAACAACAACAAGAAGACCAAACATATAGTTTTGCTCATTTTGTTCTTTGACCTTCTGCAGTTTCAACTGAGAAGGCAATCAAATAGCCAGAAAGTAATCAAACTATAAGTATCATGGGAAATTTGAAATCTCTTGCATAGTTTGTGATTCAAATGAGGTTTTTATTTCATTTTTATAATTCTTTTTTAAGAATATATTTTTATATAAGAAATCAAACCATTCTCCATTTGATAAATGGTCAAAGGCTATGAACAGACAATTTTCAGATTAAGAAATGGAAACTATTTCTAGCCATATGAAAAGATGCTCCAAGTCATCATTAATCAGAGAAATGCGAATTAAGACGACTCTGAGATACCACTACACACCTGTCAGATTGGCTAGGATGACAGAAAAAGATAATGATCAATCTTGGAGGGGATGTGGAAAAACTGGGACACTAATGCATTGTTGGTGGAATTGTGAACGAATCCAGCCATTCTGGAGAGCAATCTGGAATTCTGCTCAAAAAGTTATCAAACTGTGCATACCCTTTGATCCAGCAATGTTACTTCTGGGCTTATATCCCAAAGAGATCTTAAAGACGGGAAAGGGACCTGTATGTGCCAAAATGTTTGTGGCAGCCCTTTTTGTAGTGGCTAGAAACTGGAAATTGAATGGTTGCCCATCAATTGGAGAATGGCTGAATAAATTGTGGTATATGAATGTTATGGAATATTATTGTTCTGTAAGAAATGACAAGCAGGATGATTGCAGAGAGGCTTAGAGAGACTTATATGAACTGATGCTGAGTGAAATGTGCAGGACCAGGAGATCATTATACACTTCAACAACAATACTATATGATGATCAATTCTGATGGATGTGGCTCTCTTCAACAATGAGATAAACCAAATCAGTTACATTTGTTCAACAATGAAGAGAACCAGCTACACACAGTGAAAGGACTATGAATATGAACCAAAACATATCATATCCACTCCCTCTGCTTTTGTACACTTGCATTTTGATTTCCTTCTCGGGTCATTTTTATCTTATGCCTAAGTCCAATTTTTCTTGTACAGCAAAATAACTGTATGGATATGTATACATATATTTTATTTAACATATATTTTAACATATTTAACATGTATGGGTCTGCCTGCCATCTAGAGGAGGAGATGGAGGGAAGGAGGGGAAAAGTTGAAAAAGAGGGTTTTGCAAGGATCAGTGCTGAAAAATTACCTATGCATATATTTTGTAAATAAAAAGCTATAATAAAAATGATTAAAGTATATTAATTAGACTTTAATTAATTAGACTAAGGCATATTAATTAAGCACCCACCAAAACAAATCTTTTTTTGAAAAATAAATAAATAAATAATTATCTTGATAACAAAAAAGTGTATATTTTTAAAACCACATTCCTTGTATCTAAAGAATTTTTCAACTTCAATTTCTCTAAACATCTCAGACGTCCTAAATTTGTCCATGACTAAAATCATATATTGCCCTAAAACTTTATATCTTTCATGAACAAATGAATAATGTCTATAAAGAAAAATAAGACAATCCCTAATTTCAAGAATTTCATATTTTAATGTAGACAAAAACACATATGGAAAGTTTCATGGAGAACTTAAATGGAAAGGTCCTGTGATTCCAAGGATAGATTGGCAAAGCAGGTGTTTCTTTAATGTCTCTTCTTCAATGTAATTTCTAGTGATAAAATCATATTACTTTGTAATACTAACTATTTGACATTTTCATGAAAGTAAGTATTTTTTCCCCTCCATCTTCAAATGATAGGTTATAACACCAGCTGGAATAGTTGTCATATTGCATGTTGAGAGCAGTTACTTCAAGAAATGATGACTGAAATCATTTTCAGGTAGTTATGTTCCACATTATATGTATATATGTATATACATTTGAGTAAGACACTTCATATGTATAATACTTAATTATCTCATCTGTAAAATGAGAATGTTTTCATTAAATAAAGTAACATATATGTTACGGGATCAAGAGAAAGCAAGAAGCTGAGGAGTTAAGATGAGTTAAGTATGGATATAAAATAAACTTTTTCTCCACTGATTGTTCATTTTAGTAAATAAATTAAGTCTAAATATTATGCGGGTTGAGAGGATAGAAGAGAATCCCTTCTGGGATTCTGCTTTCAAGTCTCTATTGTCATATATAATCTATACTGTTTATTACCTGATGCTAAGCTCACCAGACATCTTTTCATATACTTCAATATATATCAATGGATTGATGAAAGTAATCTTATTGATAATAATAATAATAATACAGTGCTCATTTATTTAGCACTCTAAGTTTTACAACATGTTTTAAGTATATTTTATTTGATTATCACAACAGCTCCACAAGAAGAAGATGCTATTGTCCTCATTTTACAAATGGGGAAATTGAGGTCCACTGAGGTAAACTGCCCAGAATCATAGTACCAAGAAATGTCTGAAGTGAAATTAAAACTGTGATCCTTGGCCAGCATTTTTTTTGCTATACTAACCATAAAAACCCACACATGCCTTTGTATAAAGTGTGTTTTTGATGATATACTAGACAAAAATTCTACTCAATGTGCTAGAGCCTCTCTTCTAGGTTGTGTTTAAAAAAAAAAGGCAAACAAATCAAAAACCCTAAACAAAATAATTCTCCTGGATTCTAGTGGAACACTCTGACTGTCAATTTCTTAATATTTCTCTCTCTTGCCAGGTGGCCAGCAGTAGACTTACTTTTCCAATCATACTTTTCTTTGAAAATATTCTTTTTACCTTTCTTATGCTTGGGTTATCAATGGAAAGTTTCCACAGCTTATTTGCATTCTCTCTGCCTCCCTTGCCTCTCTCTCATGCAATATTAAACATCTCAGGTAAGCTTACAAAAACCTAATAAACAGACAATTTACCTAAATTCATAAAACGCATAATGCTTAATCTTAAACTCCAGGGTTTCACATTTGAATTTTGTAATAGAGACACAGAAATACTTATGAGATATCTATTAAATAAGTTAAGGGAAGGGGATCATTCTCAGTTGAGGCAATGCCAGCAAAATGCTACAATAAAATTAGGACCACTGTAGATTTGTCAATCATCCTTTTCTTTAACTGTGAGCACCTTTTGTTTCTGTCTAAGATATCTTTTCTCCTGTAGTGCTAAGAGAAGTTTCATAGCTTCTCTTTTGCCTGTCTCTGAAGAGATCTTACAATACTCTAGAAACTTTCTAAAGACTTTTACTGCTATAATAAAGGGGAAAATAGAGAGGGAATAAAACCTTCTATTACCCACTTCCCAACTCCACCCCAGCCCACACTTTGAGGCATTCTGAGTTTCTTTATCCAACTTTCTCAGTCTTATGTCCTCAAATATGGCCTTATTTTGGCTTACAGGAGAGAGAAGAGAATAAAGGGAGAAAAAAAAAGAAAGAAAAAATATCAGTTATAGGGAAGAAAGGAAGTTTTCATTATCATCAGACCTATCCTATCTTAGGAACTTTCTCTTAAAAAAAAAAAAAAAAAAAAAGACAAGTCTTCCTGCCCTATCAGCCCTGATATCCTTCATGTCTTAAGACTGGCCAGCAGCAAGAGAGAGTTTAACAGTTATCAGTTGCTATGGGTGACAGAATAAATTTGCAGCCTTGAAAACTACTGCCTTCCTTAAAGAGCACAGGAGAAAAAGAACTCTCCAAAGCTGTCAGACTCAGGAGGATTTCATTGCTTTTACCATCTTTCAAAGACATTTGACTACTTACTGCTCTCCTACATAAAATCAAAGTATAGAAATAAAGTATGAACAAATGACAAGGTGCAATAAAAGAGCTTAGAGCCAGGGAAAAACCAAAGCTACATGAACCACACTCACTTCTGATCCCTAACTCTTCAGCCTAAAAGCAATACTCTCATGTCTTTCTGTGTCCTTCTATTGCCACTAAGTGGTCATGCTTAATTTAATCACTTTCTTCAATGCCAGTTGCCAATGAACAAAAGAGCCATATCACAAAAGTGGGCAAAATTCTGCTTAAGGCTAGTTGGAAGATCATTAGTTTATTTTAAAGGTTTACTGCAATGTATTTATTGTTATGTATTAACAACTCAAATCATTCAATAAACAAAAATTCTGAATTTGAAATCAGTATTCAGATTTTAATTCCTGTTCTGCCATTTTATTATATTTGGAATCTTGGGCACTTATCATAAACTAAAGACATGGTTCTCATCTATAAAATGATGGGTTTATGCTAGATAATCTTTAAAGGCCTTTTCATCTCTAAGTATGTGGTGCCATTGTAATACCTCATTTAAGATCATTATGTAAATACCCAGTTGGAAAGACTGGGTCCCTAGAGGGCATCTGATTATTACTTTATTACTTAATTAGTTTGTAGAAAAGCATAGTTACTAACGTTGTATAGTAACAAAAGGTATTGGTACAAAATAAATAAACCAACAACAATGAAAATAATAAAACCAATCAAAACAATCAAGCCAACAACAACCACAAAAAACCAACAATCAGTTCTCCAAGAGTCCGGAACACTTTGTTCCCAAAATATATACCACTTAGAAAGCATACATGACAAAAAGCTAACAGTCTCACTTTCCTTATCTATAAAATGGAAATAAAAATTACATCATAATGTTGATTGGAAATGAAATTGGCACATTTGCCACATAACAAGTGCTACATAAGTATATATATATATATATATATATATATATATATATATATATATATATGTGTGTGTGTGTGTGTGTGTGTGTGTGTGTGTGTGTGTTACTTTATTATTGATGTTATTACTTATATGCACCATACTTTAAAAAGGATTTTGAAAATACAACATAAAACAAAATCAGTTGAACTCTCCAAACTTCCCTGAAAATAACTTTAAAATAACTTCTCAAATCAAATTTTGCAGAGGCAGAACAACAGAAGTATAGGGTAAGAATTTTTTCTTGTTTAAGGAAACTTAGAATGTCAACCAGAGACATTTTTGACAATAGGATGGAGGCTGGTTTCAAGTATGTATGGAAATAGCAATAAGGGCTGCAGCAGCAATTTTAGGAGCTCTCAATCCAGGGGACAGTAAGGAAATTAGATAACTGGTCAGAAAGAGATTCCTAGATATTAGAGCTTGATTTATTTGGGGCAGAATTGGAGTATGTTGGAGTTAGCTCAAGGTAATACAAGGGATAAATGTTAAATTTTCAGCTTGAGCATTTTCCCTTGAAAAATAGGCAAAGAATACAAGCTGAGGTTTAATTTATTGGTGTTTTTTTGTTTATTTGTTTTGTTTTTTTGACAAAATGATAGAGGAAACGTTAATTCTGGTTCAACTTAAATGTTGTGTATACATTTTTTTAGAAGACTGATTGTTAATCATTTACCAGCACATTAATGGATAATATGGTGTGAAGACATAAAAACACTACATGGTCTTATGTGAACTTGTAAATTAAAATTTAGTTCAGTGAAGAAATGATTCTCATCAATACACTGATTTAAGTCAATTCTGAAGAACTAATGATCTCTCTCTCCAGAGAAATAACTGATACTGTTTGAATACAGTTTGAAGAATAATATTTATTGCTTTCTTTCATTTTTCCACTTCTTGTATAAAACAATATATGGAAATGTGCATAATTACATACATACATACATACATATATATATATATATATATATATATATATATATATATATATAAAACCTATAATTGCTTATTATTTCAGGGAGGGGAAGGAAAGGGAAAGGAATAGAATCTGAAAGTCAAAACTTTAAATGAAAATGTTAACAAATAAAAAATAATAAAAAGGAAACTATTCCTGCAAGTTTTCATATCAGGATCTCTTTCAGGAAGTTATTAGTGGATTCTATCAATGTCTATTTTTACTCTATGGTTCCAGAATATTAAGAAAGTTTTTCTTGATAATTTCTTGAAAGATCATGTTTAGGTTTTTTTTTTTTTTCATGTCTTTCAGGTAAACCAATCGTTTTAAAATTATCTCTGCTGGATATCATTTTTTTTTTAGATCATTTGTTTTCCCAATAAGATATTTTACATTGTTTTCTTTTTTTTTCATTCTCTTGATTTTGTTTTATTGTTTCTAGATTTCTCTAAGTCATCAGCTTTCATTTGCTCAATTTTAATTTCTAAGAAATTATTTTCCTCAATGAATCTTTGTAATTCCTTTTCTGTTTGGCCAACTTTGATTTTTAAGGAATTAGCTTTTTGCAATTCCTTTTGCAACACTCATTTCTTTTCCCAATTTTTCTTCTACCTCTCTTGATTTTTAAAATCCTTTTTGAGCTCTTCCATGATCTAAGACCAATTCTTATTTTTCTTGGACAACTCTGACTTTGTTACCTTTTTCTGAGTGTGTGTTTTTATCTTCCTGCCAACCATAGTAATTTTCTATAGTTAGAATCTTTTCCCATGTTTGCTCTTTTTTTCTAGTCTATTACTTAACTTTTAACATGTTAATGTAGGGTTCTATTTTCAGTGTGAAGGATGCGATATCCCAAGCTTCAGAGATTTTGTGTAGGTATTTTCAGAGATTTTCTTAGGGACCTATATGTTTTCAGTTCTTCTAAGATAGCATGATGCAAGCAGAAATAGGTTTACTCCTCTCCTGGCCTGTGCTCTTTTTTTGTCCTGGAATGATGAAGAGGGTTCCTGTTCCACTGCTGCTGCAAGTTCTAGTATAATGGCACTCTTTGTCACACTAGGATTCTGAGCCAGGGCTATGTTCTGGATCTGAGTATGGACAAAACAACAGAGTCCTCCCTCAGTGCTAGCAAGGAGATCTCCTGAACAGCTGTTCAATCCCCTAACCATCTGTGGATTGAAACCTTCAGAAGCCACCCCTGATTCAGTGGCTTCCAAGGCCCACTCCTTGTTTGCTGATTTCCCCAGGCTCTTTCACCTTAGTGAGACAAAAATTTCTTGCCAACCTTTTAAGCCATCTTTGATATCTGAGAGGTCTAGAAATTGCCACTGATGCAGAAGCTGCCAAGGACTTCTCCTGTTTTAGTGGGGCCTGGGTTATAATGGTGTGGCCTGTGCCACAATTGTGCGTCCACTCTGACCCTGGTCCAACACACTCTTCCTGTTGACCTTATAATTTGTCTTCAGATGGAAAATTGTTTCACTCCATCTTTTTGTGAATTCTTGCACTCTAAAATTTGTTTGGATTCATTATTTAAAGGTATTTGGTAGAGTTTGAAGGAGAGCTCTGACAAGTTCCTACTTTTATTCTGCCATCAGGACTCCACTTCTTTATTGCTGATTGATTAAAGATTCCCATGGAATATCACACTGAGCCAGTTATAGTATATATGACTTTAGAAATGTGTCAGATGATAAATAGTCCCTTCTGTTTGCTCTTCTTTACATGTTTTACCAGCAATATGACATCTCTTATTGCTGTATAAGAAACTGCTATAACTACGTTAATACTATCAAATTAGCCATGGTATGGGTAAACAATTATCTTTATTTGGGCGTTATATCTATTTATTTTTGAATTTACTTTTTAGGTTAATTAGCTGAACTTCATGTCACTGTTTCAAATGCTTTCCTCAGCTTTGAATTCACTTGACTGAACAAACTCTTAACTTTTTTTTTCTTTTATGGTTTTTCTGATGCAAATGGTCTTATAGTGACCTTCTAGAAATAACACTGTATTTTAAAATGAATATATAAAAATTATTAAAAGGATTAAAACTATCACTCCTCAGGCTTTGACCTCATCAGATCTGACATGCTGAGGGCCTTCACTTCTGAATACTGCAGTTCAATTCAGCACCTTTAATTATGACCTTAAGACATAAACATTTTCTCACTGTACCATTAAAGGAAAATGAGCATAGGGCAGGGAACAAGTGCTATTAATATGTGCACTGACTGAATTTTAAAAGGTAGTTTGGAGGTTTAAAGTGGGCTAAGCACATGTTCTTCCTTTCTTCTTGCTGCACAGAGCCCATCTCTCCATTCTTTAGTACCTGCAACATATGGCAATCTGGAGAAAGGAAATCAAAATCCAATTATTCCACTTGGTGAGAGACAAGGTTCAAATAATAAACTGAAACTAATCTTGTGATTTGTCTAGGGATTTCATTTATTCAAGTTTTGTTTAACTGCTAAATATGTGATGAGAACACCTCTGACTTAGAGGTATAGAAATTTTGAGTAGGCAACTATGTGAAAAACTATATTCTCTAATGCATATAGTATTACTTCACATATAAATACATATCTATATGAAAACTGATTAGAACAGCTCATAATTTGCATATTCAAAAATCCAAATAAGAGTGTAAACTTCTAATAGCCCATAATGCAGACATAGAATTCACATCTTACAAGTAAACTCTGTCCTAGAAGTATTTTCTGCCCCTGTACCCCCTTTCTCTTATTGATTGGTCCCTCCCAGGAACTCCATTAAAGCAGAAGTCAGCCATCCCTTCCTTTCTTTCCAACTTGCATTTAATGGGAATTCTCCATACTCCAGAAATGCCTTCATTTTCGATTACTTATTTAAATATATATGTCTGTTCCCCAGAATTGTATCCTCTCACACCTCAATTTCCCAGCACCTTAACTTACAGTGTACATCCAAAAACTATTGAACAAATGAGGAAATGAATAATCCCCTTTTCAGGATTTATATATAATAGATCATCTTGGTTTACAAATCTACTAGTATTATATCTCCTTGGGGAAAGAGATATATCTTATACTGAGATATTTCTCAGCATAAGGCAGCATAGCAAGAACTCTCTGGGTCCTTTTTGTTGATAGAATGTAATAGTAGAGGGTCTAGAAATATTTTCCCATATTAAGTTACTGTACTGTCACAAATTCCTTCCTAAGCCTATTGAGCAGAAGTCCAAATTTCTCTTTAGATGTAGTTCGAAATAACTTGTCCTTGGTCCCACTTGGTTTCTGATACCACTACCTACTAAAATTCCTGATTTCTAAACCCTAATTCAAGGCTCCAGTTTTCCTGACTTTTTTGGCTCCTAACTAAGCATGCTTGATTGCTGATTCCAGACATCTGCCATACCTAATTCAGTCCTTGGGAAGAGTCCTTGATTTGGAAAAAAGGTCTATATTCAAACCTAAATTTTATTACCTTGTGACCTTGTTCAATATGTACTTTGTCTCTGATAAGCTGTAGGAGCTTGTATTCTCTGTGGATATCAGCTTATTTATCCATAAACTAAGAAGATTTAGACTCCATAATATTTCTTGGCACAACACAGACAACAAGAGTGTTTGCTAAGATTTATTCCTGAAGGAAAGAGAAAATATAAAGTTAAAAATGGTAAAGCAGGGTGAGGTAATTTGAAATATCTTAAAAGCTATCTAGTCTCAAATTGGATAATACTAACATGTACTCACCTAAGCATTAACCTCATTTCTCTAGGCCTAACAGATTTCTTGATTTTCTTTAAGTCAAGAGTATGGTATATATGGTATATATATATATGGTATATATTCATGGTATATGTCAGGGTATCTGAATCCGTGATGGTCCCTAGAAAGAATGAAAAATTCCTCACCAGAATATTCTTACTCCTCTATAGAACTAATCCAACTGAATCCCTGAATGAAATTATATTGTTTCATTCTATAGTACTACATTCACTAAAAGTAAAAATATAAGTCTTCATGGTTTCCTGTTTGTTGTTTAAAGTGTTTGATTCCCATTTTTATGTAAGTTCTTGTTATCTATCTTCCCCTCCCATTAAAAGAAAAATGAGAAGAATAAAAGAACAAAAGGGAGCCTTTACATCACTTCAAAATAAGGATAATAAAATCCATCAAGATTAATCTACAAAGTTCATAAAATAAAAATATTTCTTTATAATTATATGAAAATATGTCACACCTTGTGAAAACCCATAGTTAGCACAGAATGAAATGTAGAGAAGTGACCCAACTAAGGAAATTATACTGTAATTAATTTCTGGAGAAGTTTCATCAATTATCCTCAAGGGTATTTATGTATCTTGGTTGGTTAAATACATGAACTTTATAGGTGTCCTAGTTTCCTAAGTCTTTCAAATTTCACAGTATAATCAAAGTAGCAGGTTATTTAAAAAAAAAAAAAAAGTATCAGGCAAATAGAACCCAATCTTGTTTTCAAATGATTTTATGATGTCAGTTCAACAACTTGATCATATTGCTTGGCTTGTAAAATGTTAAGACAGCTATCAGAATGTTTTTAATTTACTCTCTTGCCCTGGATCTGCTCAAGTTCTTGTAACATTCTGTCAGCATTCATTTTGTACTGAATACCAATGAGACATTCTACCGTGATTTCTTGTTTTTAAGAAAATGTACAAACAGAACCACAAATTATATAAGTTTTAAAAAGGATACTGACTTGCATTTCTTCAATAAAGAAATAAAAAGCACATTTAAACAACAGCAGAAAACATAGGATAAAAATGTAGCATGATATAAACCTATAGAACATGCATAGATAGATCCCTTTAATATGTTAATTTTGTGAACACATATGGGATATTCCTATGCACTCAAATACTGAATTCCAGTTACATAAAGAGAAACACCCAAAGTGTTACAATATTCTATGCGACCTTTCTCCAAAAGGAGATATTTCAGTGATTTAATAATGTTTTTTAAAAGAGCATTAGAAAGAATATTATTAGAGAAAGATCAGAGAAGAGTGAATTGCAACCTTTGCCATTTAAATTATATGTAACTTCTCTTTTAAAAACTTTAATATTCCTTATAATTTTGTTCCTTGGTCCCAACACAGTTTTAAAGGCACCCAGGGAATTGTTTTAAAGGATTTAAAAAATTGATTTTTCTTCTATCCTCCCCCATTCAACAAAGAAAATAATTGGGATCTATATATTTTCTTTCATACCTTTTTTAAACCTTCATAAGAACAGCCATCCTTGTTGAAATATGAAAAGGAAATGAGTTTATTATAATTATTTTTATCAGTTCACATTATTTTTGTTATAAACCGAGAGATAGGTTGGATCCTATAAGGTCCCTTATTATATTATTTTTTGATTTCGTGACATAAGTTGACTCAGCAGAGGAAAAGACAATCTAGATATTTTTCCTCAAGCAATTAATCTATTATATGTATATGTGTTTGTGTATGTGTATGCAAATACACACATATGCATGTATAAATATATATATATATATATATACATATATATATATATACATATATGGGGAATATTATATTATTTGGAGAAACTGAGATTTGGATCTTTAAATCATATAACATCCCACAAAATATGCCTACAGAAATGGCTTTTTTCAATTATTTATTAATCACTGATACTTTAAACAATTGAGATATATATTCTAAGAAGAATTACTAGTGGTGTAGAAGATAAGCAAATTAAAATGAAAATACTTCTTTTAATGCCAGGTTTCTTGAAAAGTATATATTAAAGAGATTCATGGTATGAATTACAACATAGCCTCCAATTTCACAAAGCCTCCTCAATGATATCCGGAAAAATATAAAAAGAGATGAGAATTTTTCTTATTATTTTGGAATGAGGAATCAAATTGAATGGAAAATATATATTGACTAAATTATAACATGCAGCTAGAGAGATAAGTTATCACATTAACCCATATATGTTTATATCTTCCACAAGTACCAAAGATGGATAAAAAGCTGTTCCCAAACTAGGTAAGAGCAAAAGTTCAGTTTAACCATTTTTTACCTTCACATTCTCCTAGTATGTAGTAATTAATCATCAAACAGCACAGGGATTTTCTCTCCTTAGGTTTTCCAAACTACAATGTAGTTGTTGAAATGAGGGGTGTGGATTTCTCTAGTCCAGGAATTGAAGATGGCAACTTGTTGAAGAAGTAAATTATGAAAAGACTGTCCTTTACCAAATGACCCTAAGAAATTAATGTGTTCAGCAATACTTCCAATTTACCTTTTCATTCTAAATAAAGTGTTATAGGCTAATTGAGTAATCTGTACTTCTATATTTTTGCTAAATGTCTGAATTTTTTTCAGCACTTCAATCATCTTACTTGTTGGGCAAAATAAAGGTCATTTCTTATTCAATATCAATAGTGTTTACAAAGACTTACATATGTGGAAATGAGGGCCCAGTTTCCAATAAGTAGGGGAACTTATATCTGAGGTACAATGCAATTTTATTTAATATTTCCTAGAGAGACAAACTCGGGAGTGGGAACAAAGACAAAAAGCTATTATGACTTTTTGGCATCGGTACCCATCCTGCCACCTAGGTCTGAGTCAGTCAGATACAAAGTAAAAAGTTGGCTCTTCCAAAAGGAATACATCCTCTCAGAGACTCAGTTCCTAAGAATCTTGGAGGAAACATAATTTTTTATTATAGCATTTTATTTACAAGATATATGCATGGGTAATTTTTCATCATTGTTCCTGTCCATACTTTTGCTGTACAAAAAGAAACACTGAAATAGTGGCCAATTAGACTGTGACAGAAATAAAAAATGCAGGCAGAAAAAAGTAGAGGAATTGTGGATGCTATGTAGTGGTTCATAGTCATCTCCCAGAGTTCTTTTGCTGGGTGTAGCGGGTTCAGTTCATTACTGATCTATTGGAACTGGTTTGGTTAATCTCATTGTTGAAGAGGGCGACGTCCATCAAAATTGATCATCACATAGTAATATTGTTGAAATATATAATGATCTCCTGGTCCTGCTCATTTCACTCAGCATCAGTTCATGTAAGTCTTTCCAGGCCTTCCTGAAATCATCCTGTTGGTCATTTCTTACAGAACAATATTCCATAATATTCATATACCAGAATTTATTCAGCCATTGATGGGCATCCACTCACTTTCCAGTTTCTGGCCACTACAAAGAGGATTGCCACAAACATTCTTGCATATACAGGTCCCTTTCACTTCTTTAAAATCTCTTTGGGACATAAGTCCAGTAGTAATACTGCTGGATCAAAGGGTATGCACAGTTTGATAACTTTTTGAGCATAGTTCCAAATCATTCTTGGAGGAAACATATTAAAGGAAGTTTCTATTAGACTGTGATCTCCTTGGGGGTAAGAAGTATTTTTTACCTGTTTTGTATGCCCAGTGTTTAGTATAAAACCCCACATTTTTCATCTGATGCCCTGCCTGATTTCAACTTCATGGAATAAAAGTATCACTGTACCAGTGATACTTTGGTGTCCTTTTCTCACCAATCTGGTTTCCTGCCTACTTTTACATGTTATTTCCCCTTTTAGAATATTGGCTCCTTGAGGTCAAACACTGTTTCTTTTATTAATTGGATACTCAGCATTTAATACAGAGTAGGTGCCAAATACATATTTATTACATTGGAGAGTAAGTATTGTTTGTTGATTAACTGATTTGGGACCAATCAAATAGTTCCCTATGTTCTTAGAAAGTAACTAGAATCCAAGATTACCTTCATGTTAAATTCCATTTTAAGAAAAGTGCATACTCAATAATCTCATCTTGTTCAACAGAATCAATTCCACTAACCAATAAACATTTATTGAACACTTATTATGTGCTAAGCCTGAGCATACAAATGGAGGCAAACATAGTCCTCATCCTTAAGGACCGCACAATTTAATGGAAAAAACAGCATACAATTATCTATGTACAAAAAAAAAACATTGCAGGATAAGTTAGAGATAATTTCATAAGGAAGACCTTTAACATTTAGTAGGACTGAGCAAAATTTCTTGCTTTTTCAGGGAGACAAATGAAACTAGGAAAGGAAAACATAGAATTGATGAACCAAGAATGCCAGTGAAAATGCATAGAACTATATACCCTAAGTAGCTTACCAACCCCAAATAGGCCAGTATCAAGAAGGATGAAAAGATAGGAAGAGGTCAAGTTAGGACAGGATTTAAAAGTCAAATAAAGAAGTGTAAGTTTGATTCTATAATTAATAAGCAACCACTGGATTTAAGAAGATTACATTGACAACCCAGTTGAGGAGAGACTAGAATGGAGAGAGAATTAAAGTAGTAAAATCAACCAGAAGGCTATCCAAAAATTCTAGATTTGAGAAGATGAGAGTCTGTGGAATGGTACTAATCAAGTTAAAGGAGAGAAAGGGTTGCACACCAGAGATGTTACAAAAATAGAATCAATATGACTTAGAGGGAAAAAGAGGTAGTAAAGAACTGTGTCTGACTCTGAGAAAGTCTTTTTATGTAAAGGGATTCATTACCTCTCTGTCTGATAGTTGATGAATTCTTTGGCCATGGCAACCCATAGAAGAAAAAAAAATCTCTATGATATTAGGACTAAGTATAGAAAGACCTGCAGCAGCATTCTTTGGAAGAGTTACCAAAAACAGGAACAAATAATATCCGAAAAATCAAGATTTGATGGAACATAAATCTATTCTTAGTATCAATAGTAACATAGCTCTTTTAAAACAAAGCAGCATAGGAAGGAGGCTATACTTTAGTAAAACCTAACTAAATAATTCCATACTTTAAACACCAGATAAATTAGATATATCATTCATATTGTGAGCAAAAGAATTCACGCAAGGAGAACTTCAAACAGAAAACTTTTATGGTGAATTTAAAATATGACTCAATTTTACACACCTTGAAAATAAAGATTTTTGTATACAATGAGGCATATTCATACTTTCCTAAAATATTCCTCTCAGATTTCCAAGGCTGCTCAACCAATAGGAAGAGAAATAAATAATAGAGTACAGTCCAAAAAGTGTTAATTCTCTTAAGCAAATTCTAGCTTATGATATTTACACTTCAGGTGAATGTATCAAAGTGGCAATTATTTTCGGAATTGCTAGCTAATTACTCACATCTGCTTCTTACTCTGCTGTCTGAATATCTTACTTCTCCATATGTCAAATATCATATCATACCACTTTTACCAGTAAGATATTGTTGGAGAGAGGAAATAATAAGTTCTCAGATCTCTGGGGGAAACTGCTTGTTTTATGCTGTTTTGATAAGTATTTTTAGCACTAACTAAGAAGTCCTGTATTAGAGTCTTGCCTGCTGAGAGGATTAATTGTAGGTATCTAGCCCACTAACCCTTCCAAAATCCCACCTCCTGCCATCAGAAGACAATGGTGTTAGGCACTTGAGTGACACTTTTTCTGTCAAAATATAGAGTCCCACCTGGTAGTGCAGCTGGTGCAAGGAATGGCAGATTGCCAGCACCTCTTATTTTTGTTCATTTTCCTCTTAATTTGTATGAGACACACAAGACAAAATATCCAACATTCACAGACCTACTTCTGACTTGGAGGAGCTAATGAATATGCAGTAAAATAATACAATAACATAATACTAAAATAAGCATAGAATCATAAATTTTCCAACCTGGAAGAGACATTTTGAAATAATAAAGTTCATCTTCCTCAATTCAAAAATGAAAAATTTGAGGTCCAGAGAAGTGAGATAATTTTCCATACTAGTTAATGACTGAAATGGGACTGAAATAGCTGCCTACTTTAATAATATTTCTTTAATACATCTGGCATAAAAATGTACATATAATTCAGTAAATAATAGTACAACTCTTAGACAAGCATTTAGTTAATGTTCATTGCTATAAATAGTTTTATAAAGAATTTAACCTCATTCCAACTTTTATTAAGCATCTGCTATTCAATAGTACTATTTGGTAGACAATGAAGATAGAATAACTCCTTTCCCAAAAGGAGAAGTATTATAACCACAGTCCCTATTTTCATGAACCTGGCATTCCTCTAGATGTATATAACTTATATACAGATAAGCAAATTCAAAACAGAAAGATTCTAAATAATTTCAAATTAGAGAGAGCTAATGATTGATAGTATACTAAAATGCCTCATATAGGAGGTAGCACCTGAACTGTTCTTTAAAGGAAGTATTTATAAAAAGTAGATGTGAAGAAATAGTACACGCCTAATGTGGAGCATTATTAGTACAAAGTGCTAAGACATGAAAAATCATGTGTTATCATGACAGTTTGATGAGAATAAGGAAATATGTGAAGGTGAGTAATAAGAAATTAGTCAATGACAATTGGTTGAATCCAATTTACAGGCTATGTACCAGATTATGGATTTTGTATTTTTATCCTGGAAGTAAAAGAAAACCACCGAATATGTATTTAACATGTATGTATTTAACTCAAAAAGGAGTTGATGAGTAGGTATCATGATAAAATCTGTATTTTAGGAATAATATCTATTTGTCAATAATGTCAAAGCTGGATTGGAGAAAGTAATGTTAATAACAGACCTTTCCAATAGCATAGATGAGAGGTTGAATAGAAACTTAAAAAGAAACTATGGGAATGGAAAAAAAAGGCAATAATTATTGACAAATGGGAGGAGGGAGTGAAGAAAGAAGGAAGAAAGGAAGAGAGTCAGAATTTAATGTTTATTAAGAGGTTAGAATTTTTTTTTATTATATATATATATATTTTATAATATTATCCCTTGTATTCATTTTTCCAATTTACCCCCCCTCCCTCTATTCCCTCCCCCCGACGACAGGCAATACCATACATTTTACATGTGTTACAATATAGTCTAGGTACAATACATGTGTGCGAATATCATTTTCTTGTTGCACAATAAACATTAGAATCCGAAGGTACATGCAACCTGGGCAGACAGATATTAGTGCTAACAATTTTCATTCCCCTCCCAGTGTTTCTTCTCTGGGTGCAGCTACCTCTGTCCATCATTGATCAACTGGAAGTGAGTTGGATCTTCTTTATGTTGAAGATTTCCACTTCCATCAGAATACATCCTCATACAGTATTGTTGTTGAAGTGTACAGTGATCTTCTGGTTCTGCTCATTTCACTCAGCATCAGTTGATTTAAGTCTCTCCAGGCCTCTCTATATTCCTCCTGCTGGTCATTTCTTACCGAGCAATAATATTCCATAACCTTCATATACCACAATTTACCCAACCATTCTCCAACTGATGGACATCCATTCATCCTCCAGTTTCTAGCTACAACAAAAAGAGCTGCCACAAACATTTTGGCACATATATGTCTCTTTCCGCTCTTTAGTATTTCTTTGGGATATAATCCCAGTAGTAGCGCTGCTGGGTCAAAGGGTATGCACAGTTTGATAACTTTTTGGGCATAATTCCAGATTGCTCTCCAGAATGGCTGGATTCTTTCACAACTCCACCAGCAATGTATTAGTGTCCCAGTTTCCCCACATCCCCTCCAACATTTGTCATTATTTGTTCCTGTCATCTTAGCCAATCTGACAGGTGTGTAGTGGTATCTCAGAGTGGTCTTAATTTGCATTTCTCTGATCAGTAGTGATTTGGAACACTCTTTCATGTGAGTGGATATAGTTTCAATTTCTTCCTCTGAGAATTGTCTGTTCATATCCTTTGACCATTTATCAATTGGAGAATGGTTTGGTTTCTTATAAATTATGGTCAGTTCTCTATATATTTTGGAAATGGGACCTTTGTCAGAACCTTTGTTTTTAAAAATATTTTCCCAATTTGTTACTTCCCTTCTAATCTTGTTTGCATTAGTATTATTTGTACAGAAACTTTTTAGTTTGATGTAATCAAAATCTTCTATTTTGTGATCAATAATGATCTCTAGTTCTCCTCTGGTCATAAATTCCTTCCTCCTCCACAAGTCTGAGAGGTAGATTATCCTCTGTTCCTCTAATCTATTTATTATCTCCCTCTTTATGCCTAAATCATGGACCCATTTTGATCTTATCTTGGTATATGGTGTTAAGTGTGGATCCATATCTAATTTCTGCCATACTAATTTCCAGTTTTCCCAACAGTTTTTTCCGAATAATGAATTTTTATCCCTAATGTTGGAATCTTTGGGTTTGTCAAAGATTAGATTGCTATAGATGTACCCTTTTTTGTCCTTTGTATCTAATCTGTTCCACTGATCTACTGGTCTATTTCTTAGCCAATACCAAATGGTTTTGGTGACTGCTGCTATATAATATAGCTTTAGATCAGGTACACTTAGACCACCTTCCTCTGAGTTTTTTTTCATTAGTTCCCTTGCAATTCTTGACCTTTTATTCTTCCATATGAATTTTGTTGTT
The DNA here is from genome assembly GCF_048593235.1 of Sminthopsis crassicaudata. Lineage (NCBI taxonomy): Eukaryota > Metazoa > Chordata > Mammalia > Dasyuromorphia > Dasyuridae > Sminthopsis > Sminthopsis crassicaudata. The sequence goes on along the minus strand of NC_133617.1, from coordinate 318,050,639 downwards.
ATTTTTTCTAGGTCATTAAAATAGTTTCTTGGGAGTCTGATTGGTATAGCACTAAATAAATAGATTAGTTTGGGGAGTATTGTCATCTTTATTATATTCGCTCGGCCTATCCAAGAGCACTGAATGTCTTTCCAATTATTTAAATCTGATTTTATTTTTGTGGCAAGTGTTTTGTAATTTTTCTCATATAATTCCTGACTTTTCTTTGGTAGATGGATTCCCAAATATTTTATACTCTCAACATTTGTTTGGAATGGAATTTCTCTTTGTATCTCTTGCTGTTGCATTTTGTTAGTGATATATAAAAATGCCGAGGATTTATGTGGATTTATTTTGTATCCTGCCACTTTGCTGAAATTTTGAATTATTTCTAGTAGCTTTTTAGCAGAGTCTTTGGGGTTCTCTAAGTATACCATCATGTCATCTGCAAAAAGTGATAGTTTGATTTCCTCATTTCCTACTCTAATTCCTTGAATCTCTTTCTCGGCTCTTATTGCCGAGGCTAGCGTTTCTAGTACTATATTGAATAGTAATGGTGATAGTGGGCAACCTTGTTTCACTCCTGATCTTACTGGGAAAGGTTGCAGTTTATTTCTATTGCATATTATGCTTACTGACGGTCTTAAATATATACTCCTGATTATTCTAAGGAATAATCCATTTATTCCTATACTCTCAATAGTTTTTAGTAGGAATGGATGTTGGATTTTGTCAAATGCTTTTTCTGCATCTATTGAGATGATCATATGGTTCTTATTAATTTGATTATTAATATGGTCAATTATATTAATAGTTTTCCTAATATTAAACCAGCCCTGCATTCCTGGAATAAATCCTACTTGATCATAGTGTATTATCTTGGAGATGATTTTCTGAAGTCTTTTTGCTAATATCTTATTTAAGATTTTAGCATCAATATTCATTAAGGAGATTGGTCTATAATTTTCTTTCTCAGTTTTCGATCTACCAGGTTTAGGTATCAGTACCATGTCTGTGTCATAAAAGGAGTTTGGTAGGACTCCTTCATCCCCTATTTTTTCAAATAATTTATATAACATTGGGGCTAATTGTTCTTTAAATGTTTGGTAGAATTCACATGTGAATCCATCTGGCCCTGGGGATTTTTTCCTGGGGAGTTGATTAATAGCTTGTTCTATTTCTTTTTCTGAAATGGGACTATTTAAGCAATTTATCTCCTCCTCTGTTAATCTAGGGAGCCTATATTTTTGGAGAAAGTCATCCATTTCACTTAAGTTATCAAATTTATTGGCATAAAGTTGGGCAAAGTAACTCCTTATTATTTCTCTAATTTCCTCTTCATTGGTGGAAAGATCCCCCTTTTCATTTATAAGACTATCAATTTGATTTTCCTCTTTCTTTTTTTTGATCAAATTTACCAAAGGTTTATCTATTTTATTGGCTTTTTCATAAAACCAACTCTTGGTTTTATTTATTAGTTCAATAGTTTTTTTACTTTCAATTTTATTGATTTCTCCTTTTAATTTTTGTATTTCGAGTTTAATTTTTGGTTGGGGGTTTATAATTTGGTCTTTTTCTAGCCTTTTAAGTTGTAAGCCCAATTCGTTAATCTTCTCTTTCTCAATTTTCTTCAAATAAGCCTCTAAAGATATAAAATTTCCCCTTATTACCGCTTTAGCTGCATCCCAAAGATTTTGATATGATGTCTCATCATTATCATTATCTTGGGTGAAATTGTTAATTGTTTCTATAATTTGCTCTTTCACCCAGTCATTCTTTAAGATGAGATTATTCAGTTTCCAATTACTTTTTGGTCTATTTACCCCTAACTTTTTCCTGAATGTAGCTTTTATTGCATTGTGATCTGAGAAGAAGGCATTTATTATTTCTGCCTTCCTACATTTAATTTTGAGATCTTTATGTCCTAATATATGGTCAATTTTTGTATAGGATCCATGAACTGCTGAGAAGAAAGTATATTCCTTCCTATTGCCATTCAGTTTTCTCCAAAGGTCTATCATACCTAGTTTTTCTAATGTTCTATTTACTTTTTTAATTTCTTTCTTGTTTGTTTTGTGGTTTGATTTGTCTAAATCTGAGAGTGCAAGGTTGAGATCTCCCACTATTATAGTTTTACTGTCTATTTCTTCTTGCAGTTCTCTTAACTTTTCCTTTAGAAAGTTAGATGCTATACCACTTGGTGCATATATGTTTAGTATTGATATGGCTTCATTATTTATGCTACCTTTCAGCAGGATATAGTTTCCTTCCTTATCTTTTTTAACGAGATCTACTTCTGCTTTTGCTTGATCTGAGATAAGGATAGCTACCCCTGCTTTTTTGGCTTTACCTGAAGCATAATAAGCTCTGTTCCAACCTTTTACCTTTACTCTGTATGTATCTCCCTGCTTTAAGTGTGTTTCCTGTAGACAACATATTGTAGGGTTCTGCTTTTTGATCCAATCTGCTATCCGTCTCCGTTTGATGGGATCGTTCATCCCATTTACATTTACAGTTAAAATTACTAATTCTGTATTTCCTGCCATCGTATTATCCCCAGATTATACTTTTTTCCCTTGACCCCCCTGATCCCCCTCCCCGATATTTAATTTACAGACCCCCCCCTTGTGACGCGCAACCCTCCCTCTTTTTTTTTTTTTTTTTTTTTAGGATCCCTCCCCCCTCCCTCCAAGTCCCTTCACTTATTCTCCTTTTCCTTTCCCCTTTTCCTCTCCCCCCTTTTAATGAGGTGAGAGAAAATTCTCTGAAAAACAAATATGTTAATTATTTACTCTTTGAGCCTCTTCTGATGAGAGTAAGATTCACACAATGATTCTCCCCCTCACTAAGTTCCCTCAGATATGGTGTATTTTCTATGTCTCTTCCTGGGATGTAGTTTCCCTCTTTTTATCACTCCTTCCCCTTTTTCTGAACCGACCTCCTTCCCTTTACCACACCCCCCTTTTTTTCTTTTATATCAGTAAAATCAAATTATCCTTGAGTATTTTTTATACACCCACAACAGAGTTACAGTTCTCAAGGGTTCTGTGTACCTTTTTCTGTTTCTCTTCAGTCTTGTGGATGTAGATCAAATTTTTTGTTTAAGTCTGTTTTTTTTCTTAGAAACATATAGAATTCCTCTGTTTCATTGAATGACCATCTTCTTCCATGGAACAAGATGCTAAACTTAGCTGGGTAGTTCATTCTTGGTTGCAGTCCTTGATCTTTTGCCTTTCGGAATATCAGGTTCCAGGCCCTTCTATCTTTTAATGTGGAGGCAGCCAGATCTTGGGTGACCCTTATTGTGGCACCTTGGTATTTAAATTGTTTTTTTCTAGCTGCTTGCAGGATTTTCTCCTTTGTGTGGTAATTCTGCAGCTTAGCCACAATATTCCGTGGTGTTCTTTTTTTAGGGTCTATTTCAGAAGGAGTTCGATGAATTCTTTCCACATCTACTTTCCCTTCTGTTTCTATTATCTCTGGACAGTTCTCTTTGATAATTTCCTGTAAAATAGAATCTAGGCTCTTTTTTTGGTCATAGTTTTCTGGAAGTCCAATAATCCGCAGATTATCTCTCCTAGATCTATTTTCCAGGTCTATAGATTTTCCCATTAAGTATTTGACGTTGTTCTCCAGCTTCTCATTTTTTTTGTTTTGTTTGACTGATTCTTGGGTTCTCTGTGAATCATTCATTTCTATTTGTTCCATCCTGACTTTTAAGGAGTTATTTTCTTCTTTCACAGTTTTTAGTTCTTTTTGTAAATGCCCAATTTCGTTTTTAAATGAATTATTTAGCTCTATTGATTTTTTTTCCATTTCCCTAATTTTTTTTTTGAGAATTATTTTCTTTTTCCAATTCAGAAATTCTATTTTCTTGAGACTTTTTTATCTTTTCCAATTCAGAAATCCTACTTTCCTGTGTTTTTTTAACCTTTTCTAATTCACTAATTTTGTTTCCCTGCATCTCCTGTGAATTCTTTATTTTTTCCAACTCCAATTTCAGGACATTGTTATTCTCTATCATAACTTCCCTTTCTTTTCCCCATTTTTCTTCGATCTCCCTCAATTTCTTAAGAGCTTCTTCTAGGAGAGAGTTATGTGATGGGGGGCAGGAATCGTTCCCCTTTAGGTTGTTATCTGATTCTCTGCTGTCAACTTCCTCGGGGTTGGACACTCGCTCTTTCTCTGTATAGAAGGAATCTATGGTTTTTCTAGCTTTTTTGCTCATACTTAAAAAAAATCTTTTGGGGTCTGTCTCTGGGGTAGGAAATTATTTACTTCTTTACCAGCTTCCTCCCAGACCGGATGGATGCAGCGGCTCCTGAGCCTGAGCTAAGAGAGAGCTCTGGGAGAGAGTTCCCCACCCTCTCCCTGGGAGTGCCTCAGAGGTGATTAGCACTACTGTGCTTCGAGGGCGTAGAATAGTGAAGACAGCAAGAAGCCCAGCCTATGTGTCCGGGTGGGGAGTGGGTGTCTGCAGCAGGTGAAGTAAGAAGCCCCTGCGCTCAAACTGGAAGTGTCTGCCAGAAACCGCGGTCCCTAGTTCAAAGGTTCCGCTTCTCTGGGACTTCCTGGAGCTGAGTTCCACTCCCTCCAGCTAAGCTAGGCAGTGTGTGTTGCCTTGGGCTGTATCCACCCACTTGTCAGTCTCTTAACTATTCTCAGGAGGTAGCTGAGGCCACACCCCCTGGTACTGAGATCTGTGCCTGAGTCACCCCCAGGGTCCGGGGAAAATCTAATCTGAGTTTTAAAATATTTTGGCTTTCTCTTCTGAACTGCTAAATAATTAGCAGAGAAGAGTTAACAGCCTGTGCCAGATTCCTTTACCTCAGTGGCTTCTCTGATCCCAGAGCCCCTCCCAGCGCAATGGGCGCAGTGTGCCCCTACACCACCGTCTGTGCTGGTCTTTCTTATTCCTCCCCTGAGAACTGACCTTTCCTGTTGAAACTCCAGATTCTCTTCAGCTGGTAAGTCGTGCTTCCAGTCCTTGTGGTATCTATCAGTCCTGAGCTAATTTTGAGACTTAATTTATCTAATTGGTTGTGAGGGAGTGAGGACGTTCACTGAGTCGTGTGTTTCTTCTCCGCCATCTTGGCTCCGCCCCCAAGAGGTTAGAATTTTATAAATTTATGTTTAAAAAGCAATGGGGAAAGGAATCATCACTAAATGATGATTATTATCATAAAGTAAACTTATACACTGATATACTAGACACTGATAAGTGTCTCCATATATTATCCAGAAAGAGATTTTCATATCACTTCTTAGGCATGTTTTTTATTAAAGTATGCCAGAATTTATAAATAAGTGCCACTTTTGCACTTAACTACTGCTAATCAATCCTGATTCCTAGGTATAATCAGAGAAACTCTGGTAAATATTATAAATCTTACCTCTTATTGAGTTCCTCCAGAAATCCTCCAACTGCTATCTCATATGGATGCAGTTTGAGCACAACAGAGCACCCCAGAGTTTTGGCAGACAAGCTTAGACTTTATTCACGTGGTTTACACCTCATTCTATGACCTTCTGCACTATCTTAGTATCTCTCCTTAAGGCAGAGCTCCAGGTGAAGAAGGTGGAAAAGAGATGGAAAAGAAGTCAAGTCCTTCCTCCTCTGAGCTTATATAGGATTTATGAAATCACAGTCACAAACCAATTGATGATGGAGATTACATCCTGTTCCTGATGGGACTTCAGCGTGTTTAGGATTCCCACTGTGGCTGGAGGTCCCACCCACAAAGGAAGTCCCTATCTATTTATATCCAATCATATCCAGGGACCTCAAGACCAATGGCCTACTTACATCCCAATTGTGCTTACCAGACCTCTCTAATGAACCTTTATAATATATGTCTGTATTTCATGATCAATAATTTATCAAGAAAAATGAAAATACAGTTTTGAAGGAAGAAATATTAATTTCTTATAACTACATGAGAAGCTGTTGAAATTTCCAATAATTAAATACATTTAGAACTCAGCAAAACTATGATCTTACTTGATAATCAACAATTTTGATTGATAATCAATCAAAAGACAGCAAAAATCATTAAAATTCAATACAATGGACATTAAGTTATAGAAAAATAGTGGACTAGTATATCATATCACTGAGGAAACATCAGATTCTAGTAATTTTTTTTAATGGCAATATATGCTGAATAATTAATTAATCATACCATTTATCTTTGTGAGCCATTTCTTGGATTTTATTCTAAACATATCATTTCAAAAGTTTATTTGTAAACTTAACCTATATATGTATACATACATAGCTATAGAAAAAATTAAATTTATTCTTAAAATTTATCCAAAAGTACATAGAACTTATATGCTTAGAAATTGTGGGAATAATATGAATAAATCATATTATATTAATAAAATGAAGTATTATGACAGTGTAAAAATGAAAAATATGATGAGCACAAGGCAGTGAAGTGATATTACAATAGTACTGCATTTTTCAAAATGTTATCAGTCATTCATAACTCAGACCTACTTTGCTGCAGTCAAAAACAGAGGCTATACCTGTAAAGAATCATGGAATAATAAAGTCCAACTCCATTTCTTTCTTTTTTTTTTTTCCTGAGATAATTGGGTTAAGTGACTTGCCCAGGGTCACACAGCCAGGAAGTGTTAAATGTTTGAAGCAAAATTTGAACCCACATCCTCCTGACTTCAGGGCTGGTGCTCCATCCACTCCACCAAAAAGCTGCCCCATCCTTTTTTCTTTCTAAATGAGAAAGTTAAGAACCTTAAAAATAATACACCAAGTTCAAATTAACAAGTGGTGGAAGTCAGATGTGAACTCTTATATTCTGCCTTTACATTTGGCACACTTCATTATAGCAAGCTGCAGCTGAAGTCCAAAGAAATGAAGTCACTTTCATAGTCATATCACTATTAAGTGTGAAAGAAAAGATTTGAACACATCCCTTGTCAAGGTGAAATTTCAGAGTCTGTTCAGCTACACTGGACTCTATAATCCAAGAAGACTGGTAAATTTTCCCAAATCAATTTCTTTGTACCATACTTTCACTTCATCTATTATAACTGAACATTAATGTTATCAGCAAATAGCTATGATAATAATTATTGTACAAGGGGGAAACAGAAAGACACAGAGACAGAGAGACAGAAAGAGGTAAAGTGGGAGGGGGTTGTTATTTCTCGAACATAAAAAATGCCAGTTCAATATACCTTGAATATATTATTATGTTACTTTTAAATGGTAGTTTCTTTTTTCTTTTCAAAGCACTTTCATGAAATATTTTCTCATTTTCTCCTCACAATAACCCTGTAAGATTGCTAAGGAAGGCATTCTCTTTGATAGACAAGGAAAAAAGAGAAACGGGAGAGGTTAACAGACCTGTTCAAGTAGTGGAAGTAAAACTGGATAAGAGGTATCCTGACCTAATTCCAAGTTCAGTAGAAGCTTTTACTACATCACACTGAGCAAAAGATCTATTATTGATGAATCAATCTAGGGATTTGGAGCCAGTATCTTTCTTTTGATGCCATCAAATAAAATACCTTTCTACCTATTTTTCTTTTTGTAAGGATATTACAAACTTTGGAATTACCTTTGGGTAACAAAATAGCTTTCACCCTCAATTTTCATGATTTTTATGTTATTGACAATAATCCTTATTCTAGTTAGCACCGCCAGTGAAAATGTAGTTCAGGTCAATCATATTTTCAGAACTCAGCATTTAATGAAGCACTACTACCTGTGCAAAGGGCATCATTAACTTAGACAATTAAGTTCAATGTCCCAGTTACTATGACAAGTGCTAGCTACTATGTTTAGCTTCTTGACTTTATCTTTTGCACTGCTTAATATTGCTTGGTTGCTCTTCTGTCTCCTGAGAAAGAAAAATAACATTTCTGTGACTTTTTTGGTCTTTTTCCAATTCTCCCTACTGCCAAAGGGTGATAAACATGGATTGTCACCATAATTAAATCAAAATGCTATTCTAAGAAGGTTGGCTCAACAAAAGGGTCATTGTTAAGATGGTTACTCTCTAATAATTAACTCCAAGGCCATTTCTGAGGACATTTCTAACTATTATCAATAACTAAAACTGGTTTATATCTCTGCTAATATACTTTAAAATAACAGTACCATTCGTGAACAAAAATTGTATTGCAATATGCATCATTTTCTCCTTAATATAATGTTTTCTTTACTAACTACTAGAAAAGAAGTTTTCAGTTAATATATCATTGTAACATTTTCATTCACTGTCTTTTTCAGCTATTCTTCCTCTCCCCTGCTCCTTAACAGTTCCACCCCATCCTCCTCCCACACCCCAAAAATAACCTCACTAAAAAGGCAATATCTAGTTTGGTCAAAAATATTAATACAATAAAATACAAGTGTTTTATTGTTTTTTTCTTAAAAGGAAACTTATATTGCCATGGGTTTTACTCTACACTAGCCACTCCAAAAAAAGTGCAAACTTATTGTCCAATTCAATGTTATTCTTCTTAAGAATTCATTATGTACAAAGCTCACTGGTAGAGCAGAAAGGAACTCCATAATAACTATACTATAGGCTAGAACTTCCTTTCTTTACATGGGAGCAAAACAATGCCATTATGCAACAATCACCCAATTAGAAGGTATTTTGAGGCTTAACATACCAGTGATGCTTGGACATAGAATTGTAGCTACATTCTGCAATGCCTGTAAAGACCTGGAACCATACAATGAGCCTTGTTCAACTCAGGGGCAACCTTCAGCAGAACCGATAAACTCATGACTTACCTCTGGACTTCCTAATTATTCTGCTGCCTGATTTATTGTTTCTATAAATGTTATATCTCCCTTAATTGTTGCTCTAACTCCTTGCTCCAGAAATGATAACATTTCACCCATTTTTTTTTTCTTACTCTCCTTTAAACAATTCAAAAATGCCCTCCCCCTCTGCTCCCTTGTAGGATCTTTTCTTCCGTATGAGTCTTTTTTCTCAGATAATAAATGCGTTTAGTTGCATTTATTAACTAATGTATTCATTTGTTTCATTTCAGGTACCTTCATGGGCTTGAGGTCATTTCTTAACACTAGGCACTCAAATAAATGTAAAGAGAAAACATAATCACCACTTTCATGGATCTTGGTAATAGTAGGAAAATATGAAAGCACAGAAATGTTATCATACTGATAAAATAAAATACACCAATCCATAGTTTTATTTAATGTCTGTTATATTCCAGATATGATGCTAGATACTGATTGGATTTTAATGGATAGATCATTAGTGTCAGAGTCAAGGTATTTGCTCTACTATTAACTACTGTTATGATTTTAGATAGATCATCTAGTCTCAATTAATTTCAGTTTCCTGATATATTCAATCAGGGGACTGAATTACTTGTCACTAAATTCCCCTTAAGATCTAAAATGCATGATATGATAAAATGGCATGGAACTAATGAAGTGTTGAATATTTGTTAAATATATCACCCATACATATATATATATATATATATATATATATATATATATATATATATATATGAATGGATGAAATAAAATTAATAGAGGAGTTGGGACAAAACTGGAGTTCAAAAGGTGACTTTAGTAAGTACCTAGATGTGTTAAGGCTTTAGCAGTAAATAGTAAATAGAAAGTGTAGTTAATACGAAAATGTTAAATCGTTAGGGTCATAACCACAGAAAGATTGATACCTTTCTTTAGAAGGCAATTTACAATCCTCAAGTATTTATCCCAAAAGCATGGTTTAAGAAAACAAACAAACAAACAAACAAACAAACAAAAAAAAAAAAAAAAAAAAAAAAAAAAAAAAAACCAAGACATCAGTAGAGACTATAAAAAAGGTAGCTATTTTTTCTGGCTTTTTAAAAATCATAGTCTACTTGCCAAAGCTTGATCATTTAATAAGCTACCAGATCTAAGTATAGCTTATCCAAATACAGAATCACACTTGCTCCAAGAAAGAATCATCAGAAATGACCAGATAGCATCAAGTTGTTGCTTCTTCTGTAGTTGTTTCCTGTGTTTTAGGGAAATAGGGCCATTCATGAAAACTAATGGAAAAGGACAAATAGAAAGGATTTTAATTTGGAAGCTAGGACACAATTAGTGTGAATAATAAATCCTAAGAAATATTTATATTTGAATTCACACTATCTGAAGTTATAATATATAAAAAACATGGTAAGTAGTTCCAGGCTAGTAGAAATATACAACGAAAATCTAATAATACAATCTTTTTATAGGATTCTTTATTATTATTTCATTTTTAAAAGACATTTTAATTTCATTTTTTATTAAAACTTTTTATTTTCAAAACATATACATGGATAATTTTTTCAATATTGACCTTTGCAAAATCTTGTGCTCCAAATTTCTCTCCTTTCCTTTCATATCCTCTCTCTTGGATGACAAGTAATCCAATATATATTAAACATAATAGTAATACACATTAAATCCAATATATGCATATATAATATTTATACAATTATCTTGCTGCACAAAAAAAATCAGATCAAAAGGAAAAAAAAGTAAGAAAGAAAATAAAATGTAAACAACAACGACAACAAAAACGAAAGTGCTTTGCTATGATCAACACTCAATTCCCACAGTCTTCTCTCTGGATTTAGATAGCGCTTCATCACATCCTGATTCTGCTCATTTCACTTAGCATAGGTTTGTGTAAGTCTCCTCAAGCTTCTCTAAAATCATCCTGCTTACTGTTTCTTAGAGAATAATAATATTCCATAACATTCATATATCATATCTTATTCAGCCATTTTCCAACTGATGGGCATCCATTCCATTTCCAGTTTCTTGCCACTACAAAAATGGCTGCCACAAACATTTTTGCACATGTACATCCCTTTCCCTTATTTAAGATATCTTTGGGATATAAGCCCAGTAGAAACATTCCTGAATCAAAGGGTATACATATTTTGATAGCCCTTTAAGCATAGTTCCAAATTGCTCTCCAGAATGTTTGGGTCATTTAACAACTCCACCAACAATGTATTAGTGTCTCAATTTTCACACATCCTCTCCAACATTCAACATTATCTTTTCCTGTCATCTTAGCCAATCTTCAGGGTGTATAGCAGTACCTCAGAGTTGTCTTACTTTGCATTTCCCTGATGAATAGTGATTTGTAGCATCTTTTCATATTATTAGAAATGGTTTCAATTTCTTTATCTAAAAATTGTCTGTTCATAAAATTTGATCATTTAGGATTTCTTATTCTTACTGATATAAAAATACACTGGCTCCCCACTTTCACTTTAGAGTATCTCTCTCTCTTCCTAAGCACAGATCAAATGCCATTTTCTAGATGAAGTCTTACCTGGATTTTCCCTTTTACTATCATCTGCTGATCACTCTCTCTCCCAAACTATTTTGTACTTAACTATTTTGTGCATATTTTTTATTTTTCAAAATTTTTTTGCTGCTGTCCAATGTGCATATTGTCTTATTTCCCTCTAATTTCCATAAGAACAACCAGTAGAGAAAGAAAAAAAAATCAATGCTTGTTTACTGAAAAAAAATAGTTTGTTTTTTTTTTTGTTTTTTTTTAAAGGAAGAATCTCACTTAAAAAGAGGATAAGTAAAGGAGGCAAAGTAAAGATGGTAGTGAGGAGACAAGTTTTTCTGAACTGTCCTCATACCCCTCAAATTAACAGCAAATTACGCCTCTGGGCTGCTTTTGGAGTGACAGAATCCACAAATATTTAGAGTTTAAAAATTTTCTAGCAGAAGATAATTTGGAAGATCTTCAGAATAGGTCTGTTTCAATTGGGCACAAAGAGAGCCTAGCTAAGTGCAGGCAGCCGCACCGGTACTGCAGAGACCCAGGGCAGAGTGGGCTCTGAGATTCAGGAAATCTACTGAGAGAAATCTACTACAGTGTTGGCTATTATTCCTGGTTGAAAACCAGTAGATTGAAGATAAGTTGTAAGAAGTCCAACACAAATACAAAAGGCAAATATTGAGTCCCTAAGCCCAAAAATGTCAGGACCTTGTCACACCCTCCCAGCACCAGAAGTTAGTAAGCACTGACCCAGCACAACCACTATCACCTAGAGAGGAAGCTTGGACAATCTCCCCTTTGCCCTAAAAGCAGACCTCAATCTTAAAAAAAATGAGTAAAAAAGAAAAACAAAACAAAACAAAAAAATTCTTGACCACATATAGTTTTTATGGAGAAACAGAAGAATAGTTCCAAACCCTGATGACACTAAAAGAGGATAGTTTCCACATGAAGTCCCAAAAGGTGATATCTAACAAGTCTATCTATCTAACAAGTCACTCTTGGAAGCATTCAAAAAGGTTGGTAAAAGAGAAAAGAAAAATGGGAAAGGCAATGAGAATGTTGCAAGAGGGTTTGGGAAAGGAAACAGAAATTATCTGAGGAAAAATCCTTACAAAATAGATTGATGGAAGTGGGAAAAGTATATAATTCCTTACAAAAGAAAACAACTCCTTGAAAAACAGAATTTGAGAAATGGAAAAAAAAAGTAACTGAAGAAAATAATTCACTAAAACTTAAAAATGAAAAAATGGATATAAATGACTCAATGAGACATCAGAAATAGTCAAAGCCAAAAAAAATGAAAATATAGAAAAACAATGTAAAATACCTCATTGGGAAAAAAAAAAAAAAAACTGATCTGGAAAACAGATCTAGGAGAGACAGTCTAAGGATTGTTGGATTTCCTGAATACCATGATGAAAAAAAGAGCCTAGATATTATATTCACAAATTCATTCAATGATACAGGTGAATTTCATTTAAAAGACAAGAGCTGAACAGAAAATTTGATCTACAAATGCAGAATTCACAAGAAGCCATGAAAACATAAAAAGAAAAGAACTCTTGAGAACTATACCTGTGTTGTAGATATACTTAGAGAAAACAGGTATAATTTGATTTTACTGTGAAAATATAAAAAAGAAACTAGAGGTAGAAAGGAAATTGTATTGGAAAAAAGAAAATGGAGGTAAAATGAGGGAAATTATATATTGTGAAGAGGCAAATAAGACATAATATAAATGAAGGAAAGAAAGGAGGGGGATGAATATTGTATGAATCTCACTCTTATCATATTTGCTCAAAGAGAGAATATGAAACATTTGGTTTCACAGAGAAACTTATCTCACCTTATAGGGGAAAGTTGGAGATGAAATGGGAAAGGAAAAAAGGAGGCTTACTGAAGAAGAAACAGAAATAGTAGAGGAAAGATATAAGAAAAGGATAGGGAATGTAGGGGGGCGTTGTTTGAAGGAGATGGTGATCAGAAGCAAAATATTGGGGAGGAGGGAAAAGGGGAAAAGAAAGGAAAGCATAACTTGGGATAAATAAGATAAAAGCAAGTACAGAATTATTCATTTAAACTGTGGATGTGAATGGGATGAAATTACCCATAAAATGGAAATGAATAGCAGACTAGATAAAAAGCTGGATATGAATGGGATGAAATTTCCCATAAAATGGAAATGAATAGCAGACTGAATTAAAAGCCAGAATCCTACAATATGTTGTTTACAAGCACACATTTAAAGTAGAGTGATGCATTTAGAGTAAAGGTAAAAGCTGGAGTAAAATGTGTTATGCTTCAGGTGAAGTAAAAAAAGGAGGGGTTGCAAACTTGATCTCAGATCAACCAAAAGCAAAAATAGATCTAATTAAAAGAGATAAGGAAGGAAACTATATCTTCCTAAAGGGTACCATAGATAATGAAGTAAAAAATTTAAACTTAACATATATATATATATATATATATATATGTATATACCAAGTGGTAGAGTATCCAAATTCCTATAGGAGAAGTTGAGAGCTGAAAGAAGAAATAAACAGAAAAAAATTATACTACTGAGGAATCTCAGCTTTTCTTTCCAGAACTAGATAAATTAAACCACAAAATTTATAAGAAAAAACTTAAGGAGGTAAACAGAATGTTAGAAAAGGTAGGTATGATATATCTTTGGAGAAAATTGAATATAGACAGAAAGAAGTACACATTTTTCTAGACCGTTCATGGAACGTATAACAAAAACTGAACGTATTTTAGGGCATTAAGACTTCAAAATTAAATACAGAAAGGTAAAAACAGTAAATGCATTTTTTTTCAGATCATGATACAATACAAATTATATGTAATAAAAAGCTAGGGGGAAAACAGACCAAAAATTAATTGGAAACCAAATACTCTAATCCTAATGAATGAATGGGTAAAACAACAAATCATAGACACATTCAATAATTTTATCCAAGAGAATGTCAAAAATGGGACAACATACCAAAATTTGTGGGATGCAGACAAAATGATTATTATGGGGAAATTTTATATCTCTAGATGCTTAGCTGCATAAAATGAATTGGGCTTACAGCTAAAAAATCTAGAAAAATAACAAATTAAAAACCCCTAATTAAATATCAAATTTGAAATTTTGAAAATAAAAAAGGAGATTAATAAAGTAAAACTACTGCATTAATAAATAAAAATAAGAGTTGGTTTTATGGAAAAAACAACAACAAAATAGATAAACTTTTGTTTAATTTGATTAGAAAAAATAAAGAAGAAAATCAAACTTTTAGTCTCAAAAATGAAAAGGAAGAACTTTCTATCAATGAAGAGAAAATTGGAGCAATAATTAGGAATTAGTTTGCCCAACTATATGTCAATAAATTTGATAATCTAAGTGAAAGTAATGTAATGGGACTCTGTGTATCCCTGATTTTTGTAGAGGGTGGGCCAGTTGGTGGAGGGAAATTCCTAAAAATGAAACCAATCCATCTGAAGCTCTCTTGGAAAAGCTACCTGGTTTCTCAAGGGAATCACCCACCTCCAATTAATCTGTGAATCATTTTGGTCTGGCAAACAATTACTACCCTTATTGATTTAAAAATTAACCCTAATCACTCCTTAGCCCCAAAACATAGAAGGCTATTAAAAAAAAAAAAAAAAAAAAAACAACTCTGTACTCTAAATCTCTGCTAATTCCTATCATGAATAGCTCACTGAGGGAAGTTGTCTCTCTCAGTGTAATAAACCCTTTTTTTTTTTTTTGCCAAAAACCTTGCCTGAAGATGAAGACTGCAAATTCTTTCACTACAACCTGCAACACCTATCTGGGGATTCTGTCCCCAGTTGGTGTTAGGATATTTCTCACCCCTCAACAAAGTAGAGGAATACCTGCAAAAATATAGATTGTCCAGGTTAACAGAAGAGGAAATGAATTAGATAAATATATATACATATTTTTTAGAAAAAGAAACAGAAAAAAAGTACCAATAAACAATCATCTCTCTCTAAAAAAAAAGTTAATTCTATCAAATATTTAAAGAATAATGAATTCCAATACTATATAATCTATTTGAAAAAAACAGGGAGAGTAGAAATCCTACCAAATTCTTTTTGTGACACAGATATGGTGCTGATATAAACCAGGCAGAGTTAAAACAGGAATTAAATTGCCTAATGAATATTGATGCAAAAATCTTAAATAAATTATTATTTATATTTATATAAATTTATATATATGTATATAAAATATACATATATTTTTACATATATGTGTATATATATATATATATATATATATATATATATATATATATTATAAATTATTAGCAAAGAAATCACAACAAGTTATCCATATGATAAAACAATATGAACAAGTAGAATTTATACCAGGAATGGAGGGCTAGTTCAATATTAGGAAAACTATTAGCATAATTGGCTATATCAATAACCAAATTAACAAAAAACATATGATCATCTAAATAGATGCAGAAAAAGCATAAAATTCAACACCCATTTCTATTTAAACCACTAGAGAATGCAGGAATAAATTCCCTTTTCCTTAAAATAGTCAGTAGCATTGATTTAAAACAAGCAGTAAGCATCATATGTAATGGAGATAAATTGGAACCATTCCCAGTAAGAACAGGAGTGAAATAAGGTTGCCCACTATCACCATTACCATTTAATATTATATTAGAATGCAAGCTTTGGCAGAGATGAAAAAGAGATTAAAATAATTAGTAGTAGGTAATGAGGAAACCACATTATCACTCTTTGCAGATGATATGATGATATACTTAGAGAACCCCAGAGAATTTACTAAAAAGCTATTAGAAATAATCCACAACTTCAGCAAAATTACAGGATACAAAATAAATCCATATAAATCATCAGCATTTTTATACATCACTACCAAAATTGAACAGCAAGTTTTCCTCAAAATGATCAGTAGGCTTTATCTAAAACCATGAGCAAGCATCATATGTAATTGGGACAAACTAGAACCATTCCCCATAACATCAGGGGTGAAACAAGGTTACCCACTATCACCATTACTATTTGTATTAGAAATGTTTGGCAATAAGAGAAGAGAAAGAGATTAAAGGAATTAGAGTTGGTAATGAAGTCACTTTTTGCAGGTGATATAATGGTATACTTAGAGAATCCTAGAAAATGAAGTATAAAAATATTAGAAACAATGCACAACTTTAGTAAAATTGCAGAATACAAAATAAATGGCTGAATAAGTTATGATATATGAATTTCATAGAATATTATTGTTCTATAAGAAACAATCAGCAGGATTTCAAAGAGGCCTAGAGAAACTTACAGGAACTGATGCAAAATGAAATGAGCAGAACCAAGGGATCATTGCACACGGCTACACTAAGATTATACAATCATCAGTTCTGATGTGTTTCTTCTCAACAATGTGATGATTCATGTCAGTTCCAATTATCTTATATTGATGAGAGCCATCTAAACCCAGAGACAGGACTGTGGGAACTGAGTATGCATTACAACATCTTATCTTCATTTCTTTTGTTGTTTGCTTGAATTCTATTTTCTTTCTTATCTTTCTTCATTTTTGATGAGATTTTCCTCATGCAGCAAAATAATTGTATAAATATTTCTGCCTATATTAAATTTACACATATTTTTAACCATATTTGACATATATTGGATTATTTGCCATCTAGGAGAGAGGATGAGCAGAAGGGAGGGAGGAGGAAATTGGAGCACAAGATTTTGCAAGGGTCAATGTTGAAAAAAATCACCCTTGCTTATGTTTTGAAAATAAAAAGCTACAATTAAAAAAAAATAGAGAGTAAGTGTGCTATTGCTATTACATTATTTATAGTCATTTTCTTCTTGGACTTCATATATATGTATGTGAATATGTATATTCATACACATTCAAACACAAATTATAAGGCTTTTGTTTCTTGAAAAACAAATATATTTTATATGATTTGCCACATTCCATGTTTATAAATTTGTAGCTTCAATTCACAAAATGTCTTTGATGTCGTTTGGTCACATCCACCTCTTTGTTGCTTTACTTGGTATTTTATTGTCAATGATACTGGTATTTTATGTCATTTTCTTCTTCAATCATGATAGATGAGAAAGCTGAGGCAAACAGAGTCACACAATTAGTATACAAGACCAAATTTGAATTCATGAAGTTGCATCATCCTGTTTCCAAGCCAAATGCTCCATCTAATAGGCCTACTTTAACTTTCATAAAATAAGTTCTTGCATTGATTAAAGACCAGTTATCTAAATGCCATCATGGTCATTTAAATTATGACCACTAGAGACTTTACTATGTGTAAAGCACTGCAAACAAGTGAGGAGAAAAGTATGAAAAATGGTATAACAAAGTTTTCTTGTAGGGATGGGTGTGGTTATATCCAAAGTTCTTGATCTTACAAAGAGATGAAATCATCTGTTAAGTATAAGGGATGATAACAGATCAGTACTGCATTAAAAAGCCATGAGGATCTTGGACCTTGACAGCCAACTGGACACTGATAAAGAATTGAAATTTCTGTATACAACCTGGAAGCCAATCTACTGCCTGAGACAAGCAGGGAGGAGTACTGATAGAATTATCTTGGCTTTAAGTGGATTTATTGTTCTTAAATTGCCCTTTTATTTTTTGCATTGACAAAATCATCATAATCCACAGTTATCCTATATAAACAGAAAGCCAAGCTATGATATCAACCAGTAAGGTTTTGTTTCTCCGGTAAAAAAAAAAAAAAAAAAAAAAAAAAAAAAAAAAAAAAAAAAAAAAAAAACAACTTACAGTACCTCACCTACTAAATAACTACTTTTAGGGTTAGTTCACTTGCAAAGTATAAGTTAGCTTCCCTTATGGTCCTCTAGGAAGTTGCCATACCTTAATAGCATCTTCTTCCTTAATGATGTCTTCCCTCTGGTTAATTATAAAAATAATTAGGGAAGTTAGCTCTTGTCTTTCTCTTGGTTAATCACTAAAAACCCTTTTCTTTGCTAAAAAATCCCATATGAATTTATCCTCCTATTAGCAGCATAATAAAATCTTAGATTTAGAGGTCAAAACATAAAACTTCTTTTGAGACAACCCATGACACAGACCCTAGACTCCAATATAGTTTGGGGATCTAACACCCCTCTCTTCAACATTCAGTAAGCAAATTCCATATTTTGGTGGGTAGAGTACAACTGAACCTCAAAAACCCCATCAAAAGGACAGACTATTTCCCGATTTTAGCATCTTCCATTTCATCTATAAAAGTAAGACAATTTAAACCTACTGTCTAGGTTAAGTGTGAGAATCAAATGAAGTCGTGGGTATGAAAATGTATTGAAATGTATAAAGTGTTAATAAGATATTAACAACATTATCACTATTATGTTTAAAATAAGGTTAACAGAGGCTAGGAATTCTTTTCAGTGTTTTTTGGAACAAGTCCAGTACCATTAGGAACCTGTCTAGATCCAGTAAAAGGTAAAGACAAGTACATAAAGAAGAGAGCTCTAGGGATAGTAAAAATCAATGAATCCAAAATGGACCATTTTGGATTCATTCATCTGTGTAGGCTCATGGATCCTGTTTGAAGTTTTCACTTCATTTACTTCTCTTTTTTTATTGTCTATTCAGCTTTTCTTTTCTCAAGGAAATTTCCTACTCAGTATGGATACTTGCTAGTGATTTATATCAATATGACAATTAGGGGCTACAATTCCTTTCTGCTTCCTTTCTATAAGTGGTAAAAAAAAAAAAAAAAAAAAAAAAAAAAAAAAAAAAAAAAAAACAGAGAGAGAGAGAGAGAGAGAGAGAGAGAGAGAGAGAGAGAGAGAGAGAGAGAGAGAGAGAGAGAGAGAGAGAGAGAGAGAGAGAGAGAGAATGGTAATTGATAGAGTTGTCAAACTGTGTTCCCTTTTGATTTGTAAAATTAAGACTCTAAAATTGTGTATCCTTTGATCTGTAAAGAAGAGAGATTCCAGTCTCAGGCCCTCGTGGGAAGCATATCACCCCAGACAAGTTAAGTGGCTTCATTGGACTGGGCCATTTCTAAACCAAATCACATCTATTGATAGCCCAATGTCCACATTCAAATTCAGCTGAAAAAGCCTTCACAGTAATTTCAATTGGAAGAATCTGGGTCTGATTATTTCAAACTGCTCCCAACCCCCTGCCAAGATCTGCTCATAAAATAGATCTCTATTTACTATTTTCTTTGCAGAAGTCTGGAGTAGGGCATAGCTGCCTGCCAGTGCTCCTGTCCGCTGAGAAGACATTCTGTTCTCAATGCCTAATAGGACTTTGCCACTGAAGAAGTCAGTTTTCTAGAAAAGCTGACTTCATATCCAACAATAAACTTCCATTTTTGCCACTTAAAACTCTTCAGTTTGTGAATTCTTTCATGAAGGACCTACGCCAACTTTTTGTGGAAAAAGGGATTTCCACGACTCTCTGATTGCCACTAGAATCCTATCAGTAATGAAAACAAGTGAGACTAGATCACTTTCCCAATTAATAAAACTCAACTTTTTGGTCCTATCCATACTAATCTAACCCTAATGAAACCTACTTTCTACCCTCCATAGAACTCACCACCCTTCTGAGGAAAAATCTTATTTTAAGGACACCATGGTTTTAATACTTCTCAGGAGAAAACTGTCTGCAGGTATCATCACTTTCCTTTCAATGGAAGTTGCATAAGATTACAAGTGAAATATTGACTGTCTTGAGGAGTTCTTTCTCTCATAAGCTTTTGGTGTGGCAAAATGTCAGGTCCAAGTTATACTAACTCATGATGTGTTTATCCCTTTTCTGCCCACATAAAAAGTGATTTGGAAATGTGATTATGAGCTGAATGTGAGTGGCAAGATGGAAGGCTTAATCCAAACATTTAATTTCTTAGGTTATCACACTGACACATTTACAGCAGAGTAATTCAAGGTGCTCAAAGATACCTATCATACTTTGCTAGCACGATGTATGTCTGTGCTAGAATAAATTGCCAGTAAGTCAATTTCTCTGGCAATCCCAGCTCTATGCAGACAGGCTCATGGAAGCTCCTACATGTAATTTAAACCATTCAGAGCTATCTTTAGCTCCAGTTACCATAGGTCATACTTTTGCTACTTCTAGGCATGAAATTGTTTAGACATTGTGTGAAATATATTGATACCCAAAAATTGGTTGAGGAAAGTCAGGGAGACTACAGCCAGATGGAAGTGCCATGCTATAAAAGATAACTATTAGGAAAACAACACACACACACACACACACACACACACACACACACACACACACACACACACACACACACATATATATATATATATATATATATATATACTAAAAATATATATACTAAAACTTATAATGCATGTAGATTACAGGGATTAGTGAGAAAGTAACATAGAAAAGAAGCAATAAGATTTTAAATAAAATATTTAAATCAAATTCAGCCCTAACAGTAAAGACTCTCAGTATATGTAATTCAATAGTCTCTTCATACATATACATATACATGTATGTTTATGCTTGTGTGTGTGTGTTTTCTGCCTACATTCTAAAAATGCCTTGACAAATAAAACAAATTTCTGTTTATGGAGCATACAAAAATTATTTCTCCTTTATCCAGTTATTCAGTCCTGTTTTGCCTGTATTTACATAAAACAAGATTGAACAATACTAGATTCAATAGCCCATTTGTTTGTTTACTTGACATCTGGGGGCTTTTATTTTGTAGCTGAAAAAAACTGGCAAAAGTATCAGGCTAGTACTTACAGAATGGAAAATGTAGCTGTCAGAGAATAATTCTATTTCAGGATCATTTGTTTCATTTGTAAAATATTGCTAAACAATAATAATAATGTTGTAGGCATTTCAAACTTTGTTGTGTCAGAAAACAACTAATTTACTATTTTGCTTATTATATTCATGTGATACAGTCTATGGTAAATGAATCACAAATCTTCATAAATAAATATAAATGGAAAGAATCAGAGGTGATAAATACAAATGAAGGAATTTGCAAATTTGTGAAAAATATTTTGCATTTGCAAGCCACTTCAGTGCATTAACTTTATAAGTAAGAATCAATCATTTACATTCTATATAAATAGACAACCAGAGATAATTAAATAATATTCTACTTTCGGAATTTTGTGAGCTCTTTATTTTGTATCTGGAATGAGTGTTTTTCTTTTAGCTGTAGGTAAATGTGAGAAGAATGTCCTCATTAATCATAAAGAACATTGCACAAAGTATGTTGTTCTCTTCTGGTCCAACTTCCCAATCTATTCAAATGTCTAACATTCCCTTTAATAAGGTGCATTATACTATATCTGGGAAGACACTGCATCTTATATTCACAGCAAGGTATAAATTGAAAGCCTATTAAATGTGTGTCAAAGGAAGTTTATTTTTTAGTATTCCATTTACAACTTTTAAGTTTTCTTTAATTTTTTTTTCTTTTCAGCTTTCCATGAGGAAAAAATAAACACATTTATCTTGCTCTGATCCAAAGCAATTATAAAACAAATATGCTCATCTAGTCTGCATTTCATCTGCAAAGAACACAGAGTAATTACTAAAATGTGATAACAAACTACTGGAGAGAAGGTACAGAATGTTTGCACTGTAATTTTTCTGGATTCATTTTAACATAATGTTTTCTTCATTTTAACTGTTTGATTCTCTATACATAATAAGCTAGAAATTAAAAAGCAAAGTAAGAATAGGTAAATAATTATTATTTTGTTATTTTCAAAATAAACATACAAAAAAGTCATGTAGGAAAGTTCAACAGGAGAAATTTACAGATCCACAAAGCTTTCAGCTGTAGTAAAAGTATGGTTCATTTACTGAGTCTTCTACTCTTCATTCTTCTAGTGAGAATAGCTGGTTCAATATTCTGTTTAAACTTGATTGTATTCTGAGATATATAGAAGTCAATAACTCTATGTCTTGAAAAACTAATATCAAACTTTTTTCAGTGACAGAATGAAGTATGATTTGGCATGTGCTTTAAGTATAAATGGAAAAATGAGTCTTGAGTGTTCCTCCTGAGAAGTTACTTTTAAAAGAAAATATGTGTTTTCCTTACTTTTCAAAACTTTCAACAAAATTTGTTTAAATATCTGTAAGATTTTGCTATCCATGGTATATAGACATGATTAAGGGAATTTTGAGAGTTAGAAAGGATCACAGAGATGATTTAGACTCAAGACCTTGAACTACATCATCTCCAAGATCCTAATGACTATACACCCACCTACCCACCCACCAACCCACCTTCACACACAAAACATACACACATTCATCTATGTGTATATATCAGAAAGTATATATGTTTCTTATATATGAAGGGTATAAAATATATAAAACACAGTCATAGAACTGAAAAATGGTAGATTTAAGATACTGGTCCAAAATTACCCAGTCTTTCTATTGCTCTTTCCACTGAATTCTACTCTATTCCTCCTCAGTCATTATATGCCAAATTCCATAAGAATCAAAATTCACTAATATAAATCACTAAACCCTAAGCTGTTACAAAACACATACCTGAACAAAGAATGAAAATACTGATGGGATGATTAAAATAATATATTATATTATATATTAAAGTATATTTAATGTATTTTATAACTATCTTTATGCATATTATTTATCATACACTGAATATTGTAAATTACACAAGCAATGAGTTGGATATAATCCTTCACTCTAGAGAAGAATTCTTAATCTATAGCTTATGAAGTTTTTTATAGAGACTTTTTTGTTATGCTTATGCATTGAAAAAAAATACACTTAAAAATGGTCTGAGAAGGGCTCCAAAGTTTTCTTAAAAATAGGTCCATGACCCAGGAAAAGGTTAAGTAACCATTCCTGTACTTAAGGGGAATATGAAAAGATATAAATTCCCAGGCACTGTCTAATGTTCTATGGTAAATGATAACAATTTTTCATTATTATTTAGTTCACAAAAAATCACCTGTTACATTAAACAATCAACTTCAAATTGTCTATATGAATTGAGTATCTTTTAGAAGCAAATAACCAAGAGGAAGGCAAGATGGTATAAATAATTTCCTTTCTGAATTGTGCATGTATATTTTTGTCCTTAAGGGAAATAGTTTCAACCATCTTTCCATAAAAATTTTTGAACTCAAATTTGAACTTTCTTTAAGTGTATAAAATAAGTTTAACAACCTATTGAATACATAAAGCAAGTTAGAATTCCCAAAAAGTAGTTCCTAATACATATACATATATTTCCCTTTAATATTTTAATATTTATAGACTTCTGCAATTATTTAAACATCCTCAGATACACATTCTATATGAATATTTTTAAATATTCAATAAATAGGCAGTACTCATGTCTTCATCAATTTTATTTTACTGTCATCATTAGAGCACTGGGTAATTTAAAAAAAACACATACATTTTGTAGAATTCTTCTTGTAACACTTTCATTTTTATATTCCTAATGTCTTCCAGACAGTTAATTTTTAAGGTTTTAAATTTAAATTTAATGCTTAAATTTTTTAATGTTTAAAAAATGTATTAAGTACTTACTATGTAGTCAACACTAAGATAATTTTAGAGACACAAACAAAGCAAAAGGTAGTTCCTGCCCTCAGAAAGCTCATGATCTAATGAGGGAAATCAATATATAAAAACAAAAATGAAGAAAGGGTATTGGGCACTGGGACAGGATATAGTCCTTGAAGTCTGATAGGAAATTATTAGGTATCTGCTATTGGGTCCTCATTAAATGGAGAATATGGAAACAGCTCTCTAATATTCGCACTCCACTTTCTTCAGTTAGCACAAGGGAGGATATCCTGCAGTAGGGATACTGAGGTAGTTTTAAGTTGCAGAGTTGATTTGTTCTTGCAGGAAAATGAAATGCTGAAAAAAAATAATGAAGTCCAGTAGAACTGCCAGGTGAGAAATAATCATTTTGGGTCCTATAGATAAAGGGAGATAAAGGTGAAATCAGGAAGGATATCTTCAATATCTTCTTTCCCCCTTCCATCCTTTCTAGTTAGAGGAAAGTATCCAAAGGACCATGCTAAATGAGGAAATGTGAGTTTCACAGTTGATTTGAGCTTGAAAGAAGATGTTTCTAGAGATGATGATAAAATCCAAATGAGTAGACAAGTAGAAAATGTCCCCAACTCTTCATACTTATATTGAAATACCTCCCCAGAAAAGTATGCTAAAAAATGTATCTGACATATCACTGACCAGACAAATCTAGGAACTGTAGAAATGGTCCCTTAATAATTATTTCCTATCTTGAAATGACACCATAAAGACTGAGTGGAACTGAACCTAGAACACACTCCTTTCTTTTCTAATTTCATTAAGAGATAATACTTAAGAGGTGTGCTGGAGGAAGGGGTAGCATGAGAGGTTAACTAAAAAAGTAATTATCACATTTTGAAACCTTTATGACTCATTATTTCATATAGGAGAAGTGCCATAGAATCTATAAATATATTATTTGAGCTTCAAATAGTTTTAGGCTCAAAATACATTCAAAGGCAAAGCAGGTTGTGAGGTATTTTTTTTGAGAGAAAAGTTTTTATTTTTTAAATTGTGATTTTTTTTTTTTAACACTGTACCATTTTTCTAGACGAAGGTGAACTGAGATATTTTTTATATGCTCAACACAATGACTGGGATGTGCTAAGTGTCAAATAAATGAGTGTTGCTTCTTCCATCTCCATCTCTCCTCTTCAGCCTAAGTTCTTTAGAGTAACTAGTTAAAAGAAAAGCAACTATTTCATTTGGTAAAATAAAACCTACTATATTCATATTCGGGAATTATGCCCAGCTACTAAGATAGAGATGGGTAAAAGACAAGAATGTGCCTCTAAAAAGAGCATCAGGTTTGCAGGATAAGAATAAATCCACATAAATAATTGACTGTTTTGTTATCAACAAAACACAGCAACAAGAGATAGAAAAAGAAATCCCATTTAAAATAACTGTAGACATAAAAAAAGTCAGAATTTGCTTTCCAAGACAAAATCAGAAATGGTATGAACACAATTAATAAAACACTTTGCATAAAAAAGGTAGATGTAAAGAATTAGAATAATATCAAATGTTCATGGGTAGGCTGAGCTAATACCATAAATGGTTCAGTAACATATCAATTATTCGGCCCAAGCATGACAAACAGGGCGTTGATGGTATTGAGTAAACTTCCGTAACAAGGAAAAGCCTCCTTGCTCTTACTGATCATGCTCTAGTTCGTGCACTCTCAGACATATGATCTGGGGACTATAAAAAGAAAATGGGAGGAGAACTCCATGATGTAAAGTGATAGAATAAAGACCTACTTCTGCATAGTCATGTGAGTTGGCTTTCTGTGGGGGACCCTTGAGGTTGTACTAAGCAATGGGGTTATGAAGGTAGAAGAAACTAATACCTTCAAAGTCTTACATTCCAATGGTAGGAGAAAAAAAAGCATCAATTGGCCACTGCCAATGTTCCACAGTCAATTTACTACTCTCTAATTTGGGAGTGATATCCAAATTAAATAGAAATGGGAGCAATTAATTAGTATATGAGGATTCCTGTATGCTGCATATAGACTAAATTTTAAAATGTATTATTTCCTATGTTTTATTGTATTTTAAAATATATTTTTATTAAGAATTCATCATTTACATTTTAATCTGGGTTGGTTATACTTGGGAGTATTTAAAATGCATTTAAAATATAAGTAAATGGGCAATTAGTTGGGGCCTGAAACATGAAGTTCTCTAGTGAGGTATCATAGTACAAAGCTATCGACTTCAGTCTCATAATCTGCTCACAATTTACACAATCATTTTTAGTTTAAAATATCTTTGCATTGGGGGCAGCTATGTGGTACAGTGGATAGAGAACCAGTCCTGAATTCAGGAGGACCCAAGTTCAAATCTGGTCTCAGACACTTAACACTTCCTAACTGTGTGACCCTGGGCAAGTCACTTAACCCCAGCCTGGGGGGGGGGGGGAATGAATAGATAGATAGATAGATAGATAGATAGATACAATTTGCATCAAGTGCAAATTTAACTGAAGTGAGGCCATGTAATGAAAGAAGTTAAGACTTTCATTCTTTTTGATTTCTCATAAATACCTTTATTGATATTTGCATTTTTAAATCAGATATTCTGTCCTATGCTAACCAACAGTCTGGAAACCTATGTTATTTTGTTCCAGAACAAAAGCCAATAAAAAAACTCATTCCAAGGCAAAACCATTTGGCAATGTTAGTTTTTATTTCTCTTTAATTGCTTGTAATGTTCAACATGATTATCCTTCCATGTTACATTCTCAGCACTTTTGCAAATTTTAACAGTATGAAAGTTAAGACAGCTGTGCATACAGGTACAAAAAACATGTTTGTAAGGGAAGTAATGGCAGTATTTACTCCTGGTAAGTAATTGAAATTTTTGCCAAAGGTCTTCCCATCACACAATTCCAGCAATTATTCTTCAACTTTAACTTTTAAAAAATGTTTCTTCAAATAGAAAAAATACAATGTGATCCATTAAAAGTTTCTTAAACCGTAATTACTGTCATTACTTTCTCCCCAGTGAATGAAAAGTTTTGTTATTATTTCTTGAACCAATCACATAGTTGGTATCCTAACCTATTATGAATTGATACTGTGCTTAACTTTTGCTTGCCCTCATCATTTTTCTTCTTGTTGTTATAATTTGCCTCTAGCCAAAAATTAGAAAGAGAAACTAATTTTATATAGGCAAAATGCTGTGTATTATATTCCTAATTGAAAACAAAAACTAAAGCAACCACAAACAACAAAGTTAGAAATAGGATCTTTTATCCGCAAATAACTTAAGGGATTATAGAATTCAATGTGATATTTAGACTAAATATTATGATTTCCAAATGACAAACAATTATTATATGTATATTTTTGATCCATGCATTTTCCAGTTTTTAAAAATATTTTACTTAAATTTTGAGTTCTGAATTTTATTCCTTCTTTCTAGATTCTCTACTGTCCCTAAAATGGTTAAGTAATCAGATATAGTTGCACATGTGTGATTATTTAAAAATATTTCCATATAATTAATTTTGTAGAAGACTAAATAAAAGAAAAAAAAAACCTGAAAAATAACAAGCTTAAGTCTACATCAAAATAATATTAGGCCTTTCTCAAGAGAGTAATAGTGTACTTCCTCATGAGTCTTTTGAATTGTCTTGGATCATTCCTTTATGTGGTTAAGGTACATACTCACAGTTATTTATGCTCATCTACTGAAGGTAGAAGATTTCAGAAGCCTGGAAAAGTTCTCCCCATCTATCCAATGGACACATTTTTTTTATTTAAATGAGATCTGCAAAATTCAGTTGTCACCTCCTTTTCTATCTCCTATAGCTAAAAATACACATCCTTCTTCAATAAATGTTATTTTTTGCATAATAACCTGTTTTATCAATAAGCATTTTTCTTTTCTCTATATCTCACAATGATATTTTGAATAATTTTTATCTTATGAATGCTTCCCTAAAAACAGATATAGGGAAACTAATGTCATTTTCAGGGTAGGCTGTCTTCCATCTTGCAATCTCCTTCTACCACAGAAATAAATATCTATTTTCTTTACTCTCAATTTCTTAAAGCTATTATGCCACTCTAAATGTAAGAACCCAAATTGGTCAATGATGGCCCACTTCAATGCCTAGAAAGTTCCCCTAATAATTTTAAAATAAAAAATGTAACCCTGGTCCTTCTGAGAGTGAAAGAGAATAAACTGAAAGTTAAATTCTGAACAGCTGGCTGAGACTGTTTCTACTTGAGACTTTTCTTTCAGTTCCAGTCTGACCCCAAAAGAGTCAATTGAATGAAGTGTAATTGATTTAGAAGAATCTGAGTGATCCAACTATTCTTGGATATAGAATAGTGTTTCCTGAGAAAAAGACATCACAGAAACTGGAAGGGGGTAGTCTGATTTATGGTTCATCCTTCCCTGAACTTAGCCTCTATCTTTCAAATTTATTGAAAGGTAGGAATGCTCAGTATCACAGATTAAGAGGAATTTAGGAAGGGTTTTATGTTTATATGCAAATACTGTAAAGTTTGTAATATGGTGTCTTTGAAGTTGTTTTTGATTTTATCCCAAGAGTCCCGAGGGACACTCTTGACAGAAAGGATATCTCCAGGCAACTCTTGCTCAGATGTAACAACAAAAAAAGAAGGGTACATGTTAAGGTTTTTTTAATCAGTGAGTGGATTAATAATAGCATTAGGCAGTGAGATTTCCATGTATGTGAAAGAAATAGTATTATTCTTACTATTTCCAATTGTAAATAAGTTGGTTTTCTCTTGATATTTCCAGAATGTGATGTAGGCTGCAGGAATTATGCAATATGATTTTTAAAATCTCCAGATAATGCTTCATTTGTGCTCCAGACAGTTGCTCCTCAGCATAATTAGGAGGTCTTGTTTAAGAAATATAAGTGAAGAGAAAAGGCAAGGACACACTTGAATTCTCCACCAACCCATCCAAAGATATTTAAATAATTTCTTGAAACAAATTCTGGAGTGACAGAAAAGGAAAGGGTGAAACAATTTTCCAGCCCAAGATTAACGTTAATGTTTGACAAGAAAGTTCTACACCAGCACAGATCAGACACCAGTAAATCAGGAGTAAGTTTTGGGAAGGAATGAATCAGCCCTTGCACAGATGGCAAAGGGGTTAAACAATTGGACAAAAGTAGATTATAGGGGTTTCTTTGCTAGCACTTAGGAAGGACCTGAATGTCTCTAGATTCCTTTTGAAATACTATATAATATTTGTACTCTATAAAATTGGGGAAACTACATGATATACTATATAGAATACCGGCCCAGAATTAGGATATTTCTTGATTCCTATGTTCATATCTGGTCCCAAATACTTAATAGTTTTATGACTCTGGGCAAATCACTTAATCCTGTTTTCTCTGTTTTCTCTTTGTTCAGTTTTATTATCTATAAAATTATCCAGAGAAGGAAATGGAAAACCACTCCAGTATCTGCTAAACAACAACAACAAAAACAAAACTAAAACCAAAACAAAAAAAAAACACCAAATAAAGTCAAAAAGAGTTAGCTATGATTGGAAAAGAACCTAATATCAACAACTATACCAAATTGTCAATAACATTTGTGAATGAAATCTTTTTGATAATTTCTTCTATTTTCTCTTTATATGTTGAGGCATTACTGGACAAGGTTTGTTAATTTATAATCCTGGTATAATACCATGAATAATTGAACATTGAATGGCAATTGAATTATTAAATAAGATAAAAATCTCAAATAATTTCATATAGTTATTCTTAAATTAAGGAGAAGAATAGGGGGAATTGAGGTGAAGAAAAATCAACAATTTATTCATCATTTTTTCTTGTGAAAGTTATAATCTCTTTATAGCTGATGGTTTTAAATTGGTAGTTTATTGTAATTGTGTATAACATTCTGAGATTCAGAAAATTGCTTTCTTTAGTTTTATATGGGAGAGGGAAGGGTTTACTTACTAGAGCGGAATACTATTTTGGTTATAAGTAATAGCTTGAGACCCAGTGCAGAGTATTCAGCTGTTTTGCATTCTATTGCAGTAACAGTGAAATAAGACAGAAATATTTTACATTTTGATCACTGTTTGTTTAGCAGATCTGACATAATTATCTTTCTTTTCCATTTATAAATAAAGCAACATCTCACAATTGATGACTGCTAAGGTATTTTCTATTCTTGGGCTACATTTATTTGACATATTATGGTTTGGAATACTACCTATGTTATTGTTCTTCTACACTGGTTTTTAGAACAGATTCACACTCACTCAGTAGCGTGAATCTTTCCTTTCCTTTGGAAAGGATCAGAAAATAGGAAGATTTTTACGTGGAGCATTATTGGGATTCCAGGATCAAGAAAAGAGACCATGGGTACCTTGGGGTCCTACACCTGGTATTCGAAGAGAAGATTGTACACAAAAATAAGTCTCAAGTATAGGATGTAGAGTATAACTTCATCATCAAGACAGAGTCAGTCATTAAAAATGACTAATGAATTAATTTAAGATCAAATAAATGTTCAAAAAATATTTCTAAGGTAAGTGGTATGGAGAGCAAATGTAAAGTCCTAAAAGGTACATAATCCATGGGGGAAATCTGTGGAAATCAAAAGGAGAAAAGTCCTTTTTGTACAAAGACCTGGTTGAGGGAAAAACAAAACAAAAAAGAAAACAAAAAAAGAACAAAAAGAAATAAACAAAAATGCTTGTAGTAGGATTACAGACCTGAAGTCATGTGAAAACTTTTCAGTGTAGGAAGTTTACAGGAGAGAATAAAAATATTTCTTTAATATATCTTGGGCTCATAAACCTAGAAGAAAGTTGAAGAATCAGATTCTGGAAGCCTGAGATAATTCATAGATTTTCCAACTGAAATCAAATGCTCTACTTTTCATAGGATTCAGACTAAGAATGATTGGGTTTGATTGACTAAATTTAATTATTCATCTGGAATCAGAAAAGAGAGGCAAACTAAGAAAAATCACATACTATTTCACTATCATTTTTATATGACTAGAATTAAAAACAAAACAAAAGAACCTTAATTTTCATGACTGTTCTTGTCAGTTAGTTATTTTAAACCCTTACATTTCCTTGAAGCCCAAGAGTAAATGAATGTAAATAAACCTCCAATATAAACCAAAGAATATCAAGTAAAATAAAAAAACAAACTCAAATTAAAGAGTAATTCCATGCTATTTGCAGGAAGAAGTGGAGAAAAATATTGATTTTTGTTAAATTATAAAATGATTGGTGGGGAACCAAGATTAACAAAAGTGGTGGCAGTAAAAAACTAAAAGTGTTAGCAAGTTATATCCTGTGAAAACTGGATTTATGAAATATAGTGATGATCAGAAGTATTAAAGATCTATAGTTCTGCAATCTTCCACACTGAATACTAAAGTTATATTTAGTTAATCACTCAGGCAAAGTATTTCAGTAAATTAAATAATACTTACATATTAAAAAAAAAAAAAAAACGCTCAACAAACAGACACAATGAAAGAAACCCTCCACCTTTCCTACACTCATGATAGCTTTCTGAATAGAAGAATAAATATTTAATTTTACTACTAAGGAAGTGTAAAATAGTTTGGTGAATTTTATTTTCTCTGATAGCCCTAAAACTATTAACACCTCAGAAAATAGGCTCCCTAGATTTCAAAAAGATTGCTAGGTGACAATCCCCAAAACAATTTGTATTTAACAGCTTGTTTTTCAAAATTTCCTTTAAAATACCATATCTACTTTTCAAAGCCCCTTCTCAAAAGTTACATCTGTTTATTCAAATAGAATTTCCCCCTAGGGAAATGCATTAATCTCTTCAAAAATAAGTTAAAGAAAAGTCTTCTTCCCCCTACTCCAGTCAAAAAGATTAAGTCCCAAATATAAAGTGAATATTAAGTCAGCTTAAGTTCAGAAGACTTTATAAATAGAAAATATTTTTAAAAATACAAGTGCTAGCAAAACAAAATGGAAAAGTGTATAAGAAGATAGAATAAAGGATAAAAATACTTTGATTCAGTGAAATTTATTATGTGCCAATTATGTTCTGAGACTTTTACTCACTGGGGAAACAATGCTATATTCAGGGGCTAGGCAATTCCAATTAATGACAAAAAAAAATAATATGTTTTTTTTCATGATTACAAGTTACTTCTGAGGGCTGAGTCCCACAAAAAAAAAGTCATAAGAGTTTAAGTTCTTCACTTGTCCCTAATGAATTAAATTTTTTTTTTTTTTCAAAGAGGAATTGATGGATGGTCAAAGGATATGAAAAGGCATTTCTCAAGGGAAGAAATCAAAGTTATCATTAGTCAAATTAAATACTCAAAATCACAAATTATTTAAAAATGCAATTAAAAGTAATTTAGTTTCCACCCCACAACAATCACATTGGTGCACTTTTGTAGGCATGGAAATAGCAAACATTGGTAGGGCTCCAAATTCTCCCAGATATTGGGATTTTTGCCCTGAACCTTTCTTAACTAATCAACATTTGGTGAAACATGTACTACTCCATTAGTATTTCCTGAAAATATCAAAGATAGAGGGAAATGGTCCATATGTACAAAAAATTATACATTGCTTTTATTTTTTGTTTTATTTATTTATTTATTTATTTTCCTTAGGCTGGGGTTAAGTGACTTGCCCAGGGTCACACAGCTAGGAAGTGTTAAGTGTCTGAAACCAGATTTGAACTCCTGTCCTCCTGAATTCAAGGCTGGTGCTCTATCCACTGCACTGCCTAGCTGCCCCTATTTTTTGTAATGGTATATAAAATAGTGTAATAGCTAGGGAAAAGATATATCAGTACATGGTTTACTGTGCTATACCACGATAAGATTGTTTTCAATGAAACTTCATGTGAACTGATACAGATTGACCGTAATAAAATAATAAGATTTATTTATACTCTAACAACTATTTTTTTTCCCCCTGAGGTAACTGGGGTTAAGTGACTTGTGCAGAGTCACACAGCTAGAAAGTGTTAAGTGTCTTAATCCAGATTTGAACTCAGCTTCTCCTGACTTCAAGGCCAGTGCTCTATCCACAGCGCCACCTCCTTGCTCCCAACAATGACTTTTTAAAAAACAAATAATATGAAAATATTTAAGCTGCCCTGATCAGAAGAATAACCAATAAAGATTGAATAGGACTAATGAAATATACTCATTCCCTACAAAGAGATGATGTACTTTAAATGAAAAGTAGTATACATATTTTGTACATGGCCAAATGTAGACATAATTATTTTGTATGACTATGAATTTTTATTTCAAGTGATTTGTTTAAAATAAGGAATTCAGGGAGAGAAAATACATTTTTTAATTTCAAAAATATTACAAAAAAGCTTCAATCCAATTATATTAGTTACTAGGGATATTAAGAAATAAAATAATTGATATTCTTCAAAAATCTCTATCAAGTTGTAGGAGTTGAGGAAGACAGGATGATATTAAAAATCTTAACAGGAGTTGGCTCTGGAATAAATTTTTTGAACTGATCTTTAAATAGAACATTTTGTTTTGTTTTTCTAAATAGTAAAGACAAGGAGGAAATGCATTCCAGCTATAAGAAAAAGAGTAATATCAATCACAACCTCATCCTACTTCATGGTACAGCCTTCTCTTTGAGACTGTTTCCAATTTATCATATATAAAACTTGTTTGTAGCTATTCTCTCCAATTTTTCTTTGAGTTTTTTGAGAACTTGAACATTGCTTTAGGTT
This sequence comes from Sminthopsis crassicaudata, assembly GCF_048593235.1. Lineage (NCBI taxonomy): Eukaryota > Metazoa > Chordata > Mammalia > Dasyuromorphia > Dasyuridae > Sminthopsis > Sminthopsis crassicaudata. Next base: position 318,017,015 of record NC_133617.1, on the reverse strand, counting down.
TGTTTTGATTTTTTTTTCTGAACTCTTAGCACAGGATCTGAGTAATAAATATTTGTTGCCTAGACTAAATGACAACATAAGGAGGTTCAGGAAAGACCTCATGTAGAAATTGTGCTAGGAAGATAGATAGGAAAAGAGTATTATTCTAGATACAGGAGGACAAATGTACAAAGACAGAGGAGTAGAGAATATGCACAAGAAAAATAAGTCAGTTTGATTAGAATAGAGTACATAAAGATAATATGAAAGAAAACATGAAAAAATAGCTCTAGAAAAGTTTTAAATGATTGAGATTAAAGGACAAGAATGTCTCCAACACTGAAGACAGCATGAATTCTGTCTCTTCTTACCATATATACATATATACACAAAACTTATTAAAAGTATTTTTCTTGCTTTATCTTTTGTGAACCACAATCATTTCCATTTTCTCCTCATCTGCTCTTCAAAAACCATTTTATAAAACAGAAATGTTGTTAGGCCAAAGTGACCTAGTAATAATAGCCTGAATGCATATGCAGTGTCCTATAACTATAGTCCTCTATGTCTCCACAAATTATAAAAAAAGAAAACACACACACACACACACACAGACACGCAGACACACACACACACACACACACACACACACACACACACACACACACACACACACACACAAAATTCTTTGTCATTAAGCAAAACCCAGTTTGAACTGCAGGCTTCTTTCACTATCTGCTATTGGACTTTATTGTGCTCCCTGGGATTTACTTTGATTCTCTTTCAGATTCTACTTTCTAACCTTGACCTTGTCCTATTGCATTAATAAATGAACTTGACTTGTACTTGAGTACAACCCACATCTCTATACTTATGAGCTATGGGAAATGGTTTAGTTATTTAACCGCTATAAGAATCAACTCACTAAAAATGGGTATCAATGTATCTTCAGTGCTTATCTTACAGGTACTGTTATGAAACTCAAATAAAACTATCTGAGTAAGTACATTTATCATAAACCTTAAAATATTATCTATTATCATTATTCTTACCTTATCTTTCTTATTTAAAAAATTGCATCTCATTTACCCAAGACCTTCTCTATTTCCTTAACCCCTTTCCTAGTTAAAGAATGATTCAATCAGTACCATAGCCATTGCTTAGTAACAGAAAGAAGGAAGGGAGGAACTATTTTTTTCCTGAAATTTCTTTGAAAAAAAATTTTTTTTATGAAATATTTCTTGGCTCAATTATTTCTTCACTTTCCCAGGTCAGTGCTCTGGCTATAGTCTCCCCTCATTATGCATATGGGTAACCTACTCTTACTATTTATAACATTATTACAAAATGTCCTTAGCCAAAGGGCCCTACTTTAAAAGAACATTTAATGATTCACTTTACTAGCAACAAATGGCTTGGCATCAGCAGGAAAGAAGTCTGATTTTAAAATAAAAAAGTAATTGGAAATCATAAGTGTTTCCTTCATGACATCTCCATGGGATAATTTCTCAAGTATAATTAAAGATTAGCTCCTTAAATAAATGGCTTGGGAATATGGAGATAAAGTCAGCCCAAAAACTTGAGGGGAGGGAAGAAAATAAATATTTTTGTATCATTCATTGCAGTGGCATTGAAAAGGAAAAGGAAAGAGAATGGGAACCAGAGTCATGGAACTAGCACCTTTTTTTCCCTCTTTTCTTCTTGCTGCTTTCCAGGACACAATGATTTTGTGGATCCACAATGGATAGAATGTCCATCTATTGGTATCCTCCAGATTTTACCTAAATACCTGATGCCCAGAACAGACCTTTTGCAAAATGCTTAAACTGAGCACCTGACTTTTAAGGAGAAAAGAAGTTCGATGACTTTAGAAAATGTTTTGGTATAATGCGACCAAATTAAAAAGTTCAAGGTCTATGGCACTCTTCTGTTTTAGAAATTCTTTATGTCTTATGTTCAATCTAACCTATTTTATCAACTTACTTTGTATTTAATAATTTCTGACTTTCTAGCCTCAGAATTGATGAAATCCTCCAATTTGTTATAAATAATTAAGTAACCTTTAAGTATAAAATATAATTAAAATTTACTTTTTGAAATTCAGATTTTAAAGTGCAATTATATATGGCTGTGTTTGATCTATCCTTGTGAAGTTATTGAAAAAAAGGAATTAAATTTCAGCCAGCCCCAAAACTACATTCCTCAAACAAGGAAATGAAAAGGAGCCTAATTTTTCAAACTAGAAGACTTTGTTCTAATATGCCACCTTGCCCTCTTTTAGGTGGAATATTAGATTTCAGAATAATTAGAAACTTAGAAACACAAAAGTTCTGATTTTTATTCAATACTTGTTTACTGAATGAAGTCTGACAAGGTGGCAGTTGACTTGCCAATGGGAGAAAGGAGGAGAGAGGGTTGGGGTAGAAACAGGTTTGAATGGAGAAAGAAGGGAAGAGAAAAGGGAGAGGGAAAGGGTGAAGGGTATCATTCTAGGCTCATCTATTGCCTATGGCAATGCTGTTTTAGCTTCAAGCTACTATTATGATTTCTATATGTTAAAGGACAAATGTTAACGCTAAATCTATACTTAAAAATTTGATTCCTTCTTCCAAAATGTTAGTTATACAAAACACCGTTACTAATAGTGAATAACAAGCAAAACCACATATCCAAGAAAGTTGCAATCAGAAGCCATAGAAGAAGCCTTACAGATTAGTATGTACAAACAATGCAAGGTGAGTGAGATCTCCCACTGGAATTGAAATCTTTTAGCTCAACCAAAAGAGAAGTTGCAATCTTACACTAGAGTAAATGGCTTAATGCCTCAGGGGGAAAATTGGAAATCAAAATCACGTTGAGAAGCCAGTTTTCCTCTCTATCTCTGTGTGTGTGTGTAGATATCTATCTATCTATCTATCTATCTATCTATCTATCTATCTATCTATCTATCTAGATATCTATCTATCTATCTATCTATATCTACACACACACACATACACACACACACACTATATACCGTGTTTCCCCGATAATAAGACACTGTCTTATTATTTTTTTGGGACTAAAAAACACCAGAGGGCTTATTTTCAGGGGAGGGCTTATTTTATCCTCCATCATGCCCCTTTTATCCTCCATCATGCCCATTTTAGCCTCCATCATGCCCCTTTTATCCTCCATCATGCCCATTTTAGCCTCCATCATGCCCCTTTTAGCCTCCATCATGCCCATTTTAGCCTCCATCATGCCCCTTTTAGCCTCCATCATGCCCCCTGAGTGCTTATTTTATTCTCCATCGCTTACTGAACTTACCGAGTTTTTAGATGGTCCTGTCTCAGCTCTACTCCGCGGCGCTGCTCTCAGTAGCGCCAGCAAGCAAATCACCAGGGAAGAAGAGGATGACGCGCTCACTGCTGCAGCTCTGATTGGATGCAGCTCGGAGCGCGACGTGCGTTTCACCCGGGAGGGGAGGGCGGCGCTGCTTACTGAAGGTACCGCTACGCAGCATATAGCGCAGGGGATCACCATGATGACCGTTTTCATAGTAAGTTCGATAGGGCTTATTTTCGGGGGAGGGCTTATTTTAGCGGAATATTAAAGAGTATGTGGGTGTCTTATTTTCAGGATAGGTCTTATTATCGGGGAAACACGGTATATATAGTGTGTGTGTGTATGTGTGTGTGTGTGTGTGTGTGTGTGTGTGTGTGTGTGTGTGTGTGTGTGTGTGGTGTATCTTTCTGTCTTTATGTATCTTTGTCTCTCTGTCTTCCTCTGCAATAATAAAGGAGAAATATTTTTTCTTTTTAAGTTTCTCTCAACAGTTCTGCCCCTTCTATAGGCACATAATAAATTAAGATTCTTAAGGGCAGAAATTGTATTTCGTCTCATTTTGTAGCCTTAGCACATAACAGATAGTATATATTCAATTGATTGAGTCAACTTTTTACCATTGAGGAGAGAATTTAGTAAAATGTTCCAGTCTTGAAGCCTGGATTATAGTTAACCCATGAAAAGAAAAAATAGTACACACACACAAACAGAAATTCCAAATTGAATAAAGTTAATGCAAATTTTTCCATGTTGGAGAAAATGACACGAGACACAAATATTTATATACATCCAAAGAAAATGTATATAGCCAAAAGACACACTGTAATAATATTTTAATTTTAATTACTTAATATTATACCCCATTCTTCTCCTCATTTTGATAGTATCCAGACCAAAATTTATTTTGGTTGTTTCAAGTTTCCAATTAAGAAAGAATGTCCAAATAGTGGAGTTATAATTATAACATATATGAAGAGAATAACATTTTGTGTTCTTTTGTTCTTTGTAATTGGGACATAAGCTATTCCTTTGTGAAATCTTTGTGTTCCATATAGCATTATCATTGTGAGTATTTAGAAGAGCAACATATAATAATTTTTTAAAACTTTCTGTAGATTAATATTATTTGTAACAGTTTGGTCTGAGATAATTGTTTCAGAACAGTTTAGCCTTTCGTAGTTGATCTTCACACATTCTTTCTGTAATTGTGTACAATCTATTTCTGGTTCACTTTGTTTTGCTCAGCCTCAGTTCATGTAAATCTTTCCAGGCTTTTCTAAACTCAGCTTGGTCATCATTTTTTGTAAAACAATAATATTCCATTATCTTCATATACAACTTGTTTATCCATTCCTCAATTGATGGTCATGCACTCCTTTTCAAATTCTTTGCTACCACATAAAGAGCTGCTACAAATATTTCTGCACCTGTGGGTCCTTTTCACTCCTTTATGATTTACTTGGGATACAGACCTAGTAATGACACTGCTGGATCAGTGGGTATGCACAGTTTTATAGTCCTTTGGGCAATGTTCCAGATTGTTCTCCTGAATGGTTGTTTAATTTCACAACTCTACTAATAATGCATTAGTGTCCCAGCTTTCCCATATCCCCTCTAATACTTGTCATTATCTTTTCCTGTTATCTTAACCAATCTGAGAAGTATGAGGGACAACCTCAGGGTTGTTTTAATTTAAATTTCTCTAATCAATAGTGATTTAGAACATTTTTTTATATAACTATAAATGACTTTAATTTCACCATCTGAAAATCATTCATATTCTTTGACCATTTATCAATTGAGAAATGATTTGTATTCTTATGAATCTGACATAGTTCTTTTTAGAGTAGTTTTGCTATCTATTTCTTCCTTTAACTGACTTAAAATCTTCTTTAGCAATTTGTCTCCTCTACCACTTGGTGCACACATATTTAGTTTTTTTACTTTTTCATTGTTTGTAATACCCTTTATCAAGATATACTTTTCTTCTTCTTTTTTAAAATAGTTTTTATTTACCAAATATATAAATGGGTAATTTTACAACATTGACAATTGCCAAACCTTTTATTCTAATTTTTCCCCTCCTCCCCCCCACCCCAAGATGGCAGGTTGACCAATACATGTTCAATATGTTAAAGTATAATTAAATACAATATATGTATACATGTCCAAAAAGTTGTTTTGCTGTTTTGCTTTACACAAAGAATCGGACTTTGAAATAGTGTACAATTAGCCTGTGAAGGAAATCAAAAATGCAGGTAGACAAAAATAGAGGGATTGGGAATTCCATGCAGTGGTTCATAGTCATCTCCCAGAGTTCTCCAGCTGGGTGTAGCTGGTTCAGTTCATTACTGCTCTATTGAAACTGATCTGGTTCATCTCATTGTTGAAAATGGCCACATCCATCAAAATTGATCATCATGTAGTATTGTTGTTGAAGTATACAACGATCAATGAAACAGTACTTTCAAGCATTCTTAATGAGAAAACCAGAGCTGAATAGAAAATTTGACTTAGAAACACAAAAGTTCTGAATAACATAAAAAAGTAAACAAGAGAGTTCATAAGTATAATATATACTTAATAAGTATACTTACAATATGATATGATATATAATAATATATATTATATACAATATAATATAAATATATTATATAGCATATATAATTATACATAAATTTAATATAATTATAATATATTTAGTAAGTATAAACTAATGACATTCCTACATAGAACAATACTTATAACTCCTTAGAACTTTTTCATTATTAGGGCAATTAGTAAGAGAAGGCGCAAATATCAGTTGTATATGAAGGCATCGGAAAGGACTGTATTAGGAGAAAGGGAAAGGGAAGTGTAGAATGGGGTAAATTATCTCACATAAAAGAGGAAAAAAACAGCTTTGGTAGTGAGGGGATGATGAGGGAAGTGAAGGAAGTGATTGATTCTTACTTTCATCAGAATTGGCTCAAAGAGTGAATAACATATACATTCATTTAGGTATAGAAATCTCTCTTCTCCTAAAGGAGAGTAGGATGGGAAGTGGATAAGACAATGAGATGGGAGAGGGAGTAGTCAGAAGCAAAACACTTTTGAAGAGGAGCAGGGTGAATAGATTAAATCATAAGGGAGGATAGAATGAAGGAAACAATGTTAGAATTAGTCACTATCGAAAAATATTGAAGCAAATTTCTCTGATAAAGGATTAAGAGTCAAATTTATAAAAAATAAGAACCATTACCCAATTGATAAATGTTCAAAAGGTATGAACAGTTTTCAGAACAATCAGAGCTATCTATAGCCATAATTTTTAAATGTTCTAATTCAATAGAGATTGGATAAATACAAATTAAAACAATTCTGATTAATAGAATAGAAAAGGAAAATGACAAAGGATGGAGGGTGTGTGTGAAAAAAATGTGACATCAATGCACTGTTGGTATAGTTGTGAACTGATTCAATCATTAATTTGGAACAGTGCACAAAATACTATAAAACCATGCACACCTGTATTCTAATTGTTGCCCCCAACCCTAAAAGCTACCAAAATCCTTAATCATTGGTCTTACCAGAACAATAACCAGGTTGATATGCTCTGTAATGATGCCATCTGTTTTAGACATAACACAGAAATCATTCAGTAAAAAGTAGTATCAATAGAATGTTGAGCAGGATGTTGAACCATAAACCACAGAGGAACTTTTCCTAAACTGATTCATGTGTGGCAACAGCAAAAAACTGTCTTTTGAATGATTTCATGATGGCAATGTTCATCATAATACTTTTACCATAAATCAATGCCCCCCCCAGTGTAATTTTCTATATGCATTATAGGTAATTGCATGTACAGTGCCTATTTGTCTTTGTCACGAAGTAATAATGACCTGGACCAGATCCAGGATGTTTCTAATCATTTTCTGTTCTCTTGAAAAAACCCATGCTTCACTCTGGTGATGTGTCTGTTTTCTTTTAGGAATAGGATCCTCTGGGTACATCTTTTTTTTGGATTGAAGACACTCTGACTCTGAATTCTTTCAAAGCTGACACTGAACCACTACCCCAGCATATTCTTTGATATATTAATACCAATTCTGGGTCTATACCCTAGAAGTGATTATTTTATTAAAAAAGGAAAAGTACCAAATGTACAAAATTTATTTACCTTTTCTGAAGGTAAAGATTTGGAAATTGAGAAGATGTCCATTAATTGGGCAATGGCTGAACAAATTGTGCTATAAGAAATGATAAGCAGGATACTCTCTCACGAAAACCTGGACTTACCTGTAATAAAATGTATCATGCACAAAATAAAAGCAATATTATAAAATGATAAGTTGTAAACAACTAAACTATTCTCAGCAATGCAGTGATCTAAGACAACCCTAAAGGACTTCTGATGAAAAATGCTATCCATACCTAGATAAAGAACTGTTGGTATTTTAATACACATTAAATATTTAAAGATGTATTTATCTTGAAGTTTTGTTTTGTTTGTTTGTTTGTTTTTTGGTTTGTTTATGTTTCCTTTTACACTATGACTAAAGGGAAATATTTTGCATAATTTCACATGTATAAACTATACTGAACTGCTTGTCATCTCAATAAAGGTAGGGAGAGGCAAAAAATGAAGAAAATTTGGAAGATAAAGTTTTAAAACAAATATTAATTTTTTTTAACACATAACTGAGAGCTAAATAAATTGCTAAATTAAAAAATAAAGGAACGAGTTATTTATGACCATTGAATTCATCTTATGATCACTAGTGAGAGTAAAGCTCAGAGACTTCATTTTACCTTTGCTTCCTATATGATAAAATTATTATTATTTATTGATAGAAAATATTTTGACATCATTGGAACAATAGTCCATGAGATACAAGTATTTAAGGTGTATTTATAATCTTTTTAAGTTGGAACATATGTTACACATGCACAACAAGTGATTATCAGGTATTTTGGCTTTATTCTCTTGCTTTTAAACTTTTATGTCAGATTCAGATCTACTTAAGAGATATGATAAATGAGATTAAAACTTAGAACCAATATGAAGGAGGAAGCAATGGCTTATGAAAGACTTTGGAGGAAGATGTTGCAAAAGATAATGCGGATTGGCTGATAGGTAAAAGAAGACTCAGGAAAAAAGTCATGTTATGAAAACTTAGATATCATACTGTCAAGAAGAAAGAACGTGACTGATAATGCGTTATAGAAAGGTCAAAAATTGTGAGGAGAAAAGTTTATTAGAGAAGGAAAGAAATATAATAGTTCACATGACTAAGTAATAAATACTTTTCCTCTCTCTGCTTTCATGTCTCTTTTCCTCTTTTCCCTCTCTCCTCCTTCTCTCTCTCTCTCTCTCTCTCTCTCTCTCTCTCTCTCTCTCTCTCTCTCTCTCTCTCTCTCTCTCTCTCTCTCTCTCTCTCTCTCTCTCTCTCTCTCTCTCTCTCTCTCTCTTCCTCCCTCCCCTCCCTCGCTCCCTTTCTCCCTCTCTGTCTCTGTCTCTCTTTCTGTGTGTATGTCTCTTTTTCTTTCTCTGTCTCTCTATCTCTTCTGTCTGTCTCTCTCTGTCTCTGTGTCTGTCTCCTCTCTCTCTCTCTCTCTCTCTCTCTCTCTCTCTCTCTCTCTCTCTCTCTCTCTCTCTCTCTCTCTCTCTCTCTCTCTCTCTCTCTCCCTCCCTCCCTCGCTCCCTTTCTCCCTCTCTGTCTCTGTCTCTCTTTCTGTGTGTATGTCTCTTTTTCTTTCTCTGTCTCTCTATCTCTTCTGTCTGTCTCTCTCTGTCTCTGTGTCTGTCTCCTCTCTCTCTCTCTCTCTCTCTCTCTCTCTCTCTCTCTCTCTCTCTCTCTCTCTCTCTCTCTCTCTCTCTCTCTCTCCTCCCTCCCTCCCTCGCTCCCTTTCTCCCTCTCTGTCTCTGTCTCTCTTTCTCTCTTTCTGTGTGTATGTCTCTTTCTCTTTCTTTCTCTGTCTCTCTGTCTCTGTCTCTCTCTGGATCTCTCTCTCTCCCCCCCCCCCCCCCCCCTCTCTCTCTCTCTCTCTCTCTCTCTCTCTCTCTCTCTCTCTCTCTCTCTCTCTCTCTCTCTCTCTCTCTCTCCTCCCTCTTTTCAGTCCTCCCCTATCTTTCAAAAAAAAAATCCAAAGAATAGACTGGTACCATGAAGTGGAAAAAATAGTTTGATGATTACTTTCCTAGGATAAGATTTGACTGAGCTAAAGTGAAAGTGTTGGAAGTCTCTCTTCTGCACATCAAAGCATTCATCTTTCTTTTTTTTTCCTTGTGATTTTAATACCAAAGTGGATACCCATGCTGTCAATATCACCTGCTTGAGTAACTCTTACTGTCAGAAATATACTGGTATCAGTCATTTATATCCTAAGACACTGTCTCTCTTTATTATTTAAATTAATCTCAATAGAAGGAAAAAAAAAAAACTTCACATTTCTTTTCTCAGTAAGATCAAGTATTCTAAGGGAACTTGCATTCAGAGCTCCTTTTCACTCTAATTCTTTCCCCTAAGCATTAATTTTTCAGACAGTAATAGCCTCTTCAATTTTTTACTCCAAGTTCATTTGAAAACTATGTAAAAAAAAGGTTTGAAGATGTTGGATTTGTAGGAGGCTTAAAATGAAGAAGAATTCCATTTTTACATTATTTTATTCAGTTGAATATTCTGAGGGCTCAAATTCACAATTGTGTCTTACATGTGAAACCCTTAAAAATAAGCAACTTTTCTATGTGAATTTTTCTGAAGGAATAGAGAAAAAATGAAGCACCAAAAGAATGTTCCTTTTATTGGGTGGTATATTCAAATACACTTTAGTGGGGCCAGGAAAAGTCAGGTATAAATGTCCTGATCATTTATCTCTAAGAGGTACAGTAGGTAAAACAACTATTTTATGTCTTCACTACTGTCAGGAGCCATCAATCTCTATTTTATTTCACACTCAAGTGAATCCTCTTATGTTTAAACACTGAAGTACTCTGTAGTTCTAAATTTGGGAACTGAAAACAAAGAACATGAACGTGTAATTTTCATTTTCTCCTCAATATTAAATAGTTTAATATTACCACTCTACTTATCCTATGTAACATGTTTTATTATCATTGCTAATTAAGTAATGCTCTACATCATATAGTCTCCTCAATTTATAATTTTTAACAGAGCACTTTATGACATCTAGGTCCTATGCCTCAGAAAAAAGCCAAAAAGTTTCTAAAAGCTTCCCCTCCTCATACTGTACATTTTCCATTCCCGACACCACATACACAATGCCTCCTTTCCCTCAGGTAGTACTTATCTCTCCCTCAAGATTTCTTCTAACACTGTATTTTTTTAAATTTACTTTAATTTCTCATAGTTCATGTTTACCTTACATATCCAGGCCATAATTCCAATAGAATGGGAAGCACCCTGACTGTAAGGGCTTTGGCCATTTTCATGAACAGAATCCTTTTGGCAACTGAACCCTCAATGTATAGACAATGCCCTTACCACAGAAGCCTTTTCTTAATGTCTTTAAATAACCTCAATGAGATAAGTATATCTGTGTATGTAGTAGTCAGGAATAACCATATTTATAATTTTTTCTCCTGATAACATCCACCAAGGCTTACCCTCCTCTTGTGGAGCCTAAAATAATTTAAGTCCATCTCTAAATCCTCTCTATATATGTAAATCAATCATTTTCCTGAGTTCTAAAAATTCCCATTAGTCTATCTCATAATAATTTCTACAAACATACTCCTGACTATTCTTCCAGTAGACAATGATTTGCTTATAACAAGGTCTCCCCTTTTAGCTTTCCAGGCCTCTCTTACATCTTATCTCCATACATTTACTCTATTATCTGGTGATATCTTCTTTGTTGTTCTTCTATAACCCAGTTCTGGGATAAATTTTTGAGCTGATTGTCCTTTTCATTACTCTAAAGCTCTCCCTTTCCATTTCCATCTTTGACCCCTTTGGCTTCCATAAGGTAACAACAAAAATTTTATCCTCTTATAATAACTTTTTTCCTGATCCCACATAATATATTAATATCTTTACTATGTTTTTAATCTTCAGATTTTTGTTAAATATATGTTGTTCATACACATTTGTCTAAATCATCTCTCTCTTACTTGATTTTGTGCTTCTTGGGAATAGGGACAATTTTTGTTTGTTTGTTTGTTTTTGCAAGCAAGTATAGAAACAAGAGTTGTTACAGAAACATCCTCCATTTGTACTTAGCATCCTACAAATGGAGACGTACTCTTGCCTTGTGTACATGAGGTTAGGAAAAATTGTAAACTCAAACTTACTTTTACTCAAGCTTTTTCAAGATTACAAGGGAACCCATGTGATCAAAAGATAAATTTATTCCTCCTGGTTACTAGATATGCTGTTCTCCATTTCTCCATTTTCTCTCTTTCCTCCATTTCTTTTCTTATTAAAATTTCCCTAGGTGCAGATCTTTACTGGGATCCAACAGTAGAACCCTGAATCTGCCTTTTATCATCACATCTAGGTTGTTTTTTACATGTCCTCAAGGTTTAAAGGACAGACCAACTGTGGTTAATTTGGAGATACTACTACTACTAAATTCAAGGAGAACTCTAGATTTTCTTCCATTTTGAAGTTATCAGGTTATCCCAAGATCACTATGAAAAGGGAAAAGGAAAGAAAGTAGCTCCTTATCTTTCAAAGATTTTTTTACTGAATGATCCTTCAATCAATTGGTCTTTTACTAAAATGAACAATTCTAGAATAGCAGGCTATACTATATTCAGATTGAGTTTGGGGTTTGCTTTCAGATAATTACCAGAAATTTTAAATGTGGTACCTGTTTCTATCGAATGATTAAAGTACTTCATGCATATCTGGATAAGCAATTGTATACAACTAATTTATACTTTTGATTCATCATTTCATTCCAGCCTTTTGGTTCTTAGAGTTCCATAAATTGAGGTGGTATGGAAACTTATACCTTTATAATACATTTTTGCTAGTGTTATAAAATCTAACTATAATATTCTTTCTATACAAAACTAAAGTACATTCAAACTCAGTCTGGAAGCCTCTACATCTTACCAATTATAATCAAAATGTATTTCTTGATTCTCTTAAATCAGCTGGTATTTATTACCTATCTATAACTCTTTCATAACTCAGATGATCAATGATATTGATGGTATAAGTAATTCTTTCAATGATACAGGACACAAGGCATCCAACACTGTCTGTCTCATATAAATCAAATTCACGTTTTTTCATAAATTAATTCTATGGAGTCTACCTTTTGTTCAGAGTCTTCATTTTCTTCTTTTGACACTTCAAGAATATAAAAAGTATCTACTCTTGCCAATGTTTATTCTTTACTTTAACCATCTCAACATTTAATCTACTTTTTAAAACTTTCCATTGATTGCCATTTAACATAAAACTTCTTTTGCATAATTCCTTGCTCATATGTAACACATACCTTAGCAGTATTCAACTTCATTTTTTTGACAATTGTAGCATTTTATGCTTCAGTCCTCCACCATCAGAAAAAAAGATTGTCATGAAAAGGATGGATTTTTTTATTTTTTTATTTTAAGAGGAAACTTGGGTTCTTAAATGAGCTTGCAGGGGGGCAGCTAGGTGGCGCAGTGGATAGAGCACCAGCCTTGAATTCAGGAGGACCCGAGTTCAAATTTGGTCTCAGACACAACACTTCCTAGCCATGTGACCCTAGGCAAATTACTTAACCCCAGCCTCAGGAAAGAAAAAAAAAAAAAAAAAAAAAGAAAAGAAAAAAAGAACTTGCAAGCAATCTAACTTATTTACTTTTTCCTTTTCAATTTAGGGGTCTTTTTCTTTTTTTTTTTTTTAATCCATTTGCTATGCCAGTTTTATATCACTGATTGTTTAACAACTTTCATCATTCATGCATATGTTATATTTCTGCTTCAAAAGTAGTTACTAAATCCTATTGATGGGGGTTGAGATCCCTTTAAGATTCCTTTCTGATTCCCCAACCCCCATGGCTGACTTTTAATTTACAAATCCTGGTCACCTAGTGACCCTAACCCCCACTGGATCTGAGCTAACTTGAGTTTTCCCAACCCCCACAGTTTAAACCCATTGAATTCTATTCATTGCTGACCCTGACTTGAAAGCCCGACAGGAGCTTGGGACTTCACCCACAAGACCCCTTTTAGGTATAAAAGAGGCAAGTTGAAGCTTTCTCTTTGCAGGAGCCCTTCCCCCAAAACATGGTATCCTTCTGGCCATGTAAGGGTTTCTGCCTGTCCAGCGATCACCTTTGTCCTGGCGTCTTTCTACCTTCAACTTTACTTCCAAATCCCTAAAACAAACCTTTTTTTTTCAATCAATGTAGGTTTTTAGGCCTGTAAATTCATTTACAGGGGACGCTGCGCCATCACGATTTTTGCATTGACCAAAACGAAAGGGCCAAAGTGTGAAGAATACTTCTAATTCTAACACTAATACCAGAGCCAGAATGAAGAGTCAGGCTTGTGAATGTGTGGAGTGTATCCTAATAAGAAAGCACTTAATCCTCAGGAAGGCTAAAATTTACAATAAGGGTTGTTGAGTCAAAATTGGTTTATGCACTATTGAATGAACCTCTTGATACTCATAACAACAATCAGGATGGCTATGCTTCTATTTTAGAATATACTGGAATAATTGTATCTGATACCACATTTCTTTCCTCTAACAGGTTTTCTTTTACATGTAATTAGTCTCCATTGAATGCAAATTGCTTGAGGGCAAGTAGACTCTTTTTTAATGTATTTGTATACTAAGTGTTGAAAAGCATACTATTTAGCACAAAGTAAATTCTTTATAAATTCTGCTCACTGGCTGGTTTTTAATTTTTTGTTTCAGACAGAACCCACCCCCCAAAAACAAATAAACAAACAAACAAACAAACCAACAAAGCAGGATAATTTAAGACTAATAATATTAAGAAAAAAAGCTTCCATTTTTACTAAGACAGTAAACCTGGTGGAGTACACTTCAAGGGAATGTAGTAAGTAAAAAGGAAGTAATACATTTCTAAAATCTTTAAGAAAATGAACCAAATTTAAATGAATAAGAGCTATTCCTCCAACTGATAAATGGACAAAGTATATAAACAGGAAGTTTCATGATGAAGAAATCAAAGCTCTCACTAATCATTTGGGGGAAAAAACACAATAATTAGAGAAATGAAAATTAAAAGAACTTTGAGGACCTCACATTCTTAAGCTAACTAAGATAACAGAAAAAGAAAATTACAAATGTGGAACAAATATGAAATTATAGATACATTTATGTACTGTTAGTTTATATTGAGCAGCTAGATGACACAGTAGATAAGTCAGGACTCAGGTCAGGACTCTCATCTCAGATTTTTACTGGCTGTGTGAACCTGGATAAGTAATTTAACTTTGTTTATCTCAGTTGCCTGATCTGTAAAATAAGCTGCAGAAATAAATTGCAAACTAGTCCAGCATTTTTGCCAAGAAAACTCCAAATGGGGTCAAAGAGTCAGATATGACAGAAATAACTTAAGAATGACTACATTGAATGCATTGTTGGTGGAGCTATGGAGTACATTCTGGAAAGTAATTTGGAACTATGCCCAAAAAATCCTATTAGTTGTGCATTATCTTTTAACCTAGCAACATTCCTAGCAGATCTTTACTACAAAAAGATCAGAGAAAGAGAAAGATTATATATAAACAAATATGTTTATAGTAGTTCTTTTTGTGCTGGTAAAGAATTGAAAACTGAAGAAGTGCCAATCAATTGGGGAATGGCTAAACAAGTTATGGTATATAAATATTATAGAATACTTTGTGCTGAAAGAAATAATGAATGGGATAGTTTCAGAAAAACCTGGAAGACATATAAACAAATGTAAAATGAATACAGCAGAATTTCCCCCCCTCCCAGCCCCCCTGGCTGGGGTTAAGTGACTTGGCCAGGGTCACACAACTAGGAAGTGTTAAGTATCTGAGACCAGATTTGAAGTCAGGTCCTCCTGAATTCAAGGTTGGTACTCTATCCACTGTGCCACCTAGCTGCCCTGATATACAGCAGAATCTAAAGGATAATTTCCATAGTGAAAGCAATAAAGATACAATACAAAGGATTCATGATGAGGCATTCTACTCAAGTCCTGACTGAGAACTATTAGACTCATAGTGCAGACAGAAGTTTTTTTGGTTTTTTGGGGTTTTTTTTGGCTTCTCTTCCTTCTTTTCTTTTTTCTTTATTCCCCTCTTTCTACATTCTTTTTTTCCCCTCATTCTCTACTTTAAATGTGTATTTTTACATTGTTTTTGATAATCCCTCTTTTTTTTGGTTAACATCATTGTCACTACCCAATGACTCCCTGCCAGGTCCCCTGTTTTACCTCTCTTGCAATAAAATACATTTTTTACAGTATATTTCAAATAAAATAAGTCAGCATATTAGTGATGTATAAAAATGCATTTCCCATTCTATAATTATAGGCTAACATTGGTTCTTAAAAGTTCTTAAACTTTCATCAGACTTTTGGCAATTTGATGAAATCTATGAATCTCATCTAAGAATGTTTTTAAACGTATAAAATAAAGCAAAATATATAGAATTATAAAGAAAACCATAATGAAGTTCAGTAATCAAAATATGTATATATGCATACACTATATTCATAAATATAGATATTTTTATGCATCTATACTTTTGTTTGCTTATATACACATGTATTAATTTTGACACGTGTATAAGCATTATAAACATAATATATATATATACATATATATATGTATATATATATATATATATATATATAGTAATTTCTTTCTTTCCTCCCTTTCTGTTTGTTGCCTTATATAAGATACTATTATTGCAATAATATTATTTTCCTGTATTTTAAATTCTCATGTAAAATACTACAAATACATTAGTGGGTTATGCTTGGGACCTAAATACTTTTTACACATTGATTCGTTTATTTTGAGTTTCAAACAATCAACTTACAAATTACCCCCTTTGTAAATGGGAGACTCCCTGAATTCATAAATAATGGGACTCATTATTTTACAATCATTCTCAGGAACTCCACAGGAAAATTGCTTGTTTTTTTTTTTTTTGGTTTTTTTGTTGAGCTCTAATATAATACATGCTGGATTCAAAGACAAGTAAATGTTAGATGCTCATTACCAGAAGAAATAATATAACCAGATGTATCAAGTTGTGGATTAATTTGGAAACAAGTTATATTTTTAAATCAAAATATGAAATACATTAAACTTGGAATTGATTTTCAAAACTAAAGTGGTTTACAAATATAAAAAATGTTTAAAAATACATAATCTTAGAAATGGAAAGGTCCTGGAATCTTAAAAATTTATCTTGTCTAATCTTCCCTCATGCCAGAACATCCTCTGAAAAAAATCATTTGAAACAGTTACTATTTAGACTGTGCTTGAACACATCCAGAGGTGGAAAATAACAGAACTTTCAGGTAGCCTGCACATTCCATTTTTTCCTCATGCCAGGGGAAAATTCTTTCCCAACTTAATATCTAGTGGTGTGGTTGAACTATATGAAACGACACAAAGTAAAACCTTTTTTCATTCTGAAGACTCAGACAATAAAATTCTTATCCCCCAAATCCTAAGCATTTTCTAATGGTTTGACATTAGAAATTGATATGATTTCAGTAGTGAAAGTTATATTAAAGAAAAGGCATTACCATTTGCTTTACCACTGCATCCTAAGGACAGTACGATTGTCCATCTGATTTGTAGCAGAAACATCCTCTGCATGTAATTCTTGCTTTAGCTACGCCACATCCCTACAATTGGTGCACAAAGACAATGCAGAAGATTTTTATATTATTTTACTCAAAAACTAACTTTGTGGTTATAGGCAAGTCATTAAATCTCTGTTCTAACTTATACTCGTTTTGAGATGAAATGAACTATTTTAAAGTGTTTTCAAACTTTAAATCACTATATAAATGTTAGATGACAATGATGAAGATGAGGATGATGATGATAAAGATAAACCACTGAAACTTATAACACATACTCAATGAACTTTGGTTCTTCATTCTTCTACTGTCCCAACTATATCATCCTCATTCTCAGTATACATCAGTTCTGAACTTATATATGGGTTGTGTCATAAGTGATTGAGAAAAACTTATTAGAGGTTTCACTGAACAAGTATCAAGGAAAACAATCTGATAAGTTCTCATGATACTCTTCTCATTTTTTTCACCCCTTCTCAGAGACAGAAACTGGAAGCACTATGCATTGGGACTGCAGCTTATAAAGTCACCATTTAGAAAAGAGCTAAGAGGCTTTGCTAGGCATGCAGTGCCAAAGTTCAATATAAAAGATTTGGGTTCCTAAGGTGGTAAAAGACTATTCAAACAGAACTGAAAAAGCATACAAGAGATATGTGTCTTGGAATCTTCCTGAAGGATTTGATACTCAAAGCAAAAAAGGAACTCTTCCACAGAATTTTACACAATTTTAGCCACTTATTTTCTTCATAGTCATTTTGCAAGCTATGACTCCTCCTGCCCTCCAACTTCCTCTAAATCACCTGAGCTGCTTCTAGCTGCTGACAAGGATGAGTTCTCTCTAAAGGCAGGCAGGCATATGTATACCAAATATTTGTGTATGAGACAGTAGGGGAATCACATTAGCCAGCTCCCATTTGTTTACTTATAACAATATATCTCTACTACATTTACACTTAAGTTTGTTAAGATAAATGTAACACTTTCAATATTATTGTAGTAATAAACATTTTTAAAATGTTTAAGAGACAGGATTTTTTTAAATAATAAGACCATTATTTTTGTTGAGTTTCAGATTGAGATTTAGAGCCAAAAAGGTGTTTAAAGTTCACCTACTATAATGGTTCCATTTTAGAGATGATGGATTTAAGATAGGCAACTTATATTAAGTGACTTGTCCAAGATCAAATAAAAGTGACTGATTCAGGATATGAACCCATGTCCTCTGACTTGAAGTACAATACTTTCTCCAACGAGTCATACTACTCATTTTGATATTTATTTTATAAAAATATAATTATTATTAATCTCCTGATTTAAAATGGTCAAAAAGCATATTAGGCATAAAGCAAATGATTTATGTTACTTTCTTAGGAAAATTCAAAAAAACTTTTTTTCTCATTAAATTTGGCTTTCCTATATGTCTGAGAAATTAAAAAGAATATTAGAGATAATATGGCATAGTGCAATGACAGTGAACAAGGACTTAAGTGCAAATACTCTTCTCAAATATTTAATGCTGATAAATTTATGAAAAAAGTCACTTAATTGTCCTCATCTGCAAAATGGAGATAATTACACCAGCAGTGTCATTGAGAGTATCAAAGTATAACGTGTGTTCCAATCTTTTTGTCAACAAGCATTTATTGAGTTTTTAGTATATGCCAAGACATTGTGCTAACCACTGGAGACAACAAAGAAAGGCAAGGAGCTCATAATTCTATGGAGGAAAATTGTTTGTTTGTATGAATGGCAAGCAGTTAAATTATATAGTAGATTTAGCAAAGTATAAGAGAATTTTAAGCTTAGAAAGGCGTTTCAAATATCAGTGGGTTGGATAGAGCACTCAGGAGAACATGAGTTCAAATCTAGATTCAAAAACTTAACATTTAATATCTGTGTGAACCCTTGACAAGTCACTTAACCCAAACTGTGCTGCAAAAATAAAGTAAATTACACCACTTCATAGCTGATTCTGGAAAGTTTACTGACTAGGTTAGGAGGGAGAAGACTTATAGGCAGATTGGTACTTTAAGAAAAATAATTTTTACAGACTTTAGCAAGGAAAAGACAAAGAAGGAACAGCATCTGGAAGGCTTTGTGTAAAGTATTTTTATTAACTTTAGCATGCTACATATAAAAACATTATTTTTATAAAAAACTAGAAATATTTAAATGAAATTCAAAAATATAATTGAGATTTTGATATGGACAGGGAAATATATTAGGAATTATAATTACAAATGTCTGCCTCTTTTAATTTTAAAATTATATTTGTAATTAGTTTCATTTGATGATAAAATGTTGAATAATTTCTTTATAGCTTGTATTTTCAATAATTTAAAATATAAATTGAAATGATGTGTAAATGAGGGAATTCTCCCTCCTCCACCCACATTCAATTGATGTAGTCCCAGAAGTCAAAAAATATAATCATAGTGTTTGTTAATGAAGTGTTTAACTATAAAAGATATGTCTGTGTCTTGATCTCTTTTAGATTCTTATTAAAATTTGCCCACTTCTTTGAGCCAATAAGGGAACAACAGATATCTGGAGGAACAAATTAGCCTTACCTCTTAAGATTTAAAATTGTGAAATGCCAGGACAACAAAAAAGAGTGCTAATCTGGGGCTGCCTGTGTAGGAAAGCTTTACATGAGGAAGAGGAGGGAATTCCTCTTGTCTGACCCTCACCCATCCTCATATACCCCTCAAGCAGAGTGTTTGGCACATGGTATGCATTTAATAAATACCAGGCAGCCAACTAAAGAGATACTACTGGACTAGTAACAGACATAACAACATTCAACAAGAAGTGAAGAGACAAAATGCAAACTAACATGATTATGGAAAGATAGCTCCTGGAAGAAAGAAGGAGCAAGGAGTTTGTCCATAGACAATAAACAAGGACAATTATGGAGAGAAGATTATAGAGATGTACTTATGAGGCTTTTATTAAGAAAACTAACAAAAAATATTTCTGACCTTGAAACATTTGGTATTTTGCCACAAATGTATTATACATGAGCTTCACTACCATTCCTCTCAAGCTTTCAGTCTGATGAGATAAATCATAAATTAACAGGCTCAGGCCATCTTCAAGTCAAGGGGCACAAACTTTACTATGATGCTATAAGATGAGTTAAATTCCCCAGGGGAACTTGGCAATTTACAAAGGGAAAGGTGGGACTTTTTATGGGAATGGACCCAGAAAGGCAAACTAACTATGCTAATTGCTTGTCCCAGAAAGTAAGCAGGTAATTGAGGAATGTTTATACAAAATAAATTTGCGGCCTGACATCTGTAACTTGGCCTTCTGATTGTAAATTGTGAGTGTTAATTCAAGATAGCTCTATTTTTATAAGATAATCCTGACAATACTCCTCCCTGGGCCCACCTCCACACTAGGTTGCTACCATGCACATAGTCTTTTGCTTAGGGCCTATTCACATCATCATCACCTTAAAGTTTGCAAAGCCCTTTACAAATATTATATCTTATTCTACCCAGGGAAGTAGATACTATTATTATGTCTATTGCACAGTTGAAGAAACTGAGGCATATAGAAATTAATTGATCTGCTCAAGGTCACAGAACTTTTAAGTGGTACTGAAAGTATATCTATAGCAAAGTCTTCCTGGCCATAGTTCCTTTCAATTATATTATTTTCAAATCTTATTTCATATTATATTTCTATCTTTTTGTATCTTCTAGAAATAGGTTACATAAGTAATCTTTTTTTTTAATTTCAATTTTATGATTCTTGTTCCTAGGTAAGTCACTAGATCTTTGGTTGTCTTAAAATCTTAGAAGTTTGATGTGGAGAGCTAGCTTGCTCTTGAACTATCAATGATAATTAAGACATATTACAGTCAAAATCCTTGAAGAGTTAGTTGAGGAACTGATTGTGAGAGAATTTGTTAAGGGACTACTTTGTATACAGGGTAAGACATGAATAACAATTTTGATTTTATATATTACAGAATAATCATAGGGGAAACAATCTTTGGGGCTGGTGGGGAAGAAAAAGTATAGTTTCACCAATCTCCTTCATTTCTTTTTATTCTTCATTCTTATCACACATTTTACTGCAATTTGATTTTTAGAGTCAATCAAATTTTGCTAATTTTACAATAGAACAGTCATGTATTCATACAATAACTACTAAACTAAAGTAGACTAGCACTATGAATGAAAAGTTAATCTTCAACTTTTTTGTGGGTAACATTCTCGTAAACAGAATAAAAAATGAAAAAAAAATAATACAATTGTTAGATACATAAAACCTATGGAAAAGATAGGGTTAGGTTCCCATGACCACCAAAAATGTAGTCTTTTCCTAAGTTTGTTAAGAATATACTTCCTGCATATAATTATTTGTAAAAATAAATATGAATTCTTATAATATGCACTCTTCCTAATATAGTAACTATGAAATAATCTATACAATGCAGTAAATAAATTAAAAATGTTACCATGCAAAACATTTCTTCTCAGTAGTAATTCCCAAAATTCTTTGATTTTTTTTTGTGCTAACATATCAATTTTTAAAATTTTATTTCAGACAATATTCCCCTTTTTAAAAAAATATCCATGAATCTTACCTTCTACTATGTTATAGTGATGTGAGAGTGTTGTACTTTACATTATATAGCTGTAAATCTCTCTGCCTTGGCATCCTTCTAAAAATCAAGATAGAGCTTCCTGGGTCTTTAGTCACTGCTACTAGAAGATACTAAGACTGGTCAAGTCTAATATCACCTCCAATATTTCATGACTAGTGGATAGCTTTGGGTATCCTGACATACACATCAATTTGAAATAATCCTTCAGTGATTTTTTTCACTAAGTCCTGGCTCTGACTTTGCACACTTTGGCTTAGAGCCTATGCTCTATGCTTTGGGGACATAATTGAAATGCAAAACTTTAGTTTTAAAGGCAAATAATGAAAACATGCAATAAATACACGAGTAGCACTTCCCCCTTACAACAGGAGAATGAGGAAGAGTCTAGAAAGATAATAGCTATTCCACAACACTTTTTTCCCTCTACTGTTCAAAGCTAAAAATATGAATAATTGACAATATGAAAAGAAACAAAATTAGTTACTAATAAAATCATGCAAATGTGTGGTTACAAAAGTTAGACATAAGAATGTTGAGAATTGACTATTCTTCATAAATCCAGTTTTGCATATGCCTCTTATTTTTGCTTTATACTATTCCTTTCAGAAAAGAATTGATGCTAACTATTCAGTGAATGTAACACCTTTCTTGTATAAGAACCTGAAAAATTAGTAACAGCTAGTTCTTTTTCTATTATGAAACTGCAAAGGAAATTCTTGCTCTCAGCACATTAGAACAATCTAGCCAATATTATGTTTTTAGCAATTTAGTTTGTGGGTAACTGTTCTCAAAATAAATATCACTCTTTCATAGAATATGGTTTCAGTTTGTAAATATGCCTACAGGCATAGGGTGTCTGTCTATAAATTTAGAATAAATAAATAAATAAATCAGTCTGGGTGTTTTGCCAGACAAATCAGGAAGACTGTCTCATCTTTAAAGTCTCCAGTTCACTATGTTTCTTCAAACAGACCAGGAATTCTTTTTCTTTTTCTTTCTTTCTTTTTTTTTTTTTTTAATTGCTTTGTTCCCTGCATACACATTTTTCTACCAGCAGGGAGGGCTATAATTTAATTTGATTGAATAATCTCTAACGAATTGTTCTTTAACAAGTGTTGCTATATTTTAAGTTCAGAGTTCAATTAACTAAATTACAGCATTGTGGCTGTTTGGTGAAAGGCTTTTAAGTAAAACAATTTAAAGAACAAGCTAAGCTCCAGGAGTTCAAGCATTGATTTGAAAATTCAGTCTGTTTTTCTTCTGCGTGCCCTGTGAAAAACACACCTAGGCTTATGTATGAAATATCTTAATTTGAAATATCGATAGCACGGAAACAATGTTATAAAGTCCAATGATCCTAACCTCTAAATTGTAATCTCAGTCTGGATGGCAAAAAATATATATACATGTACATTTATGCATTTACATATTTATACATACATATATTACTATGTACTCTGATTAACTATCTACCTATCTATCTATCTATCTATCTATACACACACACACACACACACACACACACACACACACACACACACACAATTATCTATATTCTCTTTCCTATTCATGTTAATCTTTACTCATGTATGGCCACTCTGGGCTGCCCTTCTCCCCCAAAATTTGCACTGGTAGTTTACATCCTTCCCAGGGACTGACTCTCCCTGATTAAAAGTCTTCTCTGTCTGTAGTACCTAAATTATCTTAACAGATAATTTCACCTTCATCTGTCAGAAACTTAACACAGTTCAAATTAAATGTTTTTACTGAAATGAAATTGAATCCAATGTATTAGTTAATTTTCTTTAAGTGTAGTGAAACATAAGCTCAATATGAGTCAATGATGTGCTGTGAGTATGAAATGCTAATATAATTTTATGCTAAATTAATATATAATAGAATACAAGGTCCAGCATCTTTCAGAGTACATTAAAATAATATATTTTTTCTGTATTTCTTGACTATTTTTATTGAATTATATTTTTGGAATAATAATCATGCTTCACTTTTTCTAAGTTTCATCTCATCTGGAAACATACATCCATACTATTTCATGGGAATTAATAATTTATATCGATTCTAGAGAAGGAAAACCAAGATGATAAAATTACTTGGAACCATTTGATATGATATGTTAGTCTGTAAAGATGAATGGTTATAGTAAATATGATAGCAGTCTCTGGCTAGCTAAAGGATTGTCACTTAAATGAGAGAAATTTTGATCTGCTCATTTCAAAACCAGAATTTAAACTAATGGGTAGAATTTATGGGGAGACAGATTTTTGAATCAATATAACTTCCAAATACTTAGAGAAAGAAAAAATATACATAAATATATAAGACTTCAATGGGAGTGAGACTGGCCTATGTAATGCTTAAGATTCTATGATTTTCATGTATTTTCTTCTATATCACTTAGACATCTTATTTGCAGTCTTTAAAATATGTAGGTGTACATTCTCAAAAATTAAACATAAAAGTTTTCCAGATACAATTAATATAGAAAAGATGAGATGAAAGCAAGAATTATTAAATTTTTACCTACATCTTGCTACCAGAACACATTTCTCCATTTTACCAGGTATTTTGAGCTTAATTCTGATTCATATGTAGCTTTCTTTCCTCTTTTTCATATGGAGATTATATTTCTGCTCATTGCTAATATACAGCTCCAATAGGTTTACCTAAAAATTTAATTGTTTTTGCTATCATTATTATTTATATTATCAGAAAAATCTGAATAAAATCAAGCATCTTTCAAACTTTAATGCTTTATCTTTTTGAGGACAAACTTAATAAATGTGCTTAAGAAAAATTTAGTTCATCATGATCATCATCTAAATTTATTAAAAAGAAGTCAGTGATTTTATTTAGGAATCCCTTAGTTATGAGCTGTAGGTTGCTTTGGCTAATGGTCCCTTCTTAGATCACTACTCCTTGTTCTATCATATACAATGATACCATCCCTATTATGCTCTTCCCAACAATTCCACAAGGCCCCTAGAAGTCCTAATCCATACAAAGATATAGCATATACAGAAGATATAGCAAAGTGAATTTTAACATATATATATATATATATTCATTCTAACAATTATATATGCTTAGCAATCAAGTCAACTAACTTATAAAGTTGTAAGGACTCCATTAGTAAATAAGCTGGATGGATATATTTCAACCCCAACTCCATGTTATCCTGTCATGAGAAATGTGTTACCATGGCTTGTTGATTTCACTTTTTTAACATCAAAAACCCCCTTTTCTCTTCTCTTACACTATCAGCACTCTGTGAAGACTCTCATAACCTCATGTCCTATTTATTGCAATAGCCTTTTTGTCAGAACTACTGGATTCAAGTCTTTCCCCACTCCAATCTATCTTTTATTCAGTTACTGAAGTGATTTTTGTAAAATTCAGATATGCAAAATATTCCTTTGCTTAATAAATTCTAATGTTTCTCTATAGTCTCTCAGATCAAATGCAAAATCCTTCTGTTTGATAAATAATAGCATTTATAACTTAAAACCTTTTAACTTTTCTAGAATTCTTGCAGCATACCTCCTGCCACAGACTCTTTGATCCAGTGACACCCCATCTCCCAGCTTTGTGCATTTTCTCTATCTGACCCAATGTGAGAAATGCTTTTCCCTCTCATCTTTACAAATAGGTTTCCCTGGCTTTCTTTAGGTCTACACTAAAATCCTATCTTCTATAGAAAGTTTTATTGAAACCCTTTTAATTATAGTGTATTCCTTTTGCTCATCAATTATTTTTTATCCTGTTTATAACTTGTTTTGCATATATTTGTTTCACTGTTTCACCTACTAGACTGCAAACTCTTGAGGGCAAAAACTATTTTTGATTCTTTTTTTCACTACTTCCATTAACATAGTGCCTGAAAAATAGTAGATGCTTGCTGATTAATTGACTGAATAACATTCTAGAAGTTCCTTATCTTATAAGGTATTAAATGAATGTGTTTATCTTCTTGCTCACAAGAATCTTATGACAATCAGTATTGATTTCCTTGCTCTATTTTGAAACATTACAAAATGACTGAAGTTATCAAAAACAATAGAGTCAGAGTTTGCATGTATGCATGCATTCATAAATGTATATACATATGTATATATGAGTGTATGTACATGCGCATGTATAATGTGACAGACACTATGCTGGGGATAGTGGAGATGCAATTAAAGACAAAAGATGGTTCCTATAATTAAGAAGCTCATAATTATAATGGGGCAAATAACACTCAAAAAGAAACTGAAAGTGGGGAAGTTACGTGGGCTAAGACAAGATGAAATGGGAAAGGATCTGAGTAAATGAAAATTACAAAATCGATTTCATCTTAAAGAATGATGAGTATTTATAGATGATTAATTCCTGTGAAATATCAATATTTTGAGTAATATTCATCTTCTTCACACTCTTCACAAAAAAGAAAAAGGATACTTTCATTATGGGGCTTTCTTGCGATTGGGTATATTAGGAAAAATGAAGTGTCACAAAAACTGCCAAAAAAAAGTACTGTAACTCAAAAGTTAGAAATCACTGATCTATAGAATGCACTATATACTTATTAAATCTTAAAATTGGAACAGACCCAAGTGGTCCTCTGATACAATCCCTACCTAAAACATCAATCATTTCTACAATATCCACTATGAAGTGGTCATCCAGATTTAGTTTTGAAAACTGTAAATTATGGGATTTACTCATGATGGTGTCACACATTGTAGTTTTAGGCAGCTCTGATTTTTAGGAAATAGTTTCTTTATGTTGAAAAAAAAATGACTAGTAATTCTATTCATCTTTTTCCTTGAGACATACAGTATAAAATGAATTTCATTTGAACATAATATTCACAGAGATTAGCTATAGTTAACATATATGTGTAATATGGAAATTATACATATACAAATGGTTTTATATGACAAGTATATATGTGATATGACATGTACATATGCATGTATATACATGGGTTTTGCATAATATATATATGGAAAGTTTATATATATATGCCATCTAAAATTATAAATGTCTATGTACACATAAAATCATATGTATGTAAATACATCTATTTGTATTTGTATATGCATATATAATTTTATACAGAGAGAGAAAAAAGGAGGGAGGGAGGAAGAAAGAGAATAATCTGTTCATCTGGCTATCTTATCTATATATGAGAGTGAATATGCCCTTGCCAAACTTCCACTGATTAAATATTCTTCATTTCTTTCAACTGATGATCATAGAAGTTGGTTTGAAATTCCCATGTGTTTCCCTGACTGACCCTAGTTTGTAAATGCCTCAGTTAAAATGTGGATCAGCAGGTGCCCTATGGATCTATAGACTCTTTATTCCCAGGGTCTTTGGCAACAACCTTTCCACAATAGTGTAATATCTCTGTAACAGAAGCAAATGAATAGCTAATTAAAGTCACTTCCTTCAATGTTTTCCATTATATATCCTTTAAAATATCATCTCCCATAGTATAGATACACAGCCTATAAAGCAAAATTACCTACACTTATGTAGATATCTCATATCACAGAACAGAAAGTTAACATTTTTTTAAAATGCTAAATCTTACTCACTTCCAGCTCTGATAGTTTAATTAATGGGAAGAAACATCTATATACTAAAAATATTCATTAAATTTATCATTTGAAGAGAAAAATGGATAGGGAAATGATTGGTATATTGTAAAAAATAATTTTCAAATCATGACCTAAATTTCAGATAATGTATTTATCATACATCACTCAAACATAAACAAGTGTATGTATTCATACCTATAATTCCAGCTCTGTGTGTATGCATTTAGAAAAGAGGAAGATTAAATATAAGTATCAGAATACATTTTTCTACTCAACTACATTTAGCAATAAAAATAGAAATAATGACTGGGCTAGATCTATGATTTCATTGATTAAGAAGAAATTCCTGGTGAAGAATCCTTTACCAGTACAGATCAGAACCTTCTTTGAAAATATTGAGAGTTTAAGGGAGTTGTGTAGTACCACAAGCAATAAATATATCAGTTTTAGGACTTGAAGGCACATATTCCTGTCTCCAAATACACTTCTGTGTCCATATACCACATTGCTCATGAAGCCTGATTCTATAAAAATCTCATTCCATGGTGAGGTTATAATTGGATTATCAATTTAAATCAATTTAAATAATCAATTTAAATCAATTAAAATCCCTATCAAAAGTACTTATTTATTTCTAATTATTAACACTTTATTTATTTATTTATTATTAAGAAATATTAACAAATTTATGCAGTTTCCTTATAATAATTACAGTAAGGTTAAGTACAGGACAATATTTAAATAGTTTCATTTTATAAGGTACATGTATATATTTTACATATACACACAAACACTCTGTCTTTATATCTGAGGCTACATATACTTCTTGCCTAAACTTAAAGGTCTTTTCTATTGCTTAGGCAGAATGTTTTCTCCCTCTACTCTTATTTTATTCCAACCTAGCTTCCCTCTTATCTAATACATTTCTCTCAACACTGAAGCTATGTATTTTATTCTATTGGCTACTTGTCCTTTGGATAATTGTAAAATCTGTCTTTTTCCAATTATGAGAGGTGTTCTATAAATTCTTTGAGGTATATTCTTTTTGAGATGTGTGCCCATATGTCCCATTAATGTTGGCCATTTACACATGAAGTATTATCCTCATTTCTTTTTCCTCTAAGCGATTCAAGCCCAGCTTTAACACAGTTTTGTTTATAATCTCCAAACTCTACCATTCTTTATTTCAGTGTCCTATAAATGCTTTACATACAGACTATTTATTAATTCACTAATCAAAAATATCCAAGAAAATCCACCTAGAAAAATTCAAACTACAAGAATATTATGATCTCTTAAAGACCATATTAAAAGATAGCAAGATTCCTAAATGATAACATTAGGAGGAAAGAGACTTTATCCCCTCTTATTTTGGTCTGGGGAAAAGGACATTTAACTACAACTTGAAACATTGTTGGAATCAACAAAAGATCCTGGAATGTGAAATCAGGGAATGGCTTTTGAATTCCATTTCTAATATTTGTCATCATTATGACATTAGACAAAGCACTTTGTCCCAGGAAGCCTCCATTTGTTCATTTGTAAAGTGATGATATTAAGCTCAAAGTGTCTATGTTACAGTTTCTGTAAGCAAGATTCTTTGAGAATAATGACTTTGATAGATTTCATATTCTGGCATATTATAATTTCAAAAGAATGCTTGTCTTCTGCCAGAAATAGGGTAGACCACTGGTGTTGAATGAAGCATGTATACTGTCAGACATCATCAATGCTGTCATTAGTTTTGCATTATTATATGGCTCTATTACAAGAAAAGGCCCATCTATGTGTTTTGGGGGGTAGAGAATTGGAAAATGACATCAATTTTTTAAAAGGACAATTAAACTTTTAAAAGAAACTATTTTATGCTATAAATTTTTATCAGCTATGGTTACCAATTCTATTACTTTTATTATAGTTTTATTAAATTTTTACTTCTGTACATTGTACCATGGAAATTATTCTGGTTCTCAAGACTATGTTAGGAAAGCATAGGCTGTAACAGTTCTTACCAAGCTGAGGGGAAAAAAAAAAGTCTTCTTGCTATCTCTTGATTCTATGGATTTTAAATGATATATACCATGCTTAGAATTTTTCTCCCTCCTTACCTCCATATCTATTCCTTTTTGGCCTCCTTCAACTCCCAGATAAAATTCCACACCCATACCCCCCCATTTCCCTTTCTCTCTGTCTTTCTATGTGTTTCTCTTTCTCCCTTTATATTTCTCTCTTCTTTTCCCTTCTCCCCTTATCCCTCTTTCTCAATAAAAATTTAAATATGTGTAATTATATATATGTTTATATGTGTATATATATATATAATGCATATGCATATACACGTGTTTATCTTATTTGTACCTAGTTGTTTCAATGTTGTCTTCTCCATTAGATCATGAAATTTTTGAGAGCATGTATTATTTCCTTCAGACCTTTTTGTATTTCCTGATTACCTAGTATAGAATCTAGTGCATAGTAGGGCTTTGTAAATACTTATTGAATGAATATACATTGTCTACTGTCTAAAAACTATCACTTGGAAGACTGTCTAAAGAGTCTAAAGACATTTTCAGATTGATTTCTTATTGGAACTTGGACCAGAAGATATTAGTTTGTTTTTTGCCAAAGCAACTCGTGAAGATATGCCTCTAAAAGGTTGGAAGAATTCTAAACTATGGAGGTGAAAGGTACACTCATAGTGATGAAATCCTGAATATTTTAAAATATGACAAATATTATTAGTAGCATTACTGAGTAATATGTATTATATGATGCTGGAAGAAAAAAAAAACAATAGTCTGTACTTAAATGGTATAGATGATAATTTTAGCATTATCCCCTCCTTTCTTGTCCAGGCTATTTTCTGTTCTGGTTTCTAGGAACATAATGTAACAAAAATCAGAGGTTGCCTGCATCATTTTCTTACATGATATAAAGAACAAAACAAAACAAAAAAATACTTTCTCAGAGCCTTCCTCTAATAGATATACAGATTAATCCCTGAACTTTTCCTCTTTCCTTTATTACATAATAATTTTATTTTTTTATCTCATAATTCCTCTCAATATAGATTTTATGTCCTCTTACTGTGTGTGCATATACACATAAAAATATACAAAAATATACAAATACATTGAAGTGGTTTTAGTTGGTTTTTTTTTTAATTCCTATTGAAAACAAGAAGCATATTCAACTAATTATATACATTTTTACAATGCTAGGAACTTCTATTTTCTGATAATTATTTCTAATCCCCTTTCAAAATCAGTCCCTTCAAATGCATATTGTTGGCTTTGGCAATTTATATGTATACGCAATTAATAAAGAATACAGACTTAAGAGCCAGTATGAACTAGCAAAATGAGTTCTGGAATTAGAATCAGAAATTCTAGTTTCCAGTTCTGTCTCTGCCACATTCTAGTTCTGTAAACTTGGCAAATAATAGCTTCTCTGTGTTTCAGTTTACAAAAATTTAAAACTAGAATAATGATATCTTTTCCTGCCTATCTTACAGAATTGCCTTGAGCATCAAATGTGATAATGCATTATAATGTCTTCCATATATGTAAAGTATTATATGTAAATATCAATTATTCTTATGTAATAGCTCAACTATAAATTCAGGTGAACATTAAAGGGAATACAGTTGCATCTCGTGTGCTTTATTTTGGAAAATGAAAAGTCTAGCTATAGGGAAATCTTGAACGATAACTAGGGATATTCTATTTCATGTGAGATAATATTGAATTAGTAACCAATTTGGCCTTTTTCAATAACTACACCATTTAATTTCTGTTGCACTAACAATAGTCTCTTTGTCGTTCCACAAACAAGACATTCTGTCTTCTAACTCCACGCATTTTCACTTGCTTTGCATTATTCTTTGGATGTTTTCTTTTTGCCTTTGTCTTTTGCCTTTCCTGGCTTCTTTCAAGTTCCAGAAATAGCAGCTTCTATAGGAAACCTTTCCAATATATTAATTCTAGTGCCTGTCTCCTTGATTATTTCCAATTTATTCTATATATAATTTGTCCATATGTATTTACATTTATCTGCCCCATTATGCCATGTGATCCCTGGTGATAAGGCTTGTCCATTGCTTTTGTTTGTGTCCTTAGCATTCATCACAGAGATTACCACATAGCAGGCACTTAAAAAATGTTTATCAATGGATTGAAATAAAGCACAGATTTGGATAGTAAGGGATTATATAGGTAGACTTAATACTGTAATTATTTTCTTCACATTTCAAGCTAAGTTTCTATTTTCATACATACACATATTTCACTAAGACCCAAATCCTATTAACTCAAAGTACAAAAACAGAAACAGAATAATAATAATGATTATATTTAATGACAAATACACCTTAATAAAAAATAGATGCCTAGTAACCAGGGGAAAGATTGAGCAGAGAAAGAGGATTGAAGCAATTAAATTAGAATTTATGAAGTTTAAGCGCTTATTATCTGCAAGATGCTTTGTTAGCTTCTGGGGCTACAAAGAAACAATGAAAATAAAAATGAAAAAAAAAAAAAAAAAAGAAAAGAAAGAAACATTTAACCTTCAGGAGATTACATTCACTTGAATCCTTTTTTTATGTATAGTGTGAATAGGGATGGCCCAACTAGTCACAAAGCAATAAAGACAAAACATATATATTCTTCCAATGATCAAAATAAATATTTATAGTTTTGGGAAAAACAACAACAACAACAACAACAACAAACAAACAAACAAACAAACAAAAAACTATGGATTAATCTTTCAATTTCTGGTATCCTATTATTAATCCCATCCTATTTGTGGCCTGCAATTTTTTTTTTTTTTCTTTACAGGAAATATAGAATTAAATATTTAAATTCCATTATTTAAAACTTTTTCTTTCTAGAACAGAGATTTTTCAAGTCTGAGGATTTAGATAGACAGATAGATAATGTTATATAAACATTAGTTTCCTTTTCAATGTATTTTATTTTATCATTACAAAAATCTGATAAGGGATTCATATGCTTCAGTATGCCATAAGGTTACATGATGTACAAGGCTAATCCCTTTTTGTACTTTGCTTACTTGTAGCCTCTGTTTTCCCCCACAAACCTGATCTGGAGCATAGCAATACTGGATCATACCTCATTTATAAATGCCTGTTCCCATTATTTCAGCTGACAATAGACCAGTTGTTCACATTGAAATATAATCACAAACAAGGCTCTCACATCCATAGATTTCTGTAGATGATAATCTTCATCATAAAACTTTATACACACATACAAATCTTGTCAACTACTGGTGCTCAAAAATCCCATACCAATCACATACTTCCTTGTATTTTATATCCCCTGTATTTTGTCGAGGTTTTTAAGTACCTTAGATAGATGCAGTATGTTATGATAAAAAGTTATTCCCTGTAAGGAATGGAATGTAAACACATAAAATTAATCTTTACATATGTGATTTATTGGTATAAGTAGTCTCTATTTTAACCAATAATTATTGTTCATAAAACAGAAATTTTTTGAGGAAAACCCTTTATACATGTTCCCCAAAACAATAGCAATTATTTTTAAAGCATTATTCATGATTTAATTTATTTATTTATATGTTCCAGGAAAAATTAGCTTCTGAAAGTTGTCATTCCCTGACAGCAAGTTTTATACTTAGGGAATCAAATTTCATTCTTTCTAGGTTAGGGCAGAAGTAGTGCTTGTACCTAAGACTGGCTATAAACTAGGGATTGAAACACCTGAATTAAAATTCTGGCTTTATCATTATAAAGTTGTGTAACTTTATACAAGTCGCATAACTTCTGCTTCTCTATATTTCCATGAGAAAAACAATGAGATATGAATTTTAAAATTTTGTCCAGTTAAAATAATCTAATGGCACAACAATGTTCGAGAACTTTGCTTCTAAACAAAAAAAGGGATGGCCTTGTACATAAAGAGAAATTGAACTGGAAAGGATTACAATGTGTCTGTATTTATATATATTTACATACTCATACACATATTTATGTAAACATACATGTATACACACTGTACACATGCACATATACATGCATATGTGTGTATATATGTATGGATAGACATATAGTTTTCATGTATGTGTATTGTGTATGCATATGGATAACAACACAGATCATTTGAATGATGGAGGTGTACAATAGAAAGGATAAAGAAAAAAGCAAAGAAACAAGAATTGAAACTTTGCCCATATTTACATCCAGGAAGCAGGAAAAGAAATCAGAATCAGCAAAGAATACAGAGGAGTAGTGTAAGAAGTAGTAAATTAATCAATGTTATAGAGCCTAGATATGGAACATTTTCTAGAAGGAGGGATTTTGAGTGGGATCAGTTATATCAAATTTCCTACTAAGACCAAGTACCTTTTTTTTTTCTTCTACAGCATGCTTTATTCCTCACCTTACCCCAACCCTGGCCTTCTATTAACTAATCTGTAAAGTAGATAGGTTGAACTAGTAGTCCCTTTCTATTTATAAATCTATGATTTAATGAAGCATATTAAACAGTAGAAAACATTTTATGTGAAATGTAAGGTGCAAGATGATATCAATAGATGACTCAAATGAACACTTTATAAATGAAATAGATTTTGAGGTAGATTTTAATGTTGAGTAAGAATTGGAAAAGAGCCTCAGAGAGAATGTTTATGTCATTAAGAAGACACAAAGCTTTAGAGGTAGTAAATCTCAAGGTATGTTTGATAAAGCAGAGTGTACTCTATCATTTTCTGTTTTCTTTTCTTCCTTCCTCCATATTTTCCTCCTCCTTCCTTCCTTCCTTCCTTTCTTTCTTCCTTCTTCTTTTTCCCTCTTTCTCTCTCTTTCCCTCTTTCTCTCTCTCTTTCTTTCTTTCTTTCTTTCTTTCTTTCTTTCTTTCTTTCTTTCTTTCTTTCTTTCTTTCTTTCTTTCTTTCTCTCTCTCTCTCTCTCTCTCTCTCTCTCTCTCTCTCTCTCTCTCTCTTTCTTTCTTTCTTTCTTTCTTTCTTTCTTTCTTTCTTTCTTTCTTTCTTTCTTTCTTTCTTTCTTTCTTTCTTTCTTTCTTTCTTTCTTTCTTTCTTTCTTTCTCTCTTTCTTTCCAAGTCAATTGGGACTGAATGACTTGCCCAGTGTCACAAAGCAAGGATGTGTTAAGTGACTGAGATAAAATTTGAACTCAGGTCTTCCTGACTCCAGGGCTGGTGCTCTATCCACTGTGCCTTCTAGGTACCCCTACTATCATTTCCTTTCAATCCACTTTGTCTCAATCCTAAGTGCCCATAAAATGTTTATGTCTCCTTCATGCTCAAAAAAAAATCCTCATTTGATCCTTCCATCTCTGTTAACTATGGTCATAAATCTCTTCTGCCCATTGTGGTTTAACTACTTGAGAAGGCCATAGATAATATATGCTTCCACTTTCTTTCATTTATTTCTTGTTAACCACTTACAATGTGGCATCATTATTCTGCGCTCTCTAAAAATCAATGACTCTCAGTTGCTAAATCCAATAGTATTTTCTCAATCCTCATTCTCCTAAACCTTTCCACAATCTTTGACATTACTGATAATCTCTTTTTTCTAGGTTTTCAGGATATCAGCTTATCTTGGTTCTGCTCCTACCTAGGTGAAAATTCCCTCTCAATTTCCTTTGCTGGTTCCCATCCAGATCACACTATTTAAGTATAGAAGTCCCACAGTTTTCTGTCCTGAGCTGCCTTTTCTTCTCTCTTTATTCTGTTTCACTTAGTAATATCATCAGCTTCCATGGATTTAATTACCATTTATATACTGCATATATACAAAATTATTCTATCCTGCCCCAATTTCTCTGCTGGCATCCAATCTCATATATTCAAAAGGTTTTCAGAATCTTAAACTGGATGTTCAGTTCATATTTTAAACTTAACATGTCCACAATAAAATTTATCTTTTTTTTGCTAAATCCTTCCTAACTCCTATTATTCATTATTACTGTATAGCACAAAACCATATTCCCTATTCCCAAGACTCACACAGCATATGTATCAATCTTAACTTCTCACTATTTCTCAGCCCCCAATATACAAATTTTTGCCAAGGCCTGTCAATTTAACTTTTGTATTATCTCTCAAAAATACCTCCTTCTTTCTTATGACACTGCTACAATTTTAATGTCAATCCTCACCCCTTCATATGTTGATTATTGCATTATCCTGCCTACATTGTCTTTCTTCACTCCAATATACCTTCCATTCAGCCACCACAAAAATTTTTTGAAGTACTGGTTCTACTCAATAAACTTCGAAGGCTCTCTATTGCCTACAGAATCATATAAAAAACTCTTCTGTTTGGTGTTTAAAATCATTTCTATTGTCATTCACTCTCACTTTTCAAAATCTTCTTATACATTACACAACATATTCTTTGTTCCTGTGACATTAGACTTCTGACTATTTCACAAACAAGATACTCTGTCTCTTGGATCTGGACATTTTCTCTGCTTGTGTTTTTTACCTGGCATGTTCTCTTTCCTCATTTTACATTCTGGCTTTCATACCTTCCTAATTTTAACTAAAATCTATTCTTATACAAGAAGAATTTTTCAAAACATCCTTCTTAATTCTAGTTTCTTCATTATCTTAATTATTTACTATTTATCTTGCTGTACCTATCTGTTTACTTATTGAAACTTATTGTTTCTTCAATTATATTGTGAACTTTTTAAAGGCAGATTTTTAAAAAAAATTATTTATCTCTAAAATGCAGTCTAGTATCTGGCACATATAGGCATTTAGCAATACTTTTTAATAATTGACATCACAAACTGTGATCTCCATCAAGTTCTTCGACATCCTTGATTTTCAATTTCATCTGTTAAAGGTGGATAAGAATATGATATCTTTAATGAATGATTTTTGAAAGTTAGGTTGCTGAATAAATGGAATATGAAATAATCAAACAGTGAATTGAAATAAATAATATTTAGACTGCATGCATCAAGTAGAAGGTAAGAAAAATGGAGAATGTATATAATTTTCTCAAAAAGTATAGAGGACAAGAAAAAATAACAATGAAGAAAGGCTTTTGAAAGACAAGGAAAATTCAGAGATAGAAGAAATTGGAAAGAGTGAATAAAACAACACAATTTCCTAAGGCAGGAGTATACAAAGCAAGAGCACACGATTAGTCATTAATTTTTAGTAGCCATAGTTGACATTTATTTCTGCCTTTTATGATTTGCCAAGTACTTTTTATGTTTTATTTCATGTGATTTTAATAGCAACCCTGTAAGTCAATCATTATCATTTCTTTCTTCAATTGAGTACACTCAGATTTAAAAAAAAAAAAATTAGGTTCAGCAACTTGCCCATGGTTACATAGTGCAACAGGTAGATTTTGATCCTAGATTTCCCTGATTACTAGTCCAGTGGTATTTCCACTATATTGGATGTTAGCTTTACTGTGAGGTGAGGGGTAAAATAAAAGGCTAAACATAATTCAGACATTTTAATGTGTGAAGGAAAAGAGAGGCAAGAGTTCATTAGTAGATAGCTTTAAATTTCTCAGAACAAAGAAAGAAATTTTAAAAAGAGGAAGGAAGGAAGGAGAGAGGGAGGGAGGGAGGGAAGGAAGGAAGGAAGGAAGGAAGGAAGGAAGGAAGGAAGGAAGGAAGGAAGGAAGGAAGGAAGGAAGGAAGGAAGGAAGGAAGGAAGGAAGGAAGGAAGGAAGGAAGGAAGGAAGGAAGGAAGGAAGGAAGGAAGGAAGGAAGGAAGGAAGGAAGGAAGGAAGGAAGGAAGGAAGGAAGGAAGGAAGGAAGGAAAGAAGGAAGGAAGGACATACTTGAGATTTGGGTTTCCAGAAGCTTGAACTTTTCAAGAATTATGCTAAGAAGTTTGAAAGAGAATTAATAAGAAACAATTAAAATCATTACTTAGTAGTAAGGAAGTCTGCATTGAATCTTCAGGATGCTATTTAAAACATTAGATTCCTCGAATTCTTTGGCAACACTGGGATCATAAAGCTTTAACTAGTGGCTTTAACAGGCATGTGCTAATGGATCCAGTAGAGAACTAAACTTATTGGCATACTGCTAAATATATAAAGAACATGATGTCATAGCTATTATAGGAAATATAGTGCAATAATTTAGAATTAACCTTGTTACATGGATGGTATGGAAAATGTTTTACTATTTTTCTCCTGCTAAGTCATATTAACACAATTATAGTTAAGAAACTTGTGGTATATGATTTTTTCTTTCATAACATGATTAATATACAAATATGCTTTACATAATATACATACATGCTTTACATACATATGCTGAACATATATAACCTATACCAAATTACTAACTTTCTCAATGGGGGTGAATGGAAGAAGTAAGGGAGAGAATTTGGAAAAACTGCTTAAAATTGTTTTTATATATAATAAAATAATAAATAATAAAATATATTATATATATAATATAATATATGACATATATAATATAAAATAAAATCATATATTTTTATATATAATTGGAAAATATCTTTAAAAAACACACTGAAGTTAGTACAAGTAACTAAAAGTAGAATGTTTAATGAACTACAGAGGAAAGAAATTAAGAATCCCAAGGTGGAAGAAGTATGTAGTCTTAGTTGGAGTTGAAATCATTTCAGTTAATTGTCAGTCTCTGTGACCAATTTGGGGTTTCTCTTTAAGATACTGGAAAAATTTACCATTTATTTCTTCAGCTCATTTTAAAGATAGGGAAATTGAGGTTAAATGATTTGCCCAGGGTCACACAGCTAGTAAGCATCTGAGACTATTTTTGAACATAGATATTCAGACTCTGGGCCTGGTGCTATATCCACTGTGAGTTTGTAGATCAGTGTCAAAGCAAATTGAACAGGGGTCTAATTACCTTAATGGGTACTGAAACTAAGCAAAGATGAATGAAACCAGGTAAATGTTATATATCATATTATTAGATTATGTAGGATATTGTCTTCATGTCAGCATGCAATCCAATCACTTGATTGAATTTTAAACATTTTTAAAATGCCTATATTGTGCCAAAACTTATTGTAAGCACTAAAGGCTTTCACAAAAAAAAAAAAAAAAAGTTCTTGGCCTCAGGATTCAAGTCCAAAGTAAGAGGATAATTGGCGAAGAATCTGGACTAAAATGCTGTTTGGCTGTCTTGGGCAGGTTTATTAGAAGTACTAGATAACTTGAAACTAATATCACTGAAGTAGTAGACACAATCCTTTAACTCCAAAGCTAGCACTCTAATCCCCTGTACACACTGTACATATTGCCTACAAAGGCCATGTCAATTGATTTTATGAAAATGTTATTGCATTAATGTAAGACAGGTTTCAATACTACACAGTAAAAGAAAATGTAACTACTAGTGAGAAAAAGTCTAAAGAGTCATTTCTTTTTTATATATTTATTTATTTTAAGACACATTGCTTCATGAATCATGTTGAGAGAGGAAAATCAAAACAAAAAGAAAAAACATGGGAGTGAAGGGAAGAAAAAAGAAGTGAACATAGGATGTGTTGATTTACATTCAATCTCCATAGTTCTTTTTCTGGATGCAGATGGTTTCTTTTTTCCCAAAGTCTATTGGGATTGCTTTGGATCACTAAACTGCTGAGAAGAACCAAATCCTTCATACTTGATCATTACATATGCTTGCTGTTATTGTGTATAATGTATTCTTGGTTCTGGTTGTTTAATTCATTATCAGTTCATTCAATTCTTTCAAGAAGTATTTCCCCCCTCTGTTTTTAGAATTTTGGAGCAGTTTTCCTAAATGATCCTTTGATCATTGATGGGAAAACTGGAAAAATATTATATCAGAAACTCAGCATAGACTTTATACCAAAATAAGATCAAAATGGATACGTTATTTGGGCATCAAGGATGATACCATAAGCAAATTAGGAGAAGGGAAAATTTTCCTATCAGATCTTTGAGAAAAAAGGAATTTGTGACTAAAGAAGAACCACAGTATATTATGGAAGGCAGAATGAATAACTTAGATTACATTAAATACAAAACTTTTTCACAAATAAAACCAACAGAACAAGATTAAAAGGGAAGTTCAAATATGAGAAAAAAATTTTATAGCCAATGTTTCTTTTTGACAAAGGTCTCAATTCTAAATATATATATATATATATATATATATATATATATATATATATATATATATATATATATATATATATATATGAAGAACTGTGTCAAATTTATAAGATTACAAGTCAGTCCTCAGTTGATAAATGGTTAATGGATGTGAACAGACGATTTTCAGATGATGAAATTAAAGCCATCTATACTTATATGAATAAATGCTCTAAATCGCTATTGATTAGAGAAATGCAAATTAAAACACTTCATATCTCTCAAGTTGGCTAAAATTAAATAAATGACTGTACATGAAACTGCAATTTATAATGTACAACTTAAAATATGTAACAAAGTTATTATATAAACTCCTTTTTTTCCCTTTTTCCTCTTGCCCCTCTCCTGCTTTAATGATAGCAATATGCATACACATACCTACACATATATGCAAAATCAGTCTATATACATACTTCTATATGTTAATTCTTTCTCTGAATACTAACAGTGTCTTTCTTCTTGTGTCCTTTATAGTTATTTGTTCAAAATAATTCTTAAAATAATATAGCTCTTTCTACACACAATGTTCTCTTGTTTCTGCTCATTTCACTCTTGATTATTTAATGCAAATGTTACATGTATTTCATGGACCCTTCTCCTGGGCAGAGGTAGCACCAAGAACACTTCTGCAATTCCTCCTTTCCTGCATTCAGCTATTTTGTTGGCCCTACATGTGACCCTGGATAGCAAAAAAGGTCACCAGCTGGCTTTGTTAGCAAGAAGCCACCTAAAAGTGATCCTGTGATTTTTCTAGGAATGCACCATCTCACCCTGAAATAAATAACTTGTGATCCACCCATTGTCCTATAATCTACCTAGCTTTCCTGAGTGTATATAACCTGAATATTTATAACTCCCCTTACTCAACTTTACTGTCTGAGTAAA
Organism: Sminthopsis crassicaudata; assembly: GCF_048593235.1. Taxonomy (NCBI): domain Eukaryota; kingdom Metazoa; phylum Chordata; class Mammalia; order Dasyuromorphia; family Dasyuridae; genus Sminthopsis; species Sminthopsis crassicaudata. The sequence continues at coordinate 317,976,665 of NC_133617.1, read as the reverse complement.
ATAGAGGTTGTTCCAAATTGCAATTCTCTGACCTTCAATAAATGCCTTACTTTACTTATTGATTAACTTGGTGATCTGATTTTCATATAGGCTTAACAGGGCTTTGAGAAAGTAAATTATTTTGATAGATAACACATAGATGCTAGTATTTCTTGAATACCTCATATATGGAATAGGTTCTTTATACCCCAGTTTCTTAAAGTGTGGGTCAATATCCAGTTTAGGATCTCATAACTGAATGTGGGAGTTGTGAAATTATGATTTATTATCAGTAAATATTTTATTTGTATACCTATTTTATATACTTATATAGTGTGAGTCATGTCAAAAATTTTGGGGTAAGATAGGATCATAAGTTGAAAAAGTTTAACATCTGCTATATACCACCTTGAATCAACAAAAGACATTTTGTGAGAAACCTGGTCAAACCTTAAGGAATTTATATCAAAGGAAAGAGCTACTTCAGAAATAAAAATAATTTCTGAGGTTTGGAAATATAGAAAACACCCTACGGGAGGGAAGTGGCTTTATAAAAGGTAATCTGAGATTTATAAATTGCAGAGCAATCAACAAAAGGAGAAAGAAGACAGAACTGAACCATGGCAGAGAAAATAGATATTGAAAAAGACCACTACCTCTACTGGCCCCTCAAAGAGAAAGATACGACATCAGTATGTCCACCTATTTAAATACTGACATGTGGTAGTATTTTAGTCACATCCAACTTTTTATTTTCTTGATAGAGTTACAGGGGTAGTTTGTCCTTTTCCATCTAATTATTTTTATAGATAATAAAATTGACAAACAAGGTTAAGTGGCTTGTTCAGGATCGAAGAGTTATGTGACTAAGGTTGGATTTAACCCACAAACATGATTCTTTCTGTTTCTAAACCCAGTGCTCTATCCACTGCACTATCAAGATGTCACAATGTGGGAAAGGTCCTTAGAAGTGTCAACTCTTCCTCTAACTTCTCCATGTTTACTACATATGCCTATGTATGAAGACAATATATTAAATCTGGCATTTCATGGCTTTTGGTTCAATAGCAAAAAGATCAGGAGTCAAGTAGAGACATAAATCTAAATCCCAATCTCTGTATAAATGTTAAGAAGTCTAACTAGGGTCTCAGATTTACTGTGATTGAACTTATAACATTTTCATCTAAATTCATTAAGAGAGGAAGCCATTGCATGAAACTCAGGCACCATTATATTTCTATTATGCTTAAAATGAGCTAATTATTATAATAGCACCTTCAATAAGATAGGAGAAAATGCTGGCTCAAAGCACATTTTGAAATACAAATCAATTTCAGGGATATTTTTTTAAATCCTATCTAAATATCCCTTTTAAAGATAGAGACTTGGAATAATCTGTTGTGTGAAACTTCTGGTGAGGGGGAGAGGAGGGAAGAAGGATAGAAGAATAGAGAAAGTGGTCAGCTGAGTTCTCCAAACATTCTTCTTTAAACCACTTCATAATAATGCATCAAATAGAATTCTGAAGTGGTAGAACTAACATAACATTCTTCTAGCCCAAGATAACAGAGGCAATCAGAAAGAGAGATCTATGACATGGGAGAGGAGACTACCCTCAAGCCAACCTGGATAAAATACTAATGGTAGGACTAGATGATGATAATAAAAGGAATGGTAGCTTCAGGAATTCTCAAGCTGGAAATGGTAAGGGGACCTGACAACTAGTCAGTAAGAGCAACTCTATTGCTGATACCCACTGCTAAGTCATGTAGTTCTAGGATAAGGAGACTTTCAGTTAAGTATGAGTTGGAACCATTAAAGACAATATTATTTCTGTCTCCAACTCAGTAGGGTCCTGAGGAGCAGTATCAATGGCAATCCCATGGGATCAGGAGTCTTTCTGGAGTAAAGACCAGATTATAGAAGAGGATAGCAGTGACCATATTTCTTCACAGATCACATCACCTTGGAAGCACTCAAAAACTTCCACATCCCAAAACTAGATCTGAAAACATCAGTGTGAAAAAACCTGAAGTTTGAGGCAGTGTCTCCTTATCCCCACAGTACTGAAAACAGAGCTGAACTTTATTATAAAGTTCCAAATCAAGACTTAGTGTTGAAAAATAAGCAGACAAAAAAATGATCATAAAAAAATCTACTCTGGTAACAGGGAAGATTAAAGCACAAACTCAGAAGGAGACAAGCCAAAATAGCTATAAGCAAATCTTCAAAGAAAAAAATGTGAAGCAGACAGAAACCAAAATAATAATGTCTAGAAGAGCTGAAAAAAATACTTTTAAAATTAGAAAATGAGGTAGAGGGAAACTTAGGTATGTCTAGAAGAGCTGAAAAAATACTTTTAAAATCAAAAAGTGAGGTAAAGGTGAAATTAGGTAAATAAAAGCAAATGAAGAATATTATGAAAAGATAAGTAATAGCTTGGCAAAAGAGGCACAAACATACTAATGAAAATAACTGCTTGAAAAGTAGACTTGGTCAAATTGGGGGAAGGTGCAAGGGAACATACAAAAAGTTCACTGAACAAAATAATTCTTTAAAAAAAATTAGAATTGAGCAAATGGAAAATGCTGTATTAGATGTCAAGGAACAACAAAACAACCAAAAATATGGAAAACATAGAATAAAATGTGAAAATCTCATTGGAAAAAAAAAAAAAAAAAAAAAAAAAAAAAAACACCTGACCTGAAAAGACTGAGGAGAGATAATTTGAGAATTATTAGATTACCTGAAAATCATGGTCAATAAAAAAGAGCCTAGACATCATATTTCAAGAAATCATCAGGAAAAACTACCCTAATATTATTGAAATCGGACATAAAATAAAAATAAAAATGGCAAGAATCATCATTTGAAAGAGATCTTAAAATGAAAATTAACGGGAATATTATCGTCAAATTCCAGAACTTCCAGTCAAGGAGAAAATATTGCCAACAATCAGAAGGAAACCATTCACATACTGTGATTCCACAGTCAGGATTACACAGGATTTAGCAACTACCACATAAAAGGAGCAGAGGAATATAATATAATGGAATATAGTATTTGGAAGGCAAAAGAACTGTGATTATAATCAAGAATATTCTATCTAACATAATTGACTATAAACATTCAAGAAAAAAATAAATATTTAATCAAAGAGAGGACATTCAAAAATTCCTGATGAAAAGATAAGTGCTGAAATAGAAAATCTGACTCAAATATAAGACTCAAGAGAAGTATAAAATATACGCTTAGGAAGACTTATATGAACTCTCTGCAAAATGAAATGAGCAAAACCAGGAGAATATTGTATACAATAAAAGCATTATTGTAAGGATGATCATCTATGAAAAACATAGCTACTATTTTCAAGACAATGATTCAAGATTATTCCAAAGGATACACAATGAAAAAGTCTATTCATCTCCAGAAAAAAAAAAAAAAACTGATGAAATCTGAACCCAGATTAAAAAAATTTTTAAGATTTATTTTTCTCTTTCTTGATCTATATTTTCTTTTTACAACAAGGGTAATATGGAAATAAATTTTGCATTACTTCATATCAATTATAAATTTCGAATTTCTTGCCTTTTCAAGAACATAAGGGCAGAAAGGAGGGAGTGACTTTTGAACTCAATTTTTTAAAATTAATGGCAAATTTAAAATATGTGATTGTGAAATATTAATAAAAATAGATTAAATTATAAAAGGAAAGGATAATCTATAAGAAGAAATAAAAAGGAAATAAAATTTAGAAAAAAATGAATTTTTTGTAGTTTGGAAAAGATCATAAAAATGAGCCTTAGACTTCTAAATATACACAGACTAAGTTTAACTTCAAAGATATTTATATCTCTAAGTGCTTAATTTTGTCTCTAGTTGTATTGCTTATTTACATATTGCTTTCCATAATTATATTGATGTTTCTTTTGAAAATGTGTTTTTCTTTTTCCCTTGCAGGATCTAAGGAAAAAGTAAGAAAAAGATGGGGGGACAGAGAAATACCCCACCTTGAACCAAACAAGAATACTGAAACATTTAGAAGAAAGAGATAATGAAGGGAGGGGGAGAAGTGGTGCCTGATACTATTAATAGAGAATGTAAGGGTACCTTGGGGGTTTAAAAAAAATGGCAAGGTATCCAGATCATGGAGCAATGATAAAACAGTATATAAGCATGCATAAAGCTATTTATACCTATCAAAATACATGTTATCGACATCTTAATCATCTGGCAAGAAAGGATGGACCCCCTGCTGCTCAATGAGAGTCCAGGACTTGCTTTGCTTTGCTTATTTTGATTCCCTTAGTAACAGAGTGTTGAATTCAATTAAGATCTTAAGCCTCTGGTAAGTACTGAGCCTGCTGCCTCATCTGATACCTTAAATGGTTTTTCTTCTGGGACTACCTAAAATGTTTTGTTTTTCTTGTAAAACAACACCACTGTGTAGGAACAACTCAACAATTAAGAAAACACAAGACGGCACTGTAAATAACTGAACTCAGTTTGAAAAGAGAGTAAATACAACCAAATAAATATTTTATTTTCACCAAATCTGTGGCTTCAAGGACAACTTTGTAGCTGTCTGCAAAGCTGCTGAGGACAAATGCAGAGCCTCACTTGGAAGGACACCTGAAAAGCCACTGGGAAAAATCCAGCATGATATTTAGCCAAAGAAAAGAAGAAAGGACAATGAGGAAAAGATCCCTTTATTAAAAACATCAAACTTGGAATTATCCCAGAAAAGATTTTTTTTCTTTGTTAAGAAAAGAGAAAGCCTTGCTCTTTATGGGGTGGCAGGTGATATATTCCCTTGTCAATAATGACACGTTGTAATGAATGGTTGGTGAAAACCCTTGTCATTCCTGAGGCATTTTATTGCATTAAGCAACTTTTGATGCCAGTTCCATAGAGATCACAAAAAACCTCATTAACAGAGTGATAAGTATTTGAATGCTGTGCCAATGTTTAACTCATGTCTGCCAATCGAAGAAGGAAAGTGCTTTGTATTGATTAGAACTAGGATCCTGTTTGAAGATAATTGACTGTGAGTCTTCCATTGACATAGTATCACTCCCAGAAGAAACACAAACTCAACTTAGAAAACAAAGAGATACAAGAGACCACCTTCCTGGCTCCAATATAACTTCTACCAACTTATGGTAAGAAAAAAAGTCTCAACACTTTTAATTTATAGAATTATAGAATAAGGAAGGGACTATAAAGATCATGAGGGGAGTTAAGTGATTTTTCCAAGATCACACAGCCAGCTAATGATTAGAACCCCCTCAAGGATCTGATATTTCAATTTGAATCATTAACTATTTATTAAACATATTCTATTTATGAGGCATTGTGTCTATCTTTTGGCATGGAAAAAACTAAAACAGAAATAATTAGCCCCCTCAAAGAACCCACATTTAATAATCTGGTGGAAATAGCACATGTACCTATTCCATTATACATTTATAGGGATAAGGATGATCATGCGATTTCATTAGTTTAGGAATCTACTTGAGAGGAACTCCACCTAGCAGGTCAGATCAATAAATTCTCTGCAATTTATACTTAAAGGGAGAGAACCTTGGAAGATGGCAGAATGAATCAGAAAATTCCAAAGTCACTTGATCTCTCCCACAAACAAGACAAAATGATATCTCAGGGTGATCAGGGAGCAGTAAAAATGAATGGAAGTTTGGGCACAACACAAGTTCCCCTAGGACAACCAGAGAAGATTCAAAGAAACATAACAGGAGTAAGGTTTGGCCCCTAAATTGTACGAACACATTCAGGCTAGTTCCACTGAACTGGCAAGAGGTGAACCCTGGGGCTGCCTGAGTTTGAAAGTAGCCTCAGGCCTATCACAGAAATTTTAACCTAGTAGAGAATCGGCTGTCTGAATGAAGGAAGGTTAAGGGAACATCTGTGCTACTGAGGGTCAAGGGGAGAAGGAACTAGCCTATACCCTGTGAGTGCAGAAGTGGGGCAGAGAAGTTGTTGCCTACAGGCACTTACAGAAGGGTAGAATTCTTGGATCCATTTCTAGGCCAGAAGGAATAAATGAAGGAGGACCTGAGGCCACACACAGCATCCTGTAAACCCTAGGATTAATGGTGATTATAGTAGCAATCTACTATAAATAAATAAGCAAGTAAACAAATAGGGCAGGTAAAAGAAAAAGAATCCAACCACAGAAAATTATTATGGGAATAGAGAAGACTGGGGTTTGTATTCAGAGGAGGATATTGAAGGAAAAAAAAAAAGCTGCTTCTACCCCAAAGAGTAATATCAAATATTCCCCTTCTCAAAAAAAAAATTAATAAAAGAACTTTTAACAAAACTTTTAAAAATGTAAAAAAAAAAAAATTATAAACCAATCAAGAGAAATTGAGGGAGAGAGGTTTGTTTGTTGTTTGTTTGTTTTAAATAAGAACAATTTGTAATGCAGGAGAAACTGAAGCAAGATAGAGATTAGAGAGTTTTTAATATTTTATTTGGATTTTTGACAGGGAGATATTGTACTGGGGGCATGTTGCCCCCAGGCTGATGTCCAAAGCATCCAGCAGCTAATGTGTGCTTCCCATGAAGTATATATGCCCATGGCTCCAAGCTACCAGGGGGTAGACCTAAGCAGAGGTAGAGTCAGAGCACTGAGAGCAGGAATGGATCAATCTGGTACTATAAGGGTGGGGGAGGCTCCGGGCATTCTGATAAATTGGGATCAAGAAGAACAATGACAGGATGGGGGGAAGCAATCTGACAAGTAGGGAAAGTCTGAGGTCATGATGTCTAAGATAGAAAGTCTTTCTCCTTATACTGATCATAATGATTAGGAGGGGGGATATTGCAACCAAGCAGAACAGTTCAGAGAAATTGAGGTAGAACAATTAGGGAAACTGAGGTAGAATAATCAAAGGAAATTGTGGCACAACAAATTCAAGGAAAAAAAGATTATGCAAAGATAATCAAGCATTTGGGAGAGGAGATCCAGAACCTTAAAAAAGAAATTTAGTTTTTTAAAATTAGAACTGGGAAGCCAGTAAAGTTATGAGACCAAGAAATAATAAAAGTATTAAGAATGAAAAAAGAGAGAATGTGGAACATCTCATAAGAAAAACAAATTATCTAAAGAAAGGATCAAGAATAGAAAATATAAAAATAATTGGAACACTTGAATGTCATGATTTAAACTAAAAAAAAACTTGATACAATAATACAATAAGTAATTAAAAATTGTTCTGAATTGTTAGAACAAGAAGGAAAGTAGAAACAGGGAAAAAAAAAAAAAAACACAGATCATCACCTGAAAGAGATTTTAGGAAGAAAATTTACAGGAATATCATGACCAAATTACAAACATCCTAGGTTAAAGAAAAAAATATCATAAGCAATACAGCAACAACAATAAAATGGAAACAACAAATCAAATATGGTAAGTCCTAATTAGAATCACACAAGACCTACACTAGAAGACCACAGTTCTGGAAAGAATATGTATTAAAGTGCAAAAGAACTAGGGTTGCAGTCAAAAGTATACACAGCAAAGTTAAGCATAATCCTAAATAAATAAATAATTGATTAAATTAAATTAATTGCCAGACTTTCAGGATTCTGTTGCAAAAAAAGACCTGAACTTAGACAAAATTTGACATGCAGGAAATATATATATATATATATATATATATATATATAATCAAAGACTAATTACAAGGGACTTAATAAGGGCAGATTATTTACTTTTTATACATGCAAATGGAATGTATAAGATTGTTATTAGTAATTGGGTAGTTCAAAAGAAGAAATGGGGTACAGCTGAATAGGATGTGATTCTTAAAGGCAAAACTATAGAAAAATGTAAAAAGAAAAATTATCTTATACAAGTGGTACAAGAAGAACTGATACAGAAAAAGTAGAAGGTGGAGGATGGCTGGTAGTTTTGGATTCCTACTTGGAATGGGTCAAAGAGGGACACATACATACATACATACATACATACATATATATGTTTATGTGTGTGCATATAGACACAAAAATATATGATACAGGCGTGTATGTATATATACATATGTGTACACACAAAAATATATAGTATTTATGTGTATGTATATATACATGTGTATGTTTGTGTGTGTGTGTGTGTGTGTGTGTGTGTGTGTGTGTGTGTGTAAAAGCCTTCTAAATTCAGAAAGAAATTAGAGCCTAAAAGGGTAGTGAGGGAAAAAATGTTAAGAGGAGGATTTTTGAGGGAACTCTACTCATCAGATCTGAGTTAAAGAAATATCAACATATATATTTATAAGGAAAAAAAGTCTTTTAAATGTATAAAGAAATAAGAGGGTGAGAGAATAGGATAAACAATAGGATAAGGCTGGAGTATATAAAGATGTGTAGATTAACAAGAATGAAATAATGAGATAAATAAATGTCTTTTAAATTCAGAAACAAATAAGAGGACAAGGGAAAGGAAGGAAGGAAGGATAAGAAAGGCATCCTGGGGTGGGAGTGAAAAGATTTAACTAATAGAAAAGCAAGATAGCAGGTAAAAATAAAGCAGAGGAGTCAGGAGGAATAGAAAATAAGAGATAAAAACTTAAAAGATTAAGAAAGAAATTATATCAGGAAAGTGGGGCAGATTGCAGTAAGGCACCAAAGTGAGAAATGTTATATTATGTATGGGGAATAGCCTGTAGACTATGATATGTCTGAGGTGATAATAGATATGTATGGAACTAGAAAACAATATATGTGTGTACGTGTATGTGTGTATATATGTGTATATATACATATATATATATAATTAAATATTCAATTTTGAGATACAGATTATAAGCAATTATAATAGATGTAAAATTGTAAAGATAAAAAAAAATTATGTTTTAACAAAACTGGCTTTTCATGGGCCAAAGACGTAGCAAAACAGAATATTAAAAAAAAATGTCACTAGGTTCACTCTCTTTTCTGGAACCATCTGGATCTAGTACAAGAGGTAGATCAGGGTGACTGGAAATGGCTCTGGATGACCTTTTTTAGGCTAAATTCTTTAATAAGTCTCAGTTTGACTGGAGAAACACCCATTCAGTGATTAGGGCTAGGTAATTAAAGAGGTAGAGAATGACCTCTTTTACTCAGGAGAGAGGGAGAGAAAAGAAGAAAGAATGGGAGATAAGGAAGGAGGAAGAAAAAAAGTAAAGGAGGGATGTGAAAGAAAGGAAGAGAGGAAGGGAAGAATGTAGGGAGGAATAGAGGAAGGAAGGGAAGGAAGAAGGAATGAAAAAAAAATAATCTGGCAGGAAAAAAAAAATGTTATTTATATTTACTCTGAACCAAATGAGATCCAAATAGTGACCAAGCAGGGCTTAGCCTAGACCAGTTAAGCCAGAGTAATTTGGATTTAAAACATTGCCCTTCAGAAAGTAATCTAGACTCTAAAGCACATGCTATTATAATCTTTCTTACTATTGTGTGTTTGCCATGAGTAGGTTCTTAAAATCGGTGTTCTTAGAGGATAAGATTTAGCCTGTTTTGTGTTAAGTCTTGTATAAAATGCCACTTCCATTATCCAAGCAGCAGTTTAGCTAAGCATATAGATGCTCATTGCGGGGAGGCTGTTCATCAACTGTTATAACGTTTAAAGACCACAACATATCATGAAACCCTGTTAGTGGACATGGAGTTCTTACAATCTATCTCTGGAAGGAGTACACTCAGATGAAATAAATCATAATTCCATAGGTGCATGATCTTATTATTGGAATGGAAACATACAAAGCAAATCAACCTGAGATTAAATTTTTACTTTACACTTTAGAAAATTTAGGTTTAAGGAGTTTGGATAACCATACCTTTCATTAATTTGTGTGCAGAACCTGCTATATAAGTAATCAAGAAATTTTTATTGAATTGAATTAAATAAAACTAGTGATCAAAAGCAGGAGTCAAATTCAGATTTTGGTTATATTTCTTTTCAATTCAGTTTTTCAATACAATTTATATTTTGATCAAATTTTGATAGGTAGTGTTTCATAGTGGAGAGAGATTACATTAACCTAAACTGAAGTGTCACCTCTGACACATTGGCAATAGGACCCTGAACAAATTATTTAATTTCCTAATTCCCTGAACAATGCTCTAGATAACAGAGAGGATGATCATCTGAATTAGTAGATGAATTTACCTTATTAGGGAATTCCTACACTAATGAAATTATAGTTCTACCCTCTATTATTAATTTTTAGAGATTAGCTTTTTCTTCTGTCTTCATTATTTTACTGATGAAGAAGTTAAGGACAAGAGATTTTAAATAATTTGCTCACATTTCTAGTTTAGAACAGAATCACCATAACTAGAGCCTAGCTTATCTGGCTTTATTTAAGCATATTAATCTTCTATAAAAACACATATAAAATATAATTTTGATTGATACCCATATAATTTTTTAAAATGGATTTGCAAAGTAATCAGACATCATGATCCTCCTTAATGAAAAGGAAAATTCTTTTGGGGAGGTCACTGTGTTAAAAGCATTCCATTTGGGGCACAAATGTCCTGTAAAATTAGCTATAATCTTTTACTTCACTAGAGAGAGAGATAGATAAATAGATATATTAACCCAAGATACAACTGATTCCCTGGTTTTCATCTTTTTCTAGTTGTTAAAAAAGCACATTCTTTCAGGTCCTCATTCTATTCACCTTGCTCTAAATGACTTCTCTTTCCTACACCTATCTAAATCCTATATATCCTTCTAAGACAAATATGCCTTACTTTCTCAATGAAGCCTTACTTAATTGCTCCAACTTCCAATGACTTCCTGTTTTTTTAAACATGTTTGTACTTGATGCCATACAAGCTAGCACATAACTGTTGAGGCACTATAAACTATTGTTTCATCTCACTAAGTATACAATAAATTTAACTGTCTTTTATTTTTTTTAAACTATGCAATCTCATGATAATGGCATTTCATTCATTTAAGTAAAATGACAATGAAGTCTCATGATTATTTTATTGTTATGTGTCTGGAAATTAAAGTTGTATTGATTTTTTCTCATCATATTCAGCTTAATCTGAGAAACATCATTTGTTGTTTTCTTTATCTTTGATTTTTAATGCCCCCAGGGTACTCTAATGTGATTGCGATTTAGGCTGTATTATATTACTACAAAAATATTTGACTATACTAACACATCAGATGAGAATCAAGGATGTATTTTTATTAGAACTGGCTTGATCCACAAAAAAAAACAATTTTCTTACTACTTAAAAACCTCCAGTCCTCATCATTATAGATTCTGATCAAGGAAATACCTTGAAACCTACATCTATAGCATGGTAAGTTCAAAGACGTGAATTCACATTATTAATAAAGTGATAAAATCAAAGAGTTGGAAATAACATTAGGAATCAACTCTTTCAAAACCTTAATTTGACTGATCACAGAAGTACCATTTCCAAGTCAAAGAGGGAATAATTAGCATGTACAAGAGCCAAATAAAGATTTTCTGATTCCAAATTCTGTACACTTTCTTGTGGACCTGTCAACATGTTTGAGAAGTGAGAGTTCACAGACTTTTATACAGAAAGGAGTCTCTATAGAGTGAAAATGTAGCATAGAAGAAAGAATATTGGTCCTGGAAACTGGAGGAACCTGGATTTACATACTGATAACTTAGTAGCTATTTGACTATAGATAAATCATTAACATCTATAAGTCTTATTTTCCTGGTCTGAAAATGAGCATAATTATGTCAGTAACATGGAGAGAATGTATATAACAAATTTTATAGAACTCAAAACATGAAATAAATGCAAGTTGTTATTAATTTCTTGATCTACATTGGCTTATCCAATGGTCCATGTCTTGTACTCATTTTTTTTTTGACTATGACATAATATTTTGGTGGAGCTTTTCAGTCCAGAGTCATATCCCTTCAAATTTCTATCAGCTATGAAGCCATATTTATTTTATCTGGGTATTTTTATAAAGGTCTGAGACCACAGGTATCATTACTTCATTTTTTCCTGGATAATTTCTGTGAATTATAGGCTGTCTTCACTGTTCTTAGTCTTCCCTAATCACATTCTCTCCAAGATATTTGGCTGTATTTATTCTTAAGTGCCATCACATTGCTAATACACATTTTCAGTTAGAATCCATTATAATCATATAATTAAGACTTCCACAATGTCTACTGATCTCTTCAATTCTCTTACAATCACCACTGCCACTCATAACTAGTCATTCTCATATATTAAGTTTTTGTTTGAAAATCCAAATCCCTTTCTAAAACACTAACTTCTTGATATGTTTAATTGCTGTAGTCTGTTTTGTCTGATGCCTTCTGCCCTTCATTTAACAATACTGATTAAAAGAAGCATCATCATCAGTGTCCTTTAAGGTTTTCTACATTAAGAATTTCTGAATGCTTATAGATGCCTTCTGAGTTCCTTTTGGAAGTTTCATTTGTCTACTGTTGAATACACAGGAAGACATAATATTTGTGAGGTTTAACATTTCCTTAGAGTCTCCCTCCTAGCTTACATGTGAGGAACCAATCAGATGATTTTGTTTTGAATGCCAGTCCTGGCATTAGGTGAGCATCAGTCATATAACTCATTAAATCATTTCCCTTCTCTAATGAAAGAGTTGGACTACATGATCTCCAATATCTTTTTCTACTCTAAATCTACCATGCTACTTTTGTGATGAGTTTGAAAACACATGGCTTTGCACTTTAAAACTATTCACCTAAAGTTATTATACTGTGAACATATATTTGATAACCTGAATTAAAATTTTATCTCTGGCATATACAATCTTTGTTAAATCAAATATTTATTAGCATTTAGTATGTGCCAGGTTCTATATGACTCTGGCCAAGTCATATAAATTCTCAGTGTTTAACTCTCTAAAAATAGAAGTTGAAGAGAAAATACTAATTGGCATTGATAGACAGAATTTTCTCTTAAAGTACTTCCTTATTCAATGAAAATACAGGCCTAGCTCTTACCATCATAATGTTCTCATCTTCATCTTCATCCTTTCCTTCTTCTATAATATATATTTATGTAGCATTTAGGTTTATAATTTCCCTCATAATCATATAACATAAAGGGATTTCAGAAATCATCTAATCCAATCTCCTTATTTTATAGATGAGGAAACTGAGTCTCAGAGAATGTAACTTATCCAATTGATTAGATAATTATAGGTTGGGCCCAGAATTTGCATTTTTTTCTGATTCCTAGACCTCCACTAATATTTATACTCCAGCCTTCCTCCCACACTTTTTATTCTTCCTATTTTAGGCTTGATAGTGAAGCAGCACATCATTGCTTTCAGCCCTTAAAATGGAGTACATTATGTAAAAACTAAAAGACTCAGCAACTGGTAGTGAAAATTAATATTGGAGAGGGAAAATGATGCTCCTAAAGTCACATGGCTACTAATGGACTAGATTAGGATACAGACCTAGATTTTTCCATTCCAAGTTCAATGTTATTCCAAGATAAGACTCCTCTCTCTTTCCTTAGATAATATAGCATATGTATGCATGTATGTATGTATGTATATATGCATGTATATGGATATGTATAAATGTATATACACGCACATCTAAAAGTCACAAATTCTTCCCAAGTTTCTAGCAGAGAGATAAAAGAAAAGGCAGTAGTAGTTACAAATAAGCTGGATTTCAACAAACAGTATTGTTTTGTTAATTGTTTGTTTTCTGCTTCATTTTGTCCTCTAACTTTTTTTTTTTTTTATCCTTTCGCCCCCTATTTCTTGATGGAGGAAACAAAATAAAGAAACTAGATTGAAACTGGCAATATAATCATCCCTATATGAAGTTATTCTGAAAATTCACATGTCACGTTTTTATGTAGAAGATAATTTTCGATTTGAATTCTAAAAATCTGTAAACAGGAGTTCAAAATGGACACCATGGTAGGTCCATAATTTTATGTGGTGGCAGGCACTAGTATAAGATCTTCAAACAAAGATCAATTTTGGGTAACATCCGACGTGAATCTTCAGAGAAAGGAGTGATAATTATTGGGAGAGGTAGAAAAAGTGAATGTAAATATCTATATTTGCTTTAATCTCTCTATTGATTTTTTCCCTATGTTTTTAGCACATATATTTCTGAATCTTATTTTTGGCTTTGAGAAGGCTGTGAACAATCATTACCCTGGGGATCTTGTCTACTTCCAGTAAGTACTCTGAAAGTTGGAATACTCAAGTATTCTAAAAAGAATGTGGTGATTTATGAGGTACAATCTTTCAGCAAAGATTGAATAAGCGTAAAGCTCTGACCTCTATGATTTTAAATCTTCACTGTGAAGTTTCAATAGCTGAAACATCCTAACATGCTGACAGAGAAGAGCACATTTACAGCTCTCAGTAGTATAGGGGGATGTTGTATGGTATAACTCCCTTCAGGAGATGGTGGCTAGATAATTTATATGCTTGGAGGAAATAATTCTGACATGTTTATTGTGTATTTAATATATCAATCTGAGAACTTCAGATCTAGAAGAGACCTTGGTGATCAACTCATAGAAAAGCCTCATTTTACAAAAGTAAAACTGAGGTCCAAAGAATCTAAACAACTGGATTGTCATTGCAAAAGCTAATGACAACTGGAATTAGAACCGAAGTCTCTTGATATAAAGTCTGGTTAACATAGCAATGCAATTAAGTGAAACAGTCCCATTCTTTCCCTGGAAATTGTTAAAGTAGTAGATGATTCTGGTTACCTGAGCCCTTGTACTTTATTACTCATGGACTCCATAATCATGTAACAAAACCGATATGGAAATATAGTTAAAACATAGCCACCTTCTACTTTTATGCATAATTACATTTTTCATTAACTTTCTATAACTAAGGAATGATAAGTAAAAATCACAATTTGTTTTATTTCTATATTTTTTCTGCAAATTTCTTTTTCATAAATTAATAAAATTATAATGAACTGTGACAATACTCCTTCCTTCCTGAATAACTGTTGGCTATAATGTAAACATTCCCATTAGATTAGATTTTCCAAGAGTGATAGAATTTGGGAGTTGAAATGAGCCTTAGAAGTCATGTAATATAATATTCTGCTCATATCAGAATCCTTTGTATAACTTCTTACAGGAACTCCAACAAGCTTTACCTGAAATTTTCATATGAATGAGAGTTCAATTTTTCAAGACCTAGTTCATTTTTTGTTTTAATTGTTAGCAAAAATCCCAATATTGAGGTGAAATTGACCTCTTTATGACATCTAACTTTATACAATAAAATGTAATTTACTTCAAAGGCAGAAAATGTGTCACTTCTTTCTTTTTATCCCCAGTCCCTAGCACAGTGATTGGCACATAGCTGACATTCCCTAAAAGCTTTTTTTAGGTGACTTATCCTTATCTGCCCTTTAAAGCAACAGAGTCTATCTACTGACTTTTTGCATGACATGTTGCACATGCAAGAAAACATTTATTGTGGATGCCTTTTCATTTCTTTCCCCAGCTAAACATGTGTGTGTGTGTGTGTGTGTGTGTGTGTGTGTGTGTGTGTGTGTGTGTGTGTGTATGTGTGTGTGTTTAATTTGTTCAATAAATATTGAGCTTATTGTCCTGGAGCTAGTTTTCCTCTGGGCAGTCTCTTTTCAAATATGGTAACAAGAAAGCAATAAATTTGATATGTCAGATGTTTTCTGATTGCTATCTTTTGTAAATTCTACACTGCTCCTTAAGTAGCTATATAGTAGCTCCTCCTGGTTTTCTGAGATTATTTGTAAATGTGTAATCTGAGTTACATTTTTTATTTCCCCCAGCATTGTCTTCCTTCAAAATTGTGAATTCCACAATAGCATAGTCCATTTCTCTCAAGGTTCTTATTGCTTCCAAATCACAAACCACCTCTTTCTCACAGATCAGAATTAAGTCTAATGCAGAAATTCTCCATGCCAAGGATTCTTTTGAGAGGTTAGATGGTTGAGAACCCACATCAAGAATTTTCAGAGCTCTATCTTTTAATTAAACTATTTAAAGATATACAGACTGTCAAAATTATTTATTACTGATATATTTTTCTACTTTGTAAACTACATTATATTTTATTTAGCTAAGCATTCTGTAATAAAACTATTATTTCCCTATCATATATTCTTAATCAAATATTTTATAATTTCAAATGTGCTTCTTTTCACAGAGATATGATTTTCCACATATTTCTCTATATAATATTTCTCTTCTTTCCTACTTATTATGTAGAAATTTACAAGAAACACTGCACACTGGTTGAATCTCCACTTTGCAATAGAATAAAAATTACATCTCCTATGATCCCTCTGTGATTTTTCCTTTGGTTTAAGCTGACATATAAAAACACATAGCTTGCTATTGCCAAATGTCAAAGCTTAGATTACAAAACGGTAATGAGCAGAACCTCTATCCCTAAGGGTACTCACTGGGTGTGTAAGGCCAGTAATCTTTGAAGTGGTCCAGGACCATATTTGCCAGTTCAAATCACACTTTATTTGTTTCTCATGAAGAGTAGTTTGTTATTTCTTTTTTTTTTTCCTCTTGCCTCTCCTATTGATGAAAACCCTTTTCTCATAATCCCTATTTAATGTCTTATTTTTTTAATAACTGCCCCACACTAATGGCTGCCCATTTTTCTATTAGTATATTATTTTCCCTTTGACAGTTTATACTTTTCCCTCTCCGTTAAGTATATTCCCCCTCACTCTCTGCCCAGTTTCTTTCCAATGCTCCCTTCACTATATACACACTATATTTTTTGATGACTTCAATTGCTCCTTTGGGTTCAGGTAATATGTGACTATTTGCATATGACAATCAAATCTATACATTCAACCTACATTTCTCCCATGTCATGTTACACCAAGCAAAACAAGACATGTCCACATTCGACCACCAGGCAATGGAGGGAGAATCCTACAGTTTCAGTAGTGGATGGGGCCTTCTTCCCTCAAATACATCCATACCTGTGGGTTCCATATTAAAAAAGAAACAGAATCATACTATACACACACATCTCATCCAAGATTGAGGAAAGAGGTTTTGTTCCAATGTACCAATCTGCCATCTGAGTCTTACAGATATGAGTAACCAGAAGAAAATTCTGAACATATAAAGAAATGTCATGAATTGATTGAAACCCAAGAGTTGGACCCCGAAGAACAGAATAACTTTTGTCAAAATATTAGGAGACACTGTTTTCCAGAGCTAATATCCAGCAAGCTGGGGTACTCTGAACTTGACATTAAAACAATCTTTTGTGCTTACCCTTTGGAAGATCTCATTTAAAGCGAAATGCCAAAATTGTTTCTGATCATAAAATCCTGCTATGAATCAAACTGGTCACATTGTTGCTGTTATCTCTCACTGTCAGGGCTACAACTCACTGTGCAACCACTGGTGTAAATGTTGAGATCTCATCAGGCTCTCCCATTATGGGTAGGACTCTACCACACATGTCCTTGCTTGCGAGCTGTTTTCATCACTTTGAAATTAAACCTGTTTGATTCCTAATTTTCCTGTCTCTCCCCTGTTCAGTTCTTGTCACCCACAGGTTAGAGACTAGTTCCAATCTGGTTGAGACTTCACAATAAATAGAGTCATAGAGAGAAGAATTGATTGGCTACAAAACTCCAGCTACCCTTAATAAATAAAGGAAGAGATAAGACAAGAAATAAGTAAAGAAATTAAAGGTCTAGAAAGGGAAAGTGGAAGAAGAATAAATAGATTAGTAATGAAAATGAAAATGTTTACCTAAATAGTAGAGTTCTTGAAAAGTATTATTAAATAAACAACCTAATGATTACATGGAACAATTAGAAATACTAAATAAAGTCAAAAGATAACAAAATTATAAAAACATGGGAGTTGTGAAATGATCCAGACATTATAACCTCAAAAGGCTATAAAACTTTGCATACCCTTTGATCTACCTGTGGTACCACTGAGTCTATATACCAAGGAAATCATAAAAAAGGGAAAAGATCTATATGTTTAAAAAAAAAAAGTTTGTAGTGGCTCTTTTTGTGATGATAAAGAACTGAAAAGTGAGTAGATGTTATCAATTGAGAAATAGCTGAATGAGTTACAGTATGTGAAAGTAATGGAATATTATTATTCTATAAGAAATGCTGAACAAGTTGATTTTAGAAAGGCCTGAAGAAATTTACACAAACTGACGTTGAGTGAAACAAATAGAACCAGGTATATATTATGCATGGTAACACCAAGATTATACCATGATCAGCTATGAAAGACTTAACGCTTTTCAGCAATTGAGTGATCCAAGGCAATCCCAATGATCTTTGGCTAGAAAATGCCATCTGCATCTAAAAAGGTAACCATGGAGAATGAATGTAAATCAATCCATGGTATATTCACTTTGTTTTTCTTTTTTTTCTGTTTTTTTTTTCTCTCATGGTTTTTCCCTTTTGTTTTTATTTCTCTCTCCCATCATGATTCATTAAAAAATGCGCAATGAAAAAGCAATTAATATAAATATATAACAAGAAAAATAATGAAAACAATTAAAAATTGTAAAAATGTAGAAGGTGGCATATCAACAACAACAACAAAAAAAACTGATCTGGAAAATAAGTAAATGTGGAATAACTTAAGAATCAGCAGGGTTCCCTAAAACTATGACTAAACAAAATCTAGATACTATAATTAAAAAAAAAAAAAAAATAAACCTTAACATATATCAGGTAGTTAGTTGTACAGCAAATAGAGCCCTGGGTTTGGAGTCTGGACGATTTAATTCTTATCTAGTCTCAGAAATCTATCAGCTATAAAATATTGAACAAGTTTTTGTGTTTTTTTTGCTTTTGTTTTTGTGCCTCAGGTTCCTTATCTGTAAAATGTGGATAATAACAGTACCTATTTCATAAAGCTGTTATGAAAGCATGATTTAACATGATTAAAAATATTATATAAACATAAATTATTATCATTGTTGTTAATGTTAGTAATAGAACCACAGGACAGAGTAAAATAGAACCACAAGATAGAAGGAAAGGAGAAACAACTCACTGCTAACCTCCTTCAAGAAACAACAAATTTAAAATATCAGGAATAACCCAATTCTAGAACTTTTAGTTTAAAAAAATGCAAATATGATAAATTTTAGCTAGAAAGAAAGTTTGTGGGCCAAAGAATCACAAATATTCTCACTCAAGACTTGAGTGTAACTATTATGAAAGAGAGGGCATGTCAAAATATTATATATTTTTTCTTTATGTTACTTTTTTTCTAATTATGTTTAAAGATAGTTTTCAACTCTCATTTTTTGGTGTGATTTTGAGGTCCAGATTTTTTCTCCTTCCTTACTTAACAACTCCCTTCCCCTAGACAGCAAGCAATTTGATATAGGTTATACATGTATGATCAAAATATTATATTCCTAAAGGCAAATGAGAAGTGCTTATACTAAGGATAATTTACTCTTCAATTTTACATATAATCCTGGTTAACCAGGGTAGGAAGATTAATGCTTAATAAAACAGAGGACTTTCAAGTATTCCTTAAAAAAAGACCAGACATAGTCATGTCTTTGAAATGCAAATAAAAAAAGGCACAAGAGAAGTTTAGAAGTATAAATATATTCTAACTAGAAGGGACAAAATAATGATGAAGTACTCCTAATTGGATGCGGCACATACATCCTTTTAAAACATTACTATCTTTAAGGGTTTCCCATGGAGTAAAGAAAATCAAGCAGCACAGGAACTAGGACTGATTTTCTTCTAAGGTGTTAGTTTTTAGAAGTGAGAAAAGGAATACACCAGAAAATAAATAAGGAAGAAATTGGGGAGGATGGGGTTACCATTTCTTATTATTGGGTTACATGAGAAGAAAAGTATATGTAGTATAGTGCATATAAGGTTCAGGAATGACATAAACCTCATATTTATAGAGAAATTAAATTTAAAACAACTTTTAGATACCACCTCAAAGCTATAATATTAACTAATCTGACGAAAAAATAAAAATGACAAACACTGGGGGACAAACAGAAAAATTAGATACTAATTAACATTGCTGGAGTTGTAAACTAGTCCAGCTATTCTAGAGAACATTTTGGAACAACACCCAAAGGATTATAAAACTGTATATGGCATAACAATACCACTACTGAGTCTGAATCCCAAAGAGATAAAACAAAATGGAAAAAAACAAAATAAACAAACAAAAAACCTTATTTAAACAAAAATATATCAGTTCTTTTGTGATAGCAAAGAACTAGAAATTGAAGGAATTTCCATCAATTAGGGAATGGCTGAATAAGTTATGGCATATGATTGTGATAAAATATTAATGTGCTATAAGAAATAATGAGCAAGAAAATTTCAGAAAAATCACAGGAAGACATATAAATTAATGAAAAGTGAAATGAGAAGAACCAAGGAAATACTGTATACTATGAGAGTAATATTTTAAGAATAATCATTTGTGAAGACTTAGCTTTTCTGATCAAGTAAATAATGCAAGACATTTTTAAAGTATGTATGATAAAAAATGCTGTCCATCTCTAAAGAGAGATCTGATAAACTTTAAATGCTGCAAACTTTTTAAAAAATCATTATTATTATTGATTTATTTTGTCTGTGCTTTCTTTTGCAACATGATTAATATGGGAATATGTCTTGCATGATCGCACAAGTTCAAGCAAAATTAACCTGCTTGTCTTATCAAGGAGCATGGGAGGGGCAAAAGTGAGAATTTGGAAGTCATTTTTAAAAAATGACTATTAAAATCTTTAGATATTTAATTGGGGAATACTTAAAGAAATCCCTTTTTAAAAAAATATAATGCTTGGGACATATTGAACTTCAGATGCCCATGGACAACCTATTTGATATTTCCAAAAGTCATTTGATGATATAAACTTGCAGCTCAGAAGAGAGGTCCTGGATGTATTTAGATCAAGGAATAAAGATTCCTAGGAATCTTCCTAAAGATTTCTAGGCAAAGGCTTAGAAACAACAATTGAATTTTGAGGTCCCCTGATTTTATTGCAACTTCTGTTCTAACTATAAATCAGCGATCCTAAATCTTCTGGCTTTGGAGTCTGCCTCAGGAACTTCTAACACTCCCAATATAAGTACAACAATCTGACTTGATTCTGAATGGACAACTCTTCAATTCATTGCTGAGTGATAATCTGGTCATTGAGAATCAAATTCCAGAGACTACACCCAGGCCCTTTTTATAGAATTAGCATGTGAATGATAGGAGGCTGGATAAACATGTCTCCTTGCTCCTGTTTCTAGGCTAAATTCTTTTGGAATTTAGCTTGCTTGTAATGGCATTAAGATTACAATAATTTGTCACTTAACTAGGTAATGGATTCAAGCCTGCAAATTCTTTTGAGACACTTCATAAGCACCAGTATCTGAATTCAAACTTTTGGAATCCTCTTCCAACCTCAACAAAGTTGATGGGATAATCAAAATAGCACAAATAGAGAAGAGCAGAAGATTTAAAACAAAAAAATTCAAAGGGTACACATTTAGTGAATAGGATCTGGATGAAAATCCAACAGAGAAGAAATAGTCAGACAAACCTAGGCAAAAGAGAGTCCTAGGATAAAGTAATTAACCATGCCAGAAAATACAGATTCATAAAGAAAATTCAATTTGACAATTAAGAGAATGTGAGAAATTATTATTAATAACCAATATTGCAGAGAAATTCAAAAGATTCCCTTTTTTCTAAATTTCTCATTTAAAAAATTCTTTTTTTTTTTTTTTTCCTTAAAAGAACATTATTGATAAGATTGCTTTGACTCTTTTTAATCTCATTTGGATACCAGCCAATTTCACAAAGAATTTGATTTGGTGGGGATGATGAGAGTTAGGAAAGGGGGAACCTCTTTTGTTCGGTGCAAGGATACATAGTTAAATGCAGTCTAGTAACAGTGCAGAGTCCCCTGTAAAGGAATTTACAAGCCCGAAAACCTAGATTGATAAAAAAGGTTTATTGTAGGGGTTTGGAAGTAACGGTAAAGGTAGAGCTAGTCAGGGCCAGAGCTGGTCGCCAGATGGACAGGAATCCTTACATGGCCTGCGTAAGGACACCATGTTTTAGGGTTCCTGCAAAAGAATGGGCTCCAGGGTTTCCTTTTTATAATAGGGACTCTTTGTGATCTTGAAGGTGGGTGAAGTCCCAGGCTACCGGCTGGTTTCAGCCAGGGTTAGCATTGAATAGAATCCAATGGGTTTTTAGATAAGGAAGAAGCTGTTGGTGGGGGTTGGGGAAACCTGAGCAGATAGTAGGGGGCTGGGAAAGCCCAAGTTAGCTTAGATCCCATAGGGGCTGGGAAAGCCCAGATATCATTGGAATTCAAAAGGGTGCTTTTTGACCAGGATTTGTGAATCAAAGATCCTAGCTTCTTCAGCCATGGGGGGTGGGGAGGAAGGAGTTGGGAATCAGAAAGGAATCTTAAAGAAACCTCAGATGGAGACAGATCATTTTGTCTGAATAGTCCAAGGCTAGGGTCTGGTTTAGATGGGAGTGATCTGGTACACAGATATTTTCTCTGCTCAAGAGTGACTGGATGGTGGGGTGACATTGATCCCTAAAGGTATGTATATCAAGGAACAGTATATAAACCATGAGCTCCCCCATGGCTTTCTTCAGTCTAACCAAGACAGCCAAATGACCATCCTTTTATTAATAATCTGCTGATCTGATTAATAATATGACTAAATTTCTCTTTTGAAACATTTTAAACATTGTTGTCCTTGGTGAGATAAGATTAAAGTTTTATGATGAAATCAAATTATACAGGATTCAAAAGCTGATAAGAGAGAATAGGTGGAGACAAGTTTGCCCTTCTTTATCTAAAGGAATAGAGACTTTTTTTTTTTTTTTTTTAAAGAAGGAAAGATGAAAGTTAGCAGAGATGTCAGGATCAAGTGACATTAATTGTGGTTGTTATTGATGTTGTGGTTGTTCATAAAAATGGAAGAAACAAGGGAATATTTCTACGGGATTAGGTAGTAGATAAGACAGTTTGATGGAGAAGAGAGTATATGATAGAATTAAACACACCTGTAGTCAAAAAGACCCCAAAAGCTTAGAATAGTACAAGGTTGGGGCTTGTTAAAGTATGATTAACAATAGCACAGTGAGTCATGGGGATATAACCATAGAACATAATATAAAGTTGAAGTGATTCATAAAAGTGTAAAGTGATTTATGAAAACTTATATTTCTTCTTAGTAATCTACCAAAAACATAGTTTCTAAAACCAAAAATTCATTCTTTTTTATAAACAATTTAGTAGAAAGAGTACCCACCCCTTCATTGGGTCATCTCTTTCAATATTCCTAAAAAATGTTTAAATAAAATACAAAGGAAAAAAAGTATATTTGCAAAACTCACATATGAAAATATATTCTTTGACTTTAGCAATACCAATTATTTTGGATTTACCTGGAAGAATTTATTTTCTAATTTATTATAATTCTTTGAACAGTCTCAAAAATTTCCATAATCTCTTTAAACTATGGAGCTTAGAACACAGTATTATATTAGAGGAAATGTCTGACAAAAGTCAAATATGAGAAAAGGATTACCTCATAGTTTCATTTATACTACATTATTAATTTATATATCCTAGTTAGAGTGCTGACTTTTAGGGGAGCAAATTATTTTCTATTGCTAGACATTTATTAGATGAACACTTAAAATTCTCTCTAGACAAAGATATTATGTTTGAAATTATTTTTTTTTCCTAGACAGTAGATTAAAACTTAAAAAATAACCCAAGACTTTTAGGACAACTTTTACTTCTTATCTCTTACTCTCTTTACAACAACAATATCTGATAAATTACCATGATCTTGAAATAAGTGTATTTATAGTATCCTGGAAAACTATTATTTTCCTAGATATTTGTTAGAATGGAAATTACTAATGTATTATCTTCACATATGAAATAGTTCATAAGAAGTACTTTTGGACTTGTATCTTCCATAATATTGTCCTGAAATAAAAACTTTACAACTAAATATGCTAATAATTCTTGCCATTTAACTTGCCTTATAAACATCTAAATATTCCAGAAAACTAGGGTTCTTATATTGTCTTCTTCTAGATTATTACACTTTATGAAGCTTTCCTATTCATACATATATACATATAGGCTTTATCTTATAATTTGCCATCTTATACTCTTCTATAAGATTAAATCAGGTTGTTCCAGGAATGTATCTTATACCTTCCAGGATAATTCACTTTGCTCACACAATTAGAAATATCACAGAATCTGGGTCATTAGAATTAGGTTTATGAGAAACTTTAAAGATCATTCAACCAAGTCCATGTCATTTTCTAAGCAAAGACATTGAGACCCAAAGGTATTCATAGTTTGTTCAACATTATACAGTGCATAGTCAAAATTCAAGCTCAAATTTTCTTCTTCTAAATCTAATTTTTTCCTCATTATTACTGTCCCTTCTTTTTGAGTCTGAACTATACCACCTAGTGTTTCCTCATGATTGTTTTTCAAAAATCCTACCCAATCTCTTAAAATTCATCTCAAACATCACATATCAAAATCCTCTAGGAGTTTTTCTATCCTGGTCTTTTAAATAATATGCATTTTTGGCTCTAAATAGTGAAAGCATATAATGTTAGAATTGGAAGGGATCTTAAGGATCTAATTTACCCCTTTCACTTTATTTAGGAGATAATAAATCCCAAAAATGCTATAAGACAAATCAAAGATTCTGAATCTGAAATCCCTAAACTTATACGTACAAACCTACACACACATACAAATTATATCTTTATATATACAGACATACACACGTATATGCATATACATAAACATATAAACATTTGTTTATGTGCGTTTGTGTATGTGTTTATGTGTGTAGATACAGATATAATCAGAGACAGACAAAAAAGGAGGAAGGGAGGGAAAGTATATACATCCAATAGATGAGAGAAGTAAAGCATTTGTTACGTACTTATACATGAGGCAGTATGTTGACAAATTGTTAAGCGATTAATGACTATAACTGAGTTTCCTTGTAATATATGCATTTCTTATTATATATTTAAAATCTTTTGCCTTAATGGTCCTCACTAGAACATTCCAGATTTCTCTGACACAAAAAGGTTAACTATATCTCTGCAAAAAAAGGTGAGTTTGTGGCAGGTTGAAGACAACAATTCAAGAAGAATCTAGCTTTTCTGACTCAAATTCTAATGTTTATTCATCTATACCATTTTGAAAATTATATTATACACATGCCTTCCCCCTTACTATAATAAAATTTCCACATGGGCAGAATTTAATTCTTATTCATCTTTGTATTTCCTACCATACCCCAATATTATGTACATCACAGTTTCTTAAAAAAAATGAGAATTTAATTGGTCAGTCATTGACTGCCACCAGAAGAGCTGTCCTCAGTTTATTGAGATTGTGCTTTTTGCCCAGGAATACCAATGTCATCAGTTACAATGCACAAGTTGTCTTGGTACTCTCCCTTACCAATTAAAATAGGGTTAAGTAATATAAATTACAATCTGCGTCAGTCCTGGAGATTTGGCCATTGAACAGGCAAGAAAGCTGCATAATTTGAATGGAATGGAGAACAATATTAATCAGTGGGTTAGGTTGATTTTGAAAAATCTCAATATTGCAAGAGAGGGTTACATGTTTAGGATGGAAATCTATGGACAATGAAGCCAAGATCTCAATATCAGAGCAAGAAACCCAGTTAGAAAAGGTTATGGGCTAGAATCAAGTTAATACACATGAATCATGATAGAACTGGGTGACTCCTATGCCATGGTTGAGACTGCCGAAGCTGAGAAGATGGCAGAGCAAGTTCCTGGCTCAAAGACATGCCTTGACATATGGAGTAATCAGTATCTTCCATAAATCTAGTGAAGATCTTACAAAAACTGGAAATGACTTGGAAAGGAAGAACTAAACCAAGACAATCTAAACATATGAAAGGGATGAGGCATTTTGTATACACAGTGAATGACAGAAAAAATGCTGTCAGACATAAAACATTAAAGAATCGTTTCTATGTATTTTGGTACTATAACATACAAAAATGAATCATGGAGAATCAATAATCTATAACCAAAGTAATGAGCAGCAAAATCTAAGCAGTGCATGTTTAAAAAAATAAAGAACTAAGATCAAGAAAAAAATATTTTACAATTTGTCAATCTCAAACAATGCTCATACCTTCTCTTCTTTCCCTCAAATGTAACAGGTCTTTTGAATCTCTTTGTTTGAACTAATTTTCCCATTATACAAAATCTACCTATTTCTCATTAAGCTATGTTTGGTTGGGGAAAAGAGTAAAGCTAGTCTCACTTCTTGAATATTATAGATGAATGCCTAGTTGCAAATGTTTGCCATTCATCTTGAGAACTTTAATGCAAGTCATATTTGTCTGTTCTGAAACAAGATGTAGTTAAGAAACAGTAGTTAGGACTTTCCTCAGAGGAGCAACTAGCATAGATTGTAAAATGTTAATTGTTGGTGGTAGCTTATGAGTTCCTGATTACCCCTAAACCCAAGGTAGACTGAACCAATAATAGAGGTCCTTCAGGGGGAGTCCAAATCCACAAAAATAATAATTCAATTTTCTTCAGTTGGCAAGTCTTTCCATTTTGGGGAGAGAGAGAGAGAGGCTTTCTCCAGCTTCCTTTCAATCTATAGGATTATTACTCTTCCCCATTCCCTGGCACCTAGGGTGCTAGTAGTAGGTCAGCTGAGGAGCTGTCCTAGGTGAGGAGCACCAGAAAAGAATGTACTTAAATTTGTTTTCCAATAATTTACAATTTGTTTTGATTTTTCAGCATTCTATCTCAACACAGAATTTATCTGGGAAATAGCTGGCTGGCAGTAGGAGTAAAGTTTGTGATGACAGTTTATGAAAGTTAAGAAATATTGGGTCAATTAGGAAGCAACCCTCTGACCAGGTCAAGCCTGTGTTCAAATCCTGACTGACATTTAGTACCTGTGTGACTTTGGGCAAATTATTTAATCTTACTAGGCTTAAGTGTACTCAAATATAAAATGACTCAATTGTAAAAGTTCTAAAGAGTCTCTGAGACCCCATCCAATTCTAGATCTGCAATCTTAGGATAACATACACTTATTAGAAAGGGGATAGATTTAACATGTTATACATGTAAATTTGTGCCAATAGTAACTTAATCTAAAAGCCATGAGGGGAAAATGTCTAAACAAACCAAAAAAAAAAAAAAAGTAGAAAGCTATTAGGCTAAATGGTATTTCACTGTACTGCTTAGGAAAAAAAAAATTCATTTGATATATTTACACAGACTAGTTTTCACAGGGCTACTGAAAACTCCTCTATCCCTTGAGCTTTTCAAACTTTAACCTAGAACAAGGAAATTACAAGAAAAACATACTGCAGGTAAAAATTCAGCATTGACAGAGGATGGATTAATGATCAAGTGTAGGCAATTCAATCTTTAATTTTTACTATTCCTTTGTTGGTCTGTAGATCTGGCTTTTCTTTATTGTTACAATGCAAGGGAAAGCCTCTCATCTTGGATTTATGGTCAGAATGCCCCATAATTCCCAGAGGCAATAATGGAAAAATAAATCACTTTAACTTTACAATGTGGCTATGAAACTTTAGTATTGATGTGTAAATCAAATTAAAAGTAAGGTCACAGAGATACCTACTTTTCCTAGCACTTTCAAAAAAAAAAAAAAAAGAGTGCAATGGAGATTGAAATGGGCAGCAAATATTTAATAATATTAAGACTTCATGAAATAGGTCTAACATTTGGTGGTGACTCCCAATTGTTTTCTCAGATCACAAGCCTCTATTGTTATAGTACCTCTTGTTCTCTATTGTATATTAACTGATTTTTTTTTAAAAGTGTACCTATTGAAGTGCTGTTTTTCCCCTTCCTGATTAAAATAGCTTGGATTACCAAGCTATTAACATTTATTAATTTATTCCATCAATATTTAGAATATATGTATTGTATATATAATACTCTCAGGTCTTGTGGAAAGATATATTTTGTAAATTAGCTATGATTCTTACCTTCACGAAGTAATTTAGCAGAATCCTGCCTAAATAACAGCATATTGTCCCATATCATTCTGATAAAAAGAGAAGGGCATAAATATCCCTAGGGGCAAAAATCAACAAATGAATAAGTTTGGACAAATGAAAGGAACTGAAAGGGAAACAATCTGAAAAGGTTTTGCATCCACTTAATTAACCTAATTTGGTTTATTATCATGCTGATGTAAACTTTTATATAGTATATTGTCACAAATGACTTTAAAGGAAACACAGTATTTAATAAAAACAAAAAAATGAGAGGAGGAAAGGAATTATATGCCATTAAACTTGACTTGATGTTGAAAACACAAGGAGGTAGCTAGGTGGTACATCTCTAAGTGACAGAATCCTGGACTTTGAGTTGGGAAAATCTAAGTTCAAATATGTACTAGCTATGTGACCCTGCTCAGTTTCTTCATCTATAAAATAGTTGAAATAATAGTATAGAACCTACTTCCCAGGGTAATTGTATCAAGTGAGATATTTTGTAACAAAAAGGCACATAAATGTTTGTTTCCTTCCTTCCTTGCATAATTCTTGCAGTGCCACAATAATATCATATCATTCACAAGGAGTAGAGCAAAGAACTAAGTGAAATTTAACTGTTCTGAGAATCTGAGGGAAGCAAAGAGACTTAAGGAATAACACAAAAATTCTCTGGTGCTGAATAGTGAACATACTGCAAGGTTTGGTGGAATCAGGTCCTTCTAATGGTTATATATTTTTTATAGGAAGCCTGGTTACACATCACATTCATCAAATTTATCACATTTATTAGAAGCATAATTTTCCTCTAGAATACTTAACATGAATATATTGTTTGGATGTTGACATTATAAGGAATGTCTTGAGATTTGTGGGTTAAAATTTGGAAGAATTAATCTTAAATTTGAACTGTTTAACTCAGCAAATAATATAAAGGGGAAAAATTGGACAAGTGCTGATCTACTTGGAATTTGCAAACTGATGTATAGTCATGCATAAAAATAGAGTGTCTTAGAGGTATAAAATGGCTTATAGACTTCTACACATCAATTTGATTAGATAAATTATTGTGTGGCTTTAGGAAAGTCATTTAATTTCTCTGAGTCTTGATGTTATGTGTCAAAAGAGAGTAAGTAGGGAATTTTAAAATCATCTTTAGGTCCTTATTTCACTTCTAAATAGATCATATTACATTACAATACAATCAGAAATAAATAATTTTATAATGTTAAAAATGTTAATGGTGGTAAATAAATGGCATCTAAATATGATCAAAGTATAATAGCCAATAGAATTTGAATGTAGATACAGCCATTAGGATATCAATGTGATAAAACTATAATTAATTTGTCTAGTACTTTGAACTTCTTAAAAGTATTATAAAGGGGGCAGCTAAGTCATGCAGTAGATAAGAGTACTAGCCCTTGAAGTTAGGAGGAACAAACTTCAAATCTGGTCTCAGACACTTGCTAACTTTGTTACAGTTAAAGCTGATGAAATTTAAAAACAAACAAACAAACAAACAAATAAATGAAATGAAAGGAAGGAAGGAAGGAAGAAATTATAATGCTTCTAAATAGATAATACTGTTTCTGGTAGAGTGAATCAAAGACCCAAGAATCAAACCTTTTAATTTTTCCCAGCTAATTACTCTGAAAGGAAGTATGGAAGAATGTAGAAAAAGAAATACTTAATTGAGGGAATAAAGATTAGAGTAGTAAAAGGAAAATGTTCCAAGTGACCAACTTTAATACTAAACCTGAAGGTGAAAAATCATAGCATAGCTAATGGAGCTGCTGAAGGCTGAACGGACTAACTACTTCTTGTTTTATGTAGAACAGAAATATAATCATTTGAAGTACAAATGCAATATAACCTATGACTAGAGAGATGTAATTCTAGTTATTCAACAGAAGTACTGGATGACCACTTAACAATGAAAAGGATAACAAGCCCTACCAGATAAAATAAAGCAGAGGACAAAGATTTACATATTTATATATACATAGACACAGACACACACACACAACACACACACACACACACACACACACTCTACAGTTATGGGGAAAGAAAGTAACTAGAATCTATCTGTTAAGAAAGGAAGAAATAGTAATTACTGTAAATATAATTAGAATTTGGAATGAGAAGATATAATCTATTTTAAAATTATTATTCATAGTGCACTATGACAATTATAGTAACATGAAATAAAAATAATAAAAGCAATAGAAAAAATAAGCATGACATATTGAAATCACAGCTATTTATAATTCTTTTACATATATACTTTTAAATAGTGAATGTAACATTGCCAGAATCAAATATACCAAACTGGGGTAAAGTCAATAAATCTAGTTCTTGAAATATAAGATAGATCTGTGATTTCATTTGGGCCAAAAAAGGTTGAAAGTAATCTCTGATGTAATAGATACATTTCACAGAATTAGAGAGGATAACTGACTTGTCCATGGACATTGTTGTTCATGTCTCCAACTCTTCATGACCCCATTTGGAGTTTTCTTAGCAAAAACAAAGGAATGGTTTGCCATTTCCTTTTTCAGTTTATTTTACAAATAAAGAGATACTGAAGGTTAGGTAACTTGACCAGGGTCCCACAGATAGTAAAAATATGCAGCCAGACCTAAACTCAGATCTTCATGTCAAATTCAGCAAATTCAGCATTTCAAATTCCACTGTGGCACCCAGCTGTCCTTTGTCCATGGATACACATCTAACAATGTCAGAAGCAGGTCTTGATACCATCTACCAGATTTTCAATTTAATTTCTTAATCTATTATATCGCAGTGACACAACTGTTATGTGTCATCTAATGACTGAATTTGTGTGCCTAGATAATTAATGCACCAAAGTGCAGACTAAGAACTGTCTGTCTCTGGAGCATTAGAGAGGCCTGTTTGGTGCAAGAGCATTAGAAGTCTTGTTGCTAATGAATTTCCTTGAGCTCATAATGCTTGTTATTCCAAGTAATTTATTTCTATTCTTTGTTGCTGATATGATATTACAGTGATTTTTTGTCATGGCAGGACATGCTTCCACTAGGATGGGCCAATGAGTTAATAAACGTAAAACCAAGGAGGAAATATATTTCCCTTATGTGGACTATATGCTAACATCTTAAACACATACATATACATATTTTTAATGAATTAATTAATAATAACAGGTAGAATTTCAAATTTTATAGCACTTTAAAATATTAATTATTTAAAAACGTTATCTTATTATATCTTCACAACAATCATGAAAGGTACTATTACTATCCCCACCTTATAGCTAGAAAATCTGAGATTTGCCCTAGATAAAGGTTAAGTAACTTGTCCAAAGTCACCCAGCAAGGAAGCACCAGTTTTGGACTTTAGGCTTCCTAACTCTTGGTTCAACTCTATACGTCCTATTTCACTAACTAAATATTTCTAGTTTTAAATTTTACTATATGCAGATACGCGCAGACATGCATTTGTATTTGAATAATATTTGTCATATATTTATCATCCATCTGCCTTTCATCATTCCATCATCTATCAATATATCTATCACTAATCTATCATCTATTTATCATCTATTTCTCTATCTTCCTTCTATCTATCTACTTATTTAATATCTTTTTAATCTATCCATTTCATTCAAATACTCATTCATTTGGACTAGTATATCATACAAAGCTCACGTTTCAGATTGAGAATCTTCTGAGTCAAATATGTATGTCTAGATATAAATGCATTCATAATGGTTAAAATACAGAAAAAATACAGTTGTTTGGATTTTCTAAGCTCTTCTTTACAACTAAGAATGTTCTATATTATTACTCATACTTCCACAATTACTAAATATATATTAGGGAAAGGCAGTAAATGTAGTTTACATCTTTCTTTTATGACACAAATTTCCTAAATTTGGCTTTCCATGAACAATGAAAAACATTATTGGATCATAGATTTTAAAATCAAGTTATTTCCAAGATTATCTAATCAAATTTCATTCTATAAATTTAAAACTAATGATTGAAAAGATACATGGTTATACACCACTAGTAAGTTGGCAGTTGGATTTGAGTGAAGATCATATTATTCTAAATCTGTTTTCCCCTCTCATTAGACTGTGAATTCCTTGAAGACGAAGATTTATTTTCCCCTTTTCTTTGCAACCACATTATTTAGCATAGTATCTGGCAATAACACACACTTAAATGTTTGTTAATTTTATATTTGACTGGGGAAAATGTAACAACCATTTAGGTAGTCAAAATGTTAATTTATAGAATTGGATGTTCTAAGACTTATAAATATTCATATATGTTCTGTAAGTGGTATGTTCACATCTTGTTACTGATATTGAATTCATCATTTATTGCATATTGCTGTCATTAGTCCATAACATTTTTTAAAATAAATAGAATACAATGATTAAGAGTGAATCAAAATGATTCATTTTGAGCAAGTGTTTTCTTTTTTTTTAAAATTTCTTTTTTTTTATTAAGACTTTTTATTTATAAAATATATGCATGGATAATTTGCAACATTAACTCGTTTTTTTCCTGATGCAGTTGGGGTTAAGTGTCTGAGGTTATATTTGAACTCAGGTCCTCCTAACTTCAGGGCTAGTGCTCTATCCACTGTGCCACCTAGCTGTCTCAACATTAATCTTGTGTTCCAAAATTTTGTGCTCCAAAAGTTTTATTTTTTCCCATCCCTTTCTCTACATGGTAAATAATCCAATATATGTTAAACATGTGCAATTCTTATATATATATATATATATATATATATATATATATATATATATATATATATATATATACACACAAGAAAAATCAGCTCAAAAAGGAAAAAAAATGAGAAAGAAAACAAAATGCAAGCAAACTACAACAAAACGTGGAAATACTATGTTGTAATTCTTCCTCAGTCCTCACGGGCAGATGACTCTCTCCATCACACAACCATTGGAACTGACCTGAATCAACTTGCTGTTGAAAAGAGCCATATTCACCAGAATTGATCATCATATAATCTTGCTATTGCTTTGTACAAAACACATATATTTCAATTTGTATTTAGACAAAATTAGTTCTTTCTCTGCATATGGCTAACATTTTTCATCATAAGTCCTTCACAGTAGTCAAGGATCATTGTATTGCTGAGAATACCAAAATCATTCACAGCTGATCATCCCTAATTGCTATTACTTTGTACACAGAACATTTCACTTGAGCAAGTATTTTCAAGGTAGTTGTTATTTCATTTTAAAACTTTCTCATTCTTGCTATAACCTTTCCCATTATCTAGTGAATTCTGCGAAACCTTAATAGATATGACAAATTTATTGAGAGCAAATCAAAAATTTTTTATATTTTTTTTTTCAGTTTACTGGCACAGTGATTAAAACAGGGTGGGAAGGTTGGAATACATATTCCTGAGTTGAAACCAGCTTCAGACATTTACTATCTATATGATTCTGGGCAAATCACTTAACTCTGTTTATCTCAGTTTCACCCCCCCCCCCCCAGAGAATGAGCTAGAGAAGGAAATGGATCCAATATATTTATCAAGAAAACCCCAAAATGGGACCACAAAGAGTCAGATGACTGAACAATGACTCAACAAATGCTGCTCCATGAGAAATCAAAAAAATGTTGCTTTGAAAACAAGATTTTGATGTGATATTTTAATGCAACTTGTCCTTTTTTGCTAATCTAGTCCTTTAATTAAGCCTGACCTCTTTGATTGCTTGGTTTTCTTTTCTCCCTCATGCTGTCAAATGGGAAAAGAAAATTCAGGTTATTTCTTCTCTAAGAGAAAGGAGACAATATCCATGCTCCTCACAGTAGACAAGCCAAGATCAACTTCTGTAGTGACTCTGGCACTAAGGAATGAATACTCTTTCCCCACTCAAGTTTTCAGTAATTGTAAGCAGCTTAAAGTGTTGAAGGAGGTCTGAAAAAGATTGAGTTCTTGTGATTTATTATTTTGTCATATAAACACTGAATTGAATGTACAAAGAGGTATGTTCTAGTCTTGACTTTAAATCACAAATGATGCTATCACAGGCAAGATGGAAACTTCACAGGGTCATTTGGCCTCAACTATAAGATTAAGATACTAAAGAAGGTGATCTTTTAGGTCACTTCAAGCTTAAATACTACGTGGTATAACAGCATGGAGTATTTTTAAATTTGAAATATGTATTATTTGACATTCTATTTTGTATATATATATATATATATATATATATATATATATATATATATATATATATATATATATATATATATATATATATATATATATATAAAACAGTACCTGACATATAGTAGTTATCTAACAAATATTTGTTGTCTGATTGTTTTTATTTGTTTTTTGCTCTTTTGCAAATATCAGTAAGGAAAATCCTGAGAGACAGTGTTCCCTGAATGAAGATGGAGGAGGTACTATTAGTTATTTCAATACTTTGAAAATGCTTGTCAAGTCTTGATAACATGGCTAATCACACTTCCACTTGGATAATTTAAATATATTATATTTATTGTGATAATGTTAAAAATGTATTTTATTATCTTGTATGTTTTAGCCTGTCAATAAACATTTATTGTTTACTGTGTGTCAGGAATTATGTTAAGCTGATAATACAAAAAAAGGCAAAAGGCCATCACTACCCTCAAAGATAATCTTTTGAGTTAAATAAACATATAAAAAAGAAGTTATAAAGTAGGTCCTTGGTAGGAAATACATGGGGTGTGATAAAGCCTAGAAGAATGCAACCTGATGGGAAATGATGAAGAAATTTTTCTGAAAGCCATCCTTATGTGGAGGCAGTCACCATTGTCTTTCCTCCATTTTCTCCATTCAGAGGGATAAAGGGGCCCCAGGATTAGGGATCTTGAAGAGATGGTATATGTGCTTCAGAGCTGATGTGAACTTGCAGGAAAATGAGATTCTTTGGAGCAGTGATGAAGTCCAGAAGAAGAAACCTCTCTATATAATTTAAAACAAAATGTATTTTAAAATAAAGTAAAAGTAAAACTAAAATGCTGAACAATGAATGTTAAATTTTGTTTTACATGTAAATATAGAAAAAATAGGACTATTATTCCAAGAATATAAGTAAATGCTTAGATAAATATAAGGAGCATAAAATTTTTGAAGAAAAATACACTCACAGTAACACACACACATTGTCTCAATATCCTTATTAATAAAATTATATTTATGTGAAGGAAAACTCTTGGTAATATCACAAAATCCAAATTTAAGAAGGATTTCAGGAACTTTCTGTTTAATATTATAGATAGATAGATAGATAGATAGACAGACAGACAGATAGACAGACAAATATAATATCATTAAAGCCGATAGTCTCAGCCAAAATGTGGTGAGCACAGAAATTTCTGGGATATATAGGAAAGCAATACCCCAAGTAAATAACATATGAAGCAGAGTAGTATCCAAAATTATTGATAATGGATCAGCATTTAGCATGTATAACAAGTCCAATGTTAGCAGTAGTTGTTTAATGACATGAATAGAATACAACTGAAGTTAGAAGCATAAATATTCTACTAATACACCCTGGGCAGACATGACATCAACTTTTGTACCTCATTATACATATTCCCTACATGTGTTCCTTTTCCTTTGAGTTGTACAGGTGTATCTGCCATTCCCACTGATGCTTTAATTATTTCTGGGAAAAGTAAAATCCATGTATATGGGAAAATGCTTTGTTGCTGCTTTTCTAAAATTACCACTTCCTTTAATGTCTTTGCTTTCCATTACTTATGTTTTCTAGCTGACAAAATTAATTTCATTGGTGGAGGTTTGTGAGCCATAGAATTAAAGTAATATGAATTTGGAGTAACCATTCCTAAGGGATTTACACTGTAGATTAGGAGGAAATTCTCTCAGGCATTATATCAAAATGTAGTGTCTAGAACTGAACACAGTACTTTAGATGTGATCTAACCTTAAAGCATATAAAAAGCTGTTCTTTTTATTCCAAAAATCTATGCCTCTTTTCAAATTTTCTAGGTTGTTACATCAAAGTATCAACTAAAAATGGGGATGTAGTCTACTAAAATCCCTAGATTTATTTCAAATACCATCTAACCATGGCTCTTTCAATTATACTTGTGAAATTGATTTTTTGAACGAATTTATCTGTATTAAGTTTCTTCATTTTAGATCTGACTCAGTTTTCTCTTAGACTGTTAAGATACTCGCAAATCTCAACTTTACCATTTGATGTATCATCTATTCTTTCCAATTTTGTGTCATTTGGAAATTTGATAAGCATGCCATTTATGTCTTTAAATCAATGGGGTTTTTAAAAGGTTAAATAAGCCAGGATTAAACATGAACATGAAGGAAATAAGGTTATTCTGGCATGACCTATTTCTTAATGAAACTTTACTTAGCTTTTAAATTTTTCTTTCCTTTTTTCAATAATTTAATAATTCATGCAAGAGCTTCCCCAAATTCAAAGTGAAGGCTACTGCCTAATAGAATGCATATTCAATTATCTTCTTTTTAGTCCTACGGTGCCTCTCCAGTTTTCAAGCATCTTTCAGATATTACTGACAATGGTTCAACTACCATATCTGCCAGCTCTTAAAAGTATTCAAAGATGCATGTAAACTAGGTGATTTAAATTTTTAGTGGGAACTCACTAGCTAGGTGTATTCTTCAAATCCCTTTGCTTATGTGGATTTTCAACTTTCCTATTAGCTAAATTGATTGTGTCCTTTTCAGTCCTATTATCATTTTCCTTGTAAGTAAAATAAGAATCAAAAATTTTAATTTAAGCACATATACCTTCTTT
This sequence comes from Sminthopsis crassicaudata, assembly GCF_048593235.1. Taxonomy (NCBI): domain Eukaryota; kingdom Metazoa; phylum Chordata; class Mammalia; order Dasyuromorphia; family Dasyuridae; genus Sminthopsis; species Sminthopsis crassicaudata. The sequence goes on along the minus strand of NC_133617.1, from coordinate 317,939,738 downwards.
TTTTTTTCATTGTTCCACACATATGAAGTAACAGTTCTACTTATTTTTTTAGTCTTGTCTTTCCTAAATATAATAATGTAATAATTACCTTGTCCTTATTCCCTAAGGAGACATCTTTTTATCTGAACAAGGATCCCTTTGGGTATACCTGGCAAGAAAATGATAATCTGTCCTTTGTTCATAGACCTGCAGTGCCAGAGCCTAATTCCTTTTGAGGTAGTCTACCCCACTTTTGAATAGTAGGAGTTGATATGAAGCTTAAATCTTTTTCTTTCAAACTTTCATCAATACTGCTTCTAGTTTTACTTTTAGACACCAAACAGAGCAAATTTCATTCTTATTTCAAATAATAGCCACTCAAATAGTAAGACAAAATTATGATGTATCCTATCAGTCTTTTAAAGATGCCAAACAATCCATGCAGCATCAATTTTAAAATTAATCTTTTCTTACTTATTTTCTGAAGGACTTTCTTCAGTTTATCAATGACTTACCTAAATTTTTATGTATGTACAGAACTTAACATGATATTTCTGATAAATGAGATTCAGATTTCTTTTAGGAGACTAGCACAAAGCTACATAAAGGTAATAGAGAGCACTGTAAGAAATCCATAAAAGCAGAAAAAGGACTTAAAAAAGAAATTTTGAGGATTTGTTAATGTCTTTCCTTTGTCAGATCTTGGACTCTAAGTCTGAAGTCATTCTATGAAAGTGTGTCCCTCGTATTTGTGAAGGGTTCTTTTATGGCAATTGTTCTTATTATGGTAAATATGTTTCTAAAAGGTAATTAAGAGTGGTTGGTTAACTGATATAAAAAGGCAATCAAGAACACAAGTTGTAGTATTAGAAAATTACCTGTAACCCTCACTATTACCTGGATCCTTGGGAGGATCCCTGAGAGGAGAAATAGTCAGCCTGTCCTTCAGGGTCCCAATCCATCTGTAATAGTGGTAACTAAGGTGATGGAGCTAGAATTTATGATACGCATGTATAAAAGGGGAAAAAAAATCATCATTTAGAAGATAAAGTAAGATTTGTGTGCATACTCCTTTGAGTTTTAATCAGGAAAACTATCGTTTTGAATATGTCTGTCTTTATCATCAAATATGAATCTAGAAAAAAGGTGGTTTATTCCCCAAAATGTCTCTGACTCTCCTATAATTAAGAATTCCCATTTCTAGAAGAAAAGCAAAGTTTACTAACCTATAATTTCATTTTATTTTTGGCTTTTAGTGGTATAATCTCTAAGAAAGGGGAAAAGGCTTCCCAAACCAGAGAAAATAAAATGTCTCAGGAGCACTATTGAATTTTTTCCCTTTCCAACCCCTTAATAAAACTCTTTCATTGCTCTGCCAAGTTCTGCTGAATGAATCAGAGATAAATCAAAAAACTTGCAATGTAGCAAAAGTAAAGAACTCTGTTTCTCCATAAATTAAGTGTGTTTCACTGAAGATGGGTTTCCTCCTATCAAATAATTTTCCTTCAGACACAGGATTGTGAAAAGTGAGATGCCTTAACAGATTTGAAATTTATTAGGATCTTTTAACTTATAGCTTAGTGGTTCAGATTTTTTTTTTCCTGTTTAGAATTATTGTAGTAAATTGTAGTGGTAATTATCTGATTGTCAAATAAATGGGTGCCAAGTGACAAAGTATTTCTCTAGTTTCCAGAGTTTTCTAAATTTGGTTACAGTTCAAATAACATAAAAACCAAGTAATTGTACTGAATCAAAGAATTAGATCTGGTCATCCTGTAAAATCATTTTGAGCCAAAATAATAAGCAGGACTATAGAAGAAAACAAAGCATATAAACACATTTAAAAATCCTTTTTGAATCTTACTTGATTTCTAATTTCAACAAAGAGTTGTACCTTGGATATGTACCAGTGAATTATGTAGTAATCCTTTCCCCCTCCACATATTTCATTATACGCCAGTTCATCATTCATTTGAATTCACTGTTCCCTTTTAAAATCCAGTCTTACATTCCTTCTTCACCCAAATGTAAAAATTTATGTTTGTTTGTTTTAAATAAATCTCCTTTATTGAGCTAAATAGTGGAGGCTGAAGTGGTAAATGGGATAAAAAGATGGTCAAGTTGATAGGGTGCTGGTCCTGACTTTAAATATAGATTCAAATACTTACTAATTAAGAACATGGGCAAACCCCTCCTCCCCCCCCCTTTTTTTTTGCTTCAGTTTCCTCAACTGTAAAGTGGGGTTAGCAGCACCTTCCTCTCAGGGTTGTGAAAATCAAATGAGATATTAGTATTTAGCACAGGGCTTAAACACAATTTTCTCTAAATAAATAAAAACTGCTATTACAATTAAAATGAGAGAAGTCAGTGCCATACTAATCAAATTGCCAAGAAATTACTTTATAGAATTAGAAAAAATAATAACAATATTCATCTAGAAGAACAAAAGCTCAAAAATTTCAAGGGAAGTAATGAAAAGAAAAAATTCAAAGGAAGGTGGCCTAGCTGTATCAGACCTAAAACTATATTATAATGTAACAGTAATCAAAGTCATTTGGAACTGGTTAAGAAAGAATAGTGGATCAGTGGAATAGGTTAAGTTCACAAGACACAATAGTCAACAAGTATAGTAATCTTATATTTGATAAACCTAAAGATTTCAGATTCTGGAATAAGAACTCACTACAAAACTGGAAAATAGTATGGCAGAAACTAGACATTGGATAAAACCTAACAGCTATACCAAGATAAGCTCGAAATGGGTCCATGATTTAGACATAAAGGCAATACTGTAAGCAAATTAGGAGGACAAAGATTTCCTACCTCTCCGATGTATGGAGAAAGAGGAATTTATGGCCAAAGAAGAACTAGAGAACATTAGGAAATGCAAAATGGATAATTTTAATTATGTTAAATTTAAAAAGTATTTGCACAAACAAAACCAATGTAGTCAAGATCAGAAGGGAAGCAGAAAGAAGGGGAATTTTTTTTTTTACAACCAATTAATTTCTAAAATATATTGAGAACTGTCTCAAATTTATCAGAATACAAATCATTTCTCAATGATAAATGGACAAAGGATATGAACAGAAAAAATTCAGAGAAAAAAATAAAGCCATTCATAGTCATATGAAAAAATGCTTTAAATCATCACTGATTAGAGAATTGCAAATTTAGACAACTCTGAGGTACCATTTCATCCTCTCAGATTGTCTATAATGCCAGGAAAAGAAAACAATGTATTTCGGAAGAAATGTGGGAAAACTGGGAAACTAATACATTGTTGGTGACATTGTGAAATGTTCAACCATTCTGGAGAGCAATTTGGAACTATGCTCAAAGGGGTATAAAAACCCAACAGTGTCTTTAACTGGGTTTATATCCCAAAGAGATAATAAAAGAGGGGAAAAGATCCACATGTGTAAAAATGATTTGTAGCAACCCTTTTTGTGATGGCAAGGAACTGGAAATTGGAGTGGTGGCCCATCATTGGAGAATGACTGAATAAGCTATCATATCTGAATGTAATGGAATATGATTATTCTATAAAAATTGACAAGCAGACTGATTTGTTTTTTTTTTTTTAATTAAAGCTTTTTGTTTATAAAACATATGCATGGGTAATTTTTCAACACTGACTCTTGCAAAACTGCTGTTCCAAATTTTTCCCTCCTTCTACCCACACCCTCCCCTAGATGGCAGGTAGTCCAATACATGTTAAAATATATGTTAAATACAATATATGTATACATATTTATACAGTTATCTTGCTATACATGAAAAAGCAGATCTAGAAAGAAAAAAAACAACTGAGAAGGAAAACAAGATGCAAGCAACAAGAGAAAATGTGAAAATGCTATATATTGTGGTCCACACTCATTTCTTATAGTTCTCTCTCTGGGTGTAGATGGTTCTCTTCATCACTGAACAATTGAACCTGGTTTGAATCATCTCATTTTTGAGGAGAGCCACACACATCAGAATTGATCATCATATAGTCTTGTTGTTGTGTATAATAATCTCCTGGTTTCTGCTCATTTCACTTAGCTTCAGTTTATGTAAGTCTCCCCGGCCCATCTAACATCATCCTGCTGATCATTTGTAATAGAACAATAACATTCCATAACATTCATATACCATAAGTGGACATCCACTCAGTTTCTAGTTTCTTGCCACTACAAAAAGGGCTGCTGTTTGGATTATCAGGTGATAACTCAGGTTGTCTAAACAATTCTCTAGCTCAGAATTCACACTTTTGATTCAGGCCTTTGAAAGGAGTTTGTACCTTTGGACTTGGGGGGGGAGTTTACATGTTTAAAGGAGTTTGCTCCTTTAAGAGGAGCAAGTTCATTGGTTGAAGCATTTTCCCATAAGCCCCTGAGTTCTCACAGGCCCATTCTCTGCTAGGATAAAAGAGGAGAGCAATAGGGCAAGGAGAGTCTAGTCTGGTATTGACTTTAGACAGCAGTCTAGAAGGAGAGAGTCTGGATTGGGGAAGGACAAGAGCTGGAGGAGATTCAGAGCCAGGATTCAGGAAGAAGAGGATTTGAGATTCTACCTTCACTCTGGCTGGAGGCTCCAGAAGCTTCCCAAGAATCCTGCTCACAGAGGAAAAGATTTTACAAAAAAGAAACCGCCTCCCAGAGAAGGATTATAACTTAGAGAGGACAGGACCATTACATTTTGGCATCCAACGTGGGGCAAGGACTTATTCTGAGCCCTTCAGAGGAGCTAGCCCGGAACTTTACAATTTTGCCTGCACAGGGACTGACAAGTTCCTGATTCCAGTGGAAAAGCCTCTGATCCAGATTTCAGTGGAACAGTCTCTCTGACACAGAAGTGTGATTAACAAAGACATTTTGTTAAAGTGCTAAAGCAGAATTTCAGTGAAATGGAGCAAGTGCCTTGTTTTTGTTCAAGGAAAATGTTTAGAGAGCATTATCAAGGTTATGAAAAGCCAAGGATTGATTATAATTTTGGAGGAGATTACTGAACTTTTAAAAACTATACAAGGCCATATATCCTTGTTTTTCTCTGGAAAAAGAATTGGATCTAGATGAATGAGAATTAGTAGGAGAGCTACTAGGAGAACACTACTTCATACCTACAATTTAATCCAAATGGCTTTAAAAATTGATAGACTAAAGGAAAAGAGGGGGAGGATCCAACTAAACTAGGTGAAGAGGATGAATCAGATAACAATGGAGTTAAGTACAATTCTGAACAACAGGAGCATTTCCCATCTCCTCTCTCAATTAACCCTTCAGGGTGGAGCAAGAAGGAGGAGGGGAAGAGGCATAAACACAAACAGAATCACCTGTTAAGCCACCTATGACAAGATTAGAAAAAAGCATTGGTTAAAGCTAAGAGAGAAGGACAAGATATAAGCGATTTTATACATGCATATCCTGTGATTGAAGAGATTGATTCTGTAGGTCAAAAAAGGAGAAGATATACACCTTTAGATTTGAATAAAATTAAAGATTTGAAAAAAGGTTGTACCCTTTATGGAGCTACATCAGCTTATGTTAAAATGTTACTAGATGGTTTGTCTTATGAAGTCCTAACCCGGAATGATTGGAAATCCATAGCAAGGATTTGTTTAGAAACTGGACAAAATCTGTTGTGGCTTGTGGAGTTTCATGAATTATGTAAGATCCAAGTCAGACACAATTTGGAAACAGGAGTTAACACACAATTCACTTTTGAGCAATTAGCTGGTGAAGGTCAGTATGTAGAGAATTCAGAACAGATTAATTATACCATGACAGTGTTTGACTAAATTGCTAAGGCTGCAATAAAAGCTTGGGGTTCCCTCCCTGGACAGAAAAATTGGGCGGAGGCTTTCACTAAAATAGAGTAAGGTCCCAATGAACCTTTTGTGGATTTTGTGGGATGTCTGCAAACTGCTGTCAAAAGAACTATTGGAGAAAATACAGCTACAGAAATAATGACCAGACATCTGACTATGGAGAATGCCAATGAGGTTTACAAGAGAATTATATGGGGACTAGACAAAGATGCTTCTTTAGAGGAGATCATAAGATGCTGTGCTACAGTGGGAACAAATACTTTTTACACCCAGACTATGATGAACATGGAAAGACGGGTTCCTCTTGGCAAAGGACTTCTAGAGAAACTCGGCGATGTTTCCAATGTGAAAAAGTTGGACATCTAAGAGCTCAGTGTAGATATGGAGATAGAGTTAGAAAAAAGGGTGAGAGAAGATCTAAAACCCCATGTCCAAAATGTCACAAGCACTTCCACTGGGCCTCTGAATGTAGATTGCTCCAGGGAAATGAGAGGCGAAGCCCAGCTCCAAGATATCAATCAGAAGATAGGTGGGGCATGATGGCAACTGAGTTTACACCCAAAGACCCTTTAGAAGGTCAGGACTCTGATGTGATCTATCAGCCAAAAAGTAATCACATGGAAGGAAGGGATTATCTGATCAGTCAGCCAAAAGGCAATCAGATTGTAGAAATAGATTACACTTGGGGAGAATACAGGCCTTTTAAAACAACAGGGAAATGTCCAGTGCAAACAGCTCCAATGTAATTGCCAGATGATGAAAAGAGATTTAGAAAGTGGTAAATATAAGGAAATTAGATAGGTTAACTGCCTGGGAGAGAGGGTTTGCTTATATTTTAACAGATAGAAGGAAACAGATGAAGAAGGAAACAGATGGGTGGCAACAAGCACCTGGAGAGAGAAAAAGAGAAAAACATCAAAACAAAGGAGAAGATCTAAAAACATCTGTCACTGAAAGAGCATGGCTAATAAGAAGACTGTTAAAGAACTTTAAAATCAGCAGGAGTCAATGGATTTCCTAAAACAAGATGAGACTATTGGAGGACTTCAAAACTTGCAGGAATTATTGGATTTTTGGCACATGAACTAATGGACAATGGACATGTATTAATTCTCAATTTATGAGTATTTGATCATGTTATTTGTTATATACTTCTAGCATGTGTTATGTTACTATGTGTTTATGTAATTTATGTAATTATGTGCAATACCTCGCATATTGATGGATTTATGTTTCAGGGCTGTGATCACCCTATGTTCTAAATCAAAAGAAAGGGGGAGATGTTAGGATTACAAGGTGATAACTCAGGTTGTCTAAACAATTCTCTAGCTCAGAATTCACACTTTTGGTTCAGGCCTTTGAAAGAAATTTGCACTTTTGGACTTCTGGGGGGGAGTTTATATGTTTAAAAGAGTTTGCACCTTTAAGAGGAGCAAGTTCATTGGTTGAAGTATTTTCTCACAAGCCCCTGAGTTCTCACATGCTCATTCTCTGCTAGGATAAAAGAGGAGGGCAGTAGGGAAAGGAGAGCCTAGTCTGGGATTGAGTTTAGACAGTAGTCTGGAAGGAAAGAGTCTGGATTGGGGAAGAAAAGAGCTGGAGGAGATTCAGAGCCAGGATTCAGGAAGAAGAGGATTTGAGATTCTACCTTCACTCTGGCTAGAGGCTCCAGAAGCTTCCCAAGAAACCTGCTTACAGAGGAAAAGATTTTACAGAAAAGAGATCTCCTCCCAGAGAAGGATTATAACTTAGAGACGACATGACCTTTACATTTTGGCATCCAACGTGGGGCAAGGACTTATTCTGAGCCCTTCAGAGGAGCTAGCCCGGAACTTTACAGGCTGCCACAAACATTTTTGCATATGTGAGTCCCTTTCCCTCCTTTAAAATCTCTGTCCAACAGAAACATTGCTGGGTCAAAGAGTATGCACAGTTTGATAACTTTCCAAACGAGCAGACTGATTTCAGAGGAACTTGGAAAGACTGACATGAACCGATGCTAAGTGAAATAAGCAGAACCAAGAGAGCATACATAGTAACAAAAAGATTATGTGATGATCAACTGTGATGAACTTGGTTCTTTTCAACAATGAGGAGATATAAGGCAATTCCAAAAGACTAATCTAAAGAGAGTAATTTAGAGACCGAATGTATATCAAAACATACTATTTCACCTTTTATTATTTGCTTGATTTTTTCTTGTTTTTTTTTCCTTTTTTAATTTTAATTTTAATTTTCTTGCACAGTTTGATGAATATGGAAATATGTTGAGTAGAATTGCATGTTTAACCTATATTTGATTGTTTGCTGTCTTGAGGACAGGGAAGGGAGGAAGAGAGGGATAAAAACTTAAAACAAAGGTGAATGTTGAAAGTTATCTTTATATGTACTTGGAAAAATGAAATACTATTAAAATAAAGAGAGGGGAGAGGGAGGGAAGGAAGGAGAGAGGGGGGGATCATATAATCCTTTGATAAAAGAGAAATTTCATTTTTCTATGTAACCAAATTTTGGAAGGGAGAGTAATGAGATAGGGCAAACTCTTACGACTATAGAAACCTTATTCATCACTTATTTCTATTAACTTGATAGTAACTTCAGAACATAAGAAGAAATCCTGATTCAATAAAAATTCCCTGATACTCACTGGGGCTATTAGTACAAGTGATATTGGGGTCTACAGATAGATTTCAGAAGGTCAATGAAATTGGATGGGGAAATTATATGTTTATTTTCATTACCCTCTATCTGAAATTTACTATTTCCTACTGGGAATGTAGACTATTGTACAACTTAGAATAACCTCAGATTGTCAAAGGAATTCACAGTGTCAACAACAAGAACAACAAAAAGGTTGTGAACCCAAATAAATTTGGAACTACTAAGATTATCCAGTCATTTGGGCTACTTTGGGAGCAGCATATCTGGGTCATTATATATATTTACAGCTCTGCCACTTCTAGGAAGTAGGTAAATATAACCTTGGACAGTTCACTGAAACTCTCTAGACTTAGTTTCCTCATTGGTAAAATGAAAAAATTTGACGAAATGTCCTATAAGATCCTAGAAAGCTCTCAATCTTTAATTCTTTTCAATTCTCTTACATACTTGACTTCCTTCTAATAACAGTCAGCCTTCACTCCTCTGAAACTCTATCATATATACTTTTAGAATACAATACTATGTCACCTCATTCAATTTCAGTTTAAATATTTGTGAATCTGGGGCAGCTAGATGATGCAGTAGATATAGCACTGTCACTGGAGTCAGGAGGATCTGAATTAAAATCCAGCCTCAGTTACTTAACACTTACTAGCTGTGTGACATTGGGTAACAAAGCTTAACCTTAATTGCTTCATCAAATATAGATACATACATACACATATATACTTACATATACACTATGTGTGTGCATATAGATAGATAGATACACTTAGATATAAAATGATATAGAGAAATAGAGATATAAAGATATTTTAAATGTAAATAAAATACATACATTAATATACACAAGTAGTATGAAGTTAAAACTCATATCCATATATATAATCTTTTTTTGTATTATGCTGAGTAGGAGAAAATCTTTCTCTCCTCTCCCCTCTTTTTAAGTAATATACAAGGAATCCAATAGCAAGCTATTGTAGTATGATAGTTCATAAGGACCCTAAAAGGGGAGAAAAATATTTCTAGCCACCATGAACTATGAGTTCTCCTCAAGTGGAATCCATTTCCTCCGCCTAGATTTGCTTTATAGTTGTGGGAAATAGAACCCTACCATCCACACTTCTATCATGAGATATAATCTAAGAATGGTTCTTATTATGTCATGCCCATTTCTGAGAGAATTTCTGGTTGTGTAATTAATATACACTAATAATCAATGAGAACACAGTGCTGGCTAATGAGTACTAGTACCAGAAAAAACTTCCATAGTCCTCAGTGTTAATCCTATAGGTCTGAAAGAAGAAATAACCAGTAAGATTCTGGGTAAGTAATCTGTTACTGTGAGTTAAAATTGAAAGACAAAACCCAGAATATTACCTATGTAAGTGTAATGTTTTTGAATTAATGTTGTAAATGTAAAATGTTTTCCAACTAAAAACACTATGTAAATGTGAGCTACTATTATTAATACATGATCATTTTCTAGACTACAGCTGGAGTCCTCTATAATTTCATTGCATTTCTAATACAAGCTCTTTAAACCAGTCACTTGAATATAATAGTTTTCCTATCTTTATAAGGAAAGGGCTGGACTTCATGGTCTCAAAGAACTCTTTCAGTTCTTTTAAGTTTTCTTTCCCTAAGTAATTGTTAATTTCTTTATCCTTAACTCTTACTTAGATACCCATTTTGAACTACATTTGCCTTCACTAATAGGTTAATATATATTTTAAGACATTTACAAGCATACATCTTTTTATCTAATGAGTGTAAGGCTTTCCAAGAGTACATTCTATTTATTTCTAGACAGTCATAGGAATCTAAGTCATTCATTAAATAATTTGCTGTCAAAAGTTGCAAATAAGTACAGATGTGTTTTTTCCCTTTTCAGAAGCAATATAGCATCAATTCTGAAAAAAACCCTCAAAATAGAGTTTATATTTTCATTTTTGAGGTATATTCTCATTTTAACATTAGTTACATTTAGAGATGTAAAGGATTTCAGAATATTTAGCTCAACATTTATATTTATATTTGAAGAAGCAGATGAGAGGATGTGACTTTTCCAAGGACATTCTACTTGTTAGTGACAGAGTAGTGTTAAATTTTAACTTTCTTCATACCATTTTCTATTTTTGTAGGTTAACTGACATAAATAGATTTAGTATTCAATTTTTTTTACATAAATTGGAATTTTAACTCAGTGGGAACTAAAAGGATGAAACATAGTATTAAGGAAAATGTGCAGCAGAAAAAGAAAGTTATTTAAATCTTTAAATTAGTTAAATACTTAATCTGAGTTTCATATATAAATTTCATGAAGTCTAGGAACTTGTGGAGGAGTAAAATCCATCAGAAAAGAACATTCACAAAATGTTTCCAAGCTCTCTTTCTGACTCTAGGCTTTGATACTATGTCTTAATTGCCTTTTTACCCTGAAAGTGCCACATAACCCTTATATTCTCACCATGGAACCTCTCTCTATATTAAGGCCTCCTTCTCTCAAAGATGATTTCTCTTCCTGGAATCATCCTTCTGATGGAATATTCCATCAACCATGCTGTAATCCTCTCTTCACTCTGCTTCTGGATGTTGGGTAGTTTAAAACTATCGTACCCCCTTGCCTACTTCAGCTCTCTTTAATATCTTCAACCCAGGTTAAAATATAACTTCTTTTAATGCAAAGATACCTTATATTTTGTTTGTATTTATATACTTAGCATTTAATATTAGGTATATGATAAGCATGTAAAAATGCTTGCTGGTGGATTGTTTAACTAAAATTTAGCATTTACTCAAATTTGAATAGAGGCAACAAAGCAGATTTTAGGTTTTGCCAGACTATCAAAAAGGTCAATGGTATACATGTACATACATACTGGAAGGACCTAAAAGACACCTGACCCCACCCCTCCATTTTATAGATGAATATATACCCGAATATGAATTGCAGAAGTGTCGATCCATTTTGGGGGGAATGGGAAGGAGTTGATTAAATAAATTAAAAATATTCACAAAATAAAAATGTCTATGATATTTACTTAGAAGTTATGTAATCACACAATACTGAAGTTTGCTAGAAAACTCCTCTGCCAGTGTTTTCCCAATATATCCTTTTCAGATATCTAAAATACCAACTTTCCCAGTTTTCTTAGGGTATGTTACTGCAAACTGATTTTTTTCAACAGTAAAGATATCTAGAAAAAGGGGGCATATTTAAGCCATCATTAGCAGTATCAAAATATATAAAATAATGTAATAATGATGAACAGTTTCTAGAAGCTATGAGAAATGAAACAGGTTAGCTTTCATTGATATCAGGGATGGTTAAAGTACATGGGGTACCAATCTAGGGCTGCAATAACTTACATTAAAGCAAAAAAAAATGAAATGTAAGCCTTTTGATGGCAGGAAACATTAAACATTTTATCTTTATGTCTCCACCACAGTGCTTGGCACACACTAGACTTATAAACGGTTGATTGATACTAGTAGAGCAGAAAGATGGAAGAATACTAGTAACAAATTAATAATTTCACAGTTCTGCCTAAGCTTGTTAAGAAAGGATTTTCTTTTAAAATCCTACTAGAAAGTCATTTTTTATACTAACCTTTACCTGTTAAGTTTTATATAACATCATAACATAAGCGAAGTACTTAGTTTGTATAATTAGCATCAATCTTAGAAAACTTTTGACAAGAACTATTGTCAACTATTTTGTCATGGCTGTTCAGTTATGCTTGACTCTTCATGACCCCGTTTGAGGTTTTCTTAGCAAAAATACTAGAGTGATCTGTCCTTTCCTTCTATAGCTCATTATACAGGTGAAAAAACTGAGGCTTAAGTAACTTGCCTAGAGTCTCTCTGTCTCTCTAATCAATCATACTGTTTTTAATTTCATATGTTATTTTACCTCTTCATAATAAATAAATAAATAAATAAATAAATAAATAAATAAATAAATAAATAAATAAATAAATAAATAAATAAATAAATAAAACAGTGAAGAAAAAACAAAACAAAACAGTGGAATCAGACATCTAGAAACTGGGCTCAATTCTCAACTCTCTAAGTTGCTATCTTTTTGAATTTGATCAAGTCACTCAATTTCAAGAACTCAGTTTCTTAGTATGTACAGACTAGATATAATTTAAGGTCCCTTCAAGTTCTACACCTAGGATCGTATATTCCCATGTATGTCCTTTCAAAGAAGCAAGTTTATTGAAAAGTTTCTCTCTCAAAAGTGCCTTTATATTTTTAGTAAATTCCATAAGCAAGAAAAAGACAAACAAAAATATAAATGGAAAAAAAAAGGAGGGAAGAGAAGTGAAATAGGGAGAGATGCTGAGAATGGGAATGTTTAAATTATTACATAAGTAAAATTAGAGTTTTTGGCCTCTCCCCTGACTATAAGATGGCATACAATGATTTGAGGGGAGTAATTAGCTTATTGGCTAATTAGCTGTAGAATAGTAGGATCAATGAAAATTATATGGCACAATTCATCTACAAGACCTAAAATTTACTTGAATAGATACCAACTTAAATAGTGTTACCATTACCTTGACAGTTTTCTCATTAATCAAATAAATAAAGGAACAAGTACAGTAGTACTTTTGAAAATGTATGTTTTATACATTTAGAAAGAAATGTGAAAACTATATGGGAAGTTGGAATATTCTATATAATCAGTGAGAAAATCCTCTAGGATGCTGATATATCTTCTATACACTAGAAGTGATCATTACTATCAACACTTCAAAAGTTATAATGACATATGATATGGTTAAATCCTTTCCTCTTCTGATGATTCACATATGAACACATGGGAGAAAAGAAATTCAATGAAAGTATATTTCACAAATAGGTTTATCAGACTAATCACATTTCCCCTTTTAAAAAGATAAAAGATGAGAATTTTACATAAAATCCCATGAATCAAAGTCATAGAGCAGATTTCCTAAAAAGATTTGGGATGTACTCAAGGATTAAATTATGATTATACAAATACCATGATGCCAATAAGAAACAAAAAGAGGGAGAATTTAAAGAGATTTATGTGAATGCACAAGAAACTCACTGATGAATCTGGATTTTTATTTAATTTTTTAGTTTTAAAAAGACAAATAATAGAGAAAGTAAAGGTAGGTAGCTGAGGATGTACACCAAACACTGAAAGTCTTTTTTAATTAGAGTTTTTATTGACAAAACATATGCATGGGTAAATTTTCAACATTGACCCTTGCAAAAGTTTCTGTTCCAACTTTTCCTGTCTCCCTCCATCCTCTTCCCTAGATGGCAGGTAGTCACATACATGTTAAATATGTTAAAGTCCATGTTAATACAATATGTCTATACATATTTATACAGTTATCTTGTTGCACAAGAACAATTGGATTTAGAAAGAAGGGAAAATAACCCGGAGGAAAAAACAAAAATGCAAACAAACAATTACAGAAAGAGTATAAATACTAGGTTGTGGTCCACACTCATTTCCCTTGTTCTTTTACTGGGTGTAGTTGGCACTTTTCATCACTGAATAATTGGAACTGATATGGCTCCTCTCATTGTTGAAGAGAGCCACTTTCATCAGAATTGATCCTCATATAGTATAATTGTTGAAGTGTAGAATGAACTCCTGGTTTTGCCCATTTCACTCAGCATCAGCTCATTTAAGTCTCTCCAATCCTCTCTGCATTCTTCCTGATGGTCATTTCTTACAGAACAATAATATTCCATAACATTCATATACCACAGTTTATTCAGCCATTCTCCCATTGATGGGCATCCATTAAATTTCCAGTTTCTAATCACTACAAAAAGGACTGCCACATGCACATGCAGATGCCTTTACCTTCTTTAATATCTCTGTGGGATATAAGGCCAGTAGTAATACTGCTGGATCAAAGGGTATGCACAGTCTGATAACTTTTTGAGCATAGTTCCTAATTGCTCTCCAGAACAGTTGGATCTCTTCATAACTCCACCAACAATGTATCAGTATCCCAGTTTTCCCACATCCCCTACAATATCTGTCATTATCTTTTCCTGTCATCTTAGCTAATCTGACAGGTGTGTACTGATATCTCAGAGTTGTCTTAATTTGCATTTCTCTGATCAATAATGATTTGGAACACCTTTTCATATGAGTGGAAATAGTTTTAATTTCATCATCTGAAAATTGTCTGTTCATATCCTTTGATCATTTATCAATTGGAGAATGGCTTGATTTCTTATAAATTAGAGTCAATTATATATTTTGGAAAGGAGGCCTTTCTCAGAACCTTTAACTGTAAAAATGTTTTCCCAATATATTGCTACTAAAACAGTCTGGAATATATATTGACAACTTCATAAGGTCAAAATTATTTGTAACTATCAAAGAAGGCTAAAGAGACCAAAACTTATTTTATCTAGGTTAGGAGAACATTAGGATAAGGTGTTTTATTTTCAAAAATAAATGCAAAGATCATTTTCAGTATTGAGCCTTGCAAAACTTTGTGTTCCGATTTTTTCTAGCTCCCTTCCTTCACTTCTTCCCCTAGACAGCAAGTAATATAATACCGTTAATGGGCCTTTGGAGCATGACTAGATCACATTGCTTGGAGGAGCAGTGGGGGTTACCTAAGCATGCCCAGATAACCTAACATAGAAGCTCTGTATGTCCTGTACTATGGTAAGATTAGCTTACTTTGATTCCCTCTGCTAGCTTGAATAGACTAGAAAAATCCTTATTTTAAAAATTGACATGACTGAGAGAGTCATTCTCTATATGAGTCCTGACCTGCCCTACTACACGCAAAAGGTGAAAATAAGAGTTCAGTCACCACACAGAAAGAGCAAAAGGACATGATTCACCTTTCTTTTTTCACCCTGGCTCTAATAAATTAGTGTAGAGGTATTTTGAGTTTGTTTACTGTCATTTTTCCACATTGACAGGAGTTCAGCAATTGGTCAGAATGGGAGTTCTAGCCATGGCAACCTGGAAGTCAAGATTCCAATCAGTCAGCTAAGCAAAAATGCTATAATACCTTCTTGAAGAAATCAGGGTGCCTGGGACTCAATTTTAAAGTGGATTTGGATTTAGACACTGGGACTTTATTTTACAAGAACTAGTTAAACTATCAAACTAATCCCTTCCACTCACTGGACACTTAGATACTATTATGAGGATGTAGAGGATTAAGCCATAGTGGTTGGGGGAATAAGTATATTTTCTGACTATATCTTTTGAAATGTGAATGAGGTAAAGAAAAACCATTTCCAGTTGGGGAAACCACTATTGTTTTAGGCTAGAGTCAATTGCAAAGTGTTTAGTCATGCTACTATTTTATTATTATTATTTTTTATTATAGCTTTTTATTTACCAGATATATGCATGGGTAATTTTATAGCATTTACAATTGCCAAACGTTTTGTTCTAATTTTCCCCTCCTTTCCCCCACTCCCTTCCACAGATGGCAGGTTGACTAATACATGTTCAATATGTTAAAGTATAAACTAAATACAATATATGTATACATGTCCAAACAGCTATTTTGCTGTACAAAAAGAATCAGACTTTGAAATAGTGTACAATTAGCCTGTGAAGGAAATCAAAAATGCAGGCAGACAAAATTAGAGGGATTGGGAATTCTATGTAGTGGTTCATAGTCATCTCCCAGAGTTCTTTCACTGGGTGTAGCTGGTTCAGTTCATTACTGCTCTATTGGAACTGATTTGGTTCATCTCACTGTTGAAGAGGGCCATGTCCATCAGAATTGATCATCATATAGTATATATGTATTGCTGTGGAAGTGTATAATGATCTCCTGGTCCTGCTCATTTCACTCAGCATCAGTTCATCTAAGTCTCTCTAGGCTTTTCTGAAATCATCCTGTTGGTCATTTCTTACAGAACAATAATATTCCATAATAATCATATACCACAATTTATTCAGCCATTCTCCAATTGATGGGCATCCAATTAGTTTCCACTTTCTGGCCACTACAAAGAGGGCTGCCAGAAACAATCTTGAACATACAATTCTCTTTCCTTTCTTTAGTATTTCTTTGGGATATAAGCCAAGTAGTAAAGCTGCTGGATCAAAGGGTATGCACAATTTGATAACTTTTTGAGCACAGTTCCAAATTGCTCTCCAGAATGCATGCTAACATTTTCTTAGGCATATGGAGAAAACTGTGAGGCAGATGAAATCTGAAATACCTGGTTTTTATTTGATAGGGGCCAGGATAGTCTATGTTATTACAAAAGCAAAAAAAAAGTGTTAAACTAAAATTGAAAAACAAAAAAAAATACCTATATGGAAAAAGCATATAGGTGAACCCAAAAGGGCTGAGCAAAACTACATGCCCAAGGTACTGAAAAAAAACAACAACAACAAAAAAAACCAAAAACAACAACAACAAAAAAAACAAAAAACAAAAAAACTAGTGGGTGAGTGGTAATTTGATAATGTGATCTAGTAAAAAGATATATATTAGACATGTTGCAGGCTTAGAAGTAGGAAAATATTGCTAACTTCTTCCCCTCCTTAAAGGAAGAAAGCAGATTCTTTGCCTGAAAAACCAGTGATATTGACTCCAATTCTTGGAAACTTTCTATAGCTTATAATTGAAGAATCAACTGTAAGCAGAGTTATCACAGTCAGAAAGGGTTCTAGACACCAACTTTTTATAGCCATGTTTAATTTATGCCAGATATCTGCTAATCACCATGTACAAAATAGAATAGTCTTGTCTTCAAACCTTCCCCTCTTTTGAATTTCTTTCAATTAAGTAGTACTAAGGTCACAAGCCCAGGGGCATACTAGCCTTTTCTCTTTCTTTTACCCTCAGTATTCAGTTGATTGGAGCAGCTAGGTAGCCCAGTGAATAGAGTACCAGCTCTGAAGTCAGGAGTACCTGAGTTCAAATCTGATCTCACTTAACATTTCCTAGCTTGTGAGCCTGGGCAAGTCACTTAACCCCAATTGCCTCATCAAAATAAATACATAAATAAATAAACAAATAAACAAACAAACAAACAAACAAATAAATAGATAAATAGATAAATAAATGAATAAATAAATAAATCAGTTAATTTCCAAGTGTTATCATATCTATCCCTTACAATAGAGGTTAGATAATCTATTTCTTTCTGGTCACTTGTTCAGCATCAGACTTCAGGTTTTCAAAACATGACTATTTCAATAACCTCCAAATTGGTATTCTCTTTCCAATTCATTCTCCCCATAATTGCCAGTGATATTCTTAAATGCCTCCAATAATTCCATTTCTCTGTTCAAAATATGTCAATGCCTCTCTATTGATTTTAATATAAAATATTAAAACTTTGTTTAGCATTTAAAGACTTCTACAATTTCACCCTAACCTATCTTTTTTGATTTTATGATATAGTACTTTTTCTTCCTCATACAAAACAGTTTATGTACCATATCCATGTCTTTACACGGGTTGTCAATATACTTGGATAACACTCATTTTCTTAACATTGCTTCTTAGAATCTCAGATTTCCTCCAAAGTTCAGTTCACTTCTTAGATGAAGCCTTTTCTTGGTCTCCCAGGCTGTATGTGCCTCCTTCACAATCTTGCATTTAATTTAATATATTTGATACTTACTTATACATACAATGTTCTTTTTCTGAATGAAATATAAACTCCTAATTTGGGGGACACTTTTGAGTCCCCAGTGATTAACACAGTATCTAGCAGATAGTAAAAGCTTAAGAAAAGATTGCTGGTAGATCAATTGATTGAGTTCATCAATGGTCATGCTATGCTAACCTTTTGTCTTTTCCGACAATATTGCTATACTAGCAGATTCAGAAATGTTTTAGACTTTTCATATCTCTATTTCATTAAGGTATCTCTTATTTCATTAAAACATCTGACTCATTTTCTCATCTTAAACTCATAGATAATAAGATAGAGCTAGATTTTAGAAGAATTGTGTGGATTCAGAAGGAGATTCATAATTAAACCTACAAAACAAAAACCACTAACAACAAAACCTTAACAGAAAAAAAGGAGATCTGCATTGGGTTTTTTAAAGGTTCTCAATATTTTTTATTACTCTGTTAGTTTAATTTATGATAATATGCTTACCAATTCTACAGACAATAAAAGTTTGAAAAAGAAAGCAAAAATACCAGACAATTTTTGGATTCAGGATCCAAAATAACCTTAAAGGCTAGAAAACTGGCCTAAATAAAAATGACAAAATATAATTAGGATTCATATGAAATCTTATATCTGAGAAAAATAATAAATAAAAAGCACAGTGTAAGGGAAACCTAGCTGGACCACAGTAATTACAAAAGAAGATGTAAAAGCTGTAGGGAATTGTACGTTCCATCTGCATTAGAAGGAAGGAAGCATTTATTAAGTATTTAGCATATGTGCACATTCTATGCTAGGTGCTTTGCAAGTATTTTCTAACTTGGTGTTCATAACAGCCTAGGAGTTAGTGGCTACTATTATCACCAATTTACTGTTGAGGTTTCTGAAGCAAACAGGTCAAGCAACTTTCTCAGGGTCATACTGTTATGTTAGTAAGTGTCTGAGGCTACATTTAAACGCAGATTTTTCACTGTTCCACCTAGCAACCTCTCCACAATCTAGTATATATGTATATATGTATGTAAGTATTTAAATCTTTCTTGAACTGTTTTATTGGAAGCACCTTCATAATGAAGACAGTGATAAAGTTTTAATTTATTTATTTCTGCAAGCATTTGGAGTTAAATGACTTGCCCAGGGTCACACATCTAGTAAATATTAAGTGTCTTGAGGATGAATTTGAATTCAGGTTTTCCTGACTTCAGGGACAGTGCTCTATCTCCTGGGCCATTAATCTGTCTCTGTTAGCAGTGATAACAAATTAAGAACTACTTACTTCTTGTTCTGATACCAAAATATTCATGGAATGAACTCTTTGTTGTAATAAAAAACAAAACAAATCAAAAATCTGGAAATAGTAGTCTATAAATAGTACCAAAAAAAAAAAAAAAAAAAGAGAGCTTGGAAAAAAGCCCCATTTATTTATTGGCGTACTACATAGTCAAAAATGAGGAATGTAAAGATTTTTGAGAAATATGAGATTTGTATGAACTCACATAGAACAATACAAGCAAAATCAAAAGAAAAACATGCAATGTCTGCAACAATGCTGGCGAACAAATCACTAAAAGGAAAAAAAAAAGAATTTTGAGGATTTGAAAGACCAATTAAAATCATAGAGGAGAAATAATCTAACATATTTCATAGTTCCAAAAACAGGATTAAGGAGCCACTAAATTCTACCATTCCATATATTGGCATACAGAAGTCTTGGTATTCAAAGTTTTATTTGTGTTTTTCTTTTCCAAAATTCTAAGTTAACTCTGGAGGGGAATGGAAACTAACTATGAAATAAAAACAAAATATTAACAAAATATGTTAATTTTTTAAAAGTACATCAATAAATGGATTCAGGAATATGTTATACCTTCATATATTTTAAATTTTATCTATTGGGAGAAGGGTTTTCTTAATTTTATTTGTTTCCAGAACAAAGATCTAAGAGGCAAAGTGAAAATTGAAAAGGAAGATTTAGATTGTATACAAGGAAAATCTTTTATAAAAGGAAAATCCATTCAAAAAAAGATAAAGGAATTTTTACAAAAGGTAAAGGGTTTCACCAAGATCTAAACAAAAGCTCGTCAAAAATGTTATAGAAGACATTTTTGGTAAAAACAGAGGTCTGACTAGAAAATCTATGAAGTCCCTGTCAATCAGAGATTATATAACTTTATACATTTATGGGATTCATGTATATAGTAAATTTATACAAACATGCACACAAGCATTTTGTTTGTTCATACAAAATTATTTAAATTTACTATTTTGGAACTTCATTGTTAGAATCTGATTTATTTCATTGAATAGTATAAAGGAAGAGGAAAAATAAAAATCATTAAGAAAAAATGTTTTCTACAGGATTTGCATAAGTATATTTTAGAAAATGTGAAAGTGCTTGTTTTTACCTTTCTTGATTTAATGATATTTTAAAATATTTTATTCTTTTTATTTCTTTATTTTATTTTTAACTCCATCATTTGATGCTTGACTTTCACTTTATTATCATGAAGCATTGTTGTTTAGCAAGGAGAATCCTGAATGTCTCACTTCACAGTCTTCTGTTTTGCCATCTTTTTTTTTTAATGACTCATTAAAGCCTTGTTTTCTGGCAGAACTCCACTGTTCTGTTTTCCCTCTTGCTTTCTTTAACAGCAGCAGTGCCCCATTCATGCTCTCTGTCTGCTCTCTGGTGATACAATCACAAGGAACCCCACTACTCCAACCCTAGCTGTTGCTGCTGCTTTTCTCCTGGTGTAGTGATTTGATTTTGAATGCATTATTGGAAACAGCTCAGTGTCTTTTGAATGGTGCCTGCATTTAGTTTAACTTCAAGCTTTGGGACTCATTACTGGTCTAGATCTTGAAACAGATTCCTACAACACCTGCTCTTTTCCTTTATTTGAACAAAATAGGAATACATTTATTCCTCCTTTAACCTTTTCCTATCAAGCTTTTTTCTTTCATAAATTACTGCTCTATAATCTCCTTTTTATCTTCAAACACATTTGTGGATAAGCCAGAATGGAGGTAATAGTATAGCATAAAATGAAACTACTAAATTTGAACTGATGTTAATAATTGAGAGAGATGTATTGCTTCAGTCTAGCCAAATCCCAAGAAAATACTGAAGCATTTACACAGTAAAATATAGTCAGAGGTCAGAAGAGAAAACAATTTGAAGATGTAGGGGGGAAAGGGGAGATTTCTAAGGTAAATGAAAGAAGACTATAGGGATAGATGGAAAATGGTAAACATGGATAACTTGGGAATGCTGTAAATCGAATAAAGGAGGGTAGAAATGTACTGATATGAGGCTGAAAATACTGTAGATAGTTCTTCTATTTCAGATTTATTTAAACATACTTGCCTCCTCATTGGTTTTCACTTCTGATTAGATCATTTTTACTTTTCTATTTTCATAGCCACTATCTTAGCCCGGATTTCATTTTGCTCTATCCATAGCAGAATAGCTACTTCCTAACAAGTCATCTTGTTTCCAGCTTCTCTCTACTCTTTCTTATTCACTGGAATGATGACAGAGAAGATAGAGAAAATTTCTCTAAGGAATCTCCCAACCCAATTCACACTCCATGATATTTATCTCTTCTAATGTTCTTTCCACTCATAGGTTATCACTTCCATGTTTCTTTCTCCAAGTTATCCATTCTCCCTCCTTTTTTTTCTGGAATATGCTGAGTTACAAATACCTCTTTTATATAATCACATTACTTGATATGTCTCCCTGCTAACGATTTCAAAAGTTGGGAAAACACTTAGTTAAACCTAAGTATGATCTTAACACTTCTTTACTCCAACTGCAACTTCATAAAACATCAAGTCTTCCTCAGCCTTTCTATGTCTCTTTGACACTTGCAATAAGGATGGAGCAGGATTGCTGTTCATCATACCCTATCTGGAACAGTGGTGAGAGTATAGTATAACCATGTTGCCCATTAATAGCTAGAAACAGCTTTTCCCAAGATGATAATGAAACTTCTCATCATGCCATGACCAAACCTATTCTGTACCATACCTTTCCTCTGTTGCAACGCCCCCCTCGCCCACCACAAATTAAGTCCTTTTCCTCATGTGGGTAAAATGCATTTTAAAAAAGGTCTGACAATTCTCAAATGATGAAATTGAAACTATTTCTACTCATATGAAAGAGTGTTCCAAATCACTACTGATCAGAGAAATGCAAATTAAGACAACTCTGAGATACCACTACACACCTGTCAGATTGGCTAAGATGACAGGAACAAATAATGATGATTGCTGGAGGGGATGTGGGAAAATTGGGACACTGATACATTGTTGGTGGAGTTGTGAAAGAATCCAGCCATTCTGGAGAGCAATTTGGAACTATGTCCAAAAAGTTATCAAACTGTGCATACCCTTTGACCCAGCATTGCTGTTATTGGGATTATATCCCAAAGAAATACTAAAGAGCAGAAAGGGACCTGTATGTGCCAAAATGTTTGTGGCAGCTCTTTTTGTTGTAGCTTAGAAACTGGAAGTTGAATGGATATCCATCAATTGGAGAATGATTGGGTAAATTACTGAATATGAAGGTTATGGAATATTATTGCTCTGTAAGAAATGACCAGCAGGAGGAATACAGAGAGGCTTGGAGAGACTTAAATCAACTGTTGCTGAGTGAAATGAGCAGAACCAGAAGATCACTATACACTTCAACAACAATACTGTATGAAGATGTATTCTGATGAAAGTGGATATCTTCAACATAAAGAAGATCCAACTCACTTCCAGTTGATCAATGATGGACAGAAATAGCTACACCCAGAGAAGGAACACTGGGAAGTGAATGTAAATTGTAAGCACTACTGTCTATCTACCCAGGTTACTTATACCTTCGGAAGCTAATAATTAATGTGCAACAAGAAAACGGTATTTACACACATATATTGTATCTAGGTTATATTGTAACACATGTAAAATGTATGGGATTGCCTGTCATCAGGGGGAGGGAGTGGAGGGAGGTAGGGGATAATTTGGAAAAATGAATTTAAAAAATGTTTTTTAATTACATTAAGGAATAAAATACTATATTTTGGAAAAAAAAAAAAAAGGTCTGATAGGATCAATATTGACTGACTTCCATAATTCCTTTGTGAAACCCAATGTATCTGCAAAGGATCCCAATACAAACCCAAATAATTGCATAAAATTCTGAGACTATGGAAAGAATTCAGTCTCTAAACCAGGGTTCTGTAGATGAAGATTTAAGTCATGTGTCCTATGGATGAAAGCTTAAGAATACTGCTTAAAATGACTATGGCAAATTTTAAAATTATAATTATTTAAATCCAACATTCATCTATGAATCACTGTACAGTAATATTCTTTCTCTTTTTTTTAGAACATATTACCTTATCAAGATATGAAAAATGAAGCCCCATATGGTTATAACTGAAGGGAAAATGCATTGGGTTTCTAGGTAGGACATGCTTATTTTTTTCAATTTCCTAGTGTCATTTGTAAAGCTTATCTGTAAGAAAGTTGGAATGTTAGCTTTTTTAAAAGTTAGATTATAAAGGATTATTCTGAAAGAACAAGTAAGGAGCACCATGAAGGCTATGTAGTTGAGTGGAAAAAACACTGTCTGGAAGGTCAGGAGCAGCTCATTCAATAGCTCTGCTATTTATTAACTGTGGGATCTTGGGTAAATTATATAATCTCTGAGTCTCTTATTCCTAAGGTATAAAATAAAATTAGACTACATGACTTATGAAGTCCTTTTAAATTCAAGATCCATGATGCTAAATTCTGGTACCTTTTCTCTTTGGGGAAATAAAGAAAGTATAAATCAAAATAACAGAAATAGTAGCTCAAAAATATTTGTTGTAGCACATATTTTCAAAGGAATATCACCTCCTTATTCAGCATTTTTATAAAAAGAAATAATTAGTTTTTTATCTTATAAGGTCTTTACTCTAGAACAATTTAAAAATCTTCTTGGAATCAAATCTTTATATAGAAAGATCATTTATAAGATAAAATTTATGAAAATTGATTTATTTTCATACAGATTTGATCTATACTTACCAAACTCATTAAGCTGAAATGAATTTTTAAAATGAAGTTGACAGGTTGTATCCATGTAACAAACTCTTGTACAGTGCCTTGTTATACTTGGAACATTTCCTTCACACAGCTAATCAAAAGATGAGTCTCTTTCCATATAAACACATTACAAAATAGAAATGTCTTTCAGGGAACCTCCCAAGGGAGTGTTACATGTGATTAAAACTGTTTAAGGAGGTGGATTTGGGGAAAACAATTTTATAATGGCATGTAGTAACTATTTAGAAAATGACTTTACAACTTATCATTTATCTGTTCATTAATGCTTCTTCACCTACTATTCAGAAATGGATACTACTTCTAATATTCATGAATAGAAGTCCTGTTAACTCAGATTAAGTGAATATCAGATCATAGATTTTAAAGTTGGCAGGGACATCTTCTCTTTCAATTCAAAACCGAAGTTGAATTCTTTCCATCAGCTATGATGTTTCTAAAAACTGATTATCTACCCTCTACATGAAGACTAAATCATGAAGTGTTAATGTCATCAGGGAATCCAATACATTTTAAAATTTTATTTATTTTTTAATACACATTGCTTCATGAATCATGTTGGTCCAATGCATTTTTAGACAAACTTTAAGAGTTAGGAAATTTTAACATCTTGGACAAAAGGGAAGGAACGAAGGGAGGGATCAAACATTTATATAGCATTTATTGTGTGTCAGGCAACAGTCTAAGCATTTTTTAGAAATATTCACATTTAATTGTAACAACAACCCTGAGAAGTAAGTGCTCTTATTATTGTCATTGTACAGATGAGAAAAAGGTAAACTTTTTGAAATTAAGTGAATTACTTAGAATTACCCAGCTACTAAACTTTCTAAATCATATTTGAAAACTCTACCAATGATGCTTACTTTCTCTGTAGCTACTGAAGATGAGTAAGCGCTTCAGCTACAGATTGGTCCATGCTCTACATTTTTGTTTTCACAGGATAGAGGTATTGAGAAATTAAGTTACTTGTCCTTGATCACAGAGAAAGTTAACCTGAAAAAGGAGAATTAAATCTAAGTATACGAGACTCTGAGTTCAATTTCTTATTCACCACATCAAACATTTTTTTTTCTTTAATTTACCTTATCTGTAATATGGGGGTAAAATATTATAATAGCTATATCACAAGGGTGTTGGTGAGTATATGAAAAGACTTTTACAATAGTATGTCATTGTTACTATTGTTAATATAGATCAATCAGGAATCAGGATTTTTAAGCTCAAAAAATAACTAAATGAAACTAACTAGAGAAAAAGTTATTCAAATTTGTGGAAAAATCTGAACTGCTATAATATATTTTTTTAAATGACCTTTCATTATACCATTTTTCTTGATCAGGTACCCTCAACAGCCCTTCATTTCTTCCCATATCAATTAACATTCTTTTTCATTCTGGGTTTTCAAGGCCTTCCTAATCTCACAATATACTGCTCTACTCTTTGATTAATGTTTGTAGAAGTTACCCCCCTTGTCAATCTTGATTCCTCCTTGTCCCATGGGATATGATCATTCCTGCTTGACAAATTCATGTGTTAACCAATTGTGTCTAAAATCTCACCAATCCTTTGCCTTAGCTCAAATCTCATGTCTTCTGTAAAGCTGATGCTGACCACTGGAGTCTTCTTGGATGCCTTTCTACCTAAATCTCCTCAGGGTTTCTTAGCTGTTCTTAAGCAATTATTTACTCTTGTTTTGTCTATTCAAGGATGTGGGTTAACTACAGTTCCCAAACAACATCCAATCTACTGTCTGATTTTTGTTTTATGATCCCATGTACAAATAATGATCTTTATTACTTTGTTAGCTTTTGTGGATAGAAATTTTCTTTTGTATCCTTTTGTAACTCCAATTCTTAGCACTGCTTAGCACATTATTATTATTAAATGTTTATTAACTGATGCATTTATACTTTAGAATCGAATTTATTTTAAAATGTGGAGGAACAAATCTACTTGCAGGGCTATTTAAAAATCAGCAATGTGTCTGCAGTTTGCTAATACCGTGTTCTAGTCTCTCCATTCAGAGGATAATGTCCTTCAGGAAAGAGGTTTTTGGAAAGTTGTTAAACCAGAGCTAAGTACAGATATAGGCTCAGTAAATACATGTTAACTGAATTGAAAAGACAGTTTTATTGCTTTAAAGTACCTACTATAATTTGACATATATTAACAAATTTCTGCCTAGCTGAGACTCTCAGGTATAAACTTAATAGGAAAGAATGAGTTACAATTAGCACTTTTGTAGTTTGTAGTAGCAGCAGGAGAATCTTTTTATCTTCCCTTATTCAGATGGGTGATGGAGATGTAAAAAGAGATTTGTGATTTCATCAACTTTGGGGAAGGCTAGTCACTAAAAGAATTTATTGACAGTTTTTGGTAATCTAAATAATCCCATTCAATTGGGGAATAATTAAGGTCTTGCTTCCTTCTTAATCAAGGGGTTTGTGATTGGGATTCTATTAAAATAGAATCCATCAGCAGACTAAAGTAACCACTTAACCAATGGCCTGCTACAATTCCAAGGCTACCCTCCCTTTTGTTCCATGATCTATTTCTTTAGCCCTCCCAGGACCCTTTCAGTTTTAATCCAGCTCTATACTATCTGACTCACTGAGACAACTTCATTCTAAAGCCTATTCAATGTTTGGTGAAATTGCTTGAAATCTCCATAATGTATGTGGGCTCAGCCTCATTATTCACCCTCTATTCCCTGCTCATTCTCAGGCTTGCTAGACCTTTAAACTAATGATTTTGTCCTCCTGCCTAAACTCATACCTCAAAAAACTAACATTCTCCCACCCCATTTTATACTCCCTATCTTATTGATGAAGAAACCCTGGCTATCACTGTATAAACCCAATTTTCTGTCTGTTCTATAGGCAACAAAATAGTTTTCTTCTAAAAACAGTTTCTCTTTTAATTTTCATTGATTTCATGAAACAATTTCCCTGATCATTCTTTCCATCAAGAGTTGCACATTAATTCACAGTTCCCTTCTTCCTTCCCCCATTCATCTTAGTATAATATAAATATACCTTTCTCCTAATTGCTAGATCCTTTATGGCTTTCTACTATATTCATTAACCTCACCTCCTTTGAGGATCATTCAATGCATAATTTTTTTGTTAAATAAAGATTCTGCTACCTTTTCTCTAGTCATTTCCAGAATATGCTCCTCGATGGGTTCAGTGAATAATTTAAATCTCTATCTCCTGTCCCAACTGCTACCCTAATCCTAGAGACTATAATATATATTATTATACTCCCGCAAGTTCCTCAACTTTCTCATTTCTTGTGTTCTATTCTACCACTTCTCCCCAGTATATCTCTCTCTCTCTCTCTCTCTCTCTCTCTCTCTCTCTCTCTCTCTCTCTCTCTCTCTCTCTCTCTCTCTCTCTCTCTCTCTCTCTCTCTCTCTCACACACACACACACACACACACACACACATACACACACACACACATAATCTTGCCATCAGCCATAACTTCCACTTCATGACTTCTGTGAAGTCTGATCACAATCTATTGTCTGTTGTCATTCTATATACCCCTTTAGTTTACTCACTGGGATTTCAAATACCTCCAACCTTCAGTTCTTGCACAAGTTACATTTGATTAAGTCTTCTTCCTTCCACATTTTGTTTTTGTTTGCTTTGATGAACCAATCTAACTCTATATTTTTTTCAAGTTCCTTGCAAACTTATTCTATCAGGGCAGCTAAATGGCACAGTGGATAGAGCAGAGGACCTGGATTTGAGCTCAAATTAGGCCTTAGACACTTAACATTTACTATCTGTATGACCCTGGGCAAGTCACTTAACCACTATTGCTCCAAAACAAACAAATAAAAAACAAAAACAAACTTATTCTATCATTAGTCTTGCCCTATTAAGCCTTGGATTATCCCTATTAAATATTCTCTTTTATGTATTTATATTCTTCAGAACAAATCCCCAGACAGCACTGCTTAAGGCTAGTACAAATTTGTTACATTATCTTAAATAGCCTCTCACAGCACAAAGTCAATCCTTAACAGTACAGTAATCAATTCATTCTCCAGCTCAACACAGAACCTGTTCCAAACATTTTTATCCCTTCTCAGACCTCCCAAGACTCCCTTTCTCCTAAACTCCTGAGAGCCTTGCATCATATTTCACTGAAAAACTTGAGGTCATTCATTGAAAGCTCCCTCATCACATATCATATCTTCCTTTACTGTCTCCTCCTTTATCTTGATTTCACATGAAGTTCCCTTCTTGGCATTCCCACATTCTTACTAATGGTACATCTTTTCCTGTTTACTGGTCTCTTCCCTGCTGCACAAATATTTCTACTTCAAGCTAAAATAAAACAAAACAAACAAACAAACAAACAAAAAAAACAAAGAAACAAAAACAATCCTCACTTAACCTATTCTTGCTATCTCTTTTTAATTGGCAATTCCTGGAAAAGAACATCTACATTCTACTTTCTTTTCCTGCTTTGCTCTGCTAACTTTGTGAATGTTACTCCTGCCCTTAGGTTAGTTGCCTTCTCCTATCTCTTCCCTTTACTTGATGTTTTTCTTCCCATGATAGATATATCATTTTCTGTCAGCAAGGATTGTCTTTTTTTTTTTTTTTTTTTTTTTTTTGCCTTGGATTTTTATTGTAAGCAATTTGCACAGAGTTTGGCACAAACTAAGCATTTCCTTAAATGATGACTGAAACTCCTAAAAGCTTCCTTGGTACTTCAACATTCAATTGATATTGTTCTTTCCAAGATAATGAAATGATCTTTTGAACTCTAGATCTCATGACCTCTTTTAACTGTTCATTCTTCTTGATCTCTATGCAGCCTTTGGCATTTTTACTGCTTTTTCTTTTTTTCTTTTCTTTTCTTTTCTTTTTTTTTAATAGTTTTTATTTGCCAGATATATGCATGGGTAATTTTACAACATTGACAATTGCCAAACCTTTTGTTCTAATTTTTCCCTTCCTTGTCCCCTCCCCCAGATGGCAGGTTGACATGTTAAATATGTTGAAGTATAAATTAATACAATGTATGTATACATGCCCAAACAGTTGTTTTGCTGTACAAAAAGAATCAGACTTTAAAATAGAGTACAATTAGCCTGTGATTGAAATCCAAAATGCAGGCAGACAAAAATAGAGGGATTGGGAATTCTATGTAGTGTTTCATAGTCATCTCCCAGAGTTCTTTCGCTGGATGTAGCTGGGTCAGTTCATTACTGCTCTATTGGAATTTTACTGCTTATTGATTCTCTCTTTTCTGTAGGTAATGCTATCCCTTCATTATATTTCTAGCTGGTTGGCCATTATTACTCAGTACTTCTTTGGGTACTGTTGACTAATTGTTGGTGTACCCAAGGACTTTGAAATAATTTCTCTTTTTTATCCCTTTATAAATTTGATGATCATAATTCCCATATAGTCAATTATCACCCTTATGTAGATGATTTTCAGATCTATTTATCTAGTCCTAACATTTCTGTCTTCCATCTTAAACTGCATTCAACTTGAATTGAATTTACTTTAAACATGTTAAATTACATATCCCAAATTGAGATTATCTCTTCCCCAAATTTCTCTCTTTCACACTTCCCCATTAGTACTGAGGACAATACCAATCTTCCAGTCACAATCTAGGTGTCATTCTAGAATGCTGGGATTAGAGTCAGCAAGACAATCTCAAATTTGACCTCAGACTAACTCTGTGAATTTCATAAAGTCACTTAATCTTTATTTGATTCAGGCTTTTTTTTTTTTTATCTTGAAATTGGGGAAATAAGTCCAGCATTACCATAACTACAAATATAAATTAGTGAGATATAAAATAATCTGATTTTAATCAGTAATTCCGATACTTTCTTTATGTTGTTATTCTGTTAAAATTACAGATAAAAATGTGATATGTAGATTATTTGTGTACTGAATTTATCCAAACTCACCTTATGCTCTTGTCATGAACAAAGTTGTCTTTAGGGGTCCCTTACTTAAGCAGATATAGACTTATTTTCTAATGGTCCTACTTTCCACATAGCAATGATTTGAAAATTTACTTCGAAAAATCATTTTGAAGGTTCATGCATAATGAGAAGGAAATACAGTTACTGAATTTTCACAGTAAAATTGATAACAAAAAAAGTCAATTATGGTGTGGACGCTTATGAGTAATGAACTTAACTGAACCAATATACTCATTTTCACAAGCTACTAAACAATTATAAAATCAAAGGGGAGAAAGAAAAATATCTCATAGTCAGGATTCTGTCCACTTATCCAACATTTTCAAATCTTAGAAATTAAATATAAAAAGTAGAGGATTATATTTCATGGCTTATATCATCTGTTTTCTTTCGTTGAACTGGCTACACTTAAAAGAAGATACTTCTCAAAGTATATATAGAGATAGATTTGCAGTGAATAAAATAAATAAAAGGAGAATTAACAACAATTTGGTTTGACAAGTATATATTAAGTAGCTATATATTCCACTAGCAATAGAGGATTTAAAAATGAAAAAAATATATATACTCTTTGCCCTAATATTACATTCTATTATTAAAGATAAAGTAAGTAGTATAGTTGGATGGAAATTGTGTTGCTTTTGAAGTCAGAGTTCTCTCAGTAAAAATGGTGTTTCTGCCACTTTCTACCTGTGATTTTTTTTTTTAATAAAATGCTTAATCTTTCTTGGCATAAATTTTTCATCCACAAAAGAATGACTTAAGAGGTTGAACTAGGGGATCTACGGGGTACCTTTCAGAATTAAATCTATGATTCTCTAAAAAAAAATCCAAATTATAATATGATAATTACATAAGAATACTAAATATTGTCATAAAATATTCAATAATTAAGGAATTAATTTTACCTAAATGAATACTTGATGAAGAAGTTGATATCTTTGCTAGATTCTTGAGTAAAGAAAGATTGGAACTCCAGTATTGTATTTTATAAAGAAATAATTTTCTAATACTGTGTTTGAGTCTAGGAGAAAAATAATTACTTTAGTAAAATATAACTATTATGAGTAACAAATGGAACCCTTTAGTTTATTATTTAGTGAAATTTCATTAAATGAATAAACTGAAGCAAAGGAAGCGGCAGAATTGAAGGATTAAGGAGGATAAAATAGATTTGACTGGCTAGAATAGAGCAACATGATCAAAGAACAGGTGCTACACAGAAGAACTAACTCAGTGAAACTTGAACAGCTGGATTAAAAACTGAGGGCTTAAAGCCAGACATTAGGGAATAACAGAAGTACTTAGAGGAGAAGAGTTAAATTATAAGATTATAAATATATACAAGCATTTAAGTTATCCAATGTCTCCAAGGTAGTAATTGTCTAAGGTATAGTTCACATTCATAACTTTAAAGATTCAGAGTGTAGAACTCAATCTGGTATAGTGACTATCTGCCATTTAAAACAAGATATCACAATAACATACTATAATATCAACTCCATTTATGCCAAAAGTGATATAGTTGTGGACTTGGGGAGTTGTCAGTTACAACATTCAGGAATCAGAACTTAAAAAGAATTAGATGTGAAATAACAATGTTATACACTGTACGAAATTTAATCTTTATTTGATGATTCAGAGACATCAGTTCATTATTTTGTGGTACATTATGGTAACTACAATAAGTGAAAATTATAATTGTACCACAAAAGTAAGCAAAAACAGAACAGTGAGCATCTCATAAGGAGAATAATAAATAAAGTAATTTATTTACTGTCAAATAATTTTGACCCAATACAGTGGTACTTTGGTACTCATTGTGCTACAAGGCAAGCGCATTTTTCCCATGAGGAGAACATCTCCAGTCCACAGTCTGAACTATTTCTCCACATTCAGAAGTGGGGCTTTCAGTTGTGAAGAAACTAGGTAGCCCAGCTAGGCATCTCCATTCTTGACCTAGCACTTGAGGTTGTTTGAGAGGAAATGTGACTTTTATACTTTCCCCGCATCCTACACTATCCAAGTTTATTTTTTTTCAGGGTGTGGGGAGAAGTTACAGATGTAGAGGCAAAAGCTATGGCCCCATGCCCTAATATATTCATGACTTTGGCTTCCTTCTGGGACTAGGGGATTGCAAGGAGTTCAAGGTTCTCTATCAAGGCTACTACCTCCCCCTGGGCTCCTACCATTGCCATGGAAGCTGTAACTGCTCCTGTTGCTGATAAGCATACCAGCTGCTCAGTGTCCCTCCTTGTACTATATACTGCCATCATGTCATTCCTCAAGACCTGCCTTGCTCCCTGCCAGCCCACCTCAGCATGATGATATATGCATGCTGAAGTCTTTGCTCTGGTAGAGGTACCCATACCTGAAGGCAATAGCAATAGTGGTAGGAACTGGGGAGTATGCCTCACGAATTTAATAACCCTTCTGCTCAACCAAGACAGCAACCAAGAGTGAGGAGTGCTGAACAAGCATCAAATGCTGGTGTATTATTTTCCTCTTCAAAATGTGTGGAATACTAAATTCAATGAGTTTTGATGCAGATTAATATGAAGGTACCACTGTGAATATATTTTAGATGATAAAATCCTAGCATGGTAACAATTAGTGTTTTGAGTTTTGATTGTGTACTGCTAAGCTTAAGAATTTTATTCCATATTATTGACAAATAGATGGTGCCGTGAATATTGCTCTGGGCCTGGAGTCAGAAAGAACAGCAGTTCAAAAACAACTTCAGACATTTATTAGCTATGTAAATCTGGGGAAGTTATTTAACCTATTTACCTCAGTTCCCTCATCTGTAAAATGTAAATAAAAACAATGTTATTTTGGAGATCAAATGAGATAATTTTTAAAAGTATCTTGAAAACATTACATTTTATATATATATACAAAATATGCATTATATGTCTCTCTCTATATAATACATGTATGTATTATATGTAAATATATATAATATATACATACATATACATAACACACACACATATATTCTTTTCTTACAATTAACTAATTTTTATTTAGCATTTTAACATTTACAAAAATCTTTTATACCTATTTTGTCTTCTAACAAAATACATCAGGGAAGTATACTTACTCACTTAATTGTTAATTAATATTGATATTTATCAAAAAAGTTACTTAACTTTTTTTACTTAACTTTTTTTACTTAACTTTTTTTAACTTGTCCAGCATTCCAGAGATAGATCATTTCCAAGCAGGTTTCAAACTGAGGAATGGCTGACTCTAAAGTAGGAGATAACTACTATATTCTTTTATCTTTCCAAATGATGATGATTTGAAAATTCAGTAGCAATCAACCATAATATAAAACTAGTGGAGATAAAAAACATTCAAGGTGATGATAAATCAGGTTTAGGCTTTTTTAATATAAAAAATGCCTTTTTCAGAAAAACCATTGGTTTCCAATGCTTCTAAATAGTGTAAAATCACTGATGCAGTGCAACTTGGGGAAATTAGCTCTATTATTTGAAAGCATTTTAAAGGTGGAGATTTTCAAGGTGGTGGTAAAAAAATACTTTTAAATTAAAACAGAAAACGCATTTTTCAACCAGCTTGAAAATCTGTTTTTCAATGCTTAAAAATGGAAGAAGGTTGATGATGCAGTATAAATGGAGGGAATTAGTTCTACCATTTGGCAGCATTTTAAAGCAGAGGTTCTCAAAGGTGGAAAGGAAAAGAACTTTGTAAAATTCAAACATACAAAACTTATTTTATAATCACTCTGAATATTTCAACTTTGGGGTCTTTCAAATGGCATAGCTAATTCCTTTAGTCTTATAGTGTATCATCAACCTGTCAAGATCTCTGCTTCTTTTTCAAGTGGATATTTATTCACTTTTATTATATTTATGTCAAGATTTTAGTAATCCATATTTTCAATGTAACAAGGTATAATGATTAAAACATTTTATATGGCATGGTCTGTTCCTCTTAACTGAAGAAATAAATTCATATTTTCAATATTCCCTAATTCATATAATTGACATTGAGGTTATTTTTCCAAGGAGTGCTCTGTTGTGAAATACAATAACTACAAGTGACATTTGATTGTTATAATGTATGATCTTCAACTTTCTTCAACCCCAAATACTTTTCTAAGTATCAAAGACTACATAAAAATATCAAATTTCTCAAAATGAGATGATGTCATAACTTTTCATAGCATTTAATTTCAGAATGTAATTCCAGGAAATGACAATGAAATTGATTTTTGTAAAATATCAATTAATATATGAACAGATATATAAGTTTTGCAAGAATAAATAAAATAATTCACATAGTAAACCATTTGAAAGGAAGATAATTTTGTTTAAAATGAAAATATACTTCTTCATAAAGTATCAATAATTTGACATTTAATGACTATAATAATCTAAGTTTTGATAAACTTAAAGACTCTAGCTTCTAGGATAAGAAGTCCTTATTTGACAAAAATTGTTGGGAAAAGCTGGAAAATGGTATAGCAGAAAGTAGGCAATTAGCATCTAACCAAGATACCAAGATAGGGCTGAAATGAGCTCATGATTTAGACATAAAGGATGATATTATAAGAAAATTAGGAGAACAAGGAATAGTTTACCTCTCCAATCTGAGGAAAAGGCAGTTAAGGCCAAAAGGAACAAGAACACATTATTACATGCAAAATAGATAATTTTGATTACATTAAATTAAAAAGGTTTTGTATAAACAAGACTTATGCAGCCAAGATGAGAAGGGAAGCAGAAAGCTGAGAAAACTAATTTTTTTTTTCAGCCAGGGTTTCTGATAAAGGCCTCATTTAATATATATATATATATATATATATATATATATATATATATATATATATATATATATATATATATATATAATATGTATATATATAACTGACTCAAATTTATAAGAATGCAAACTATTGCCAGATTGTTAAATGGTCAAATTTTCAGATGATAAAATTAAAACTATTATTAGTCATATGGAAAAAATGTTCTAAATCATTATTGATTAGAGAAGCTCTGAGAGATACTTCTTCACACCTCTCATATTGGCTAAAATAACAGGAAAAGATAAAGATAAATGTTGGAGGGGATGTGGGAAAACTCGAACACTAATGCATTTTTGGTGGAGTTGTGGATGAATCCAACCATTTTGATGAGCAATTTGGAATTATTCCCCCTTTAAAGGGCTATCAAATTGTGAATACCTTTTGCTACAGTTGTGTCACTATTAGGTCTGTATCTCAAAGACATCATAAAAGAGGGTAAAAGACCCACAATTTCAAAAACACTTGGAGCAACCTTTTTGTAGTGTCAAAATATTAGAAACTGAGTGTATACCTGTTAGTCAGGAATGGTTGAATAAATTATAATATATGAAAGCAATGGAATATTATTGTTTAATAAGAAATGATGAACAAACTGATTTCAGAAAAGCCTAGAAAATCTGAAATGAACTGATGCTAAGTGAAGTGAGCAGAACCAAGAGAATACTATATACAGTGACAACAGGATTATGTGATCACCAGTGATGTACTTGGCTCTTTTCAGCAATGTGATGATTCAAAACAATTCCAATACACTTGTGACAGAAAGAGCCATCCATATCCAAAGAGAAAGAACTATGGAGACTGAATGTAGATCAATACATATTATTTCCAGCTTTTTGTTGTTGTTTGTTTTTTTCTTGCACAAATGACAAATATGATAATATGTTTAGAAAAATTGTGCATATTTAACCTATATTGGATTGTTTACTATCTGCAGAACTGAGTGCAGAGGAGGGAAAGGAGAAAAATTTGGAACACAAGGTTTTTTTTTGCTAAACGAATAATTCATTATTCATTGGTGAATGATAAAAACTATCTTGGCATGTAATTGAAGAAATAAAAAGCTACTAAAATAAAAATTAAAAAATAGAATTTCACATGAACAAAATATCACTGCTCCCTCCTTAATATGGATTACATTTTATAGTATAAAAACAACAACCTTACAACCATAAATTGTATAAAGTAATAACTATTTAAACTGTTCAAGCATATACATTAATATTATTCATAAACAATTTTAAATTGCAATAGATGGAAATATATATGTACACAAACATACACAGACACACACACATATATGTATATACACACATATATACATATACACACAAGAATATGGGACTAATATCATTGTAACAGAATGATATGGAAATTCTCTGTGTGATTTAACTCATTTCTTTGTCATAATAAATAGCTTACATTTATGTTTTATTTGATAGTAAACATAATCCCCAGCTTTGAGATGAAGAATCCAATACTGTTTTGCTCATGATCACTTGCTATAAGGAGCAGACCTAAAACTTTTACCTAGTTGTTTTTTTTTTTTTTTTTCTGAACATGTGACAATGACATCCTGACTAATTCAAGAGCAAGACATGTAGTCTCTAAAGAATTCCTTGGCTTCCTTTAAGTCCCAACTAAAATTGCATCTTCTACAGAAAGATTTTCCCCACCTCTCCTCCAGTGCTTTTCATCTTTAAATGATTTCCTATTTATCCTGTATACAGTTTATTTTGAATATATTTCTTTGTATGTTATCTCTTTGTAAGCTCCCTGAAGTAGGGTTCATTTTTTATTGTTTCTTCTCCTCCTCCTCCTACTTCTCTTCCTTCTTTTTGTAAGCCCAGTATTTAGCAGTGTTTGTCACAAAGTAGACAGGTGTTTATACAATGTTGATTGATTATTCTTTGTATGTGACCTAGATGTTAGGAAATTACATCCTAGAAACATTTCCTTTTGTGTTTTTTTATACAGATCTGGTATCTAACCAAGCATTTGGGTAGGATGAAGTTTTCTTTGAAACATATCTGTTATTATTATAATGATTTTACAATGTTATCTTTAATAGGAACTTGGGATATTCAATGGGTCTCTGGATCCTTGTGAAACTTGTATTGAACACCCTTACAGTTTTTAATCAGTTTCCTTGTATTATCATTAGTATTTTTATGTGTTTTATTCTTTCTATATTTTATAGTCTTTGAAGACAATATATCAGTCTTTATCATTTTAAAGTAAGCATATTTGATAAAGATTAAATCACATCAATGAATAGTTAAGTTGTTAATGTTTATTAATTGTAAAGGAAAATACAACTTAAAAAAAAAGTTGTACATGGTCCATTATTTTCTCAGATTATAGTCTCTTGGCTAGCTTCATTGACACACAAGCCTCAAATTGGAAGAAAGGGGGGGAAAAACCCTATCCTGCTTAGGATAAATCAAAGGCATGGCAAATAGGAAGAAAATTTTCTTCCTAAAAACAAACTAATTCCTGCCTTTGACTTAACGAATGTATTTGAAATGCAACCTTTAGAAGTTGTTATTATATTCAACACACTGTATAATTTGTGTAAATACATAGCGCATACCCCAAACATTTAAGTATTATAAAATGTACAGATATTTAACTCAACATATAAAGAATATCCTTTCTCAGATTTAGTTTTTTTCCTCTTTTATAATATATGAATAAACTTAAAATGTAATATAATCATAATCATAATAGTAAAATTACCCTGGTAGTTTTATAAAGCAAGATGAAACAATAAAAGCCTCATTTATAGTGGTAAGATCATGAATCTTCAGTAAAAAGATCGCTTTTTTTAATCTTAAATTTTAATTGACATTAAAAATTGCCTTATTTTCTTAGTTTTTAGTGTTTTTCCTCTAATCACTACATGAGTATTTTGTATATATCCTGATACAAAAGTATTTTGCAACATACTTATTTTCCTATGAAGATGGCGTATGATCTTATTAGGAAGTAAACTCCTTGAGAGAAGCCATTCTTAACTCCATATCTGAGCACACAGCACACACACACACACACACACACACACACACACACACACACACACACACACACACATATATATATATATATATATATATATATATATATATATATATATATATATATATATATATATATATATATATGTTACCTCATATCAACCTCACAGAAATCATTATAGTAGTCATCTACTTGTAGCAAATGGATGGAAACTACAAATATTTTCCCCCTTTTTTATAGATTAGGGAACCAGGTCTCAGTCTTACCCAATATTGTAAAGTGAAAATGTGTTAGAGATGGGGCAATATTCAAACACATAGAGAAGGTAAATGAAGTCCTGGAGTTGCATCCTGTCACAATTAGATCTTCTTAAGTTTTTCTAAAGTGATTGAGTAATCAAATCATCCTTTGAAAGTAAGCAATCCATGAAGTAACCCATTTCTACATCCTGTTCCCATATTAGAACTGCAATACCAATCTAAGCAAGAGTTTTTAATGTGCTTATATCTACTTATCTAAAAATACCCTCATGAAAAATTGAAATGTCATCCTTCAGCAATAGCCAAGATGCAGAAAAGTTCAGTTTAATTTGTACCATATCTTTGTAACCTAACAAAGATAAAAGTGCAAGTGTGAAATTATTTTGATATGTTGAATGTCTGACTCATATTTTTACAGATAATTAGCAGTGCTCCTGGCATGGTAGGTGACAGAGGTGCAGAACAACTATGATCTGTCATCCTCTGCAGCTCTAATGATGTTTGGATCTATCTTCATTTTTTCCCCTAGGGATTTAACATGCATTTGAACTTAAAAATTTGTAGTTTGTCCATGTGCTCACTGAGTTCTATAAATGACTTGCATACTATTTTTATTTGGATGTTATTTTTGCAATTGTAAGCAAATCTCATGAATTTTGATTCAATTAAATGAAAATGATAACAACTTAAATTATGTCATAGTTTTTAACATGTAGGATTTTGGGGGAAAAAAACATAGAGGGTACAAGTCTGATTGTCCTGATTTCAAATATTAGGATTTAGAAAAATATTTGTGCCATGTCATTTTGTAACTATTGTATTGTTTACCATAACCCTGGGCTACTATGAAAGGTTGTTGTGATCATAAGGTATCCAAATTAGGGCCATGGAACTCACCCAATCACAGTTCATTGTGAGGTCCTAGAGTCAACTGTACAGAGCTTGTAGTTATAGCTCTCTATATTGGAAGTATACTTCCAATTCAGCTAATAAATTAGAGGATTGAAAACAAAATCAACATATTATGAATTTGTGGCCTGTGCCTTTATGTATTTGTCTCCTATTATAGCATACTGTTATTCAACAGATATGTTGAACTGGTATTGTTTGGCACCATTGACTTAATACTCATGTTTTAGAAAAGAGATTACAAGTTGGATAAGCAAATTAATAGTGCATACAAAGAAGATAATTTAATTAAAAATGAATCAAACTTATTTCCTCAATACTTATTATAGTGACAATATGAGAACATTAATTCTAAAAGTAATGTATCTATCTCTGTCATTCATATCTTTATATATACTTAAAATAATAAAATTGCATCTAAAATCAAACATTAGCATTCTAATAATTCAGCAAATCAAAATTATAATCCTTTCCTAATTTGAATGAATTATTAAGGGCTGACCAGGGTATCATTAATATGGACTTTTTTTTGTTTTTTAGCACTGCATATAGATAGTTTTTTGCCTCCTACCTGTTATTAAATGACACTATTTTCTAAAACATCCAACTTTTTCTGACACAGGTATCATACTAAAAAAAGAGAAAGTACATCCTTATAGAGTACAAATTTCTTTGTACTTGGCTGTATGGCACTATCAATTTTTGATCTTAATCCTTTTTCCTAATTTAAAATAAAATTCTATAATTAGGAGTGTTTTTTTTTTAATAGAAATATAAAATCAACCCAGAACTGAATTCATTACCCTGCTATATACTCTCTTGCACTATCATTCACCCTACATTCTCCCTCAAAATATACACATACATTATTAATTTAAGTTCATTCAAATTTTCAATATCTAATATATTTTGTGATCATCTGCATTAATATATGAAAGACATGGTGACATTAAATCAAGCTGACAAGCACTTATTAAGGCCTTATTGTATACTAGGTATTATGTTAAGTAATAAAATAAAAAAAAAAAGAAGGGAAGAATATAGTTCCCTATTCTGAAAGAGCTCACATTTTAATGAGACAACATGTAAACAATTGAGTACATCCAAGATACACACACAAAGAATAGATGGAAGGTAATTTCAGATAGAAAGCAGAAAAACACTATAGAAAGTTGGGGATTGTAAGTGTGTAGTAAATGTCTTCTGCAGAAGGTAGGCTTTGACATGAATTTGCCAGATGGGTAGAGAGCAAGAAGTGTTGAAGGAGTGTATTCTGTGAAACGAAAAAAGACATAATGAATAGAGGAAATATCTTGGAGTCAAGAATACATACATTTAAATCCTCTTGCAGATAGAGGCAAACTATGTAAATATAGACAAATTAATTTCTCACTATTCTTAGAAAATACCTAAAATCATAAATTAAGGAACAATTGTTGATCTTCATTGGTGGAGGCAGTTCCCAGACCAAGAGTATTCCTGAGTTCAAATCATAAATCTAAACTATTCTTCCCTTCTTCAAATCCCAGGAAGATCTAGCCTGTCAATAAACAAAATCCCTAACATTTGTACTACCATGAATTTGGAACACACTGATTAATAAAAAAATAACTTAAATGTATTCATCTTGTTAAAGTTAGAAAGTAACAGAACGTTTCAGTTTTGACCCCAAACAATGCTAGGAGATAGGTAATGCACCAATAGCTACAATTAGCTAATGTATGCATCACATCTGAAAGTTTGCAAAGTGTTTTCAAATATTCTCTCATTTGATCTTCACAATAATCCCGAGAGAAGGGTAATATCGTTTTACTGTTGAGGAATCAAAGGCAAAGAAAGATTAGTTGAATTGTCCTGGATACAGCTAAGTGTCTGAAGCAGTATTCAAACTAATCTTCCTGACTCCAGCATGAATGCTCTATTTACTATTCTTACATAGCTGTCTATTGCAAGTAATATTTGCACCATTTAAAAGAAGAGGAATCAGAGAAACCTTTTGATTAACAATAAAAAGATTTTTAAACTGCTTATTCATGTATTTCAAAGTTTTGTTTTTTAATCTAATAAATATTTTTGTACCAAATATTCATATTTGTATCACCCACAAAATAAGAATCCTTTCTTTTTATTTCATGTGGGCTACAATCAACATTTATCCATTTTTTACAATAAATAGATCAGGCTCATCCCAGTTTTATTCTCAATTATATATATATATATATATATATATATGTGTGTGTGTGTGTGTGTGTGTGTGTGTGTGTGTATATATCTATATATCTGACAGTATGACATGGAATTTATCAAACAGAAAAACAGAAGAAAAAAACTTCCAAATGTGTGATTTCATGAGACAT
This sequence comes from Sminthopsis crassicaudata, assembly GCF_048593235.1. Classification (NCBI taxonomy): domain Eukaryota; kingdom Metazoa; phylum Chordata; class Mammalia; order Dasyuromorphia; family Dasyuridae; genus Sminthopsis; species Sminthopsis crassicaudata. Next base: position 317,898,211 of record NC_133617.1, on the reverse strand, counting down.
ATAAATCATACAACAAACTCTTCTAGCTTAAGAAAATATGAATCTCTTTACAAGGTAATAGAATCACCTTGAATTCCATTAATCAATAGTCTAGTGAACCTGAAACAATTTTCAAATACCACCACATATATAAACTGTTTTATGTGGTGTCATAGAACATGTTCAAAATAAAAGATGTGAATAATGTAAATGTATACTTTGTTAATCATACCATGATCACTATCAGAGTCCATACATTTGTTCATACCTCCAAGAGTTTAATAGTGAGAAAATATATTATTTTATATTCATAAAATTAGTAAAGAATAAAGCAATTTTAAAAACTTGCAAATAAAAAGATCTAATCAAAGATCCTTTTCAAATGTGGAAACTATATTTTGTACCTCTTTTCTGTGAAAGAATGAAATAACTTTTCCTCAAGTCCAGAATATTTTAAAAATGGCTAATCATATAGGTTTCAATAGCCACCAATATCTTCATAGTTAAAAATTCTATGCTGAGTCTACAGATTCTATAATTAATTCATCTAGGATCTGAATGCACTTTGAATTGTGAACAATCTACAATATGGTATTAATACATGTGAATGTCTCTAGAAAAAATACCCTTGAATTCTCAAAATTTTAAATTACTTCTATTTGTTGATTACAAGATATCAAATGGCTTCAAAATATTATTTTTGTTATATTTTCTTTGTATCTCTATTTCCTAGTACTCTTCCCCTATTTTTGTGTGACTAGAATATAGTCAATAATTGCAATTTCATATCTCCAAAGTTTAAAAATCACCTTTCCCCCCAAAATAGAAATTTTGGAAATAGGTAGATAAATCACCTTAACAGTGACTTTTATCCACATTAAATTTAGCTAGAACTAAAAACAAACAAACAAATAAAAAAAAAGCCACAAATGTATCCATGATCATCCAGACAGATGATCTATAAACACTGAGTTTATCTATAAAAATGCAACTGGGAAACTTGTACAGGGTTTTTTTGTTTTGTTTTTTTTTTTCCCTGAGTTTTCAAACTGTAATGAAATTTTTATGATCTTTCCTTTAATTCCATGTAGGTTTATTCTTGCTGATAACATGATGTATTGTTCTCTGAGCCATGGTGAGATTGCCATCCCTTAAACAGACAGCACTTATTGGAAATTAAACCTCTACTAATGTATTATAATTATTACTTCAGGGTAATTTGCTGCTCCAGCAGGGAGTCAGAGCCAATCTGATGGTAACGTTTCTTCCAGGAGCTGTTAATATTTCTTCTACGCTGAAATCCCACATAATGGATCTAGCCTAAGGCTGATTAATGATTTCAGAGCCGGAACAGTGATTGGTAGCTAAATCAGTCCTCACTGGAGGAGATTCAGGGTTATTTCAGTCAATACTGTTAAATAAGTGTAAACAGTGACTTCAGTTAGCACAAATGTAATCTAGTAGGTAAGAAAGGGAGCAGCAATAAACTGAAGTAAATAATGGAAATTCAGCTATCCATGCATTTCATTTACACATAGAATAGAAATTGGGAAGCAGACACTGCAGTGTCATCAAAACCTATGGTATGACTTTAGTGTAACCCTCTTTTTCTGCATTGAAATGCAATTTCCTAAACAAGTAAAAGCAAAGTGAGCAAAGTGCATGCAATAAATCAGCATTTTTTCCTTCTTCAGTTTGTATTACTTGCTTTCATTATAAAAAAAATACTAGACCTAGATGTGAGCTGAGATGAGATTCGTACAGGAGACATTTAAATCACATGGCAGACCTCACACATCTTAATAGACCCAGTCTTACAAAGTCTCCATGTTACAATGATATCCCAGTCAATATCCAGCCCTCTGGGAATCTATTTCCAAAATATACATGCAAAAAGGAATTTAGAAACCATGGGAGAACTCTTCATTTTTGGACTCATCTCTATGTATAATATAAAGATTCAATTCATTTAAACAAGCATTTACTTTTATTATATGCCAGATACTATAAAGTGGGAAAGAAAAAAATGTATTGGGGAAGGGGAAAAATTATTTTATTAGGCACAGTCCTTTTCCCTATGGAGCTTCCTATCTACTGAAAGATATATCACATAGAGAAATAATTCTAATACATGACAATATATGTGATATTTCACCTCCTCATAGTACTTACAAAACCATGTCTATTCATACACTGAGTTGGGAAATTGGGGAATGTGTAGCTAATACCCCAGTCACAAAAACAGATAGACATTGTGTGACTTATCAGCCAGGAGAAGTAGTAATATCAGGTTTACTGCTACAGACTCCTAATTGGCAATTTGGTAATATTCGCCCAGATTTTTACTCCCAACAACAGAATCCAGGAATATTCTCTACTGTAGCTGTTAGAACTGACCATCCTATGGTCACTATCTATGTAAATGGCATACCATTGAAAAGGTTGGTAGACACAGGTGCAGATCATACAGACATTAGAGGTACCAATAGGCCCAGTCATTGGCTAAACATTAAGGCAGACACCCATATGTCTGGTATAGTAGAATCAGTAGCAGCTGAAATTAGTGCTATTGCTTTCAGATGGATATTTGAAGGTAAAACAGGAGTTTTTAACTCCTTTTGTAGTTGAAAAAATCCCCATCAATTTATGAGAGAAGAGACATCTTACAACAGTTAGGATTACAATTGAGTACTTTTGCTTTTCAGACAGGGTGGCTGTTGAAGGCCTACCTACACTCTCACCTATTCCCATTCAATGGAAAATTGGTACACCAGTGTGGGTAGAACAGTGGCCCTTATGAAAATAAAAAAAAAAAATAAGGCCTTATTAGATATAGTACAAGAGCAACTTGACAAAGGACAATTACAACTTTCTCTGAGTCCTTGGAATTCCCCTGTATTTGTTTTAAAAAAGAAATCTGAAAAATAAAGTATGTTGACTTGAGAAAAGCAAATGAACAGATGGAAACTACGGGAATTCTTCAGCTTGGACTTCCATCTCCTACTCAGTTGCCTAGAGAATGGTCTCTTTGGGTTATAGACATTAAGGATAGTTTCTATTCTATCCCTCTGGATAAGGAGGATATGAAAAGTTTTGCTTTTTCAGTACCCAACATTAATTTAGCTGAACCTTATAAAAGATATAAATGCCTCTACTATGTGTCAAATGTATGTGGCTGCTGCTCTTACTTTAGGAAGAAAAGTATTTCCAAAATTTATATTATATGAATGGTATCTTGGGGTGTGCACCTGAGGAACAAATGTTAGAAGCATGTCTACAAAAGACCAAAGAAACAATAAGGAACTACAAATTGCATATAGTTACAGAAAAAAAAAAATCAAAGACATGCTCTTTTTCAACATTTAGGATATGAAGTATACCCTAAGGTGCTTATAGTACAAAAACTTTCCTTAAGAACAGAGAAGCTAAACACCTTAAATGACTTTCAGAAATTTATAGGAGATATCCAATGGATGGATCCAGTGTTAGGCTTCACTACTTATCAGTTGCAACCATTATAAAACATTTTAAGGGGATATAGTGCTTTAAAGTCACCACACCAACTTACAAAAGAAACTCAAGAGGCTTTGAGAGAAGTTGACCAGGCTTTATCCAATGTGGTTGAAAGAGTCACACAAAAACCCTTGGAAATATCAGTTTTTGCTACACAAGAGGCACCCACAGCAGTCCTTCATCAAGGAGACAGTGTGATGGAGTGGGTGAACCTCCAGCACAACCAGAACAAAGCCTTCCTCCTTACCCAGTGCTTGTAGCTAGAATTTTATTAAAGGCCATTAATTGAGCAGTACAGTTATCTGGGATAAGACCTGACAAGACATAGACCTTTTTATACTAATGCACAAATTAATGTATGCTGTGAAACCATCCCGGAGTGGCAAATTTTATTAGCCATGGCTCCAAATTTTACACAAGGGTCTCCATTAAAGATAACCTGGATATTACATAATTGACAATGAATTTTTGAAGAAAAGGTTTCTAAGGTTCCTCTTAAATGACCAACTATCTTTACAGATGCATCAAAATATAATATTTGTGCTGTACAATCTCATAACTTAACTATAAAGTGAATAGTCAGAACTCCTTTTCAGTCCAGTCAGCAGAATGAATTGTATGCAACCATGCTAGTTCTTATTTATTATCAAGGAGATGTAAATATAATATCTTATTAAGGTTATTCAATAGGTGTGGTACAAAGAATTGCCACAGCCCAAATAAAATGTGTAGCTTCTAATATATATCAGATCTTTAAGGAAATTCAAGATCAAGTAAGAAAGCATCAAGTTAAGATTTATATCTTGCAAATGCACTCTCATATTGGACTTTTAAGTCTTATTTTTGATGGAAATTCAAAGGCAGATAGCCTTCTAACTATGTTAGCCAGTACGCCTTTATTTCAAGAAGCCCAAGACTCTCCTTCTAAATATCATCAGGCTGCTCGAGCTTTACATCTATAATTTGGGATAATAAAAGAGGAAGCTAGGAGTATATAAAAACCTGTACAGCCTGCCTTCCTTTCCACGCTCCTACACTCCCTCCAGGAAAGAACCTCGTAGTTTGAGACCCACTGAAATTTGGCAAGTGGATGTGACCCATTACAAATCTTTTGGTCATCTGTCTTTTATCCATGTTGTGGTAGTCACTTTTTCAGGATTTACTTTTGCAATACCAGCAGCAAAAGAGACAGCTTGAGTGGTCACTGAATTCCTTATACAATCTTTTTCAATTATGGGTGTGCCATAAGAAAAAAAAACAGATAATGGATCTGAATATACATCTAAACCTTTTGCACACTTTTGTGCACAGTATCAGATTTTACACACCGTTGGCATACCTTTTATTCCTGAAGGACAGGCAATAGTAGAAAGGAGAAACAGAGACATTAAGACCCTCCTCCAAAAACAAAAGAAAGAGGGAACCACAGGTAACCCTAGAGAACTTTTAAATTTAGCTCTTTACACTATTAATTTTTTGATTTTTGATAAAGATGCACTGACTCTGGCAAATAGATTTTATAACTTGCTGGAAGGACAGTGTCTAGTGCAAGCAGCACCACTATCTTTAGATAATCACCAAGTGTTGTGGAGAGATACAGAGAAAAGTGAATGTAAGGGACCAGATAGGTTAATTGCTTGGGGGAGAGGGTTTGCTTATAGCTCTACAGATGGAAAAAGAATCAGATAGATGCCACTGAGTTGTATTCGGCTTGTCCAGTGGAAAGAGATGGAGCAATCACTTAAAACCAAGAAGACCCAAGAAACATCAGGTGGTTCCAGCTCTAACAATGTGTGCCACTGAAAAAGCATGACAGTTAGGACAATTGATTCATGAACATAAAAATTGATTCATGAGACTGATGCAGGGCTTCAAAGCCAACAGAAATCATTGGATTCCCTGGCATATGATGAGAGTGTTGTAGGATTTCAAAAACTGTTGGAAACATTGGATTCCCTGAAACACAACAAGACTGTTGCAGGACTTCAAAACTTGCAGGAATCCTTGGATTCCCTGACACATGAAGTAATGGACAACAGATTGGTTTCGAACTATCTCTTGGCTGCTTAAGGATATGTATGTGATTGTTATTTATAGACCTCCTTCTAGGACTTATGGACATATATAATTCCTCATGTTGATTAATGTTGTTTGTTACATCACTCCTAATGTGTGTTTCTATATGCTTGTGTAATACCTCCCATGGATTTATGTATACCTGTTTCAGTTAACATCCTTAAGTTCAGAGGAAACCTGTTAACAATATCTGGTTTGACTCCCCATTTCCCATTGGTGCCCACTTCCCTTCCTGAGAAGTAGGGGTGGGCATGATCACCTCCCTTTGGTACTTTCACCTCTCTTCCTGAGAAGTCAGGGAGGGCATGACCACCTGTGTTCTTTTTTTTTTTCCCCTGAGGCTGGGGTTAAGTGACTTGCCCAGGGTCACACAGCTAGGAAGTGTTAAGTGTCTGAGACCAGATTTGAACTCTGGTCCTCCTGAATTCAGGGCTGGTGCTCTATCCACCTAGCTGCCCCCTGACCACCTGCGTTCTAAAACAAAAGAAAGCTGGAGATGTAGAGGACCACAGATAGTAGGGAACTCTGAGAAAAATATACTTGAAGCTAAGATATTTACAGCAGGGTGTTAACTCAGTGTAATTGATGGATGATCATTCTCTAGTTCACAAATACTTAGTAATTAGTATGGTGATGTAATGGTCCTACAGTTGGCACATTCTCAGTATGCTGTAGTGATATAATTGTAATAAGGCATATAAGGGTTGGGAGGATTTAAAATAAGCAGTCTCAAGAGAGACTGGAGTGAGAATGTGCTGGAGCTTGATCTAAGACTCCAGACTCCAGAGACATCCTTGAGAAAGTTAGTTAGTGTGGACATTACAGTTACTGGGATTCAGATACTATCATAAGACACACTATGCATTAATAAAAAAGCTAGACCACTATGTAACACTTATTTTAAACATATTCAGCTCACCATTTTCAATTTTATGTTAAAAAGCAGACAAAAATCATTATTTTTCTAAATTATTTTTATAAGAATTATTGGCCAATTATCAAGTGCTTAGCCTCCATCCTGTGCAGAGGACGAAAAAGTCTATGGATTGAATGGTTGAATTGCTGGTGCTTATGTTCTTGACTGGAACCATTCCTATTGAAAATATGAATGATTTCATCATACCAATGTAACAACAGTTATTATAGACATTCAATTTCACTTGCAATCAAAAGGCCAGGATTTATGTCTGGGGATAACTCTTAACTTACTGAATTATGATAGGAGAGAACTATCCCTCTAAGCCTCAGTTTTATTATTTATAAAATGGGAATAAATGTAATCATTTATAAAATAATTTGATGTTTCAAGTATCCATGTTGTTGTTGTTGTTGTTGTTTGTTTGTTTGTTTATAGGAAACTACTTCTATTTGGCATTTATCTTAATCTCTCTCCTACTTATATGGTTTTTGAAAGCTATAGTAGACAAGAATTTTACCACCACATGGTCAAACTGGTGTTTAACCTCTGAGTGTAGCTTGACTGCATCTTCTGCTTTACATAATCTGTCGCCAGTCCCATACTTGTAACCTTTCCTGTTCAAAATAATGTATTTGTTACAGCTATTTTCAAAGCTACTGTCAACTCTGGCTTACACCTGCATTATGAAGAGGCACTCTGGAAAGTGCCTAGTAGGCACTAAGCTAAGTGCTAGGGACACAAAGAAAGTCAAAAACTAATCTCTGTGCTGAAAAAAAAAGCTCACAAATTTTAGCAAATAAGATATGCATAAATATTTGAACTCCTTTTTATCAGTTTCCTATTCTACCTAAGGCTGTTTATAAAAACCTGACATTATTTCATAAGGGGATCCAGCCATATTTCATATCATTCAGAATATGATTCTCTAACCTTCTTATCCTTCTCACCATATGTCTTTCAATCCTGGAAATGCCTCTATGAATTAACTCCATTCTCTTCATTGGTGACTTCCTGCATGGACCAGTATTTTAGTGTGATAGCACATACTTCAACTTCATTCACAGATTAATTCTCTAATCTCTCTCCTCATCAGTTACCTTGTTCCTCCTATTTTTTACTTCTTTATATTAAGCACCATGGAGGTAAGATTATTAATATTGTTTTTATTTGCATTCCCAACACTTAGCATAATAATAAATGTTTCATTTGCAAATTATTATAGTATGAAATCTATTAATATATTAAATGTTAATATATATATTTTTAAAATGTTACATATGATATAACTATCAAATGTAATTAATTATTCCTTTCCTAATTTCCCTTTTTCTACTATCAAAAGTACTTTGTACTTATATAATTTTACCTGCAAAGCAATCTATGCCAAAGTTTTTTTTTTTTTCATATACAGTTTTAACTTGATTTATGCTGTACTGCTTCCTTATTGAACAATAATCATAATATTCAGCATGAAACTCTGATTACAAAATTTTGCCTTGAGAAAAGTACAGCTTCAATGGTCAGTGGTAAGACAGGAGGGGTTAGAATGGTCAGAGTAGAGGGGATTCATCCCTGTAATGTTCAGCCTAGCTTTCTATAGGACCTCCAGATGGGCCTTGGTCTCAGCAGGATAGTCACCATGAGGATAGTTAGGAATAGAGTCTAAAGTCTTTATTATCTCCTTCATACTCTGTCTCCTTCACAGACAGTGTCTGTCACAGTCAGACCCAATCTGACTCAGTCTGTGTCCTTCACAGTCTGTCCCAGTCTGACTCACTGTCCCCAGTTCTCTCAGCCCTTAAATACCCTATTACAATTACATCATTACAGCATACTGAGTATATGCCAACTAGAGTGATTATATCATTATATCATACTGCTGTGAACTAAAGAACCATTATCTCATCAATTCAACTTACTCCTTATTGTGTATCCTTGCAAGGTGTACACCTACATCTTATTGTAAGTATCCTTGTTTCAAGTATACTTCTCCAGAGTTCAGGCCCTCTATAAAGATCTAATGAGTTGGAGTAGGAACTGGCATCTAAATCCATAATAGGTTTTTTTTTTTTCTTCACTGGTAGTTTATTTTTTTCTGAATTCATGTAAAATAGTTTTCATTATTTATTTCTTTAATATTTAGAGTGAATATATTATTGGTGGAGTTGAGAACTGATTCAACCATTCTGGAGAGCAATATGGAACTCCACCTAAAGGACTATCCAGCTGTAGATACTCTTTGATCCAGTAGTGTATTTACTGGGTCTGTATCCTAAAGAGATCATAAAAAATGGAAAAGGATGAATATGTGCAAAAGTGTTTGTAGCAGCTTTATTTGGAGGGACAAGGAAAAGAAACTGAGTGGATACCTATCAATTGGAAAATGGCTGAATAAGTTATGATATATATGTGTAATGGGATATTATTGTTCTATAGGAAATGATCAGCAAAATGATTTCAGACAATCCTGGAGAGACATATATGAACTGGCCAAAGGGGGGAAAAGTACAAAAAAAGGAAAAGCAAACAAAAAATAATAAAACGTAAAAATACTATATTTTCATCCGCATTTATTCTCTGTGGATGTCAATGATATTTTCCATCCCACTTCTATTGGGATTGTTTTAGATCACCACATTACTGAGCATAATTAAATCTACCATAATTCATTATCACATATCATAATTCATCATCACATAATCTTGCCATTACTGACTATTATTCACCTGATTCCGCTCATTTCATTCAACATCAATTCATGTTAAGTCTTTTCAGGCTTTTCTGAAATCAGCCTGCTCTTTAGGCATTGTTTCGATTGCTCTTCAGAAGGTTGGGTTATTTTACAATTCTATTAACAATGCATTAGTATCCCAGTTTTCCCACATCCCCTCCAGTATTTACCTGTCATCTTAAACAATCTGAGAGGCTTGAAATGGTACCTCAGAACTGTCTTAATTTATATTTTTCTAACAGTGATTTAAAGTATTTTTACTGGCCTAGAAATAGATTTAATTTCTTCATCTGAAAATTGTCTATTAATATCCTTTGACCATTTATCTACTGGGAAATTACCTTTTTTTTTTTATAAATTTGAGTCAAATTTGTTTCTTATCTTTTTGCTTCCCTTCTAATAATTTTGGCGGCATTGATTTTGTTTACCTTTGTAATTTGATATAAATAAAACTATCCAATTTTTATTTCATAATGTTTTAAATTTTTCTTTGGCCATAAATTTCTCTTCTTCACAGATTTGACAGCTAGCCTATCCCTTGATTTCCTAATTTGCCTAAAAAGTATCATCCTTTATGGCTAAAGCATGAATTCATTTTGAGCTTACCATGGTATAGGATGTAAGATGTTGACAAATGTCTGATTTCTGCCATACTTAAATCCAGAACATATTGCTGGTAACATCTGAGGAAAATATATAGACTAGTGGGATATTCTAGCTTCTAAGTTTCATAAAGGAATAAACACTCATCCCATGGGAGATGGAGTAAAATATTTTGAAGAACTTTCTTGCATTTTTCTAGCACTATAGACATTTGATAATACCTAGTAAAGACGGCATAGTATAAGTATTTTCAATGTATCTTAGTACTACTGTGGCTTATTCATAACATTTCTATAGGTTTATTTAAAACTTCTTTTTGCTCATTTAATATTTTATTATAGCTATATTATGATTTCAAATTTGTACATATGTCAAATAACCTTTGTATTGACCTCCATTACCTTTGAGATGTTCCTTTGATTTCTGTGAATCTGCAATAAATATAGATTTAAAACATTTAGAACATACCTATGTATGGATTAATAGCAGTCTAAATGTCAAAAAAAGATCTGGGAAGACATTTCTCATGTAGTCATTCAAATATATTTCATATTATTCTTTTTACTTTTATTAAAATAATGAATAAATCATTTAATAAAGTCAAGCCATACTCATTTCGTTAATTCAAACATGCCATGCTTTGTTATTGGGATTGATTGAAATTTAATTGAGAAAAGAGGCCGAATTTTCCAACTGTACTGGGGTTGAGTCAAGAGATACACTATATCCTAAGAGTAATAAGACAAGCATATGACCCCGAAAGGGTATGAATTGAGTAATAGTACTAGCAGCACTCTGAAATCCATATATGTCAGAGAATGCCATTTCTCTTGAATGACCTTAAGTGTTAGGTATAACCTCAGAGGTGAGCATTTAAGTCTAAGTAACTTGACACTTGTCATTGAAAAGGATCAGAATACATAGTCACATTTTTTTTCATAACATAAATGAAATGTTATTTTCTTCCTTGGTTGTTACAAATCTTAAAAATATGAATTTTGAGATACAAGAGTGCCTTTCTACCTTCTTTCTTCTCTTTTAATATTATAGTTATTCATCAATTGAGAAATGGTTGAATAAATTATAATATATGAAGGCAATGGAATATTATTATTCTACAAGAAATGATGATTTCAGAAAAGCCTGGAAAGACTTAACATGAACTGATGCTGAGTGAAGGGAGTAGAACCAAGAGAACATTGTACACAGTAACAAGAAGATTATATAATGATCAACTGTGATGGATTTAATTGGGATAAAAAATGCCATCAACATCTACAAAGAGAACTATGAAGACTAAACATGGATAGAAGTATAGTGTCTTCACTTTTTGTTTATTTTCTTTCTCATAATTTTTCCTTTTTTGGTCTGATTTTTTTTCCTGAATAACATGACAAATATGGAAATATATTTTAAAAATTACATGTGTTTAACCTATATCAGATTACTTGCTGTCTTGGAAAGAAGGGCAGTAAAAGATGGAGAGAGAAAAAATTTGGAATGCAAAGTGTTACAAAAATGAATCTTGAAAATTATCTTTACATGTATTTGGAAAATGAAATACTATTGAATTTAAGATAGAATTGAATAAAAATAAAAACAAAAAATTATCAAAGGGATATAATTATTGCATATATTAAAGTATGTCATATAACCGATGCATTGGTCTCCATTATATTTGAAATGTGCCCTTAACTTCTGTGAATCTTAGCAGTACATATATGGTTTGTGAAGAGAAAAAAATCAGTATTTGACCTTGTTCAACCCCAAGTCAGTAGTAATTGCTACATTCTCTTTCTCTTTCCCTGTTGCTTAACTATACTGTTAACATCTTAATACAGTTCTACATCTATGCAATCAGCTCTACTGTTGTAATTCAAATCCCAGAAAATGTAAAATTAATTTGTTGTCAGATTAAAGATGGAGGTGCAAATATAACCCAAAGAAATGATTTTCCTATGTGATATTTAAGCAATAATTTAAGGCATTGCAAAAGCAAAATAGGTAACTTTTGGGAGGAGCACCTCTCAAATCTTGCCTATTCTCATTTATATGTAAGGTAAATCCATGTCTACATCTTTATCACAGAGTTGATCTCAGTCTCTTCACAGGCTTCATTATACATGACATTAATTTAGCAGCTAGAATTGATGCAGAACTTGGGCATGAAAAGCTCTACTGGAATATTCTTACTCTAAATTTTCTTTTGTGGAACAATTTCTTATTGAATTCCCAATATCATCTTCAGTATCACTTTGAATCCTCAGATCTGTGTGTAGACCCTTCATTACTTGGCTTTATCCATGTATACATTACTATTTACTAAATGTATCTACCATAAAAATTCAGATTTTTTTCATAAGATTGTTAGATTAGTTTGACCAAAAAAACTAATTTCAAATATCCAATATAAAAAAAAAATACATGATTTTTAAAAAAATGCTGTACTTGCTTATAAAAGGAGTTACAAGCTATGGAGGGCATTCTATCTAAAAACCATGATCCCCACCAAGCCCATCTAAAAAGATATTTTATGATCTTTACAAGGTTAACATTATCTGTGTGAAATAATATATGATATAAATATAAAACACTTCCACAGCATTTATAAGCAGAAACAGACTGATCATCATGCAGGGATTTGTCTGAGAATGTGGAAAATCTTCAAGTCTATCATTTGTTTTCAGGAGTCCTTTATCAGACACTTTGGAATAACATTACTTTCAAAACAGTTACAAGTGCCAGAAATATTTTTGATCACGTAAATATTTGAAGAAATGGTGCTTTTATTTTTTTAAAGCAGATACATTGAAGTGTCTACTAGTCTGATTGAATGCAAAAAAAGGGGAACAAAATTAGGGTTAAAAAATCTTGCCAAAGAGAGAAGAAAATGGAAGTATCTACTTATACATGTGCCTTTGACATGGTGTAGGCATATAATCCATTTCCTAAATGTTGTATCTAGGTATCAGGATAGGCACAGTGCCCTGTCCTATTAAATGCTCCTGCTGACATTTGTCAAGACTTTCAGCATACAAGTTACCAGGGAATTGTAACTGAGAGTGCTACTGCTGAATTAATTAAAGAGTGGGTGTTCTGAATGCTGGGGGGGAAATGCCAATTGACATTTATTTACTTTTTGAACAGGTGTTAAATTATTGGTTTTAAAGTAATAAGACTCTTTTGCATCATAATTAGAGGCACACATATATTTTTATAATCAAAAAAGCACATTTTGAGGGACAAGTATTCAATGAAAGTTTCTATTATATAATATTTTAAAGCATTTTATATATATATATGCATATATATATATATATATATATATATATATATATATATATATATATATATATATATATATATATGTATATATCATTTAATCTCTTTAAGGCATCCTATAAGGTTATAGAGATTATTATTATGGAAGGAATTGTTTCAAAGTGGTTAAGAGTTTTGTCCATGTGACTTCCTGCCAAGATGGCGGCGTGGAGGCAGACAGCTGCTTGAGCTCCACGTTTTCTCTCAGAACTTACTTAATGACAAGCCTCAGAGTTAATGCTTGACGCAGAAAGAAATCCACAAATAATCACCCAGAGAAGACATCCTTGAAATTCGCCAGAGAAGCTCTGTGTTTGCTCAGGGGAGGGTCAATCAGACTGGGCGCAGACTGAGGGCAGGCAGCCAGAGGGAGACAGGCAGCTCACACAGCTCAGACCTGAGGGGGAGGGGTAAGATCTCTGCCTTTTCTGCAAAAAGGCTTTTGCCCCAGTGTGGATACTCAGTCTTGGCAGCAAGCTAGGAGGGTGTAAACACCAGAGGTGAAGATTAAAACCCCAGAAAGCTAGTGTCTCTCTCCTAACCCGGCCACCCCCAATCCCCACCTGGACTGACTCAGCATGTTCTCAGAGCCTCAGAGTACAGATGCAGCACTGCCATCGCTGTCCTGTTAGTGGCTCTCTGCTGCCCTACCCCCAGTCTGTAGAGTAAGCCCATTAACACCATCCAGCTCCATCACCCCCAAAACAGGCCAATTGTTTCTCTTGTCAATTTGTTTTCTTCGATTCCCGCTTTGACAAAATGAACAAATAATTTTAAAAGGGCTCTAACCATTGACAGCTTCTGTGTGGAGAGAGAGAAGACTTCAAATACTGAGGAGACTAAAAACAGACTGTCCCCAGAGGAATCCCCTAAGGGGGATGTGATCTGCTCCTTAATACAAAAGAACCTCATAGAGGAAATCAAAAAGGCTCTCACAAGAGAGCTGGAAGAGAAATGGGAAGCTTGGCAAGAGAGCATGGAGAAGTCATCCCATGCATTCAAAGACAGAGTGGATAAAGAAATCAAATCATTGAGAAACAAGATTATTGAGCTGGAAAAGGTAAACAACTCCAAGGAAAACAGGATTAGTGAGCTGGAAAAAGAAAACAGCTCTCTAAAAAATAAAATGGATAAAATGGAAAAAAATTTCATAGAAGATAAAAACTCAATTGGACAATTACAAAAAGATATAAAAAAAGTGAGTGAAGAAAATACATCATTGAAAATTAGACTCGAACAAGTAGAAATGAATGAATCAAGGAGAAACCAAGAGGTAGTCAAGCAAAACCAGAGAAATGAAACAATTGAAAAGAATGTCAAGTACCTTATTAGAAAGACAACAGACCTGGAAAACAGATCCAGGAGAGACAATTTGAGAATAATCGGACTCCCTGAAAAATGTGAGGAAAAAAAAGAGCTTGGACACTATTTTCAAGGAAATTATCAAAGAGAATTGCGCAGACATTCTGGAAACAGAGGGTAAAATAGACATTGAAAAAATTCATTGATCACCTACTGAAAGGGACCCTAAAATCAAAACGCCAAGAAATATAGTGGCCAAGATCAAAGACCATCAGACAAAGGATAAAATATTGGAATCTGCTAGAAAAAAGCAATTCAGATATGGAGGATCCACAATAAGGATAACCCAGGATCTAGCAGCGTCCACATTAAAAGAATGAAGGGCCTGGAACATGATATTCTGAAAGGCTAAGGAACTTTGTATGCAGCCAAGAATAACTTGCCCAGCAAAAATAAGCATCGTTTTCCAGGGAAGAAGATGGACATTTAACTAAATAAATGAATTCCATCTATTCTTGATGAAAAAAACCAGACCTACATAAAATGTTTGATCTTCAAATACAGAACTCAAGAGATTTCTAAAAAGGTAAAAAGAAATCTTGAGAACTATACTTCTATTATAAAAATATGTAAAGAACATATGTATAATTTGTCCTGGAAACTAGAGGTGGAAAGGAAATTATATCATAAAAAAGTGTAAAGTGATGGTACTACATCTCATGAAGAGGCAAAGATAACCTATTATATCTGAGAGAAAGAAAGGAGGGAGATGAACATAGTGTGTATCAATAGACATATTTGATTTATGGTCAAATAAATCTTCCACTTCATTGAAAAGTGAGAAGGAAGGAGTAAGCTAAGGGGAAGGGAATACAGAAATTGTGAGGAAAAGGGGTAACATAAGGGAAATAACTTTAAGGTGGGGGAGGGATACTAAAAAGGGATGGCTGTGAAAAGCAAGTGGTGTTCACCAGTTTAATACTGGGTAGGAGGATAAAAGGGAAGGAAAGGGGAAAAGCATAAGCAGGGGTTAATAGGATGGCAAGCAATATAGAATTAGTCCTTCTAACCATAAATGTGAATGGGGCAAACTGCCTCATAAAGAGGAAGCAGTTAGCAGACTGGATTAAAAGTCAGAATCCTACTATATGTTGTTTACAGGAAACACACCTAAAACAGGGTGAGACATTCAAACTAAAAGTAAAAGGGTGGAGCAGAATCTACTATGCTTCAGGCAAAGCCAAAAAAGCAGGGGTAGCCATCCTCATCTCAGATCAAGCAAAAACAAAAAGTGCTCTAAGTAAAAGAGATAAGGAAGGGCATTATATCCTGCTAAAGGGTAGCATCAATAATGAAGCAGTATCAATATTAAACATATATGCACCAAGTGGTACAGCATCTAAATTCTTAAAAGAGAAATTAAGAGAGCTGCAAGAAGAAATAGACAGCAAAACTATAATAGTGGGAGATCTCAACCTTGCACTCTCAGAATTAGATAAATCAAACCACAAAATAAATAAGAAAGAAGTCAAAGAGGTAAATAGAATACTAGACAAGTTTGATATGATAGATCTTTGGCAAAAGCTAAATGGAGACAGAAAGGAGTATACTTTCTTCTCAGCAGTTCATGGAACCTATATAAAAATTGACCATATACTAGGACATAAAAACCTCAAAATCAAATGCAGTAAGGCAGAAATAGTAAATGCATCCTTTTCAGACCACAATGCAATTAAAATTACATTTAATAAAAAGCCAGGTGAAAATAGACCAAAAAATGATTGGAAACTAAATAATCATATACTAAAGAATGATTAGGTAATACAGCAAATCATAGACATAATTAATAACTTCACCCAAGAAAATGACAATAATGAGACATCATACCAAAATGTGTGGGATACAGCCAAAGCAGTAATAAGGGGAAGCTTTATATCTCTACAGGCCTACTTGCATAAAATACAGAGAGGGCCAACGAATTGGGCTTACAACTAAAATTGCTAGAAAAGGAACAAATTAAAAACCCCCAGACAAACACAAAACTTGAAATTCTAAAATTAAAAGGTGAGATTAATAAAATTGAAAGTTAAAAAAAAAAACACTATTGAATTAATTAATAAAACTAAGAGTTGGTTCTATGAATAAACCAACAAAATAGACAAACCCTTAGTAAACCTGATTAAAAAAAGGAAAGATAAAAAGCAAATTGTTAGTCTTAAAAATCTCACCATTAATGAAGAGGAAATTAGAACAACAGTTAGGAGCTACTTTGCTCAACTTTATGCCAATAAATTCGATAACTTAAATGAAATGGAAGAATACCTTCAAAAATGTAGCTTGCCCAGATTAACAGAGGAAGAAGTAAGTAGTCTAAATAGTCCCATCTCAGAAAAAGAAATAGAACAAGCTATTAAACAACTTCCTAAGAAAAAGTCCCCAGGACCAGGTGGATTTATAAGTGAATTCTACCAAACATTTAAAGAACAACTAACTCCAATGCTATATAAACTATTTGAAAAAATAGGGATTGAAGGAGTCCTACCAAATTCCTTTTATGACACAGACATGGTACTGATACCTAAACCAGGTCGATCAAAAACTGAGAAAGAAAACTATATACCAATTTCCTTAATGAATATTGATGCAAAATCTTAAATAAGATATTAGCAAAAAGAATTCAGAAAATCATCCCCAGGATAATACACTATGATCAAGTAGGATTTATACCAGGAATGCAGGGCTGGTTTAATATTAGGAAAACTATTAGTACAATTGACCATATTAATAATCAAATTAATAAAAACCATATGATCATCTCAATAGAAGCAGAAAAAGCATTTGATAAAATCCAACATCTAATCCTACTAAAAACGCTTGAGAGTGTAGGAATAAATGGACTATTCCTTAAAATAATAACGAGCAAATATTTAAAACCGTCAGTAAATATCATATGTAATGGCAATAAACTAGAACCTTTCCCTGTAAGATCAGGAGTGAAACAAGGTTGCCCACTATCACCATTACTATTCAATATAGTACTAGAAACACTAACCTCGGCAATAAGAGCCGAGAAAGAGATTCAAGGAATTAGGGTAGGAAATGAGGAAATCAAATTATCCCTCTTTGCAGATGACATGATGGTATACTTAGAGAACCCCAAAGACTCTGCTAAAAAGCCATTAGAAATAATTCAGAATTTTAGCAAAGTTGAAGGATACAAAATAAATTCCCAAAAATCCTCAGCATTTTTATACATCGCCAACAGAATCCAACAGCAAGAGATACAAAGAGAAATTCCATTCAAAATAATGGTCAATAGTATAAAATATTTGGGAATATATCTACCAAAGGAAAGTCAGGAATTATATGAGCAAAACTACAAAACACTTGCCACAAAAATAAAGTCAGATTTGAATAATTGGAAAAACATTAAGTGTTCTTGGATAGGCTGAGCGAATATAATCAAGATGACAATACTCCCAAAACTAATCTATTTATTTAGTGCTATACCAATCAGACTCCCAAGAAACTATTTTAATAACCTAGAAAAAATAACAACAGAATTCATATGGAACAACAAAAGGTTGAGAATTTCAAGGGAAGTAATGAAAAAAAAAATGAATGAAGGTGGTCTAGCTGAACCTGATCTAGAACTATATTATAAAGCAACAGTCACCAAAACCATTTGGTATTGGCAAAGAAATAGACTAATTGATCAGTGGAATAGGTTAGGTTCACAGGACAAGATAGTGAATAAAACTAGCAATCTAGTGTTTGATAAACACAAAGATCCCAACTTTTGGGAATAAGAATTTGTTATTTGACAAAAACTGCTAGGAAAACTGGAAATTAGTTTGGCAGAAAGTAGGCATGGACCCACATTTAACACCACATACTAAGATAAGATCAAAATGGGTCCAAGATTTAAGCATAAATAACGAAATCATAAATAAATTGGAGGTACATGGGATAATCTACCTCTCAGACTTGTGGAGGAGGAAGGAGTTTGTGTCCAAGGGAGAACTAGAGACCATTATTGATCTCAAAATAGAACATTTTGATTACACCGAATTAAAAAGTTTCTGCACAAACAAAACTAATGCAAACAAGATTAGAATGGAAGTAACAAATTGGGAAAACATTTTTACAGTTAAAGGTTCTGATAAAGGCCTCATTTCCAAAATATACAGAGAATTGACTTTAATTTATAAGAAATAAAGCCATTCTCCAATTGATAAATGGTCAATGGATATGAACAGACAATTTTCAGATGATGAAATTAAAACTATTTCCACTCATATGAAAGAGTGTTCCAAATCACTATTGATCAGAGAAATGCAAATTAAGACAACTCTGAGATATCATTACACACCTGTCAGATTGGCTAAGATGACAGGAACAAATAATGATGAATGTTGGAGGGGCTGTGGGAAAACTGGGACACTGATGCATTGTTGGTGGAGTTGTGAAAGAATCCAACCATTCTGGAGAGCAATCTGGAATTATGCCCAAAAAGTTATCAAAATGTGCATACCCTTTGACCCAGCCATACTACTACTAGGCTTCTATCCCAAGGAAATACTAAAGAAGGGAAAGGGAGCTGTATGTGCCAAAATGTTTGTGGCAGCCCTTTTCATAGTGGCTAGAAGCTGGAAGATTAATGGATGTCCATCAATTGGAGAGTGGCTGGGTAAATTATGGTATATGAATGTTATGGAATATTATTGTTCTGTAAGAAATGACCAACAGGAGGAATACAGAGAGGCTTGGAGAGATTTACATCAACTGATGCTAAGTGAAACGAGCAGAACCAGAAGATCATTATACACTTCAACAATGATACTGTACGAGGATGTATTCTGATGGAAGTGGATATCTTCAACATAGAGAAGAGCTAATCCAATTCCAACTGATCAGTGATGGACAGAATCAGCTACATCCAGAAAAGGAACACTGGGAAATGAGTATAAACTGTGAGCACTGTTTTGTTTTGTTTTGTTTTGTTTTTCTTCCCAGATTATTTTTAACTTCCGAATACAATTCTTTCTTTGCAACAACAACAACAACAAAATTCGGTTCTGCACATATATATTGTACCTAGGATATACTATAAAATATTTAATATATATGGGAATGCCTGCCATCTAGGATAGGGGGTGGAGGGAAAGAGGGGAAAAATTTGGAACAGAAGGGAGTACAACGGATAATGTTGTAAAAAAAATACCTATAAATGTGCACTGTCAATAAAAATGTTATAATTATAAAAATTAATAAAAAAATTTAAAAAATAAAATAAAATAAATGTATATAAAAACATGCAATTTCAGTTTCAAACCTAAAAAAAAAGAGTTTTGTCCATGTTCATATATCTAATAAGTCTTGAAGATGACATTTCGATATAGATCTTCAAGATTCCAAATCTATTTTTCAATTTTTCTATCCTTTTAGAAAAAGCTTTTTCTTTGAAAAGATATTCATAGTTTTTAACATTCATTTTTACAAAACCTTTGTTCCAAAATTTTTCTCCCTCCCTTCCACTCATCTCTTCCCCTATATGCAAGTAATCCTATATATGTTAAACATGTTCAATTCCTCTATACATATTTGTATACATATACATATACAATTATAATGCTGCACAAGAAAAAATCAGATCAAAGTGAAAAAGAATGAAAAATAAAACAAAATCCAAGCAAACCATAACAAAAAGTAAAAATACTATGTAATGATCTACACTCAGTCCCCAAAGTCCTTTCTCTGGGTACCATTGGAACCAGCCTGATTCACTTCACTGTTGAAAATAGCCACATCCATCAAAACTGATCATAGCATAATCTTGTTGTTGCTGTGTACAATATTCTCTTGTTTCTGCTCACTTAATACATCAACAATTTATGTAAGTCTCTCCGGGACTTTCTGAAATCATCCTGCTGATCCTTTTTTATAGTACAATAATATTCCACAACATTCATAAACCATAACTTATTCAGCCATTCTCCACGTAAAGGGTATCCATTCAGTTTCCATGCTAAAACAAAAAGAGATGCTATAAAACATTTTTGTACAAAAGGTCCTTTTCTCTCTTTTATGATCCCTTTGGAATACAGGCCCAGGATAAACACACACACAAACAAACAACAACAACAGTAACACTTCTAGGCATAGTTTGATAGCCTTTTGGGCATAGTTCCCTATCGCTCTTCCGAATGGTTGGATCACTTCAGTTCCACCAACAATCTGTTAGTGTTGAAGTTTTCCCACATGCAATATTTATTATGATCTTTTCCTATCATCTAAGCCAATCTGAGAGGTGTGATGTGGTAACTCAGAGTTGTTTTAAGTTGGCATTTCTGTGATCAATAGTGATTTATAACACCTTTTCATATAACTAAAAATGGTTTAAATTTCTTCATTTGAAAATTGTTCATAAGTTTTGATCATTATTCAATTGGAGAATGTCTTGAATTCTTATAAATTTGAGTCAATTCTCTATATATTTTAGAAATACGGCCTTTATCAGAATCCTTGAATGTAAAAGTTTTCCCCCCGATTTATTATATTCTTTCTAATCTTCTCTTCAATTGATTTGTTTGTTAAAAAACTTTTTAACTTAATATAATAAAAATTATCCATTTTGTATTCAATAATGTAATCTTTGACCATACATTACCTCCTTCTTTAGAGATCTGAGATTTGTTCTTCTAATTTGTCATAGGGTTTTAAGTGTGGTTCAATGCCTAGTTTTTGCCATACTAATTTTCAATTTTCCCAGCAATTTTTATCAAATAGTGAATTCTAATCCCAGAAGCTTGGGTCTTTGGGTTTACCAAACACTAGATTACTACAGTCATTGACTATTGTGTCTTGTGAATTTAATCTATTCACTGTTCAACTACTCTATTTCTTAGCCATCAAATGGTTTCGATGACCTCTGCTTTATAATATGATTTTAGGTGTGCTACATCTAGGTCATCTTTGTTTGCATTTTTCCATTAATTCACTTGAAATTCTTGACCTTGTGTTCTTCCAAATGAACTTTTTTTATGTTTTTTTTTTCTATCTCTGTAAAATAATTTATTGAGAATTTGATTGGTACAGCACTGAATAAAATACATAAGTATAACCTTCTTTTCAAATGTTCTTTTTTTAAAATTAATTTTATAATTATAACATTTTTTGACAGTACATATGCATAGGTAATTTTTTACAACATTATCCCTTGTACTCCCTTCTGTTCCAAATTTTTCCCCTCCTTCCCTCCACCCCCTCCCCTAAATGGCAGGCATTCCCATACATATTAAATATGTTCTAGTATATCCTAGGTACAACATATATGTACAGAACCGAATTTTGTTGCTGTTGTTGCTGCAAAGGACCCAAGCTTGTTCACCTGCAACTCTATTCTTGTCTCTTTCTTGGAAAAATAGAAGATTTTTTTGGCCTACTCTTGTATTTCTTTTCCCAAACATCTTGATCTTTCAGCGATGATCAAGAATTGGTTCAAAAACATGATTCCAATTCTAAATAGTTATTTTCAATCAATTACTTGATTGACTGAAATCATCAATTTAAGATCGATTTTTATTTTTTTTTATTATTAACCTACTTAGGTTAGAGTAATTAGGTGATATACTGGATAAAGTTGGACCTAAACAAGTCACTTAACTCTTGTCTGCCTCAGTTTTTCATCTACAAAATAAGCTAGAGAAGGAAATGGCAGACCATTCTGCCAAAATGGGATCACAAAGAGCTAGACACAACTAAAATGAATGAACAAAAACAGCACAATTCAAAAAAAATCACTCTTATTTGGCATTTTCTAATTCATCATTTGGCATAATTTTTTTAGAAGATTCAAAATAACACAAGTTCATTTGACTAGTTATTCCTGTAACATTCAGGCCATTAAACAGTCTAGTCTAATCTAATCATTTCTCCTCTCTTTGTCACAATAGTTAAAATATCTTTTACTGTTAATCTTTGAAAACTTCTAGTAAGAAGTTGTTTTTTGCAATTTGAGTCATTCAGGTCAATTGTTGAGCAGCTCTAATTGTTATAACATCAGTCAATCTAAATCTTTCTCACTTGTAACTGCCAAATGCTAATATAGTAGACTTCCCTCCCATCTTATATTCTCTTTGTTTATTTTGCCACAAATGTAGTTGAATTTCATTGGGTTTGGCCCAGCATTCCAGCTTGACAACATTAAAAAAAATTTAAAAAAAATTTGATTTTATCATCCAACATATTTAACTATATTCCTCTATGCTTTCTGCAATAAGCAAATTTTTAAAGCAGTTCTCATCCAAAAATTCAATTTGTTGATTAAAGTGTTAGACAGGACAAAAACAGAACTGTATGGCACACATAGAATTCGTTCCAAGTTGTCACAGATACATTAATCAACAATTTCTGAGTACAGTTATTCAAACAGTTATGGATCTCCCATGATGTATTATTATGTGTCTGGAATTTCTACTATGAAAGATTTTGTCAAATGCCCACTGAAATCAAGAGCATTATGGCATTTTTTTTTTAATTTACAAAAGTTTTTTGTTTGTTTGCTTGTTTGCATTTCCTTCCCAATCACTCAGTATAGTCTAGTCTTCATTCCCTTCACTTCATGCTGTTTATTCTTTGTAAATCCTCTAGTTGGTCAGAAACTTTCTTTAAGTTTGCCACCTAGGACTGGTCAGAATAGGCCAAGATGGCAGAGAATAGACAATGCTTTGTCTGAGCTCTTTCTGGCTTCTCTCAGATAAATATCAGATCAAGCTGCTGAATTTTGGAATGACAGAGCCCACAAATGTTTGAAGTGTAACAAATTTTAAGAAGAAGACATTTTGGAAAAACTTCAGGAAAGGTTTGCTGAGAAGCAGGAGAATAGGAGAGGTAGGAGAAGCTGAACTAGCACAGGTGCAGCACAGAGAGACTCAGGGCAGAGAGACCTCTGCACATGGAGGAATCTACTGGAAGGGTCTTAGCCAAAATGCTGCAGCATTGGTTACTTTGTCTTAGTTCAGAAGCCAATGGGTCAGCAGACTAGCTGTGAGACCTCCAAAGCAACTGCAGAAGACAAACAGTGAGCCCCTGAACACCAGAATAAAAAGGGTTTTAGCCACCCAGTAAAAAAAAAGGAAATCAGCAGCACTAACACCAGGGCAGCATGAGGCCATCATTGAGCTTGGGACAATCTCCCCTTTGCCCTAAGAGCAGAAGCCAATTTTAAAAAAATAAGCAAAAAAGCAAAACAGCTCTGATTATGTATGTCTTTTATGGACACAAGAAGAACAAACTTCAAAACCTCAGGCCACTCAAGGCTTCTAGATAAACCCTCAAAGCCTTGGTCTCCATCTCATAAGGCTGACTTGAAAGATATTTTAAAAAAAAATCTTATGACAATACTCCCCAAACTAATCTATTTATTTAGTGCTATACCAATCAGACTTCCAAGAAACTATTTTAATAACTTAGAAAAAATAACAACAGAATTCATATGGAACAACAAAAGGTCGAGAATTTCAAGGGAAGTAATGAAAAAAAAAAATAAATGAAGGTGGTCTAGCTGTACCTGATCTAGAACTGTATTATAAAGCAACAGTCACCAAAACCATTTGGTATTGGCTAAGAAATAGACTAGTTGATCAGAGGCATAGGTTAGGTTCACAGGGCAAGATAGTGAATAAAAATAGCAATCTAGTATTTGACAAACCCAAAGATCCCAAATTTTGGGATAAGAATTCATTAATTGAAAAAAACTGCTGGGAAAACTGGAATTTAATATTCCAGAAACTAGGCATGGACCCACATTTAACACCACAAACTAAGATTAGATCAAAATGGGTCCAAGATTTAGGCATAAAGAACGAAATCATAAATAAATTGGAGGAACATGGGATGGTTTACCTCTCAGACTTGTGGAGGAGGAAGGAGTTTGTGTCCAAGGGAGAACTAGAGACCATTATTGATCACAAAATAGAAAATTTTGATTACACCAAATTAAAAAGTTTCTGCACAAACAAAACTAATGCAAACAAGATTAGAATGGAAGTAACAAATTGGGAAAACATTTTTAAAGTTAAAGGTTCTGATAAAGGCCTCATTTCCAAAATATACAGAGAATTGACTTTAATTTATTTATTTATTTATTTATTTATTTATTTATTTTTTTAAATTTTTTTTTTAATTTTTTTTATTATATATATATATATATTTTATAATATTATCCCTTGTATTCATTTTTCCAAATTACCCACCCTCCCTTATTCCCTCCCCCCGACGACAGGCAATACCATACATTTTACATGTGTTACAATATAGTCTAAGTACAATACATGTGTGTGAATATCATTTTCTTGTTGCACAATAAACATTAGAATCCGAAGGTACATGCAACCTGGGCAGACAGATATTAGTGCTAACAATTTACATTCCCCTCCCAGTGTTTCTTCTCTGGGTGTATCTACCTCTGTCCATCATTGATCAACTGGAAGTGAGTTGGATCTTCTTTATGTTGAAGATTTCCACTTCCATCAGAATACATCCTCATACAGTATCGTTGTTGAAGTATACAGTGATCTTCTGGTTCTGCTCATTTCACTCAGCATCAGTTGATTTAAGTCTCTCCAAGCCTCTCTGTATTCCTCCTGCTGGTCATTTCTTACAGAGCAATAATATTCCATAACTTTCATATACCACAATTTACCCAACCATTCTCCAACTGATGGACATCCATTCATCTTCCAGTTTCTAGCTACAACAAAAAGAGCTGCCACAAACATTTTGGCACATATATGTCTCTTTCCGTTCTTTAGTATTTCTTTGGGATATAATCCCAGTAGTAGCGCTGCTGGGTCAAAGGGTATGCACAGTTTGATAACTTTTTGGGCATAATTCCAGATTGCTCTCCAGAATGGCTGGATTCTTTCACAACTCCACCAGCAATGTATTAGTGTCCCAATTTCCCCACATCCCCTCCAACATTTGTCATTATTTGTTCCTGTCATCTTAGCCAATCTGACAGGTGTGTAGTGGTATCTCAGAGTGGTCTTAATTTGCATTTCTCTGATCAGTAGTGATTTGGAACACTCTTTCATGTGAGTGGATATAGTTTCAATTTCTTCCTCTGAGAATTGTCTGTTCATATCCTTTGACCATTTATCAATTGGAGAATGGTTTGGTTTCTTATAAATTATGGTCAGTTCTCTATATATTTTGGAAATGAGACCTTTGTCAGAACCTTTGTTTTTAAAAATATTTTCCCAATTTGTTACTTCCCTTCTAATCTTGTTTGCATTAGTATTATTTGTACAGAAACTTTTTAGTTTGATGTAATCAAAATCTTCTATTTTGTGATCAATAATGATCTCTAGTTCTCCTCTGGTCATAAATTCCTTCCTCCTCCACAAGTCTGAGAGGTAGACTATTCTCTGTTCCTCTAATCTATTTATTATCTCCCTCTTTATGCCTAAATCATGGACCCATTTTGATCTTATCTTGGTATATGGTGTTAAGTGTGGATCCATATCTAATTTCTGCCATATTAATTTCCAGTTTTCCCAACAGTTTTTTCCGAATAATGAATTTTTATCCCTAATGTTGGAATCTTTGGGTTTGTCAAAGATTAGATTGCTATAGATGTACCCTTTTTTGTCCTTTGTATCTAATCTGTTCCACTGATCTACCGGTCTATTTCTTAGCCAATACCAAATGGTTTTGGTGACTGCTGCTATATAATATAGCTTTAGATCAGGTACACTTAGACCACCTTCCTCTGAGTTTTTTTTCATTAGTTCCCTTGCAATTCTTGACCTTTTATTCTTCCATATGAATTTTGTTGTTATTTTTTCTAGGTCATTGAAATAGTTTCTTGGGAGTCTGATTGGTATAGCACTAAATAAATAGATTAGTTTGGGGAGTATTGTCATCTTTATTATATTCGCTCGGCCTATCCAAGAGCACTGAATGTCTTTCCAATTATTTAAATCTGATTTTATTTTTGTGGCAAGTGTTTTGTAATTTTTCTCATATAATTCCTGACTTTTCTTTGGTAGATGGATTCCCAAATATTTTATACTATCAACATTTGTTTGGAATGGAATTTCTCTTTGTATCTCTTGCTGTTGCATTTTGTTAGTGATATATAAAAATGCCGAGGATTTATGTGGATTTATTTTGTATCCTGCCACTTTGCTGAAATTTTGAATTATTTCTAGTAGCTTTTTAGCAGAGTCTTTGGGGTTCTCTAAGTATACCATCATGTCATCTGCAAAAAGTGATAGTTTAATTTCCTCATTTCCTACTCTAATTCCTTGAATCTCTTTCTCGGCTCTTATTGCCGAGGCTAGCGTTTCTAGTACTATATTGAATAGTAATGGTGATAGTGGGCAACCTTGTTTCACTCCTGATCTTACTGGGAAAGGTTGCAGTTTATTTCTATTGCATATTATGCTTACTGACGGTCTTAAATATATACTCCTGATTATTCTAAGGAATAATCCATTTATTCCTATACTCTCAAGAGTTTTTAGTAGGAATGGATGTTGGATTTTGTCAAATGCTTTTTCTGCATCTATTGAGATGATCATATGGTTCTTATTAATTTGATTATTAATATGGTCAATTATATTAATAGTTTTCCTAATATTAAACCAGCCCTGCATTCCTGGAATAAATCCTACTTGATCATAGTGTATTATCTTGGAGATGATTTTCTGAAGTCTTTTTGCTAATATCTTATTTAAGATTTTAGCATCGAATTGACTTTAATTTATAAGAAATAAAGCCATTCTCAGGAAGTGGAAATCTTCAACATAAAGAAGATCCAACTCACTTCCAGTTGATCAATGATGGACAGAGGTAGCTACACCCAGAGAAGAAACACTGGGAGGGGAATGTAAATTGTTAGCACTAATATCTGTCTGCCCAGGTTGCATGTACCTTCGGATTCTAATGTTTATTGTGCAACAAGAAAATGATATTCACACACATGTATTGTACTTAGACTATATTGTAACACATGTAAAATGTATGGTATTGCCTGTCGTCGGGGGGAGGGAATAGAGGGAGGGGGGGTAATTTGGAAAAATGAATACAAGGGATAATATTATAAAATATATATATATATATATATATATATATATATATAATAAAAAAAAATTAAAAAAAAATAAATAAAAATAAAAAAGTTAAAAAAAAAAAAAAAAAAAAAGAAATAAAGCCATTCTCCAATTGATAAATGGTCAATGGATATGAACAGACAATTTTCAGATGATGAAATTAAAACTATTTCCACTCATATGAAAGAGTGTTCCAAATCACTATTGATCAGAGAAATGCAAATTAAGACAACTCTGAGATATCATTACACACCTGTCAGATTGGCTAAGATGACAGGAACAAATAATGATGAATGTTGGAGGGGCTGTGGGAAAACTGGGACACTGATGCATTGTTGGTGGAGTTGTGAAAGAATCCAACCATTCTGGAGAGCAATCTGGAATTATGCCCAAAAAGTTATCAAAATGTGCATACCCTTTGACCCAGCCATACTACTACTAGGCTTCTATCCCAAGGAAATACTAAAGAAGGGAAAGGGAGCTGTATGTGCCAAAATGTTTGTGGCAGCCCTTTTCATAGTGGCTAGAAGCTGGAAGATTAATGGATGTCCATCAATTGGAGAGTGGCTGGGTAAATTATGGTATATGAATGTTATGGAATATTATTGTTCTGTAAGAAATGACCAACAGGAGGAATACAGAGAGGCTTGGAGAGACTTACATCAACTGATGCTAAGTGAAACGAGCAGAACCAGAAGATCATTATACACTTCAACAATGATACTGTACGAGGATGTATTCTGATGGAAGTGGATATCTTCAACATAGAGAAGAGCTAATCCAATTCCAACTGATCAATGATGGACAGAATCAGCTACATCCAGAAAAGGAACACTGGGAAATGAGTGTAAACTGTTATTTTTACCTTCTGAATCCAATTCCTCCTGTGCAACAAGAAATTCGGTTCTACACACATATATTTTATTTAGAATATATTGTAATATATTTAACATGTATAAGACTGCCTGCCATCTGGGGGAGGGGGTTGGGGGGAGGAAGGGAAAAAATCTGAACAGAAGTAAGTGCAAGGGATAATGTTGTAAAAAATTACCCATGCATATGTACTGTCAAAAAAAAGTTATAATTATAAAATAAAATAAAAATTAAATAAACAAACCAAAAAAATCTTAAAAGAAAGTCAGAAGAAAAATGGGAATAGGAAATGAGAATTTGGCAGGAAATTTTAGAAAAGGAAACAGAAATAATCTGAAAAAAATCTTTAAACAGATTAGCAAAATAGAAAAATAATATAACACCTTTAAAATAGATTTGATGTAATGGGGGGAAAAAAAAACGACTCCTTGAAAAACAGAATTTGTAAAATGGAAAAAAAAAATCCAGTGAACAAAACAACTCATAGAAAAGTTCAATTGGCCAAATGTAAAAAGAGGTTAAAAAAAAAAAAAGCTAACTAAAGGAAATAATTCACTAAAAATTAAAACTGACCAAATGGTAGTGAAAGACTCAATGAGACTTCAACAATCAGGCAAATAAAGCCAAAACATGAAAAATAAATAGAAGAAAAAAAATAAAATGCCTCATTAAAAACAAATGACCTCAAATAGATCCAGGAGACATAATCTAAGAATTACTAGACTTCCTGAAAACCCTGATGAAAAAAAGAGCCTAGACAACATATTTCAAGAAATCAAAGAAAACTGCCCTCATATCCCAGAAATAGAGGATAAAATATCCATCTAAAAATTCACTGATTACCTCCTGAAAGAGACCCTAAAATGAAAATTCCAAGGAATATCATAACTAAATTTCAGAATTATCAGATCAAGTAGAAAAATACTGAAAGCAATCAGAAAGAAACAATTCAGATATTGAGGAGTCACAATCAAGATTAGCCAGCACACAATAGCTTCCAATTTAAAGGATCAAAGAGTCTGAAATATGATATTCTGAAAGTCAAAGGAGCTTGGACTGTAGCCAAGAATCAATAATCTTGCAAAACTGAGCATTACCTTTCAGGGAAAAAAAGATGGACATTTAATACAATAGGTGAATTTCATTTATTTTGGATGAAAAGAACATAGTTGAACATAATATTTGATCTTCAAATGTAGAACTCAAGAGAAGCTTAAACAAGTAAAAAGAAAAGGAAAATGTGTACTTTTTTAAATGTTAAAATATTTCCATCCTTATATGGGAAGATGATATGTTTAACTCTTGAGAACTGTATCTCTGATACACATCTACTTAGAGGGTAGAGGAATAATTTGACTTGATTGTGATGTTATAAAAAAGATACTGGGGAAGGAAAGGGATTGTACTGAAAGAAGAAAGGGGAGGTAAAATGGGGTAAATTCTTTCACTTGAAGAGACAAAAAAAGAACTATAATAAATGAGGGAAAGAATGTAGGATATTGAGTATCATGTAAGCCTTAATCTCATTGGATCTGGCTCAAAGAGAGAATACCAGACATATTTAATTTTGTAGAAAAACTTATTTTATAATTTAGGGAAGTAGGAAGAAAAAGGGAAAAGGAAAAGCAGAAGCTGATAGAAGGAGAGGTAAAAAATAAGAGGAAAGGGATGAGAAAGAGCAGAGGGATTAAAAAAATGGAAGAGTCCTTTGAGAGAGAGGGAGGTCAAA
Organism: Sminthopsis crassicaudata; assembly: GCF_048593235.1. NCBI lineage: Eukaryota > Metazoa > Chordata > Mammalia > Dasyuromorphia > Dasyuridae > Sminthopsis > Sminthopsis crassicaudata. Next base: position 317,868,047 of record NC_133617.1, on the reverse strand, counting down.
AGCAAAACCCTGTGTAGGAAAAGAGAAAAAGAGGAAAGGAAAGAGAAACATATAACTTGGGGAAAATAAGATGAAGGGAAACAGAGGTCGTCATTTTAATTGTGAATGTGAATGGGATGAATTCTCTCACTAAATGGAAACAGATTACAGACTGGATTAAAAGTCAGAATCCTACAACATATTGCTTACAAGAAACACACTTAAAGCAGAGTGATACATTCAGAGTAAAGTTAAGATGCTGGAGCAGAATTTATTTCAGCTGAAATAAAAAAAAAAAAAAAACAGGGGTAGTGATCTTGCACTCTGATTAATTAAGCCAAAATAGATCTAATTAAAACAGATAGGGAAGGAAACTATATTTTGCTAATAGCCATTATAGATAACGAAGTAATATTAATATTAAACATATATGCACTAAGTAGTTTAGCATCCAAATCCCTAGAAGAGAAGTTAAGAGAGCTGAAAGAAGAAAGAGAAACAAACTACATCAATGGGGCATATTCACCTTTCTCTATCAACAATAAATAAATCAAACCCTAAAATAAATAAGAAAGAAGGAGATAAGTAGAATTTTAGAAAAGTCAGGTATGTTATACCTTTGGAGAAAATTGAATGGGGGGAGAAAGGAATATATTTTTCTCAATAATACAAGAAATCTATACAGAATTTAATTATGTATTAGGGCATAAAAACCTCAAAATCAAAGATAGAAATAGTAAATTCATCCTTTTCATACCATGATGCAATAAAAACTACAGGTATAAAGGCCAGGGAAAATAGACCAAAAATTAATTGAAAAACTAAATAGTCTAATTCTAAAGAATAAGTGGGTGAAACAACAAATAATTTTCACAATTAATAATTTCATCCAAGAGAATGACAATAATAAAACAACCTACCAAAACGGAGGAGATGCAGCCAAAGCAGTTCTTAGGGGAAATTTTATCTCTAGATGCTTACTTTCATAAAATAAAGAAAGAGAAGAAAAATGAATTGGGCATGCAACTAAAAACAATGAAAATATAACAAATTAAAAACCTCCAATTTAATACCAAATTTGAAATTCTGAAAATAAAAAAGTTCAACAAAACTGAAAGTAAGAAAATTATTGAACTAATAAACAAAACTAAAAGTTGGTTTTATGAAAAAAATAGATAAACCTTCAGCTAATTGAATCAGGAAAAGGAAAGGAAATCAAACTGTTAGTATCAAAAATGAAAAGGGTAAATTTTCCATCAATGAAGAGAAAATTAGAGCAATAATTAGTAGTTATTACCTAACAATATGTCTATAAATCTGATAATCTAAGTGAAAAGAATGAATACTTACAAAAATATAGGTTGCCCAGATTAATAGAAAAGGAAAATACTTAAATAGGCCCACTTTAAAAAAAATAAATTGGAAAAGCTATTAATAAATTTCCCCCAAAAAAATCTCCAAGGCTAGATGGACTTACATGTGAATACTAACAAACACTTAAAAAAACAATCAATTCCAATACTCTGCAAACTATTTGGAAAAAAATAGGGAAAGAAGGAATGATGTAAAATTCCTTTTCTGGCATAAATATGGCACTGATATCTAAACTAGGTAGGGTGAAAACAGAGAAAGAAAATTATAGACCAATTTTGCTAATGAATATTGATGTAAAAAATTTAAATAAAATATGAGCAAAGAGATTTCAAGTTACCTTAAGGATAATAAACCATGACCCAGAAGGATTTATATCAGGAATGCAGAATTGGTTCAACATTAGGAAAAATTATTAGCATAATTAGCTATATCAATGATCAAAGTAACATTATCCTAACATTATCTCAATAGGTTCAGAAAACACATTTGACAAAATCTAACACCAATTTCTATTCAAAACACTACAGAACAGAGGAATAAATGGAATTTTTCTTCATGAGATTAGTAGCGTCTATTTAAAACTATCAACAAACATTATATTTAATGGGTATTAACTAGAACTATTCCCAATAAGAGGGGTGAACCAAAGTTGTCCACTGTCACCATTATTATTAAATATTGTATTAGAAATGTTATCTTTAGCAATAAAAGAAGAACAATAAATTGAAGGAATTAGAAGTGGTAACGAGGAAACAAAATAATCACACTATGCATGTGATATGATGGTATACTTAGAGAATCCTAGAGAAACATTTAAAAAACTACTAGAACCAATTAACATTAGCAAAGTTACAGGATACAAAATAAATCCACATAACTCATCAGCATTCCTATATGTTACCAAAAGTATATAGCAACAAAAGATACAAAGAGAAGTGCCATTTAAAATAACTATAGATAATATAAACTATCCTGGAGTCTACCAGCCAAGACAAAGTCAGGAACTGTATGAACCCAATTACAAAACATTTTCCACAGAAATAAATTCAGATCTAATCAACTAGAAGAATATCAAGTGCTCATGGGAAAGTCTAGCTAATATAATAAAAATGACAATTTTACCTAAATTATTCTACTTATTCAGAACCATACCAATCAAGTACCAAGAAATTATTTTATAGAGCTAGAGAAAACAAACAAACAAAAAACATCTGGAAGAACAAAAGGTCAAGAATTTCATGGAAATTAATGAAAAAATGCAAATGAAGGTGGCCTAAACCTAAAATTATATTGTGAAGCAGGTCATCAAAAGTATTTGGTACTGGTTAAGAAACAAGAGTAATTTATCAGTGGAATAGGTTAGGTTCACAAGACACAGTAGTCGATGACTATAATAATCTAGTGTTTGGTAAAACTAAAGACTCCAACTTCTGGGTTAACAATTTATTATTTGATAAAAAACTGCCGGCAAAATTGGAAAATAGTATGGCAGAAACTAGGCATTGACCAGCACTTAACAGCTTACACCACAATAAGATTGAAATGGGTTCTTAATTTAGACAAAGGGATACTATAAGCAAATTAGAGGAACTAAGGATAGTCTACCTCTCAGATCTGTGGAGATGGAAGGAATTTAGTGCCAAAGAAGAACAAGAGTACATTATGAAATACAAAATTGATCATTTTGATTATATTAAGTTTAAAAGTTTTTTGTATAAAGAAAACCAATGCAGACAGCATTAGAAGGGAATCAGAAAATTGGAAAAAGTTATGTATTCAAGAATCTGATAAAGATCTCAGTTCTAAAATATATAGATACTTATTATTAAAATTAGAATTATTAAAATTAGAAACCATTCTCCAATTGATAATGGCCAAATACAAATTAAGACAACTCTGAGGTACTACTACACACCTCTCAGATTGGTTAGGATGAAAAGTAAAGACAATGATGAATGTTGAAGGGAATTTGGGAAAATGGATATACTAATATATTGCTCGTTGATTTATGAACGAATACAACCATTTTGGAGAGCAATATGGAGTTGTGCCCAAAGGCTATGAAACTGTGCTTACCTTTTGATCTAACAGTGTCTCTACTTAGACATGTCCCAAAGAGATCATAAAAAAGGGAAAATGACCTTTATGTACAAAAATATTTTTAGCAACCCTTTTTGGGAGTAGCAAAGAACTGGAAACTGAGTGGATGCCCATGGAATTGGTTGGAAAATGGTTGAGTATGTTATGGTAGAAAAATGTTACGGAACATTATTGTATTATAAGAAATGATCAGCAAGATGATTTCAGAAAGGCCTGGAGAGACTTACATGAAGTGATGCTAAGTGAAGTAAGTACAACCAAAAGAACATTGTACACAACAAGAAGATTATGCTATGATCAGTTCTGATGGATATAGATAGCTCTTTTCAACAGTAAGGTGATTCGGGCCAATTCCAATTGATTTGTGATGGAGAGAACCATGTGCACTTGAGAGAGGACTGTGCAGACTGTGTGTGGATCACAATATAGTATTTTCACCTTTTTATTGTTGTTTTCTTGCTTTTTTTTCTCTCTTTTTTTCCTTTTTTGGCTGATTTTTCTTGTGCAACATGATAATTGTTGAAATATCTACAGAAGCATTGAACTTGCTTAATAAATATTGTATAACTTGCTCTCTTAGTGAAGGTGTGAGGAGAAGGAAGTAAAACAAAAATTCAGGAACCCAAGGTTTTGCAAGAGTGAATGTTAAATACTATCTATGCATACATTTTGAAAACAAAAAGCTAAAATGTGACCTGATCAGGAATAGGTGAAGCAGTATTATCACTTCCTTTATCCAGCATACATTTTGCCTCACCTAATACAACCTTAGACTACATTAGTTTTGCTGGATCAAAATAAATAAATAAAATTAAATTAAAAAAAAAATCTTCAAGTGAATTTAGAATCTACTAAAAATTTCAATGCGTTTCTAAAACAAAAATATTGTTGTCTGGTCAAACCTCCCCTATATTTTACTTTATAGTCAATTTTCAAATCCCAGTAGAGATTTCTATATTCGTCCTAAATAAATCACCTTCTGTTAGATTCAGTTTATCATTCCAACCATTTAAAATATTTTGGGAATTTGATTCCCTCATGTTACTCAAAATGTTTTTCAAATCTTCAAGCTTCAAGATATCTGCCAATTTGGTAGATGGTTTTGGGTTTAGATAACTACCAAATTCCCTTCTGCCTCTTAATCTGTAAACTGATACTTTCATCCAAGTCACTGATGAAAAAATAATTCTATACTCATCATTGACTTATGAAGCAGTCTATGTTTCTTAGTTTTATCCTCTAAGATAACCTGAGAAACTTTATAATGTTGTTGAAACATTATATTATTTGCATTAAAATGATATCAATCAATAAATAAATACATTTTATTATATCTCTTATTCACTGTGTCTATGGCATTTTGTTTTTCTTTCAAAGAATGAAATAGCCTTAGTCTGGCATGATATATTTTGGGAAAATTTAATATATTTCATAATGGTTACTGCTTCCCTTTCTATGTGCTCACAAATGTTACCTTTTCTAAGACATTTCAGAATTTTGTCAAAAATAAGAGTCTATAGTATTTACCTCCATCCCCTTTTCCTTTCTTTAAAAAAAAACTGCCTTTAATATCCTCAAGTCCTTATATCTTGTCTCCAGCACTTACCAAATTTTCCAAAAAGATAACAATAATGTTTAAAATGTTTACAATTTATGAAAGCATTGAAATTCTAATTCTCTACTATTATTTCTTTTGATCCTTGCAATAATTCTGTGAAGGAAATGGTTTTATTACCACTATTTTATATTGGAGGAAACTAAAGTTCTAAAGGCTTAGATTACTTGCCCAGGATAACAAAGATATGTGTATAAGGTTGGATTTGAATTCATATCTTCCTCACACTAAATCAGCTGTTTCTTCTGTTATCTATTTCTAAAACAAACACACACACCCTGCCTCATAACCATATACAAATCACTCTAGTACCATAAGAATTTTTTTAAAAATTTTTCTGGACAAAAGGATTTGATATCATAAAGGTCATCTTTATAAATATTTAGTTAATATTTCAACTCCCTGTTAAACATTTCTGGGCTGTACTTTCACAGTCATAACCCCTCTTGGTAGAAAACAATAAAAACAAAACATGTCTCAAGCCAGATTTTGAATTCATCTTCCTGAATTCAGGTCTGTACTTTTTTCCTTGGGAGTTATTGGATTTTAATGAAGTGAGATGTTCAGAGTACAGGAATAGGAACAACAAAGAAAAGGCTACTACAACAGTTCAACAGTCCTTTTTGCAACAGCAAAAACATCAAATAATGAGGGACTGAATGATAGTTGCAGCTATGAGTAAACAGAAGCTGAGATATATATGAGAGAAAGAGTATGAAGGTAGCTATTAGAATCCTTAGCAACAGAATGGATATATGAAGTGAGAGTGAGGTATCAAGGATGACAACTGAATCTTTTGTATGTGTACATATTTTTAACATGGAAAATTTTGAAAAAAAAAAGATCTTAAATTTATCAACCATTTCATTCTGAGCATTACTTACATACCATAATATATCTCTTGGTAAATTATTCAATAAGATTGCAAGACTAACTAGCCAAGGACTTCCTAACATCTACATCCCCTCTTTAGCCATTAAACCACACTATCTTATCTTAAGTAATTATACCTATTATTATGATGATAATTAATATAGTGATATCATTACTATTCTACTCATTACCTCAAGGATCAATTATTTCATCAAAGTGGGTTCTTATTCTATCCCTGCACATAAATTATAGCTTCTCTAGATATAGTTTAGTGAATTATTTTTGAAGATACCTGAGGTTGAAGCACTTATCGTTCTATTGCCTAAATGGTGACAAATCTCTCACAATTCAAATATGTGTATATATATTTGTAGCCATTCTCCAAGGTTTTCCCATTTGTTAGTACTTGCCAGAGCAAGATATCTAGTCACATAGTTTTTGAGCTTACACTGTTACCTCTTTACTCCAATGAAGTTACAGTCTGACTTTGAGTCTTCCTAATGCAATAAATGCATGGTTTGATCTTCAAAACAATTCTTTTGAGGCGAGAAACAGGGTAAGGCTGTACTCAATTTACAGATTAAGAAACTGAAGTTTCTTCACACACACAATGTTGTGGTGGAATTTGACCTATAACTAGTACACAATCTCGTTCATCAAGTAGTAGGAGGAAATATTGCCTAATAAAATATACTTCTCATGAGCTGAACTTCAGAAAGAATGTGCTAACAGTCTTTACTTTGGTCTTAAGTTAGACCTACATTGTAGTTCACAAGGAAAATTCCTTCAGGGTATTATGATAAACACATTCCTAGTGACATGGTGCTATGTGAATTCTTTTCCACATGAAACTGCAAAAGAGATTATATTAAATTGTTGGGAAAGGAAAATTCAAGGTGACAATGTGAAAGGTTTCAATACATAAACATTTATTAGTTCAGACTCGGTCATAGCTTTGAGTACAAGTAAAGCTGAAATATCCTGAGTGATGGAGCTTTCATCTTTTATAACACTAACCAGAGATATAGTTATAGAAATTCAAATGAATGGCAAGACACAACCTATTTTATTCAGTAGGAATGTTCAAATTAGTAGATGGTGAATGAAGGGAAGCACAAGATAATACATTAAGGAAATATGGCTATGCTGGTCTATTCTAATTCCAAAGTCTGCTTGTGAGGATAACTTGCTTTGAATTGTACATGGTGTAGGGTGGTGAAAAGGACAAGTGTCATTCGTGTCCTAGACTTTTTAGTGATATGAACCTGTACTTTCACTGCCTTTCTTTTCCTCTTCTTGCCACTCAAAAGGAAAATATTTAATCATTGTGATCCTGACTCTTTAAAAGCAGTACAGGATCACACAGTTTTCAAAGGCCTACCTTAGGGCTGTGAAGCCTGACAAGTTATTGAATGAATGTCAACTGGATGGCAATGAGTTAGAATAACATCCCAGTGAACACAGGATTATTGGTTTAAAGCAAGAAGGAATAACTAAACAAATCCCATTAATTTTATGAGGGACGAAATAGATTCAAAGAGTTCAGTTTCTTGCCCAAGGCTTTGTATTTAATAAGTAGCAAATCTAGTCTTTTAAACTATCTTTTGAATCCAAACCAAGGTTTTCTTTCCACTATGTTACATGGTATATAGGATGGTACAAAAGTTTTATCTCCCCAGATGGGTATAGTTTTTTCCATTTCTTTATGGGGGGAAAGAGGAATAAAAGATGAAAAAAGAATGATAAGAAAAAAGCAATAATGACCTGTGATTCTCTTGTCCTTGTGGACATGCCTGCCTATATTTCTTTGTCTTTGATGTGCATTTCTTGTTAAGACAGAAAGAAAGTTGTGCATTCTATGTAAAGACTATATGAGATGTTCACTGATCTGAAAGATAATTTGGTGAATGAGCTCTGAAGTAGTGATGCGAAAAGGAAAGAAATAAAAGGGTGTGAATGTCCTCATGATTCTCTCATGTGTTTAAAAAGCTAAGTAGTGAAATAAAAGGAAAGAGATACAGAGATGTTTCTTTTTAGATTTTTTTTATATCCTCACTTGCTTAAATTTTTCCTAAATGAACTTATATTGATTTATTTCCTACATGTCTATTATCCTAAAAATTATGGTAAAAGTATTCTAAAATAGCTATGAAATTTTTTCATAATTAGGAATTACTTTTCTGATTTGCTTCTTAGCATTTATCTTATTTCCCCCAATATTAAAAATAAAAAAAAACTATAGTATACTATTAAAAGGAAATATACCTTTTATATTTTCTACTTTGAAGGTTTGAGAAATGAATGACAAATACCAAAATTACACTTCTTTCTGGGAGTGTAAGAAATCTGAATGGCAATAGTACCTGCTTCTCAAGATATCTGAAAGAAGGGAAGTTCTTGAACAATTGGCTAAAATTATGGATAGTTTTACTACCACTGTGAGCAAAGATTATGCAAAGAACTAAACAATGTGTATATGTTTTTATTTACATATACATGTATTTTTAAATTTAATTTACTATCAGAACAAATACTTATTTTATCTCCCTCCAATTATTCTCCAAAAATTTAAAAGAAAAACAGAATCCTTATAATAAATATGCAGAATCAAGCAAAACAAATTATTATATGACACAATGAAATGAGAAAAAAATAACATACCACAGCAAAAGCAGTACAATGAAAAAAAAATTTTTTAAGACGTAAGAACTCATATCAATGTAGTGGACCAAAGTTCCATAGAATTGATAGTATGTATACCCATCTCCTGACAAAGAGGTGATGGACTAAATATAAAGAATAAGAGATGTATTTCTTTTAAAACTTGATGAAGATGACCTATCTATCTATTCAAGAGTGTCTTAATTAAAACACAAGAAGCAAAGTTTTCAAAGAAAATATTCTGAGGCAGACCAACTCTATACATTCTCATCAGTGACCAAAAGATATAGTGAACATCCCATTGTTTTTTTTTTTTTTTTAGTTTTGTTTTTGTAGACTATAAGACTATAAACAAACATCTGATTAAATTAAGCAGAATACTATAGTAAAGGCTCCCTTCCAATCAGTTTCCTCTAGTAAAGATGTTAAGCTTATATAAAGTTCCTAGAAAAGTGTCACAAATAATAATTTTGTATAATGATACTTGATTGGTAACATAGAATTCATCACAAGCCACACAGGAAGAGCTGTTTAATGGAAGGGTTTGCTATTCTTGAGGAGGATAACAACATAGAGATCAAAATAAAGAAACATACCTGATGTATTTATAAGAGTAGGAATCATGCCTTAATTGATAAATGGTCAAAAGATATGAGCAGCCAGTTTTCAGAAGAAATTAAACTATTTGTAGTCATATAAAATGCTCTACATTGCTACCATTGGAATGCAAATAAAAAAAAAAAACTATGAGTTAATACCTCAGATCTAGCAGAGTGGCTAACATGACAATAAAGGAAATGATAAATGTTGGAGGGGATGTAGAAAAAATTCTGGCACTAATGCACAATTGGTGAAGTTGTGAACTGATGCAACTATTTTGGAGACCAATTTGGATGTGCCTTTACAGGGCTATAAAATTCTGCATACTCTTTGACTCAGCAATGCCACTACTACATCTGTACCTCAAGGAGAGAAGAATAAAGGGTGAAAGGACCTATATGTACAAAAATATTTATAACAGATCTTGTTTTGATGGCAACAAGGTGAAAATGAGATGGCCATCAACTGAGGAATAGAGAATAAGTTATATTACAGGACTGTGTTATAAGAAATAATGACTTCAATATGGTCATAATAACCTGGGAAGTCTCATATGAAGTAATATAAAGTGAAGTGAACAGAAGTAGAACATTATAAAACACTGAATTATTGTATTGATGAGAATAGCTAAATCATTCAATCATTGAACACTGTACAATACTGCAGTTATGGTTTATAATGTTTTACTTATGCTCATAGTAAAGAAACTGATCTTCAATGAAGATAATAGAAAAACAGGTCCATATTATGTCTTCCAATCAGCTTCTGATATGACTGTTATCTTGAAATTACTCTCAAAATGATCATGGTTCTCCAGTGTCTATGCAAGAAAAAAATTCCCAAATAATCTCAGAATTTCAAAAGTGGAGTGACCAACAACATGAGTATTATATTGTATTAAAGACAACTGACTGCAAAGTGGACAAACACTCCTGCCATTGATTTAAAATTCCAAAGAAGTTTTTACTCCTGAGATGACAAAATGTCTTTATAGAAAAATGTCATTTAATAACTTGATATATCCAAATGATCCAATAAAAAGTTGCCAAATGGAAGGCTTATGAATCTTTGCAAGTGATTCAATGGAAAGAATCAAAAGCCATGATATTTCAGTAACCTCAGATATTTAACTACCCATGTAACCTTGAACAAATCACCAAGTTTCTCTATTCCCCATCTATAATGTAAGGGAATTGACCTATGAAGTCCCCTTTTAACTCTCAATTTATTATTTAAGATCTCTACCTCCTCTCTCTCTGTTCCTCCCTCTCTCCTTTCCTATGTCTATCTCCCCCCCTCTGTCTGTCTTTCTCTCTTTGCCTCTCTCTCTGTGTCTGTCTCTCTGTTTCTCTCTGTCTTTCCCTCCCTCCCCCTTTTCCTCCCTCCCCGAATGCTTGAGCACATGCTCACGTGCTCTCTCTCTCTCTCTCTCTCTCTCTCTCTCTCTCTCTCTCTCTCTCTCTCTCTCTCTCTCTCTCTCTCTCTCTCATAAACACACATATACACACACACACAATCTCTTCATTTTATAGATGTGGGAACCATGGAACTGGCGATTTCTTCAAAGTTACACAGATAGTGAGTTAATAAGGAGAAATTTAAATTCAAATGTTCTGGATCTAGATCCAGTTATCTGCCCATTGTTATGTTTTGTTATGTTCTGCTTTTCTGGGTGTGTGGGGGGAAGATACTTTCCAGGCCAGTATACTCCAGTTTATTTTATATTCCTTTGTACAGAGGACCTACAGGTAAGGTTATGATTTCCTACATAGACAGAGGGAGAGGAAGAAGGAAGAGAGGGAGGGAGAAAAGGAAAGAAGGAAGGAAGGAAAGGGAAAGGGAAAAGAAAAGGGGAAGGGGAAGGAAAGGAAAGAGAGAGGAAAGGAGGAGTTGCTTTGCCCAACATGTTAGAACATACCAGTTGGATCCCCAGTGGAATAGTTGCTACTACTCACAGACTGTCATTTACATGTTATGACACACCATCCTGATGAAAAGGCCTTCTTCTAAAATAAAGAAGAAACAACAATAAGACGTATTAAAAGGACCAGAAGAGTCAAGTTTATAAAGTATGAAGGTAAAGTCATTTCTTGGTAAAGATTTCTCATTAAGTCCACTTTATAGTAAATTCCCCTTTTTAATCTCTATTAAAAGGACCCAACTTTGCATTTAAGAGACTGAACGAACACACATACGCATCCATGCTCATTTACATGTTCACTTGTATAGGTGTGTACATGTGTGTATATATATGCATATATATATATATGTATATGTGTATACACACATTACATACACACACATTACACACACATCTACACAACACATCCAACATATACATTTGGGTAAGAAGAGCTTTTGGAACAGGTAGGGATGATATGTTGCCAGAAAAGTCCTCCCTTTATTTCTCCAGTTTTCTCCTGGATTTCTACCATCCATTTGCATAGTTGGAACTCTTCAGATCCTCCTACTCCCATCTGTTTAATATTATTTGGTTTTTCCATCTAAATCTTACAACTTTATTCTCTAGCGCTCCAAGCCACTATTTCTGGAGCTTTCTTTCCAAAAGACAAGATACCTTAGAAGGTCCTGAGCCTGAGGCACTACCTTATTTTGTTCCCTCTCTTCTAATAAAAATGTAAATAATAATTTTTGACATTTGACATAATGACAATATACCATAGTTACTGAATATATTATAAAATTTATTTCCTATAAAAATCTTTTAAAATAACCAGAACAAGAATTTCATGGGTTGCATTGGATAATTTTGAATATGGAAGATTTCTAGAAGGTGAAAGTAGATAAGATTCATAAAAGACACATACACACACACACACACACACACACACACACACACACACACATATATATATATAACACACACACACACACACACACACACATATATATATATGGAAGTAGATCAAAGGAGAGAATAGTCACTATAATAGATCAGTGAAATTTAAAAAGGGGACAAGTATAGTTAGACACATTTTACTATGTAAAAACTGTGGAAGAGAAATTAAATGATATGTTCATGGTCCCATAGCTAGTAAGTGGAGAGTCAAAGTCAAACCCAGGTCTTCTGACTAGAAAACTAGTGATCTTACTATTATATCATACTGCCTCTCAGGAAATTAAGTGTTATGTTTTAGGCCTAATGACCACTTCTAACTTGTGAGAGTGATTCTTTAATCAGTTATTCTTTGTCCTTCTTTCTTGCATAAGACCATAATAACAGGGAAATGATCCCATTTTATAGTCATCACTATACTGTACACTGAAGGAAAAGACATGCATGCATTTCTCTCTCTCCATTCTGCCTCCAGAAAAAAAAAAAAAAAAAAGTACAAGTATAATCAAGCCATAGAGACTTTTTTACTTTGAGTACTTTCATCATGTAATCCTCAAGTCCCTGAAATCTGGCTTCCATTCTTAGCTTCTACTGAAAATGCTTTCTTGATAAAGAAACTGTTAAAACTGTTAAACACCAAATTCAACAACATTTTATGATTCCTTATTATTTATTCTTTCTTCAGCCTTTCACCAATCTGACCATTCTTTCCTACATGAACCTTTGTCCCCTTAGTGTTCTTGGTTGTTGCAACTGCTTTTTACCACCTAGAGATTTCCTCATCCTCCTTTGCCAAGTCCTTGTTTTCATGATCATCATCATCTTCATCATTGATAACAATCATTATTAATCATAATTAACACTGAAGATACAAAATAAGTTAAAAATAAGAGTTTTTGCCCTGAAAGAGAGCTCATATTTTAAGGATTGAAAAATATGTGAAAACTTTATAACTATGATCTATATATACATATAGAAATGAATTGGGATAATTGCACCTCTATATGTATCTTTATAGGTAAATTGGAGGTAATCTGAGAGAGCAGACAAGAAGTGGGGCTGGGGGTAGCTAAGTGGTGCAGTAGATGGAGCTCTGGTCCTGGAGTCAGAGAGACTGGAGAAAAAATCTGTCAAAAAAATGCCAAAAAAGACGTACCTAAATACTATTTTTTGTATTTTTCTCTTTCTTCATGTTCATTCTTTGGGAGAAGTGAATCAATTCAGATTTTTAGTTATTGTGAGAAGGAAGGAAGGAAAGAAGGAAGGAGGAAGGAAGGAAGGAAGGAAGGAAGGAAGGAAGGAAGGAAGGAAGGAAGGAAGGAAGGAAGGAAGGAAGGAAGGAAGGAAGGAAGGAAAGAAGGGAGGGAGGGAGGGAAGGAGATAAGATTCATAAAAGACACATACACACACACATATATATATATATATATATATATATATATATATATATATATATATATATATATATATATATATGGAAGTAGATCAAAGGAGAGAATAGTCACTACAATAGATCAGTGAAATTTAAAAAGGGGACAAGTATAGTTAGACACATTTTACTATGTAAAAACTGTGGAAGAGAAATTAAATGAAGGAAGGAAGGGAGGGAGGGAGGGAGGAAGGAAGGAGGGGAGGAAGGAAGGAAGGAAGGAAGGAAGGAAGGAAGGAAGGAAGGAAGGAAGGAAGGAAGGAAGGAAGGAAGGAAGGAAGGAAGGAAGGAAGGAAGGAAGGAAGGAAGGAAGGAAGGAAGGAAGGAAGGAAGGAAGGGAAGCAGGAAGGAAGAAAGGAAGGAAGAAAGTAAGGGAAGAAGAAAGGAAGGAAGAAAGGAAGGGAAGAAGAAAGGAAGGAAGAAAGGAGGGAAGGAAGGAAGAAAGGAAGGAAGGAAGGGAGGAAGGAAGAGACACCCTTCAACATATTTAAAGCCATACTCATTTTTCCCTACTTCCAAAAAGTTAATTTTTTCTCTATTCCCTTTGATTTTATTTTTAAAATCTGGACTTAAGAAGAAAAAAAAAAAGATGACTGTAAATGAAATTGCAAATTTACTATGTTCAACTTCCTATTCTTTTAAGTATATAATAAAATTACCATGTAACTTTCTTTTATCTTCCTTCCCTCTCCATCCTCAAGGATATTATTAGAAACATATATGTCCATGTGTGTGTGTGTGTGTGTGTGTGTGTAAAATCCAAAGAGGCAAGAAAAAATTAGGGAAAAGTGAATAAGTACAGGGAGGTCAATTACATTTTTGCAAGAAGAAAATGTATTGCAAGAATAATGAAATTTAAGGCCTATTTGCAAGGTTCAAATCTCTCTTTTCTTCCACACAATTTTCCACAAACAAAATAGAGATAAAATATATTGTCTTTCAGAGGGTATCACAAATGTGAGTGAGATATTTTCTGTGAAATATCCTCAAGGAAATCATTCTAGCTAAGCAGTATTACCACCATTTCCTATTAATAAGTGTTAATAGAAGTTGACAATTATTAGTGGAATACCTAGAATTTTTAATATAAAATTTCAAGGAAGCCTAGGGCTTATGAGAATTTAAAGAAAGCAATTCATTTTCTGAAAAACTTTAAGTACCAAGGAAAGATATCATTAACAAGGTTATTCACAAGTCTGATACTCTCTATGGCTTTCTGGATTCAAATTTAATTCAGTGAGGGGAAAGCCAAGTGTTTTTTTTTTTTTTTTTTTTTTTTTTTTTTTTTTTTTTTTTTTTTTTTTTTTTGGCCTCTTCCTTTGGAGTTCTTTTTGTAGAATCTATGGTCTACTTAACTAGTTTGGGCTTTGCTGGTTTCTTGACACATACATGTCCAGAAGGATGAGGAAAAATTTTAGCATAATGTCATACAAAGATGATTTACAGAACATGAGATGTTTAGCCTGAAGAATACAAAATTTAGCAAGAAACAGTAGCTATTTTCATACTTAGGGGAGTGTCCTATTGGAAGGAAATATCTACTGTTCTGCTCAGCCCCTGGAAGGCAGAATAGATGGATTGAAGTAAATGACAGGACAAGAAATAGTTGTTACAATATAAAGAAAAACTGTATAATGAGTAGAGCTAAATAAAAATAAAATACTTTCCTCTGCAATGATTTGCATTCTCCGACAATGGAATAATTTAAGAAGACCATTCATCAGGGATACTGACTGTATAGAAAGATTTCTCATTAAGAATGAACTGAAAAAAAAAAAGAATGAATTGAATTTGAGGTTTGAGGACCCATCTCTCTTACCCTGGGAAAAATCATTAATTCTTGCTGGACCTCAGTTTTCTCATTTGTAAAATAAGAATATTAGACTAAAATAAATGAATTATTAGGAAGAAAACATTAATTAAATACATTATTTTTAGAGATGGTGATAGAAATAAGAAAAAAAAGTAAGATAACCCTTTCTCTTAAGGAGTTATAGTATATTAGATGAGACTATATATTCAAATGAGACTATATATACAGAAGATTTCAGCTACAACTAAGACAGAAAGGACTCATGTTCACTGCAATGCAGCAGCAAAACAAAAGCTAATATTTGTAAATGACTACTGAGATACCTTCCAATTAGAGATTCATAAATCTATGATCATTCAGCCCCTGTCCAAGTAGGGAATTTTGTTTCTACATTTGCCTAATTCCTTTTTTTTTTCTTCCTTATCCTTCATTATTTCCAAGTGTGTGTGTATAATTACTCCTTGTGTGTAAGCAATCTCTAAATACTCTTACTAGAGGTCTTCTCTTTTCCCTTTGCTATGTCTGATTATCTTAATTCCCATGGGTTCAATTATCATATTTGTATTGATGACTGCCTCATCTCCCTCTTGAGCACTCAACTCCATATAACCAATAATCTATTAGAAATCTCCATCTGGATGTCCCATAATTAAATGAAATTCAACATCCTTAAACCCTATTCCTTCCTCTTTTCAACTTTCCATTCTCGAAATTCCTACAAGATAGGACTAGCAATATTAATCATTTTACTTGGACAAATTATTTTATTTGCTATTTGATTTACATGTTTATTATGAAACTGGAATTTGGTGCTAGGGGCATCAAAATTTAGATATAGAGTTCTAAAACCTCATTTCCTATTAAAGTATAGCAACCAGGAGTTTAGCTTGATCATGAAAATAGCTTTTTCCAGAATAATAATATTCTTAGGTGCAGACAGATATAACTTACTTATTCTTATATTCTCCTTAGAATCATTGTTTTCTAAATATAAGAAGCTCCTTTATTTTTACATATGAGGAAACTGAGGCTCAGAGATGTTTAATTACTCGCCCAAGCAATATCATATAAACTAATAAATAGCAATATCCAAATTTAAGCCCTGGTCATCCAATTTAAAGTGTAATACACTTTCCATTGTACCAAATTGCTTTCTACTTTCAATCTTTTCCATATCCAATCAGTTGCCAAGTCTTGGTATTTCTTCCTTCCACATCATCTGCTTATCCATGAACTTTTCTCCTTCTCATAGCTACTCCCACAACTATCATCCTAATAATCTTCTTCTTGGATTATTACAATATCATGTTGGTTTATTTTCATCTAGCTTCTCCCTTTTCCAATCCAACTACCGCAAAAAGTTACCAAATTAGCATTCCTAACACATCACTCCTTTGACCAATAATCTTGGAATAAGGAATTAGGAATAAGGATCCCTTATTGCTTCTATGACAAATTACAAATATTAATATATATTTTTATTTGCTTTTTTCTATTTAAATATGTTTCTTGCAGTCTAACCTTTCTCAAAGGAGACTAATTCCTGCCAGGAGAGGAAACAAAGGGTTGGATTAAGAGGCTAGCAATTCTGCTTTCCTTAAAGGTATTAGATTATAATTATATTTAGAAGATCCTTTAAATATTATTAGTCTGGAGAAAGCAATTTTCATATTCAAACTAAACTCCCAGATGCTATTCTTTAATGGAAAATAAGTCTTTAGAGCTATGTATCCAAAACTCAAGAGCCTTAGATTCACAATGGACATATAAAACAAATAACAAATAAACTCCTTTATCCAAGTGCATATAATGGATATTGCTAGGTTTTTCACAGGTTTCTGCTCACCATCTTTCTCTCCTTTTATTGACCAGAAAAGATGTTGAAAATATAAAACTTTTCTCTTGAATTTAAAGGCCAGAAGAATCTGAATGTCTCTTCTCTTTTACTTTCACCATCTTTGCCTCCATATAATTGTGGACATTAAGTAATTGATCTTCATTAATGAGAAAATAATTCTGTTCTATAGTTCTTATTTATAAATATATAAACATACACATACCCACATATATACACATGTACTCATATACAACCTTTTTGAGGACTGGCACTATTTGTGTGTTTCTGTATGTACTGTTGGTGTTTGCTTTTTTTTTTTTTTTTTAAATCCACAATACATGGATGATACCAAGCATAAGATAGTTTGTTAGTAAATGTGAACTGAACAGAACTGAACTTTTTCTCTATTTCATTAGTAAACTAGAATGGGAGCTATATTCTGATTACACTCTATATTGTCCTTTTTTTTAAGCCTAAAGATGGAATTTTCTTCATTTCAATTATTTCATGTGTGTGTCTATGTGTGTGTGTATGATACTTAAGGTTTTGCTTTTGATGTATTGATACATAGTTTTATTAAGCATGAAGGAAAATCAATCAGGTGTTTGAATAATTAAGACAATAGAAGAAAACAATAAAAACAGAATAATGAATTTAAATTCATTATCCATTTTGGAATTACATGGATACTACAAGGAATGTATTTCTGAAATGATTAGAAATGTCTAGTTCTACCATCTTTCAATAGCATGCTCTGTAGGAAATGGAATTTTTAGTCTGCAGATTGAAGGCTCTAGTTCTCACTCTGGATTTTACATAACATTTCTAATAATATAAGTTCTCCAGCTTCCATTTTTCAATATGGTCTCAAAATAAAAGTGTTTAAGGGGGGAACAAGATGTTCAATTTCATTTGAAAAAAAATTATAATTCCCGCTATATATCATTTTCAAATTATATTCCCCAACTCTGAAATGAAACCAATTTAATTTCCTTTAACTCTACAAGAGAATACCAAACTTCTTTGTGAGGAAAGGGTTAGAGAGAATTTTTTTTCTTAAATTCACTAAAAGACAAAGCTGAATGCAAAATATGAACACCACCAAGGGAGAAGATAATTACTTTTCTTTCTTTTTACATACAAAAGGGGATAAAGAGATGTGGTATGTGCTTACTTTTTTTTTTGAAGTGGTGGTATTTAATCATTAATATTCTGTGTATCTTAGCATTGCTACCAAAAAAGACCCCAATAAATATGCTTTGACATAATTCATATTTCACCTAATATATGTAGTGGGTGCCTTTCAGGGAAATACCTTAAGATCTAAGAAGTTTAGTGATGAAAATGCTAAGTACTTCATTTATACTCTGAACAGTAAACAGTTCAGAAACTTGATCTGACCTTTCTTATTTACACAATTTAATAGTACAAATAGACCATAAAAAGCCATAGGAATAACTTTACAAGATTGCTAATGCAAATGGACCTCACTAGTTGAGCTCTAAAAATATAAAGTACATTCTCTAATTACAAAATTCTAAAAAACAAAAGCCTTGATACTTTTATGAGGGTGAAATACCCTTTTTCCAGATGAAATGTTTTCATTAAATTATCAGGTAGTCACTATCAGGTAACAATAACAACTCTACCTTAAGATTCTCTTCTATCAGTATTTATTTTCTTATTCTTCAACTGATTTAATTGCTATATGAAAATGGCAAAACACTTGTATCATGTGTGCATTTATAAAATGCAGCATCTATGCATGTAAACCCCCAGATCCCTGTGTTTAATATTTCTGGTGTTTCTTCCGATTCAATTGTTGTTGTTGTTTTGTTGTAGATTATTTTTAAAGTAACAGTTGAAACTCTATTTGAAAATTTAACAGAATAGGTAACACATAGAAGAGAAAAAAAACAATTATGGATAAATACCTAAATGTGAGGTACATTTAAGCGAACCTACAATTATTTTGTGTTTCTTCAACAGAAAACAAACGATACAACTCTTGCCCCGTCACAGAAAGGAGAAAATTTAATCAGGGTGAGATTTGTTGAAGCAGGAAAATAGATGGGTAAAAGATCTACAGTATTTACCTTTGTCAATAGTTTAGAATAAGTTACTTTGGTAGAAATTGATTTGATGGGTACTTTAAAGAAATGACTACCATAGCAATGACCCCCCAGGGGCCATTCTTGAACTTCCTATACATACCTGTCAATCAGCTACATCCCTGGGTGATCAGATGTATTTACTTGAAAGTCAGTCATCAAAATCAACTTTAAAACCTGAGCAGAGTAGAAGTTACTCCCAAAGAATCCCACCTAAATTAACTGATGCAATGGAATGATAGCTTCTACATAGGAATTTCTTTCTTTATCTCTTTCAGGCAGAGAAGTTTGCTAAAGTAAGCAGTTCATCACAGACAGTGTTGGTATTTGGGGACTTTTCAAGCAACCCCTCGTTAGGTTTTTATAAAGAGAGTTGGGACACATCTATAAGTGTTTGCCGCAGGGCATTTGAATGGACAATTTCACTTGATGAAGAACACATCCAAGAAATGTGACTTTTTGATATCCTTGCTGTGAACAGCTCATCAGGGAGTTAGACCATTCATGGGCTCATAGATGATTTCCCCCAGGTGGGCCAGGGGTAGGGATAGAGTGTTCAGAAGGCAAAGTCCAGCATCTGCACTTGTACTGGGCACCATTATTTCCAATTGCAGAAATTATTTTTGAAAAGTGTGAGCCAAATGAGCCATCTCATGTTATTCATTTGTTTTGTATAAGAAAAATCTGGTGGTTGGTAAATTTTCCTTCTTGTTTTTTAAAAAGAATCGTGTAATTGTAAAATTCTATTTTTTTTCATGTAAATATATTTTTCACAGAATGTACGAAGCAGCAGTGATCTAGTCTATACCTCTGCCTTTTTTTCCCTCTCTCCACCTGAGACCTTTCTCTTACATTGTAATATCTCTGAATCCAAAATGAACTACTTGACTTATTTATATGAAAAGTTATTTTGTCACTATAGGAATAAAATTACATTTTTACACAAAAAAGTGTACTCATCTGTATTGCTCATCACTGCTGCATTTACATCAATGACTTCACCTTTAATTTTCCCCCTCTAAGGGCATTATTATCATTCACCACTCTCTTCACTTTTCACATGCACTAGAATCCAAAAAGAAAAAAAGAAAGAAGTGGGGAAGTTGAACTCAGTGTTATGTTTGAGCTTATAAATCCCTCTAGTACCTGAGGGAAGTTAGCATGAACTTACTCTCAGTGCAGAAAGCAGCTGTTATGCCTCTAAATTCTCCCTGAGTGTTTATGCAGTGCTAACATATTCTCTTTGCCATTTAATTGAATGTAATATTAAATGGGCAGAATCAGAGTTCTACATTGGTGTGCCTCAGGAGATATGATTTTGTTTTCATTTCTCTAGGAAAGACTCATTTAAAAGCAATAAAATCAATAGGTTCTCTACTATACCAATTCAATCACTTTTAAAATCCTCTCAGGTAACACAGGGTACCTTCTCTCTCCTTCTCCAATTGTGAAGGGACTAGAAAGGAACCACTTAATGGGTGCTGGATTCATTTTATTACTTGGTTAGTGTCCTTAAAATGACAGAAGGATGGCTTGCATGGTTTCCACAGCACTCCTCTGCACGCATGTTAGCTGCAGATGGAATGTGTTTGGCTCTTTTCAGCACTGAAATTAGTCATGAGTTTATTTTTGAGACCCATCATTTTGGTACAAAAGAGCGGGGTGGGTTAAAAATAATGGCCAGATGAAAATGAATATTTTTTTTTCTTGTTAGAACATGGAAAAGGTAGAAAAAGGAAAGCCAGCCTATCATTCTGGGTAGACTTTACAGTATTGACACAATATGCCAAAGTACCTACCTACTCAAGGGGGCTCAATGTCAGCCTCATTTTCAGCTGAAAGAATTCTGAAATCCTCTGTGTTCTGAGCTAAAAATGTTGGCTCCATAAGTAGGCAGTCTTGAAAATGAACATGTCCCTTTCTCTGCAAATCCTCTGCATTCAATTTTTTTTAAGTAGCAAAGCCTAGGCCATCATCTTGGCTAATTTGGCATTTAGTTCACAGACTGTCAAATAGTCTCCATGATATTATGGTACCCTGTCAAGAGTTTTATGTAAGTGGAGCACATAATGAGTATGCTATTAGATCCCCATAGTCAAAGAATGAGACAAGTGAAACCTAGCCTAGAAACATTTGTGGGAAATAGAGTAGCTAAAAGTAAAGTCAAGCTGGTTATCCAGTCTTCAGAAAGACACTGTGCTGTAATTCATCAGCCCAAATTAACAAACATCCTGGAGAGCAAAGATAAAAAGCAAAGCAAAGGATATATACATTTTATGGGAGAATAATAGGGAATATAGAATAGCCATTGAATTCATCAGCTTATGGAATTTGTGATGAAGAAACTCCATCTTTTCTACAAGTTATGGTTTTAGAGATCTTCCTGGGGCACTGAGAACTTAGTGATATGCTTAGCAACATTTAGGTGTTATGTTGATTCATAGGATCTTAGATTTAGAACAAGATGGGACCTTAGAGGGCAGCAGATCAAAGTCTTTCCTTTTTAAAATGAGAAAACTGAGATTCTAAGAGTTTAAGTGATTTGCCAAAAGTAACACAGATATAAAATGATAAAGGCAGAACATGAATCTGCCATTCTGAGGCTTTCTTTCTGTCTTTACTCTGAGATACAGTGAAACCTGTTCAGACTGACCTCTGAGGGACAATTGTTAAACTGTCAGTGTTAGCATTTTTATCTTAGAAATTTACAAATGACACAAATTAGGACTTGCTGTATTGTTTTATCCAGACTCAGGAAAATGGAAAAAAAATCCTGCAGATTAAATGTTAAAGTTAGAGCTAGTTGTTAAACATTTACCAGCACATTTCTGCTTATATCCTATATCCACTAAATATATAAGTAAATTTAAAGTAACTCCTTGGAGCACCTGAAGATTGGGAATTCAAGAAAGACTTCTTGTAGGAGAAGACACAGGAACTGAGTTCTGAAAAGAACAACAGATTGTAAAAGGTGGAGATGAGGACAATGTAAATGGGGAAGGAATAAGCATTGATAAACATCTACTATATAAGTACAGTGGTAAGTATAATTTATCTATTTATTTATTTGCTCATTTATTTAAAGCAGAATTGTCTCATTTGATCCTTGGATAAACTCTGAGGGACAGATGTCATTATCTCCATTTTTATGGTTGAGAAACTAAGCTAAAGAGATTTTAAAAACTTGCTTAGAGTCATACAGTGAACAAATGGATGAAGCCAAATTTCAACTCAAATCTTTCTGACTCCAGGACTCAGACTCTATCCATTTTACAACCAGCTGCCTCTACAATAACCTTTGAACAGATAATTAGAGAGGAGCTTCAATACTGTGTACAAACATTATGAAGGAAGCCACTTTGGTTAAGACATAGAATGCAATATTCCTTAAAAGGCAGACCACTGGCAGATTGTAAGTACCCTGAATACTAAATGAATAAGTTCATATTTCAGTAGGAACTACTGAAACTATTTGAGCAGGGGAGTGACAGTACTGTATGTACTTTTATTATATAACTTAGGCAACTTATGTGGAAGATGACAGAAAATTGAATCAGGGAGATCATGTCCTAGAGTATAAAGCAACTGAGAGTTTTACCTAAGGGAAGTAGGGAGGACAAAATCTCATACTCCTATACTTCATAACAGGGTCAATAGTTTATGATTTTAGAGCTCTAATCCACTTAAAATATAAAATGCAAAGAACAGTCACCTCGGGTTAAGAGTTTGATTCTGTGCAATTTTTAGAACAAGTATATTGTTCTTCATGCTTAGATGCTTCTTGAAAATATCTTTACCTTTGACTGGGGAGGGTAAAAAAAAAAGATGTTTTTAGGTGTTATTCAAGGTAAGTCATGCATTTCTCTGCTTATAGTGTCGGATTTTCAAAAACATTTTATAGTATTTTTATTTATTACCATTTGGAATATCCTGCCACTGGAGTGCAATTCAGGTTTAAAGCATTCATTTCCAATGCAGAAGCCACTGTCAGCACATAGATATGAATGTAATGACAGGCTGACACTGGAGCTGCAGACTGATTTTCAAAATAGTCTAGTTGGGTTACGACAAATGAGCTGGTTTTGCAGGCTTGCTTCTTGAACATAACTCCATTTTTAGTCTCTAAGGATTATATTGGTTGCTTCTGACCTACACAATAAAATATGTTATTCTTAAATAAGATCCAAGTGGGTCCAAACATCTTACTCAATAAAGAGACCATTCACAGATGATGCAGGAAGACAATGGATATCACCTTGAATCAAAGCATCTTAAAATGTCAGAGGTTGGCATTTGACTATTTCTTGTGCTTATGCATTTTTCTTAGTCAACTAGATGGGAAACTTCTATAAAAATAAAATCATAGCTTATTTTTATATATTTATTTCAAGGCATCACATTGTAACTTGTACTCTATTGTAGCAGGGAGATTACTAGAGTTGGAAGTTCAGAGTACCTTGGTTCAAATCCATAGCCTATCACTAGCTGTACATGACACAGTGTAGGATAAAACTCTTCTAAACTTCCATTTTTTAAATAACATGGCCTACTTATAATTCACAGGTTATTATTAAAGTGCTTTGTAGAGAAAAACTAAATGTCACTTATTTTTTACCATGTGCACAACCATTTTGTAAATCTTGAAGTATAATATGTCAGGCAAATAATGTGTAGTTATTAATTGTCTTCTCTCTGCTAGGCAATAGAAGCAAAAGTACAAAAAACTAACAATTCCTAAATGTGAGGAGCTGTTTAAATATGAGCTAGAATTTTTATACTAAGTAATAAGTGACTTAAAAAGGGAAAAGAACTAAAATAATACACATATCAAACTGAAGGAAAAAGAAGAGAATGAAAACACAATGGTGTTTTTTATGAGAAAGGAAAAAAAACACATCAGTCCTAATACTACCTGAAAAATGATAGTGGGAAATACAGCATATATCCAAGCGGACTTTTGACTCATTAATTTGACTCCTCTCCTAGGACTCATAGCTTACACAGGCTAGTCTGCAATATACAAATTCCATGGCTGAGGAAAAAAAAAAGATTAGTAAATATTAAGAAGAAAATATGAAGTCACTGACCAAAGAGAAAGTTGTGTGTAGAAAACATTGCCATTTTATTATTATTCTGTGAGTTTATCAATCCACTGTATTTTGGGAAAAATACTGTTAAATGACAACTTAGAGAAAAATAATATGTGTGCATGTGTACCCATGATCATTCACATGTATACACTCATATCACAACAAACATTCAATACACTATTTCTTAGTGTTCACGCAAAATTTGTCCAGAAATAATATGGATGGGAAGTTTTAAAATAACATTCTTACTGAATAGACAAGTGTTTTAAAGGTGTTTAAAATATTTTAAGATGATTGTAATAGTGATCTAAGAAATCTCATTCAACAATTAAAGTACATATTATGTAAAAAGTTCTATTCTCATAATAATTATTGTATCAAAGGATAAGAATATTGTGCTTTAATCATAAGGGACTGAGTACAGGTGGGCGTTAGAATGGGCTCCAGCATGGCTTCTGTTTGTAGTTAGGAGCAGGGAAAGAAAATCAAGTCTTTGTGGCCCACAAGGAAAGGTGCAAAATATTTTTCTTGTGGTAAACAGAACATGGTTAATCATATTACCAGGTACAAGTTGTTTGATTCATAGTAGACAGGATGATAGGAAACTTGGATTTGGCTACGTGTTTCTACTCTTTGTTTTTCACAAAATTTAGCCAATGCTTAAGAAGTAAATATCTTCTTGTATACTAAATAATGAAGAAAAAGTAAACATCTACTACTTCCTCCCAATCTCTATCTTTCTCAATAAAACAGTCATCCTAAAATGTTCCCTTAGTCCAACCAGTTCTCTGATGTGGCTTGATCTTGTCCTGCTTTATATAAAACAATAAAGCCTTTTACTTTGGAAAAATCAGTCCAATGTCCAGATAATTCTTAAATAATTTCCTTCCATTACAATTAGTCAGTTGTTAATT
This sequence comes from Sminthopsis crassicaudata, assembly GCF_048593235.1. Taxonomy (NCBI): domain Eukaryota; kingdom Metazoa; phylum Chordata; class Mammalia; order Dasyuromorphia; family Dasyuridae; genus Sminthopsis; species Sminthopsis crassicaudata. The sequence continues at coordinate 317,842,794 of NC_133617.1, read as the reverse complement.
ACTACCTTCATCCAATGTAAATTGAATTGGGTGGTAACCAAAGAAAACAAATGATTAAGTTGTTGGAATTTCTTACTAATTTTGCTGTTATAGATATAAACATTAATTGTAATGTACATTAAATATTAAGTGGTTTTCTTTGATAAAACATATTCAAGAGCTGTATGTCTTCTGTGTAGCAAAAGTTGAATTCCTATTTGAGAAACTGAGTTTTAGGAGGTGGTGTTGAGACAGAGGCAATCATGTATGCTTATGAGTTTGAGAGTACATGTGCTTTTGACTTTGTATGTGAAATTTCTTAATGGACTTATTGGGATAGTGTCCCACTGTCTCTAACTTTCTACTAGAGAACAACATATTTCTACAAGCAGTAGCAGATACTACTATACTAAGTTATAATCTAAAATATTTTATTTTATGCCATAATTACCTGATGGTAATCTTGTTAGTTTTCCCATTTGATTAAGATAAAAGTAACAGTTTTTAGTGGAAATGTACACACAGATACAACAGTTTTAATTTAGACACATGAAAATCTTGAGTTCAACAACATATTTTCAAATATCTTACTAACAAAAAGCCAGGATATACTTTGCCCAAATTGTCCTCCAATTTTAAGCAAAGATATTTACTATTCTATTTTCTTTTCACAGTTTATCAAGTTTATTAACAAATACAATTATGAATATTGCTCCTTATCCAATTTTCATTGAGCCAAATGGAAAAAAAATTGGAAGAACTGCCAACTCTCATCTTTTATCACTCAACTTCAGTGAATCATATGAGAAAAATAGTCTAGTAGCTTTTTTTAGAGCTGCAAGGGAACTAAGAAATAATATAGTAAAAGTCTCCACTTTCACAAAATGAGAAGAGTGAGACTCAGAACAAAAGACTTGTCCAAAATCATTTACATACTTTTTATAATTCAAATGTAATTTAGATTTTTTTTCAAAATTACAAGATAACATTCCGTATATTATTGTTTTGTAAGAAATGACCAACAGGATGATTTCAGAAAGGCCTGGAGAGACTTACATGAACTGATGCTGAGTGAAATGTGTAGGACCAGGAGATCATTGTATACTTCAACAACAATACTATATGATAATCAATTCTGATGGATGAGACCTTCTCCAACAATGAGATGAACCAGATCAGTTCCAATAGAGCAGTAATGAGCTGAACCAGTTATACCCAGAGGGAGAACTCTGGGTCTATGACTACAAACCACTGCATGGAATTCCCAATCCCTCTAATTTTGTCCGCCTGCATTTTGTACACTATTTCAAAGTCTGATTCTTTTTGTACAGCAAAACAACTTGGATAGAAAGCTAGCCTCAGAGCTAAGAAGACTTTAGTTCAGGTCCCAAAAGTGACACAAACTGCATTTATGACTGGAAAAGTCACAAACTCTTAGTGTTCTACACAACTTACTAATTCTAACTAGCAAAGTTAGAGCTGACTTGCATTTGTGTTAGGAGTTTTCTTATCTGAAAATTCCGTGTATCCAAAGATTATAGATCAAGTGTTTATCTTCCTTTAACTCCCAGCTGGGAATTAAATTTTCTTTAAATGGTTTAAAATTGAAATATATGTATATGTGTTATATATTATATATAATACAGTTTCATATACAGGAATAAATATATATAATGTGGAGAGTGATACATAAGAGTCTTTTCCTTGCCCTAGCTGCTGTTGTTCAGTTGTTTAGTTTTGCTGGACTGTTTGTGATCCCATATGGTGTGTTCTTGGCAAAGATATTAGAACAGTTTGCCATTTCCTTCTCCCACGGATTAGAGTTATCCTAGGGCCTCAAAGTTAGCAAATTTTCTGAGTCTATATTTGAACTCAGGTCTTCCTAGCTCCAAACCAGCCAGCCACTCTATCTACTGAATCACCTAGTTGCCTCCTCTAATTTATATCACTATTTAAAAAAGAATTTGTCTTTGTTTCAAGGATGGGAATAAGTGGAAATTTCAGTTATCAGGACCATGTCATATAAAGGTAAAAAGGAGCAGTTCCGACGATTTACAGAATAGAGTAGTATTGAGGATTTACATATTCAGGGTGTCTAACACAGGACTTTGCTCAAAGTTAAGTGTTAAATAAATCTTTGTTTAATTTAATTCAAATAGAATGAGTGGTGTTTTAGAAATGAATATTGGATCATATTCATTATCATCATTATGGCAAAGAGAAGCTTATACTCTTGAACAGTTTGAACTTAATGATGAAAAGTGAACAAACATTTTTAAAGCACTTCCTACTTTGATCATAATGAAATAATAATAATAACTAACATTTATATAGTTCCTACTATATGCCAAGCACTGTACTAAATGATTTACTAATAATATTTCATTTATTCTTCAACTATCCTTTGAAAAAAGTGCTATTATCATACTAATTTTATATCTGAAGCAGACAGAAGTTAAATGACTTGCCCAAGATCATACAATTAGAGAATGTTTGAGGCTAAATTAGAAATTCTTATTCCAGGACTAGGAGTCTATCTACTGTTGTCAGCTAAATGCCTAAATGACCTTGATGACCTCAGATAGCTCTTTCCAATTCAAGATTTTATGATTTCCTTAGCAGGAAAAAAGTAAGACTTTTAAAATTCATTAGTTTAAGTCTATTTTTAAGTGAGAATAACAGTTTTTTTGGGAATTATTAGTAAATTATAATGTGTTCTTAATTCACAATTGCAAATCTTAATTGCAGAGTTTTACATTTCACAGCAAGCTTCCACAGTCAGTTCCGACTTCCATTTACTGTACTATAAGGTCTTATTATAGCTTTAAAAATATCATCTTTCATAATGGAATGTAAACATTGAGCCAATTTGTGAATTACCTAACTGTCCTTCCCTAAAGGGAACAGTAATAACCATGCCTTTGTGATTTTTAGTAGGACATATTCTAATGCTAACTAGTGATTTGGTATGTCAGAAAAATAAACATGGCAGCAATTTCTTTTCCCCCCATGAAGGTAGAGCTCTTGGATTTATGACTTTACTCTTTATAAAATGATTTGAAATAAAAATACTTTAGAAATTCTGGCACTTCAGTTGCCAAGATCAAAAGAATTTAGAAATTTAAAAAAATTCCCCCTGTGCTTTTCCAAACAATTATGGCTAAAAGAAGGACATTCTAGAAGAAATATTATCTATTTCTCAATGTAAATTTGCTAAAATATATAAGCAACATCTTCTAAATTTCCATCCTTATTAGTTAATGTATTCTTCCTGCTAGATCAGAAGCATAAATAGCTTGGACTGAATTGGGCTTGAATGATGATTGGCTTCACACCCAGGTTTTGACATGATGGAAAGCAGTATTTTCTTTTCTATTATGACCATGATGTCTATATCTTATCTTGTAAATCCACAGGCTGCAAATTTCACCAAATATTGACTATGGGTATGGATACCCTTTTAAACATATCTATGAGTCAAATCCTCCCAGAATTGCCACACTAGCTCTGTGACTATTATCAGTTCTGAAAACTTTGCTTCTTTCTCCCCCCCCCATCTTATTGGCATTCTATGACCAAGAATAAAAAAATAAATAAAATAATTTTAAGAGATTTTTATGTGCCGATAAAGGTGCTAAATATTCAGGATGCTGAATTCCTACTTATTTGTACCTTACATACTAATGGAGGAGAGACAAAGTATCAACATTATCTTCATCAGAGCTAACATTTATATAGCTCATACTATGTCAGGCACATTGAAGGAAGATGTTTTGGTTGTGTAATGAAGATTAATGGGGTCTTCAGGAGAGTAGATTGATACAACCCATGTTGGAAAAATAATAGTGCTGATTTAACTAAAGTTACTGCTCTCAGATAGGAAGAGTAAGGATGAGTTGAAAAGAGTACTTGTGCAGAGGCAAGGTAGTTTGGAGCCCTGAGAGGCAGTAGTGAAATGAAGCAGAAATGGAACTTTGCCTGAAAGTGCTCTAAGAGAAACAGACATAGATGCAGGGCGTTAAAGGGACACTTAGCCTAGGTATAATTTGTTAAATTAGTCAATAAAATGTAAAAAATATTCAATGCTTGCTTAGAAGAAAGCTTTCATTGTGTGTTTTTGATTCAGCATATTTAAAGCTTATACAAATTCCTAATAAAAGAGAACACTATAATAAAGTCACTATTTCCTTTAATTTTTCTGCTTCAAGTTATGAAGTGTCTAACATGAAAACTTAACAAATTTAGCTGATTATACAATTCACAGTTCTATCTCCTAAAAAAAAATTCAGAGTGTTAGCACTGAGGCTTCATTTTTATTTTACAACTAAATGAGCTGCCATATTGACTGAGCTCTAGTTATTGGAGTGTTCACATTAGCTATTTTATTTTAATTATTAACCATTATTTTTTCCCATCTGCAGGATGGGAAGAAATTAAATTGGAGCATGCAATAACATCATAAGAAATAATGTTTAAAGCACTTTGGGAAGTGGATAACAAGCTGGTCCATTGCAACAATATACTTTATTCATTGGATAATGAATGTTTTTCTTATTAGAATTGGGAGAGAACAAAAACTCTAAGATTTGTACTCTGGGAAATTCTGCATGACATGATCAGAAAAAAAAAAACTTTTCTGTAAATGTAAATGGGAATAGAAATTCTGCTATGGGCCAGAACTCTGAACTAGAAACAAGAATTCTTACAAGATATTAAGTCAGTGGAATTGATAAATACAATAGTTAGCTAGCTTAGCATGATGATTACTAGTTCTCTAAATTCAGGATAGTTGAGTTAATCTTACAACAAATAATGATTTCCTAGCGATATAATGATTGATTTATACTTAATATAATAGAGTATATAAGTTGAGACTCAGAGCCAGAGAAGGCAAGAGGACTGGAGGCAGGAGCTCAAGCTCTAGGAGCCAAGGAGAGACAGATTTATTCCATCATCCACCTTTGTGGTGGCTGGAGGCTGAAGCACAAACCCCAGGATTCAGAGAGCCAGATTCATTCACTTCACCTCATACCACCATGGGTGGCTGGCCTGGCCTCCTTCACTTCTCCCACTGAGATCAAGGCTGGTCTGAAAGTCTCTCTAAAAAGCTGCCCAGTCTTAGGCAAGGAGATAATAAGGGATTTGGACTTTAACACCTGGCTATTCTTGTGGTGATTAATCTGCTGAAAGGAAGGCTGTTCCAAGATCTCCAGAAAACCAAATGATCATTACAGAATTCCAAGAAAAACTTTATTTTCTCAGAGGTTTTTGTTTTTTAACAGGCACATCACTAATATAAGACGTGATTAAAAGAAATTCACATTTTCTTCTTATCCTAGGTTGGCAACATCTTTATATCACTTCATAACAATCCTTTAAATCATAACCAATTTACAGATTTTGTGTATATTTAAAAACATCCATGGATAATATGTAGATAGATTTTTTTTGTCTGATGCAAAATTTCTTACTCTACTATCAAAAGGCTATTTCCAGAGTTAATGCTTTTTAATTACCAAATCTAATACCTTTTTTCTGGAAAGTCATCTTTTTGACCTATTTATATCATATGACATTACTGACTTGGAATGCCTAGATATTCTCTAATATCTGTATTTTTGAGATGCTCTCTCTTAGTGCTCTCTCCTGTAAAGGGCTAGAACTGAGCAAAGGCACTTGGATAATGGAGCACATGAGACTAATTGCCAATTGGACAATTCTCTATTAACATGTTTGAAGGATGACCCTCCTTAACTATTCTGTGCTGGCTGGATCAGTGGGTGTGGACAAAGGAGGGGAAGTAACATGAGTGGGTAGAGTAGGAAGAGGAAATTGAGGCATTCTCCTGGTGGTGGAGAGAGAAAAAGGAGGTGTGGAGATTGCTACATTTGATCCCCTGACCATGACCGCAAAAGACCAAGAATAAAGACTTTTGATTATCCTGACTCCGGCTGATTTCTGGGAAGACAGAGTTCCAACATTCTCCTACTTGTCCTTATTAGTCCTTCTTAGTCTCTCTTATTGGATCTTACTATGGCATGTCCACTTAATATCGCTTATACCCCAAGGCTCTAGGAACCACTTCTCTTTTCTTACTTCCATATCTCAACTGGTGACCACATTATCTTAATTATTCATCATCATTGGTCATCACCAATTTCTCATCAGACATTTTAAGCTGGATACTACATGGGTATGTCAAATTTGATATGTCTAAAATTGAACACATTGTTTCATGTTAACCCTACAAACCCTTCTTTTTTTCTAATGTTACCTTTAGCTTTTTAATGGTATCCTCTCAGTCTTCAAGGGTCAAACAAATGGATCATATCCTTGACTATTCTCTTTCATTCATTCCACATGTGCCCACAGATAAATCTTGTAATTTGTTTCTCTACAATACATCTACAATATAACTTCTTTTCTTTATTCACATAGTTGATACCATATTTGAGGAGTTCATAATTGCTTTTAATGATTGAATGCCTTATTTTGTATTTTCATATAATTTCTTTGTAAGTCAATAAGTTTACTCTAAATTTTAATCATAACTAAGGGATGACCTTTTAAAATTATAAATTTATATGTATATATGCATATATATGTAATGCACAATAAAATCAATCTTTAAGTCAGTAGATCAAATAGTTGTCCAGAATTCATTAACATGGTAGTTACTGACTGTCAGAGAAATCATAGAAGTGAGGTCCTTAAATATTATTTAGTTCAACTTGATGAAACTGATGTCTTTTCTGTACTTTCAGAAGCATTGGTAGCACATGTTCAGATTGTACTTGCAGATCAGGCCACGTTGGTTAGAACAGATGTGGTATGACTGGGACTCCTGGACAAATTTGTAAGGATGGCTCCAAGAGTGCCACTACTAAAGACGCAAGACAAAAGACTGTCTTATAGTTTCTTAAGGTACTATGATACAAACTTTTTTAGTGGTTGTCTGACAATCTATCATCCAAAAATTAACAACTATGTTCCTAAGGCATAGTTGTAACTATGTCAATCTCCTGCTCTTTAAACCCCAGTAGCATCCTAGGGCATCCAAGATCAAATTTAAAGCTCACTGTTTGACATTTCTAGATTTTTACAGTTGACAGTTTCTTATTTTCCCAATCTTGTTTACTTTACTCCCCTTGAAATCAATTTCAATCATGCATGAAAATCTTTACATATTCTTCTCTTGCATATATTCTGTGTTTCAGCCATACTGGACTATTTGCTGTGCTTCACACAAAACGATCCATCTCCGATGTCCATGTCTTTGTACTTACTATTCCTTTTGCTAAAATGCTTTCCCTCTCAACATCCAATTCCTTGAAGACTCAGCTTAATGATCCTTTCCTCCAACACACTTTTCTTGATCCTTTCAGAGGCTAGTATCATCATATCTAAGGTTCCATTCCATTATTCAATATATTCTTCATTTGTATTTATTTGTAGATGTTGTTTATCCTGTTAAATATGAGTTCTTGGAAGGCAGAGTTTGTTCTTACTCCTTCTTGTAGCTTTAGTACTTAACAAAGTGACTTGTTCATATTAACATTTAATATCAGCTTATAGACGGATTGTTCAAAAAATGTGGCTAAACATACTTAGGAAAAAATGAAAACTTTTTTTGTCTTTTCCTCAATTATATAATCACTATGACCTATAATAGACTACAACATTTTAAATAATTGACTTTAAAAGGTAACTAGTAGCACAGCAGATAGAAAGCATAGGGCTTAGAATCATGAAAGCCTAACATCCGATTAAGTGTCAGGCACTTACCAGTTATGTGACTCTGGACAAGTCATTTAAGTTCCCAGTTGCCTCAAATTCCTCATTTGTAAAAGGAAAATTGTAATGGTATCTATCTTAAAAGAGGTGTGAGGATCAAATGCAGTAATATTCATTTAATAAAAATAACTTGGCATCATTCCTGGAAGAAAGCAGGTATCTTATGTGTTTATTTCCTTTCCCTTATTACTCCTTTTTCAACATATTAAAAAAAAGAAACTCTTGATTTAATATTTCCACAATTAAGTTTTTCATTTAAAGAATACTGTTCAGATTTGAAGTTTAATAGAAATTTAAATACCAAATAAATAATACTAGATGCTATTGTCAAGCTAAAAAACATAACTAACATCAAAGTATTAGAGGTTTGCTTTCCCCTTTCCCTCCAAAAACAACAAGCTTCTTCACACATTTCTGAAAGTGGAAATTATTCCTTGAGTCAGCCATGAGTCATCCCTTAAGATGGATCAACATAGAGATTGATGGCTTATCTGAGGGTCAGATATTGTTGGTCAAGCCCCTCAAATTCCCTGAGTCCTAATCAGTGCTGGGCAAATCTGAAAACAAAAACAAATGTCTTTAAAGTCAGGGCTTAGCACTCATCATAGGACATTTTGTCCCTTGTTAGATACTGTCAACCAGTACATAACAATCTATTCTTATACATTTTTTTTTTGCAATAACAATACAAGACTGCATCAGAAAATTTAATCTTTGCTCTAGTGGCGCTTTAACAGAGGATATGATTATAGCTATTAAGTCATAGTGAACATGTTTGAATTCAAGTTGAAATATAATGTTTCAGTAACATTTAACTCTACCTCTCAAAGAAAGGCAATGTCAAACCTAATTATAAAGAATTCAAAGATAACATAAAAAGCTATCTGGAAGTTCAAACAGATGTAGCTTTTAAATAAAATATTTTACTCTTCTTAAGGTTGAGAATTTTAGGAGTTAGCAATTGTAGTTTCAATGAATAGAAATATAATGACAAAAAGAAATAAAATGTGACATAATGAGGGGAAAAAACTGCACATAAGCAAACAGAGCTTTGCTGCTAGCCATTCATTTATTTCAGTATATTATTACTGAATTTGGGAGATCATGATGAGGAAGAAAATAAAGGGGAACGTTTCTTGTCTACTTCTTTTAGCTAGATAAAGAAGTGACTCCACGGATTGAATAAGAGGCCTATACTCAGGAAGACATAAATGAAAATATGACCTTAGACATTTATTCACTGTGTGGCTCTGGGTAAGTAAGTTAACTTCTCTCTGCCTCAGGTTGCTCATCTGTGAAATGTTGATTGGCAAAGTCCTTCTTAGGGCTATTGTGAGGATCAAAAGTAATAATATTATAAGAATTGGCATGGGTACCAGGGACATAGTAGGCACTTAATAAATGCTTATATTCTTCCTTTCAGGAAAGTCTGCTAATTATAAAGGAATATGAAGGAAGAAGATAAACATGAAATGTTAATACCTTCAAAATTTTTTTCAGAAGTTTCAACCTAAAACTAAGCATTGTTAAATTAGAAATAAATAGGAGACATTATTGGTTGTAAAACTAAGTTGAATAATTTCTTACAAATTTATGACTAACCAATATCCAAGGTATGTCCCCATCACTGAAAGACAATTTTAGATCTCTTTCTTTAGATAGGTTGTCAGAACTTTTTACAAATTCTTATAATTTTTAATCTGTTTGAGCTGTATTTGGAGAAGGTGGTGTTAAAAGCTGGGTAATATAGCTTTGGGTCAAAAATTGTACTTTAATAACTAAATTTATTTATTGACTCACAGTTGTTTGCCAGACATTTCCCACATGGAATGTGAGGATTTCTGTCACAAATGGTGACAATATTATTGGAAGAAATATCTATCTTTTGTTCACTAATATCAAGCTTAAAATTCTTAACAAAATGTTATGTTCTACTGGAAACTGAGTGGATTCCATCAGTTGGGGAATGGCTGAATAAGTTAAGGTAAATGAACATAATGGAATATTATCATTCTATAACACATGACAAGAAAACTAATTTTAGAAGAGCCTGGAACAACTGACAAACTGATGCTAAGTGAAGTAAGCAGGACCAAGAGAACACAGTATATAGCAATAACAAAATTATGTGATGACCAACTAAAAAGGACTTGGTTCTTTTCAACAATGAGGTGATTCAAAGTAATTCCAAGAGACTTGTGGTAGAGAGCCTTCTGCATCCAGAAAGAGGACTATGGGAACTGAATGTGGATCACAACATAGTATTTTCACCTTTTTTCCTTTTTTTCCTCATATTTTTCCTTTTTATCTTATTTTCTTGTACAGAATGATAAATGTGGAAATTTATTTAGAAGAATTACACACATTTAATCTTTATTGCATTGCTTGCTATCTGAGGAAGAGGGGGGGAAAGGAAGAAGAAAAATGTGGAACACAAAGTTTTGCAAGAATGAATGTTGAAAGCCTATATTTTTAAAATAAAAAGCTATAATAATACTAATACTAATAAAAATGTATGTCTGTTGGGTAGCATGTTTATTTTATAAAAGCAATTCCAAAACTGCTTTTTAGCCAAGCTTTTATATATTTATTCTGAGAAAAAAAATGAGGATTATGGAGATTGAATGTGGATCAAAACAAAGTATTTTCACCTCTTTTGTTGTTGTTGTTGCTGTTTGTTTGCTTGGGTTTTAATTTCCTGTGGATTTTTCCCCTTTTCATCTGATTTTTCTTGCACAGCATAATGAATATGTAAATATTTTAGAAGAATTACACATTAACCTATATCAGATTGCTTGCTATTGAAGAAGAGAGAGAAAAATTTGGAACAAAAGCTTTTGCAAAAGTGAATGTGGAAACTATTTTTGCATGTATTTAGAAAAATAAAATAATATTTATTTTCTGTTTCATTAAAAGTAATAATGTGACTTGCAGTTATATTTTGTAATAATTTATTGCTATCAATGTATTTGGAATACAGATGGTTACAGTAATAAATATGTTATTTCCTAACATGACTAAATTTTCGATTTAGTCAATGGATGGCAGATGGATCCCATTTGTCACAATGCATTGTGATTCTAAGCACTGTAAAGAAATTATTACAAATAAATCATATGCATAGATTATATTTTCACATGTTATATTTATTGGGGTTATGTTCCTTACCAAAGAATCCTCATTAAAAACAACAAAAATATGTGCAGGGATAGAAAAACAAAGAAAAAATTGCTATGAACTTCAAACATATTGTCAAATAGACAAAATATGCCCTGATTTCTATAAATATTAATCTAAATAAGCCATAACCCAAACCTTGATCTTAGAAACTATTCTCTTATTGTTTCTTTTGTTAATAACTCTAACTCCCATAACTCCAAATTTCCATCTTTATATAGATAATTTTCTGAGCTCCAGTTTCACATCATCATCTGCTCAGTGAAAAGCTAATTTGGACAACTGTAACTACAGGTATGCCAAACAAAGCATAGCCCAAACAGACATTCCTCTCAGTCATCTATCTTTTTCTTGAGAGAGAACTGAAAGGAAAGTCAGATAAAAGAGAATAATTAAGTGCCTACAATACCTGGGTCCTTGTGCTAAACTCTTAAAAAACAGCATTTGTGAAGAGATAATTATTAGACATTAAAGCACTAAATAATTAATGTGCACATATATATTACAAATAAAAGTCTTTTATTTAACATTATTTTTGTTGTTTACCATATATTTCTTTATTCCCTTTGGCTCACTTTTTGAATTGACCTACATGGAGCTGTCAGAGAACTGAAATCACTATTGGAGTAATTTGCAACTAGAAGCTTTATCTCTATATTAGGAGTCTGAATTATTATTCCCTAATTTGTACAGTAGCTCTCCAATTGAAAGAAAATATTCCTCTAAAATTGATATTCTTGCTAGGAATATTATAAATGTGTATTTGGTATATGCTTTTTATGGGCAATTCTTTGATCCTAATCTTAAACTAACTGTGCAGAATAAGAAATGAGGAAAGAAGTGCACACACAGAAATTTCTGCAAGAAAAAAGCAGGGATTATTATCCTATTTCTGAGGATATTGAAAATAAGAATTAAATAAATTATTATTTCCCTGAGTTTTAGCAGCAATGGAGTCTAGATTTCTTCACTACCCCTGTGGGGGGTCCACTGCCCTTTTTTGTTAAAGAGGAAAGAAAAAAAGATTTATGATCAATTTTCTATTTACAGATTATATCGGGATACACCTCTTTTGCTGAATTTCTGCGAAAATTAGAATTGAACAAATTGTTCTTGTTGAAAGTCACTTGAGCATTTGGATTCAAAATATAGTTTCCTGATCTTTCTATGGGAAGAAATTTATAAAATTTGTCCCCATTAGGCTTTGGCATGGCAAGTATATTTTTAATTCACATTTATTAAGTTGGGAGCTAATTTAACATTTACTGTGCTTGGTACGTGACAGAAAACACATGAAGATAGATTCCATAGAGTTTTAAATATATATATATATATATATATATATATATATATATATATATATATATATATATATATATATATATATATATATATATATATATATATATATATATATATATATATATATATATATATTCAAAAGAAAACAATCATAAAGTATTACTGAAGCTATCAAAGAGGTTAAAAAACATATTGTTCAAGTAATTATGGGAAGAGAGACAATTGTTTTGGAATCAATTTTTATGTAATAGTAATCAATCCTTGTGGACTTTTGTGGTTTAACTATGCTGAAGTTGAATGTGAAATATTGCTTTCCTTCCCTCCAAAAAAAGTTACTAAATTATTGTACAATTCATTTGTTAACCTGATTGCACTACTTTGTTATATAACCCAAATAATTTTTCTTACAAAAAAAATGGGTATGTATAATAAGCACATTGCATTATTTGTGTGAATACAAAGCTGAAAACAGCTGAAAGCATGTTTTGGATTTTTCTAGGCATAAATTTAGGAATTCCAAGTTTTAATAATAGTTTGATCACAATTACAAATGCAAGGTGCTCTTCATGACTTACTAAATTTAGATATAATTGGCATAGGATTATAAAGTATTAAAAGATCTTAAAGCTTGTTTAGTCCAACCCTCCCAAATTATATATGAGGAAACCAGAACTCCAGACAGTTCAAGTCATTTGATCAAAATAGCAAATGACAGAGATAGACTATATCTTGCTGCCTTTTTAGGAAGGTAAAAAGTTAAAATATGGTCTAGTTTAAGGATCTAGCACCTATGAGTAAATGTCACATTAGGAGATGACTAATCTAAGTTCAATGTGTTTATGTAGGATTTGTAAAATCTACCAAAAATATATTGTTGATATAAAGATGATAAAATACTGATAATATTCAGTAAAGAGTAAAGGAGATGTACGTAGTTTGAATTCTAAGAGGTATAAGGCTCACAGAAATAATATTTGTTATTAATATAGAGATCTAGAGATAGAAATCAAAATTCAGACAGAAGTAATGAAAATGTAAGGAATTCTAACAATTCAAGAGCATAGTGAATGAAACTTCTAAATAGTTATTTTCAAAACACTTTCAGAAAATGAAACTTCATGGCTTCCATCATTGGCAGACAACTTATTTTAAACCTCTACCCTATTCTATCTACTCTTGTAATAAGACTTTATTATCCTTTGTTACCTCATTGTAAAATATATAGAGAGAATTATATAGAAATTAATTTCATTTTGTTTAATTTAATTTGTAAATATTAATGTAATTCCAAAAGAACCTGCATTTCCACAATGGCAAAACTACAGAGTGTGTGGCTGACAGGCTCTTCTACCTTGTTTTAAGAACACTGTGATATTAGGAACAAGAAAATAAGAGATAGAACAAAACTTTCCAAGGAAGGAAATATTTAATATCTATATATAATACACATAAATAGATATTTCTATATACACAGATATCTAAAAACATGTATACATCTCTACAAAACATGTATACACAACTTTCTAAAGCAAAAATAAATCCAATTGCTTCCAATTAAAAAATAAATCATTTGGATTAAATTTTTTGTAAATTCAATATTTTATGTGAAATATTCCTAAAAGCTGAATTTTTCTACACACACACATGCACACACACACACACATATATATATAAACC